>NW_027206290.1:20562500-21762500 GCF_024711535.1 Dipodomys merriami
AGGCGAGATGAGCAAGTCCCCAAGTTCTTCCTCTTTGACTTTGGAATGTATCATCTTATTCTTTCCAGATGTTTTCCTTAATAATAGTTGCTTGATCTATTGTAGCCATGAGTCTCTCTGTGTACTCTGAGCACACAGTGGACAATGAGAAATAAGTGGGGAAGTGGAATATTCAGAAATTAAATTTTCTTTTATCCAGGATGAATTTTACAATTGATCATGTTGTCCTGTTGGCATACAATTTGAAGAAAAGAAATAAACTACTCTATTGGCTAATGACATAATAATGCTCTATGTCACAACCCCCCTCTCCCAGGAATCCAAAAGTACAAAGAAACAAGCAGGCAAAATAAAACCCTTCCACAGCTAATAGTTTGTTAAGGTTTCAGAATGCCAAATCAATTTACAAAAATCAAATATATTTCTATGTACTGTCAATATACAAATACCAAAACAAAAAGCATACTACCATGAACAATTAAGCTGAGTACAAGTGGCTCACATCTATAATCCTAGCTCGTCAGGAGGTTGAGATCTGGAGGATCACAGTTCAAGGACAGACTGGACAGAAAACCCTTAACATTTCATCTCCAAAAGAACCAGCAAAAAACAGGACTATGGGCATGGCTCAAGTGGTAATACACCTGCAAGCCAAGAAAGGATGAGACCTTGACTTCAAACCTCAGTACTAGCAAAAACAAACCAACCAGCCAACCAACAGAAAAACAGTGCCCCTCCCAAGAAAATCTGTTGGTATAGTTCCAACAAAACACATATCAGACTATTGAAAACTACAAGAATATTGATGATGAATACCTATAATCCCAGCTTGGGAGACAGCAGAGTCACAAGTTCAAGGCCAGTCTAGGCAACATAGGAATATCCTGTGGCAAAGCAATCAAACAAAAAACTATAGCATGACAATTAAATAAATTGGAGAAATAGTCAATAAATGGAAAAATATACTATGTTCATGAATTGGAACACAGCACAGTAAAGATGTTAACTCTGAAATTATTCTATCCTCTTAATTCCTATCAAAACACCAGCAAGATATGTTGGTAGACATAGACAACATTCTTATTAAATTTTTATGGTAAGGCAACAGAATTATAATACCTGAAACAGTTTTAGAGAAGAAAATAGGAGGATTCACTGTATCTAATTAATGCAGCTACAGTAATCAGGACATTGTTTGCAATTGTCTTGAGATAAAACAAATCCACACAGAAATAAATCCACACACAGAGTTAACAAGGTTTTTTTTTAAACAAAGGGCAAAAGAAAAGTTCATAGATGAACACTGTTTAGAATAAGCTTCAATTTATCTATACTTCACATCCTATATAAAAATAACTCAATCACAAATTTAAATATAAAATGTAAGCCTGTAAACATTTTAGGAAAAAATATAATCTTTAAGATATGGGGAGAGGTGAAGCATTTCATTGATGTATTTGTTTTATTTTTAAATGATTGATTTTCTGATATTAAGGTTTGAACTCAGGGCCTCATGCTCACTCAGCTTCCTTGCTCATAGATGGTGCTCTACCACTTGACCCACACTCTAGCCAAGCCTGGAACCATTTTAGACATGAAAGTAAAGGCATAATCTATAAAAGAAAAAAGTTGGTAAATTTTACTTCATCGAAATTAAAATATTTTGCTGTATGAAAGATCCTGTCCCCCCCAAAAAAGGATGCACAGGATAGTAGAAAATATCTTCTAACTACCTATATAATAAGGGACTGATATATAGAATACATAAAGATCTCTAAAAGCTCAACATAGTCCAGGATTAGGGATTACAAGCCTCAAGGGGTTGTGTATTACAGGGTGCAGCACCAGGAAATCCTGGTGGTGACAGTTGATTCCGAGTCTTGACTGCAATCACAGTTTTAAAATTTTGCACATGATAACATTGAATTGAACATGAGAACTAGTGAAATCTGAATACATTCTGTGCATAATACTAACATCAACTTCCTAGTTATGATATTGTTGTATATTATGCAGATGATAGCATTGGGAAAAATTTGGTAAAGAACATGAAGGGTCTTTCTGTATATTTCTTTTTTTGCAACTTCTGTATTCTTTCCAAAATAGAATGATATAAAATGTGGTACCTGAATAGTAGTCACAACAGTCACTCACAGTAACTAAGGCATGGATGCATTCTCCCACTCTAGATGGTAGATCTTTCCAGATGAGCACTGGGGCTGAGCACTGAGATGTTTCCTTCAGCCAGGCCCTGCTGAGCTTACTCCTTCCAGATTCTTTAGACCCCACAGACCAAGGACTCAGATCTGTGAGAGGAGATCTCCCATTGTGTGTATCACTATATTCCCAACCCCTAGAACAGTACCCAATGCATGGTCAGCACTCAGAAAGTAACTGCAAGTAAAAAAGAAGCCATCTCTATCTGTGCATGTCCTATTCAAGCCCCCCACATAAGAAAGCCTTCTTACATCAAGCAGTATGTGTGTCTGTCTGTCTGTCTGTCTGTATGTCTGTATGCATGCATGTATGTATGTATCTCTTTCCTCAGATTTTTAAAGCACTACAGAACAGCCACTCTGTTCAATTCCATTTTAAAGCATTTCCTATGCATTGGCACTATGTCAGCAACGGAGATCTGGTGGACAGAGTTGGCTCCAACCCAGTGAAGCTCCTAGAGAGGTGGCCTGGGGCCACACAGGCCAGCAGATCTTCCCAATAGGTGAGCCCAGGCCAGGTATACTGGGGCAGAGCTTCCAAGTCACTGGTCAGGTGGGGAGATGGACAGGCAGACAGGCCAACCAGCAGATGATCACTACTACTGTGCATGTGCCTGTGCCAGACACCAGGCTAAATTGCTTGTACACCATCCCCATGAGCGTTGCACAATCCTGTGAAGTAGGTTTTATTCTTCTTAAATCAAGTAGGATTAAAGTAGGTAAGAGGAAAGGCAAAGGTCTCCCAGGCCAAGAAAACATTCAGACCTGGGAGGGAGGCTGAGTCATCTGTATTACTTACCCAAGATTAAGGTGAGAAAGGAACTAACTGTTGTTTACTGAAGTCAGACCTTGGAAGGCCTTGAATACAAAGTCAGCAAGTGAAGCCCCTGGCCTCCAAACAGACTCTATGGAAGCCCAACATTCACACCACTGGGCCGGGGTTGCCTCCAATGTCTGGTTCAGATTTCAGCCAAAAAAAATTGTTTTGAAGAATCTTGCAGCAAATATTAGTGTCCTGCTCTTTCTCCTGCTCCTCGGCATTTTAATGCATGCTAGCTTCCTTTAATTGCTGGGCCTTCAACTTCTGTGACAAGGGTTTCTCTGACTGACAGCATCTACTGGGCTCACCTACATGACTGGTTGTCCTGTTCACCCCACTGACATACCTTGTTATCTTCCCTTTACCAGCGATTGTCATTTCCTTGTCTCCTTTCCTTCCCCCTCTGTGGGTGTTTTTTGGGAGCATCTCTCCGATGGACTAGTATCTAGCCTTGTGTCTGTTTGGGGGTAACTAGAACTAAGGACACACATACACACACACACACACACACACACACACACTCACACACACACACTCACACACACACGTATTGAGTATGGACTCCTGTAAGAAAACACCAATGTATTGGGGCTGGGAAGTTGGCTCAGTGGTAGAGCGCTTGCCTTGCATGCCTGAGGCCCTGGGTTCGATTCCTCAGCACCACATAAAGGAAAAAAAAAGAAAACACCAATGTGGAGACAGAGTTGACAGAACAGACTTACTTTGTCACTAAATACCTTTTTTGCACTGTGTCCATGGATTTACTATTAAAAATTCTTTATTCTTAAAGATGCCCCAAATATGCCCTTGAAAGTAATTTTTTAAACTCAACTGTAATTTTACAATAACCCAGTCACCTGTGGTTTGTATGAAATTTCAGTGTGTTGGAGACCCCTAAATATATTGACTTATGCTGCCAGGCACATGCTGTTGGATGGTTTGATATAGTCAGAAGAATTTGTCTTTTCAACTATTTGATTCATAACTGGCCAGTTATTAAATTCCATTTCTGTATCCGTGGTCTCTTAAAATTCAGGCCCTTGCAAATCATCTCCATTAATCTTTGTAGGTATACTACAATGGTAAACTGAGTCATGCTCAACCAAATTCATGCTGCCCAAACCCAAGTGGTCACACCCACATCCCTCCTCACTGCATAATTCTCACTGTGCTTTGGGATATTCCTGCAGGAGTACTGGCCCTAAGTTTGAGATACTTTTAATTTGACTTATACCTAGGTCATAAGGACCAAAAGCATTTAGGTATTGTTAATAATTCAGTCTTAGAATGAAAGTTTCCTGGTATATCACATATGCAAAGTCTCAGATGTGTTTTAAAAGATAAGTCTGTTTCCATTTTATTAATGATTCAGTCTTAGAATAAAAGTTTCCTGGTATATTATATGCAAAGTCTCAGATGTGTTTTGAAAGATGTCTATTTCTATGTTTCATGGGTACATAGTCATAGTACATGTTTACCAGCTACAGTATGACTTTCAGTCTATGGTATACAGCATGTAATGATCCAAACAGGGCAATGGGCATATTGATCACTACAGACATTTATCATGTATTTGTGTCAGGAACTTTCAAACTCCTCAATACCAGCTCTTTTGAAAGAATCCGTTGTTGGCACCCACAGTTACTGTGCTATGCTAAAGAACACCCACTCTTAGGACTTCTCTTGGTGAATCAATATCAGGCAACAGAAACAAATGCAAGAAAACAAGATGGAAACCAAGTTTGATAGACCACTATAGCTGCACCATGACCATGAAATGTTTGTGCTTTTTGCTCAGAAGCACTGACTTTCTAACAAGAAATTCTTATCAAGAGATGCCTAAAAGGTACAGAACTACCAATAAGACAACTTTTCATTTGTTTCTTCTACTGCGGCTGAATGTAATTTTCACCTGAAGCGTGGTTTGGGATCCCTGATGTGGAAGGTGGTGGCTGAATGAAAACTCCCATGTGGGTATGGGTGACTGCTGTGGCCAGATGTGCGCATTTGACACAGCTACCCTGGCTGCTGTGGGCTCTGGATGGTGAGAAGGGAGCCTGCAGTCAAGACTGCCAGCTGTGGGGCTGGGGATAAACTTGGCCTCACAAGCTTAGTGAGAGGTGCTTGATGTCTGCCCAGGGGGACAGAGAGAAGTAGGCCAAGGTTTGGCCACAGGAGCACACAGCTGCCCCCTCTCAGCCCCTCCCCACCTCAGTGTACAGCAAGAGGCCGAACACAACCATGAGCGCCAGCTTCCCATAGGGCTCTGCAAATGTTTCAGCATGCATCAACTTATTCCAAGCATGAAAAGATGCTATTTCAATGAGACTCTCATCTAAATAAATGGATCAAAATTCCCATGTCGTACCCAAACATTTTACATCTCTAGACAGAAATAGCTGATGGCATGACCATTTAAAAAATTATCAAGACTTCTTTCTTCTTTTTTTTTTTTAAGGTACACACAAACTAGCTATTTTGTTTGCGTTTGAGGTAGGGTCTTTCTATGTAGCCCAGGCTGGCTTCAAATGCCTGATCCTCCCACCTCAGCCTCTAAAGTGCTGGGATTACAGGTGTGAGTCACCTTGCCCTCCTCCAACTGACTACTTTAAATTGACATTTTTTTCTCTTTAAAGAGGGACACAGCAAAGAAGGATAGACGGAAGGATGGAAGGAAGGAGGGAAGGAAGGAGGGAGGAAGGGAGGGAGGGAGGGAAGGAGAGAAGGAGGGAAGGAAGGAAGGAGGGAGGGAAGGAATAATGAGTTGAAGAGGGAGGGAGACAAGTATATAGTTTGTGTGTAACCTGAATAATTGCATTCCCTCTCTGTCTGCCCTCTCAACCCCTTCAGAATCTGGGAGGAGGAAGCTGTCCAGTCAGCTCTGGGGAATCCCGCTGTTTGTCTGTCTGGAGCCCAGATGTTCAAACAACTCCCTGAAGGGTCAGAGTGACAGTCTTGGAGGAGGCCTGAGCCTTGAGTCCTTCCCTCTTCCCTCCTGGCTTCTTTTCCTGGATGGGAACAGATCCATCAGGGTCAAAGAAATGTCCTCTGCATAGCAGAGAGGTGGTACCCACCCTTCCCTCCCAGGAGGAGCTTTCCTGCCCACCCTGTTTCTAGCTGTGTGTTGACTAGTACCGGCCTGGGTTGGGGGGACAGATTATAGTCCCTTCCCTGGCTCCTCTCCTTGTCCCCATGATTGTTTGTGAAAACAACATTTGAAATGAATGTGACAGGAAGTCTAGAAAGAAAGCACAGAAATGCTAGAAGAGAAGGAGAGGTGGGGAGGGGCCAAGAAGGGGAGGGAAGATGTGGGGAGAGGGGGACCATCCTGGGCTGTTTCTAAACAGCACAGCCCTTGGGCCCATAGCTCCACTGGAAGATGCTCAGACACTTCAACTTCAATTTGGGGGACTCTAATTTACATACCCAATATTCTGTGCCTAATTTCACCCTTTTATTTTCCAAAGAATGCATCCCCAAATTCTAGAAGCTTCAAGAACTGCTAGACCAAAGCCAGGCCTTGTTTCTAGTACTTTGAGCCACTTTTCTCCTGCTGTTAACTTCCTGGTAGCTTCTCCAGCTTCTTGAGCTCACTGGGCTCGTGCGAAGTGCCAGGGGCCTTTGCCTGGCTGTTTATTCTACCCAGAATTCCTTCCAGGGCTCATCCTGTGTTCCTTTCTCAATGAAGCTTGTGCTCTGCTCTGTTCCTTCCATCCTATGCTCATTCCTTCCTTCCCACCCTGTCTGCCCATCACAGCCCTCCCCCCATAACACTCTGCCATCATTAACTATTCTTTTCTGCCCACCCCATGAAAAGAAAGAAAAATTCAAAAATGTTTTGTTCATCGATGCATTCCTAGCACCGCGTTTCTGCAGCCACTTGGTTAATGTTTGCCTAATCCATGCCTGAAACTGCAGGGCTGAGACAAGACCTCTGGGCCTGTTGTAGCCAAAGGACAGCTCTGGCCAGTGAAGATCTCAAGGGATGGAGGAAATGGAGCACTACAGGCCATCATGTAGCTTTGCAGCCTGAGCCAGGACCCTGGACCACAGGCCAAAGCCATGGATGGTGGTACATCCTGTCCCTGCCAGACTACCTCAGTCTGTGTCATTAGGCTGCTGGATAGCACTCTACCTAAGAACAGATCGAAATCAGTGTGACTGGGAATCTGCTGCGGCCATGAACGGTGGCTCACTGCCATGGGGAACCATGGGACATTCACATCCTAGACAAGGAAAGCCAAATGCTAATATAGCAGAATGCTGAGTTATAGACACAAGAGAATGGGGGAGTTGTTTGCTCAGAGCTGATGCTTAATGTCCTGCAGCTGCAGCCATCTGCTCATGGGAAGCCCACGTCTGGAAGCACACGGCTGGAATCACAGGGTCAGATTATACCATCATCTTGTGTCATTTTAACCTTGCAAAGATACATCACAGACAATATTTTACCCTGGCACCAAGAAAAGGGTGTGTCTATGAGGTGCAGGTTGCAGGTGACACCTAGATGTTCATGAAGCTGGTCAGGTGACTGAGTCCTGCCCCTCACAACTGAAGGGAACACAAAAGACATTGGGGGTGATCCTGGGTTTTAGAGATGTGTACAGTTGCCTTACACCCCATTTCATATGATAGCCATCCAAACCTGTGAGAAAGAAATGAATCTCCTCAATTCCCATGTGAGGAATGAGAAGCTCATGTAGTTAACAAGGGTCACCTCATTCATATCTATCTGCCCACTGAAGAGTTAGGGAAGCTGAGGACCAGACAGGCTAATGAATTGCCTGCAGATTGACAATGGGGAGAAGGGGAGCTCAGGCTCAAGCTGAAACGCTGCACTGTTCTGCCCAGCCCCAGATAGTGCCATCTCCCAGCCTGTACTGATGCTGTGGGTCCCACTGCTCCGGAGCCTCCGGGCCTTGGAAGAGGTCCTGACTCCTCTCATGATGCCTTGTTTCTGCTCTTCTGTCTCTCTTCCCATTCCCACCCCTACTCTTTCCCGAGTGGTCTCAGAGCCATTCTACTCTTCCGTCCCACATCCTGAGATAGGAAGGGGTGCTGAGACACTCCTACCCTCACCAGAGACAGAGACAGAGACAGAGAGAGACAGAGACAGATGGGGACAGAGAAGACAGAGAGACACACAGAGAGAAACAGAGACAAAGACAGAGACAGAGACAGAGACAAACACACACACACACACACACACACACACACACACACACACAGAAAACAAATCTGGCTTGTTAGATCCTGGCACTACAACTAGATCTCTTTCCTATCTTATAAACCATGACTGGAGAGATTGGGATTAAAGGTCCAGCACGTAGCTGCTGTCCAGTCTATGTTACCATATGCACAGCATGGAAACAAATGGCATCACACTTAAGGTTCTCCAAGAGCCAGACTTCTCCCTTTCAATCCAACTAAAAGGGAAGGAGGGCCGCCTGCCTATGGCTATAGAGAATTAGCCCCAGATTGTTCTCTGCCCTTCCCAAGCCTGGGACATTGCTTCATCTCAAGCTGACATGCAGGCCAGGAAAGGGGCCAGCGCCAGGCAGAGCAGTTGCCTTATAAGGATAGTGGCCAGCCCTGCCAGGTGTGTCATACCAGAGCCCTCAGTGCCCACGAGGAACCCACCCACAACGGCCCCAGTGAGCCAGGGCGGGGGGGGGGGGATAGGGGGTGGCGGGGAAGTGGGGTGAAGTGGCCTCAGAATGACACATGGGTGACAAGCGAGTTTTCTCACTCCCTTCCCTCCACCATGTTTTCATATGTTTTAATCATTATACCATTTTTCTCTGGACTTAAAAAAATGAAAGAGAATCCTTGAATTAGAGGGGAAAAAATAAGAATACAAATAAGCAGATAATGCCAGTCACAAGACTTTCTGCTTGATTCCTGGTAGGAGCAAGGGGTTCTGACAGAACGAAGAAAACAGGTCCTTTGAGAAGTCATGCTGAGAGACCAGTGTCCCATTCAGATAGGACACAACTGATACAAACAAAACAAGCCAGGGATGGCTGGGAACTTTGATGAAAAACTGTGGTCCTTTTGAAAAGCAGGAAAGTGAAGGCAAAGAAAGAAGCCAGGAGCCATACCAGAGGTGGCAGAGAATCCTGCTTAAGAATTTAAGGCTTTGAAATCACACAGGTCTGATAGCTTAGACTGCTCACTTTCAACAGGAGCATTTGCACTTGAACATAATTCATACATATAAGTCTGGATGGCCTGTGTGGGGGATTTGTTCACTCAACCAATACGCCCATCTCACTCCAAAACAAGACTCTTATTAACTCAGAATGTTCATAAACCAACCTATGGAATGGATTCCTCCCATTTTACAAGGGAGGGAAGTAACTAGTTAGTTAGCAGAACTGACACTGTGACCCCTGACTATCTAGCTCTTGAGTCTCAGACATCCCATCAAGAGGCTGCCATTGTCCCATCCCACTTGGTGGCGCTGTGAAGAGTGAATGGAGCAGGGCACGATAGAAGCTCTGTGGCAGAGCCAGGCACTGGGAGACACTCAGGGATGTTCTATGCTGTGCTGTTGGTAGTGGAGATTGCCCAGAGCAGGCCCAGAGTGTGTGATTTCATAAGGATGGGCATCAGGAAGAGCAGGCCCATTGTGGAGGCTGCAGGCCGGGGAACAGGAAGACGCAAAGCAAGGAGGCAGCTTCTAGGGAAATCCTGATTGAGGCAAGAGCATCTTGCCCAGGTGAAGGGATTCAGAGGGACAAAACAACGACCATCTGGACACATCTGGGGAAAAAGCAGTCTAGTAACTAGAAGGAAGTTTTCCAAAGCAAAATGCAGATGCGGGTGGGGGCCGTTAGCAGCAAAAGCACCAGAAAGCTCAGTGGAGTTTACAAAATCAGCAAAATAGACTCCAAGGCCTCCGATGGGAAATGGGACCTGCTCACATCAAACCACCTTGGTACCACCCAGACTGCCATCTGCAGTTAGGCTCACATCACCCTGCCATTGTGTTTCCAAGGTGGTGGATGCACTATTTCTGGGGAATGTTAGTGGGACAAGAGCCATGTTTCTTAACAACCCTCACTGTAGCTGATCATCATCCCCCTCTTCTCCTGTTCTTCCTAGATTCCACCCATTCTCAGCTAGCACTTATGCTGGTCAGGGTAGCTGGCCTACTGAGGTCACACAGACTGTACCTCCAACAGGTTTATCTTTGTTGGATTTCCAGCTTATCAAACTCAGTAACTATAAAGTCATCAATGTGGTAGACCAAAGGGCAGAGTACTTCTATGGAGGAAAAAGAAGGAAATCCCAGCAGCTCTGGTCAGCATCCCATCAATACTAAGAGAAACTATGCATTTGTATTAGTAAACCTGTTGCTGAGACAAGGTAGATCAGGGAAGATGAGGCATGGGAAACAGGAGCCAGAAATTCAGAGCAGGCACAGTGTTTTAATGATCTGTGCATTAAGCCTCACACTTCTTCATAAACTGCAGGAGAAGGAAGGAAGGAAGGAAGGAAGGAAGGAAGGAAGGAAGGAAGGAAGGGAGGAAGGGAGGGAGGGAGGGAGGGAGGGAGGAAAGAGAAAGAAATAAAAGAGAAAGAAAAGGGGGAAAGCAGCTTACCCAAAATAATTAGTGTGCTTTTAAAGAAAGACATCCTGGAAAAGCAAAACACTTGGAAAAATAACTCCTCTTGGCACAAAATGTGTTGAAACATCCTTATCTCAAGGATAGACACCTGTCTTAAAGGGAGCATATGACACTCTCTCCCTCTTTGCCCTGATGAGATGCCTAGGCAGATATCAATGAACTCAAGTTTGATGAGGAGGCCAATTTTAGCATCTCTGGGCCCAATTGATAAAAATGTAACAGCAAGAATGATTAAATGGGCCAGGTGTGAGGACAAAGAAGAACACTAATCCTAAGGTGAATTCAAATTAAATCCTTATCTGCTTTTCTTCACTCTAAATACCCATGATGTTAAGAGTACTAATTGCATCTCCTGTCAGATACTCATACATTCCTGTCTGAGTTGCATAAGATCTTCCTGTCTTTGTTGTGTTTTAGAGACCAATAAACTTCACTGGTCTCTAACTTGATATGTGCTCTGATTCTCATTGTGACAACACCAGAACTCAGTACCCAATGACCAGGCAGAGGCCTCCTCCTTTTTGGAGACCTCCCTGGAGCACCACTTCTATGGTATACTGTGATTGATCAGAGAAGAAGTCATTGAGTAGCAGGAACCAGAGAAAATCCTATAAGAATAAGAGTGCCCTCCAGGGAAGTACAAAAGGGAACTCGGAAATCAATTTATTTTGTCTTGGTAACAAGTACATAAGGATGACTGAGATGAATGAAGAAGAAAGAGGAAAAACAAAACAAATGGATACAATGGCTTTATTATCTGCCCCATTTTTATCCATAGTCACTGGGAATTGAGTATAACTTTCTCCCCTTTGCTAGAATAGAATAGACTGAAAATGACCAGCAGATGGGTTCCCTATCGGAGAATTTTCATCCAGCAGACTGAAGGAGGATTTGAGCTCCTTTTTCAGATGATCCATTTTCCATTAAGCAACATTCATTCGGAAGCTGAAGCCCACGGAAGCTCGGAAGTGTGTACAGTCACACTGCCCAGCGCTATTGCTCAAGATGTGAGGGGAATGGTCAGGAGTGTGGCCTTCGTCAGCCTCCTTCACATACAGCTGTGGGAGCCTTGAGCAAGTCACCTCCCCTCCACTTCCTCTTCTATAAAATAGTCCATGAGCCACAGCCCAGGACAATGTGAATAGCCAATGGCAAAACACAGGAAGCTGGTAGCACCAAGCCTCGAGTACAATCAGTACCCATGGGCATGAGCAAAAGGAATATACGGGATTTCCAAAGAAATACAGAGTGTTTCACTGAAGTATTTGCTGCCTCTGTATATTGAGCGCAGACTTCTTTTAAATAATTGGCTCCAGTTTGCAGTTAGGAGTTGGGGGCTTTTAGTTCCCTATGCTCAGAACTGGTCCTTTCCAGGTGAGGCCCACAAGGCTCTGAACTCCATAGAGACTGCACTAAACTAAGTATTACCCTTAGTGCACGGGCCTCAGCTAGGCCCACTGGGCTAAGCCCAGCAATTCAGAATGGAAATACCGGTAGGATGATGTGAAATGTCTCTTTCTCTCTCTCTCTCTCCCTCCCTCCTTCCCTCTCTTCCACCATCCTTCCTGCCAAAGACTATACACAGCACAAATAGATCCCAAACACCAAAGCATTGGGATCACAAGTGTGTGTCACACACCTAGCCCATATAGTATCATTTGAATACAAAATGATCACTTATCAACCTCTTGTAGATGTGTATAGATACTTTTCTTACCATAGTTGGTATTGCTTCTTGGTTCCATCTCTCCCAATCATGAGATCTTGGGAGTTAAGGTGACTTTTCTGTAAATAGATTCATTGCCTACCCATACCATCTCAAGGTGTAGGTAATAATGGTAACTTGTGGTTAGTATTTATGAATTGTATGAATTGAAAGAATTTCTGGGCTGGACATGTAGCTTGATGATAGAGTTATTGCCTGGCATTCAGATAGCCCTAGGTTTGATCCCCAGAACCACAAAATAAATAAATAAAATAAGCATAACAACTCCTCTAAGACAGAAAGAACAGAGCCTAGTACATAGTAAACATCCTGTGACTGTTTGTTACAATTATTTTTTTAATCATCTATCTTGTAGTCTGAATACTACTGTAAAATCAAAATGGAATTGTTGTTTATCGTTCACATGCACAGAAAAGCGGTTTGAAGGAAATGCATCTGAGATTATATAGTAGATACATTGGAGTAGGACTCTGAACACATTTTTTTCTTTCTTTTCCTATTTCATCTTTTCCGTCAATTATTTTTAAATCATCAAAAGCAATCATTTCACGCAAGTGACCCTGTGAGTCTTCTCAAAGAAATGTTCTATCTAGGAAGAGACAAAGGAAGAGCTCCACAAATACTAGCAAAGGAGATCGTCTTCACTAAGAGATCAGAGTATTGCTTCTAGGCAACATTCATGTCATATATTTATCATATTTTATCTTTGAAGCAACCTTATTGGCTTGTATTCCACCGTCATCCTTACATTCAGAGGAAGTTAAAAAAAAAAAAAAAAAAAAAAAACCACAGAGCCGTGAAGTAGTTTGCGTTGGAATGATCTGCTCAAATTCAGAACAATAGTTTGCCTTTGGAGAAGGCAGGAGTTAAATTTAAAAGGTGTAAGGAACAGCGGGGATCGGGGTAAGTTCTAGGAGGTAGGTGGACCCCAAACACCTGTGTGAGTCTCTCCTTATTGATAGGCTAGGGAAAGTGAGCCCCAAGTGCTGTGTGCTTGTGGTTTGTGTTTCACTTGGACATGTGACTACGCTCCAGGGTTGAACCTCTCAGGTCCACCTTGGCTGTGCCTAGTCCCAACCCGGGGACACTGAGGCACCAACAGCTTGTGGGCATCAAAGCATGCCCTGGCGATCATTGCTGTCTAGAGCCATCTCATCTTGGGACCTAGGCCTTTGAGTCCTAAGGGAGGGGGTGTCTTCTTTCTCTCCTATTATGGAGTTAAGCCATTGGGGAGCCTTTTAGAAAAACCCACCAGGAAGATCTGGTGGCAAGACACAGCCCAGGGCAGCAAGGGTAAGTCCACTGCGGGGAGGTGGAGGGTGGGTATGGGAAATAACAGGGCCTCCTGTTCTCTATCCTCTTGTCTTACCTGACCCTTATCTCCATGCCACCTGGAGTCCCCACAGGCGCAGCAGACCTGGAACCTCAGCCCCCAGCAGAGCCTCACAGAGTCTTTGCTGGACAGGTGAGGAGCTGAGAACTGTAGGCCCAGCACTGACCAGCCCTGTATCCCTGTGGATGTGAATGAAGCAGGGCCAGTCCAAGCTTGGGCCTTCTTCTGTTCCACCTGTTCCCTTGGTTCCTCTGTTTCTTCCAGCGCTGCTCATTCCCCATGGCCACAGCTTAGAGGAACATGATCTGCACAAGGCCTTATCTCCCTCTTCCTGTGGCCCAAATCGGGCAAACATAGCATTTGTGGATGACCTGCAATGTGCTAGGCCTAGCCAAGAGATCTTAGAGTCAATGTCTCACTTAATGCCTCTGGAGTGAGCCTGGCACAGGGTGGGGGCACCACACCACTGTCTCCTGTGGCAGGTGCTATTAATCTTCTCCTTCCATAGAGGAGAAAGCGAAGACTCAGAGACAAGAGACAGAATTGACGTTCCAAAGGCAGATGTTGTACCTACATAACTAAGCTGCATGTACTTCGCTTCTGATAGACTGCAGCTAGTTCTTCATTCAACGTATATTATGCATCTAGTACCTAGGAAGAAGCACAGGGTATACAATAGAGAATAAAACAGGCACGATACATATAGCACTTACCTTCTACAGGAGAGGGAGTAACATGATATAATGGCCAGTGTTAAGAGCTAATGACAGGATAGAGAAGAGGAAGAAAGAGCTTAGGGAAGGGGACAGCTGAATGAAGAAGATGAGGAAGATAATACCTCAGAAAGCCAACGGGAGAGTCTTCAAGATAGAGAGTACCAGGCTCAGGGACTTTGAGTCAGGAAGAATTTTTCCAGAATTCTCTAGAGTGTTAGGGACAGTGTCACAGAGGAAGAGTGGGCACTCAGAGAGTGGTAGGAATCGGGGAACCCAGAGCGCAGATACTTTCAAAGAGTGGAATTCATAGCAAGATGGCGACAGGAAGAATGGTTCCAGGCAATGTGGCTTTTACATTTACTCTAGCTGCTGCAGGGAGAAACGCAGGAAATGAGAATCACCTAGGAGACCAGCAGAAGGCAGTGACAACAAGGTGGACAAGAGATTAAGGTGATGTGATAAGAGGATTTGACTTGTGACATGTTTTAAAGATGGTCCAACAAGATTCCAGACCCTATTAGATACCTGAAGGTTGCTGACACCTCAGACTCATCATGTCTGAAGTGGAACTCATAACCCAAGAATCTTCTTCCCATACTTCTGTCTCTGTCACTACCACTTCCAGCCAGCTAGCTTCCCAAGCCAGAAACCTGGGCACCAGCATCCATCCTTTCCTCTGCCCATCTCCCCCAACCTCCACCCCCCCTCCATGCCACCTTCCACTCATCCCATTCTCTCCTTCCTCATTTCCACCTCCACCACCTGTAACTTCCCCAACAGCTTCCCTTCTCCTGTTTGGACTCAGCACAGCCCATATTGGCACTAAGCTGATCTTTAGGAAAAGTAGGTCACATCTGTTTAAGATTCTTCTGGGACTCTCTGTTGCTTGTCCAAGCTCCCTGACCCAGAACCCTTCAAAAGAAATGTAATATAAGCTACATATATCATTTTAAGTTTTCAAACAGTCCCCATTAAAAACAAACAGATGAAATTAATTGTGATCATATCAACAGTGAATCAATTGTATCCCAAACATGATCGTTTTCAGTATATAATCAATATGAAAAGTATTTATGATATATACTTTGTATTCTTATTTTTTGGCATTAGGTCTTTAAAATCCAGCATTTGTTTATTTGCTTGGTGCCAGTACTGTGACTTGAAATCAGGGATTGAGTTTAGGAACTCAGGGACTCAGTTCCCTGAGCTTTTTTGCTCAAGGCTAGCACTCTGTTACTTGAGCTACAGCTCCACTTCCAGGTTTTTGATAGTTAATTGGAGATAAGAGTCTCAAGGACTTTCCTGCTCAGGCTGGCTTCGAACCTAATCCTCAGATTTCAGTCTCCTGAGTAACTAGGATTACAGGCATGGACCACTGTGGTTGCTCAGCTGTAAGAGCTCTTAACTATCTGCTGTTTGCCACCATGGAGTTATATAGCAAGGAGGCCCTTTCAGACTTGGGTTCTAAATCTCTGTTTACCCTAAAGTACACAGTCTGTGATATTCTGTTATAGCAGTCCCCAAACCCTTCTAGACTTAAAGTTCAGAAAGGAGAACCTGATTGTTTGTACCCAATGCTTGGCATGTGACAGGGCCTTTCCTCCTGTCTATGTTTCTTTGTTCTCTCAAATGCCTTTTTGTAATTATCTAGGTACATAAGAAGCGACAAGGGATAAGTGTTTATTGCATACAGATAGCACACACCTATAATCCCACCACTCAGGAAGCTGAAGCAGGCGGATTGAAAATTCAAGGCTGGCATGGGCTACATAGCAAGACCCTATGAAAGGTTTAAGACATAAATAATACAAATATAAATATGTAGTCTATCTGGGTATGCATCATCATCCTTTGATTTTTTTGGTGTTACGGCCTCAGGCTTTGTGCTTACTCATATTGAACACTCGTTTCCATACCTGAAAAGAAGCCTGAAATAGAATCCAGAAGGATGCCCTTAGAATTAAACCATTCAAATTGTTTAGTCCAATGTCTAGCACATATCAGGCACTCAAAATATTTAGGTATTATCATCAACTGTTTAAACATTGCAAAGTAGTTGCTCAAAACCTTTGGTTAATATACATGCTGAATGAAATTTCAGAAATTCTTCAAGTCCAGTTCAGAGAGTCTATGAGTCAGAACACCAGCTGGAACATACACTCAAAGCAGTGACTGAGAAGAGATCATTAAATGAGTGTTTACAAAAGTCTGGGAAGGATTAAGGGAAATCCAGGGTTGGCAACAGTAAGTCTGAAGATAAAAAGGGAGGGAGCATTCACCTGCACTTAGAGAGAGCAATAGCTCTAGGAAAGAGCAATAAAAAAAAATAAAGACTACTGCTATCCATCAAAGAACCCAACAGCTGACACAGCCCAGGGAAGGGATTTTAGAGAGCCTAACTCTCTTTCCTCTGGCTCCTTGGAGTGTCTTCTGCCAGTGTTTACTATTGGTTCTAATTGCAAGCCTGCATGGGGGAAAAGGGCCCTCCATGTGGTTTCCACAAGGCAATCCTTGGACAGAAAGCTAGATAGAGATGGTGGGGGAGGAGGTGGGAATGGCCTGGGAATCCAAAAGGAGACTCCTAAGTGACAGGGCCTCTCCAAGTGGAATTGAACTTCCCTTAGCCTATAGGTGCCCAGCATTGTCTATAGACCAGAAAGGATAAACATGGTAACCAGGCATTGGTTCTTTGGTGCTAGTCTTGAGGGAGAGTATTGGATGACAAACACTTCTATAGATAGTTGTGTTACTTTATATATGAGTATGTTTCCTCAAATATAAGCAGGTGATTTTATCCTACCACCTTCTATTTTTTTGGCATATTGCCAATCTTAAAGGCAGGAAGCCCTTTCCTATGTCCACTTAAATGATTCCCACTATAAAGGAAATAAATGATATATTAAACAGTTCTCTACAGAGCAGGAAAAGAGAATGAGTACCTGTGTGTAATGAAATCACAACTATGGTATGTTTACATTTGGTCTTTACACAACTTTTTGTTTCTCTTCTAAAACTCTAGAAGTGGCCTGTCACATTTCCTTTGGTTGTCAGTGCCGTTGCTATAATGATAGTTTGATTGTCTTTGCTTCTTGAGCAGGCCTGGAAATAATCATTTTTTTAAAAAATGAATAATTTTCTTGGAAGGAGGCTATAATTATTTGCTGGCTTTATTTTGGAAGCTGCCTAGCTTCTCCACAAATCTCTGGTGTGGAAGAGTAATGGTTGCAGCCAGAGGATCAGTTTCACTTTCCATTCTGTCTCAAATTTTGGTGTTCGGAGTCTTCCTTCACCCCTACTAACCGGCAAAGGCCTATTCCATAGGATAGAAGAGGAGGGGGGAGGTAGGAGGCAGGGAGCCAGGGATTCAGATAAAACCCACATTTTATTCCTCTTTCATCGGGACAGGGACTATATCTATTTGCTCACTCTGTGGCCCTAGCACATAGTCTGGGTGTTTGGCTTGTTGATGTTCAATATTTTTGTAAAATGAATACATAGATGAAAACATACAATGATGAAACCCTTCTAAATAGCCAAGATTGTGTATTCTGAGTGAGAAAACTCAGAACTCATTTCAGTATTATATGAAACACCAGCAGTGGATAAAGCTTCAAGCCCAGGCCTTCTAGCTTTTGCAGTGTAGTATATCTGTCTACTTTCAACCAAAATGCAGACTCCCTTCAGCAAACCACCTTGTTTCTTTTTTTGGAGGATGGGGTGGAGGATGAGCTGGTTGTAGGGCCAACTCAGGGCCTGGGCATTGTCCTTGAACTCTTTTGCTCAAAGCTGATGATCTATCCACAGATCCACTTCCAGTTTTCTGGTGGTTAATTGGAGATAAAAGTCTCACAGACTTTGCTGCCCAAGCTGGCTTTGAACTGCATTCTTCAGATCTCAGCCTCTTGGGTAGCTAGGATGACAAGCATGAGCCACCAGTGTGCAGACTTGTTTCACTTTTACCATTCCCATGTGCAAGTTCTCCTTTTCCTTTAAGAGGCTGCTAAGATCAAGAGCTCCTGACTCTGTGTTAACCATCTGCTTAGCTATTTTGCTGATGGCTTTGCCCCAGAGATTTTTCTTTTCCGATCTTAAGTTGTGTAGCTACTTTGGGGTGATGTGAGTGGGTTTCAGATGTTTGCCTTTGAGTAAACTTTAATTGGAATGTTACAAAGCATGGCTACCAGAGAGCTACCTCCTGCCTGCTCTGATATCCTTGGCCCAGCACTTTCTATTCCAAGGATGTTTGTAGCCTGGGTGGATATCTGTCTAGTCTGGGGATGTTCTGTTATACTGGCATCAAGTATATACAAGTTCCAAACTCAGCTTTATCTTTCTCCCTCCAATTCATCCCTATAATCTCTGAGGTACCCAAAGAACCCCAGAGAATAGTGAGAAGAGTACCTATTTGAGTGGCCCTGTACTTTTACCCCAAAGATCTAGTGCCTTGCCATATAGGTTGGCTCCCTAATCACCAGAACTGACCAGCTGTGGGATTCCTGCCATCTGTTTGCCCTGGCAAAAGTAGCCATGGAGTTAGCAAAGCCCTTGGTGAAAAACATACTTTTGTCTCTTTTTCTTTTTCCAGGCCTCTCTCATCCATTTTGGGTATCATCTTTGCAAAGGCTGGGTTCTTGTGTGTTAGGCACATTTAAGAAGCACAGGGCAGCAGCCAAAATGTAATTTAAAAGGAATTCCATTCTTCATTCATCACTCATATATAAGTCATTACTGAGAATAAATGTAAACAGGAACTCTTAAACATTTAGCTAATTACTAAAAATAGAAAAATGTTCCATGTTCTTTCCCATCTCCTTTGCTCACAATTCTCTAACCAACCTGTCCTCATATCTCAGGATAATCATCCCTTTGTCTACCCTTTGCCTCTCTGGCTGCCCCTTCTCCTCCAGCCCTCTCCTCCACCCAAAGAATGCTCCGATAATGTAGCTAGACTTAATTTCTCTCCCAGCAATAGGGATTATCTCTTCTTTGAAGTGGGGAAGAGGAGCTCTGGAATTAAAGATTTCTCTTTAAAGAGCTGGAAGAGAGAAGAAATGAACTGCATGGAAATAAATAATTCATCATCACATTAATTTTTTTCCAGAATAGGAATAGCCTCATTATTTTCTTATTAGTCACTAATAGCAACACATTTTCAGTGGATGATTATGGTGGTAAAAAGTACTCTATCACCGGGCAGGAACTCACACCTGTAATCCTAGCTACTCAGGAGGCTGAGATCTGAGGATCAAGGGTTGAAGCCTGCCTGGGCAGAAAAGTCCCCATGCAACTCTTATCTCCAGTTAACCACTCAAAAACAGGAAGTAGTATTGTGGCTCGAGTGGTAGAGCACTAGCCTTGAGCACAAAAAGGCTCAGGGACAGTGCCCAGGCCCCGAGTTCAGTTCCTACAACTGACAAAAAAAAAAAAAAAAAGTACCCTCTCAACAATTACCACCTAGCCATCTGATAGCCAACTAGCTTGTGACAACAACTTTGTGCACAGGACCAGTTCAGAAACAGGGCTTTGGTGAGTTGTAAATCACTTTATCTCTCAGAGCAGTTATATGTCAACTCTGTCTGAAGTTCAAGAGTCTGAGGTCTATTTATTCCTTCAACCAACTGATAAGCAATTTCTGTGAATCCACTTCTTCTTACTCCAGCTCTTTGCTAGACACAGAATATACTGAGATGAGTAAGCCTCCCTATGGCTTGACCCCAGTTCAGAAGGTAATTATGTGGTTCTATCAGCCCTAACACAATTAGTAAAGCCACCTGGATTGAACAAGTAAACCTAAAATGAGTTAGAGATGGGTCAGCCAGAGAAGGCTTCTCAGAGGAGGAAGCCTCTAGAAAGGGAGGTAAATCAGATTAGAAAAGGAAGGTAGAGGCATGTCAGAAAACAGGCACAGAATGAGCAAGGCTGAGGCTCACAGATGATGTTCTGTTGGGGGAAGAAATGGAAGTAGAGAATAGCTGGAGGGAATGTGACACGGTACAATGGGACAAGACACTGGAACAAAACTGTGAGTAATTTTGGAGGGATTGTTTAAAGGTACTGGAGTAAAACTGATAAACCTTCAAAGTACTTGGTAATCTCACTTATTAAATATGACACGGTGAAAATCCCCAAGACCAAGACTACCCCATGAAGGAAACCAGAGCTAATATTGTGATAACTCTTTTCTTTTTTTCTAAGTCTATGCACACATTTTTATAGATACCATGTTTACAGTTTTAAAAGAAGAAAGTAATTTGTCACTGCTACTGAGCTGCATCTTTCTTTTCTACTAGGAACATATTTATACACTTCAGTCTATATTGAGTTATATGGATATTTTTAACAGGCAATGGGGAGCCAGGAGAAGACTCTAAGTTCAGAGATGAATGGACCAGATTTATGTTATGTACAGGTTAGACAGAGAGAGGAGGACACAGTCTACTCAGACAGAGCTATAGGAGAACTCTGTTGAAGAGGCTACAGGAATGAGGAAACAAATTCTCAGACTAAAGCAGCTGGATTCTCACCAGGTGATGGACAGACTGTGAGGATGCCTCATGTGTGTATGCTGTATGTGATAGAAGGTACTCAAATTAGCAATGGAAGACATGATTTTTTTTCTTTTTTTTGGGGGGGTGGTGGGGAGCAGGTTGTTGTTTGTGCCAGAGCTAAACCTTGAACTCGGGACCTGGGCACTGTCCCTTGGCTTATTCACTCAGGACTGGTGCTTTACCACTTCATCCACAGCTCCATTTCTGACTTCTTGCTTGTTAATTAGAGATAAGTGTCATGGTCTTTCTTGCCCTGACTGACTTCCAACCTCAGTCCTCAGATCTCAGCCTCCTGAAAAGCTAAGATTACAGCCATGAGCCACCAAGGCCTGGGGAGAAGAAGTGTTTCCAAGAGTGGATTTAAGGGCAGAAACCACAAGCAAGCCTGGGAAGGGCCCGGATCCCAAATGAGCAATCTATCAGGAGTCAAATTACCCTCCTTGGGTCTGAAATTCCAACTGCTCACTGAATGCTAGTCCATTGTCTCTGCTGGCTGCTTCTCCACCAACGTGCACCTCTCCTGGAGGCAATGTAAGGCTCTGTAAAGCCGGTTCTAACTTCAGTCCATCCCTCCTGGATTATTGAAAATCAGAATCAGTGTGCTCAAGAGTTCCTCCAGCAGTTTCAAGCTACAGAGAAGTTGAAGAACCTCTGGTTTTCCAGGTTCGGTGACTCTGTGGAGCCATTTTCAAATGCCCAGGAGAGAGAGGGTGATTGACTTAGCCTGGAATCAGGTGCTTACTGTGGTCCAATCAACCAGAACAGCAGAGGCAGGGGCTGGACATAGTAAACACAGCAGCAGCTCTGGCTGCTTGCAGGGAAGTGGAGGGAGGGAAAGGAGCATCCTGACAACTCACATGCAGATTCTGTGGTTCACATTGCACTGCAAATCAGGTTTCATGTTTACCTCTTGCTCCTTGCTCTAGGGGCAAAGCCCTTGCCTGCATGGACAATGAGAACTCTTATGTCACTAGCCTGGGTCCCATCACTCCTGTCTCCTTCCACGAGGACAAAAGGGTATGACCAGGCCTAGTAACTTCGATTCCCGAACCCACTCTTGCCTGTTCTCCATTGCAAGTCACCACTACCCGAATATGTCTTCCATCTCAGGGCCAGTTAAGTAAATCCAGATGACAAAAAGCTTCTTCCCCTGGTCAGAGGAAGCAAAAACTGTTGTCAAATGATACTGCATTGAAACTGTTTTGTGTTTGTCATCAGAATGAGTAATAGCAAGTAGATTGTGGTTCATATTTCCATTCAGCTGTGGGGCAGAAAGGGAGGCAGGAAAGAGATGAACAGAGGCATGTGAATCCTAGAGAAGCAGAACCCTTTGTTGTGTCTTCCTTTGTGTTTTCCTCCCTGGTTGTCAGGGAACACATCCCACTCGCCTAATATCATCTCCCTACATGGAGAATTCTTCACACCCAGCCTCGGCCCCGGGACAAGAACCTCGCTAAATTTAGGGAACTTGGCCTCCCACAGGAGATCTGTTTCCCACTGCTCCCCCAAATCTCACAACTTTCTGGCAGTGTGGGTCTTCATGTAACTATCCGGTCTCAAAAAGAGCCTAACGGTGGGCTGGAAACTAGAGGTGGGATTGTTCTTCTTATCTCCCTATTTAATATCCCAGTCTGGATCACGGTTTCAATGATGTTTCTGTACTTCGCCCACTTGGTAATTGATAGATGTATTTTCCAGAGAAGAAAACATGAAGAAAAGCTAAGGCGGTTATATTGTCATGACCGGACAGAACATGAGACTTAGATGACCTTAAATCAAATTCCAGATCTACCAATGACTAGTTTCATAAACCTCAGGCAAATGACTTCCATCTCCTCCTTTAATTCTCTTCCTGCTCTCTTATGGCTGTGTTTAGTATTACTTTATACTACCACAAGCCTGTCTACAGGACAGTTTTGAATCTTTTGAATATTAAGACCAAATAAGCTTTCATGTCTGGTAACGAGGCTAGTGCCTAGACACATAGCAAATATTCCCTCCACTCCCCTCTCCCCCAAAAACCTAAATTTAAAACTAAAATTAAAAATTAAAACTAAATTAAAAACTAAAATTTAATACCTCACAGCCTATAAAATTGGAATAATTATACCAAATTAAGGAATTCCATGTGCTCTGTAAACTGCCAAAGGTGATGATGTCATATAGTGCAAAAAGTTCACTGCAAAAAAATCTATAGATCCTAAGAAGTATGTATTTCTACCAAATTATTCTTGTTTCATATTTTAAAAGCCTAGGAAAAGAGGTTTTGGGGAAAAACCTAAAATTGCTCATTTCTAGGTTTCCAGTTAACCACCAAAAAGTCAGAAAGTAAAGCTGTGGCTCAAGTGGTAAGGTGCCAGCCTTGAGCAAAAAAGCTAAGAACAGCACCCAAGCCCTGAGTTCAAGCCCCAGTATCAGCACAGAAGACGAAGAAGAGGTGAAGGAGGAAGAGGAGGAGGAGGAGAAGGGAAGAAAAAAGAAGAGGAAAGAAAAGAAGTAAAATGCACATTTTTTTCCTTCCAGCACACCCCTACCCATTGTAGCAAAGTTGCCATTCTTCTACAAATCCTCTGACCTTATCCCAGATAAGTAATATATAAGAGTGCATGTGCTGCAATTCTTTCGGTCAGGATGCTCATAAAAATGGCAAGAAATAGACACCAAGACACAAGAGCCTTTAGTACGATCATCCCAGACACAGTGCCTCCATGCATGGGCGAAGTCAAAGCATTGCGACAGCACAATGCCTGAACGTTACCAGATGCCTAACTCCAACAAACCACTTGTCTGGAGAAATGTATGGTAACTAATATAAATAGCCTCAAGGAAAATCACCTTAGTGCCCACACTCCAAGCCCTTGGGGTATATTCTCTTTCCTTCCATGGCTTGCTGCTTTGCAGCTTTATTTTCCTTGCTTAATAAAATCTTTGCCCACCTTCTATTCTGTGAAATGTCATGAAATTATTTTCACCAATACATTCAAGAACCACCAAAACTGGATGTTGAGTAATGAGTTGAGTTTGTTTGTTTTGTTTTACTTGGAGTTGTGTGTGTATGTGTGTGTGTGTGTGTGTGTGTGTGTGTGTGTGTGTCCGTGCACACACACATTTGCTGGTACTGATCTTGAACTAAGAGCCTAGCACTCTCACTTGGTTTATTCCCCACTCAAGGCTGGTGCTCTACCATTTGAGCCACATCTCTAATTCTGGCTTTTCTATGGTTAATTGAAGGTAAGATTCTCTTGGATTTGTCTTCCCTGGCTGGCTTCAAACCATGATCCTCAGATCTCAGCCTCCTGAGTAGCTAGGATTGTAGGTATGAGTCACCAGCTCTTGACAAGTTTTTTGTTGTTATTTCTATCAAAAAGCTTTATTTAAAATTTTTTTCTTGTAAAGATGCTGTACAAAGGGCTTACAGTTACATCAGTAAGGTAACGAGTACATATCTGGTTAAGCATTGTGATCCCTTCCTTTGTTTTTCTCTTACTGTCCCTTCCCTCCCCCACATCCCTCACTCCCCTCTCCAAAGTTGTAAAGTTCATTTCCAACATAGTGTCTTGTGAGTATCATTGTTGCAATGGGTCATCCTGTGTCCTTGTTTCAGCATTTTGTTATTCCCCTCTCCCAAATTATATGAATACAAGATGCAAGGTGCCCAAATCAAATACAGAAACAACAATATACCATAGGGGGAAGAACATACAAAACAAACAACATACAAAACAAACAACATACAAAAGAAACAAAACAAAAAAATCACATAGTACATTAAAAACAAGAACAACAAAGAAAAAATTCTTGTGTCCATATCTTGGGGTTCATTTTGCTTAGCATTATCTTATATGGTCATATGTACATAGCTTCAAAATGCTTTCTTGACCCCTGTTCAGTGACACTTGCTTTTTTTTTTTTTTTTTTTTGGATCCATTTGTGGGGCCTGAACTCTGGGCCTGGACGCTGTCCCTCAGCTCTTCAGCTCAAGGCTAGCGCTCTACCACTTGAGCCACAACACCACTTCCAGCTTTTTTCTTTTTGCTTATGTGGTGCTGAGGAATCGAACCCAGGGCCTCATGCATGCAAGGCAAGCGCTCTACCACTGAGCCACCTTCCCAGCCCCAACACTTGCTTTTTTAATGGACAATGCATTTGGTCTACATATGATAGCTCTAAATAAGGAATTTTTGGCCTACACACACACACACACACACACACACACACACACACACATTCATACATACATCAGTTGTAATAGCCAAAAATGTCCGTATACATTGCAAAAGTCCTGCCGTGTGCAAGCAAATCACCCCTCCTTCCCTCTTAAGCATGCTTTTCTGAAGTTTTGACTTAGTTTGTCTCATATCTATTGTGAATGTTCACAGTATTTTAAATATATATACACTTGGGTGTCTTAAGTGCTGCAAAATTAAGAGCACCCTGAGTCCTGCACAAAGCAGTTTTGTTTTCAACATGTAAGAGATCAATTTGTTTAGATATGAGAACCTACATCACTCATCTTCCTAAATCTAGCCGATCACCATTAACCTAATGATCTCCAGTTCCATAGAGGTTGTTGCAAATGGCATTACATTATTTTCTATGGATGAGTAGTATTCCATGATGAATGTAGGCCACGAGTTCTTTACCCATCCAACAGCTGATGGACCTTTTGGTTGTTTCTACTTCTTGGCAAGTGTGAGTAGTACTGGAATGAACATTGGAATACAGAAATTTCTGACTTGTTGACGTAATAGGATTGCTGAATCACATGGTAGGTCTATTTTTAATTTTTTGAGTTACCATCATTGTGTTTTCCAAAATGGCTGTACTAATTTACATTTCTCCTCAAAAAGTGTGCAAATGGGTTTTTTCCACATATTTGCCAATGGTTGGTAATGCTATAATTTTTATAATGGCCATTCTTATTGCAATGAGGTGATGTCTCATTATGGCTTTGATTTGCATTTCCCTGATGATCGATGATGCTGAGCTTTTTTTTTCATATCTTGTTGGTCATTTCTATGTCTTCTTTTGAGAAATATCTATTTAGGTTTATTGCCTATATTTTAATTGAATTATTTGGCTCTATTTGTATTATGATTTGGGAATATCTTCTATATTGGATATTGGCTGTTTATCAAATATATAGTTTGAAAATAATCTGCCATTCTTTAGGGTGTCTGTTTCTTTAACTGTATGCAAGCCTTTTACTTTGGTGTAATCCTATTTGTCTATTTTCGTGCTTTTGGAATATTAAAAAATCTTTAGGTATTCCGATGTCCTGAAGTGCTCCCCTATTTTTCTTTCCTTCCAGTAGTTTTAGATCTAATATCAGATCTTACATTTATGTCTTTAATCAATTTTGACCAGCTACTTTTTTTAAAGACATGGTCCATTTGTAGCTCATGCTGGCCTTGAACTGACAACCTTCCTGCCACAGACTCTTAATAGCTGGGATTACAGGCTTAGATAGCTTACTTTCTAAATTCTGAGGAGACAGATGAAATGTTCTTAGAAACCTACATGAGGAAGAAATTTAGATGCACTGTTTAATATGTCACTATGCTTCAAAATAGATCTCTTCAACATTAGCAACCACAGCCACTTGAACTCCTACATAGCACTTGATACACAATTTAAGCCTCACAATTGTCCTAGTAATGTCTGAAGGAGATAAGTATTATCACCTCCGTCTCTTCCAGATGAGGAAAATGGAACTCAGAAATAGATGAGCTTGATGAAGGGCATTTGGATTTTATCCAAACCAAAACCCAGCAATATAAGATTCTAGGATTCCTACATGCACAACCAGAATTTCCATGGAAAGTCAGAAGCAAAAATAATCTAATCACCACAATTGCACTTAGAGCCGAAGTCCTAAGGAACATCTCATGCATAGAAATGGGAATCCCTACTCGAATAGTCAGAGACAGTTGACTTATGGCTGAACATCCATCTTCTCACATAAAGTAGAGATTACAAGAGATTACAGTGAGTGATTATGTATGAATGGTAGTTATGCTTGGCAGAAATGTACTTCAACTGTAGACATTTCCTGGGAGATTCACCACCAATTCATGGGAAGAACCTGAGTTTCTCCACTCCAGTCAAGATGGACAACCATTGGCAAGGCTTTCCAAGGGCCATCACCGTTCTCTTTCCCACAATATCAGTGATGACACAGGGAGACTGGCCATGGGAGGGTAGCCCGGGGAGGGTGAGGGGAGCGGCAGTTCTAATAGCCGACCACATTTGGAACATAGACAGGGTCTTTCCTGAGTAACTGCAAAGGGAGAAACAAACAGACTCCAAGGCATGACTCCCAGTGGCTGGCTTGGAATACTGTGGTTTGCCTCAGAGCCTGGCAGGAGGGAAAAGGCTCAATGCCCAATTTAGTCAGTCCCACAAAAGTAAACCAAAATGAGTCATGGAGGGATGAGAAACCCCCAGAGACAACTTTCCATGTGAGGATCAAGATTAAGAAAATAAAATCAAAGCTGGAGATGAGACAACTATAAGAACCTAGGGGGCCGGTATTTCCACCTTAATGAGTCAATATACAAGATACGTGTCAGAATGTGAACATGGAGAATCATGTTTATGTCCACGTTCAATGCTTCTGTCTCCTTTTTGCCAGCTACTGTTCAAACATCATGCAAGCAAACTGGAAATTCACACGATGTTATTGGAGAATGATTCATTCCTTTGCATAGTGTGAAAATGTCCCTTGAAAAGTATGAACCAATTCTGTTTTCACACTTGTGAACAGAAGAACATGTTTCCTTTACTAATGTCTACACTTACTAATATTATTATCATTATTACTATTAGCTCCATTTTTGTTTTAAAGTAATCCATGTAAAGAATGTATTCAAGCAGTACAAAGAACTATGAAAACTCTGTCTTCTTCATGCTGACTCACTCCTTGTAGTAATCAATAATATACTCATACCTCTGTTCCTTCACTTATGAACTGTGTGTGTCTGTGCATCTGTCTGTCTGTCTGTGTGTCTGTCTGTCTGTGTGTGTGCTGGTACCAGGGCTTGGACTAAGGGTCTCACTGCTATATTTTAGCTTTTTGCTCAAGACTGATGATCTGACATTTGAACCACAAGTTCACTTCCGGCAAAAAGCTGGAAGACAAGGGTCTCATGGACTTTCCTACCTGGATTGGCTTCAATAGGATTCCAGTGCCCAGACCTGGTAACATCTTAGTTTTGACTGTCTCCTTAAAGTCCTTAGCTACCAATACATTTCTACTAGGGATTCTCCACATGAAGTTTGAAGGGACAGAATGACTGTATTGAATATGCAGCTGTAGTTGATTAATTAGTTGGTGCTCTTACTGCTTTCCTGGGCAGACTAAGGACTTAATTTTAAAGCCTTTCTGTGAAGATGAAAAGGAGAAAACTCTACTTGCCAGGCACAGTAGCTGTAATCCTAGCTATTTGGGAGGAAGTTCAAGGACCCCTGGGGGTGGGGACTCCATCTCAGCCAATGGCTGGGTGTGTTGGTGAGTTTATTTAAATGCTTAGGCAGGAAGGAAGCTGCTGGTCCAGGACCCTTCCTTGTCACCACATTTGACCTTCTATTTTAGTACCTGCAGAATGGTAGGCGTGTCCTTGGTTCTACATACCATATGAGTGTGCACACACACACACACACACACACACACACACACACACTTGTATCTAGATAGTAGCAGAGACAAGATGGTTTTCCAACAACTTCCTTTGCAAGTGCTCTGAGTGAGATCATAGATATAATGTGGGTCCTGCCAGGCTCGAAGGCCACTCAGACATAGCATTTTCTAAGGGATGAGTCGAGGAGAAATCCTTGGCACGAAGAAGCATTTTGGTTTTTGTTTTTTCTCCCTTAGCAAAACATAATCAACTACTTTCGGGTTAATAAAAATATAGGAAGGAACAAAAAAAAAAAAACCAACTCAACAGTCTCTTAAAGGAAATACAAGCTTGGAAAGATGGAAGAACATTTACAAAACGGCCACAGCGACCCCGGGGACATTGAAAGAAGGGCTGAGGGAGGAGGCGTGATATCCAGCAGCCCACAGGAGGCTTAAGAGCAGGTATTCTCCAGGGGTTCAGACGGACCACAGGCCTCCGGATGTGCTACTCACCTGGGTAGCAATCAGGCTGCCAGGCTGCTGCTGCTGTAACTACAGGAATGAGTGAGGAGGGGTCACAGGGGATGGTGCAAGACCAGCCCCGCCCCCAGAGCTCGGGGAACAGAGAGTAACTGAATTCGGAATTCATAAATTCACACGTCCTCTGGCTGGAACGGAATTGTGAGGCTGACAGGAATCACTCACTCCTCCTAGCTGGCGTCTGAGCTCCCTGGGCAATGTTCTCAGCAAGTAGGCATGATGCCAGAGCTGGAATGGTTATTCCCCAGGAATAACCCCAGGAAATGCTTATTCCCCACCAAAGCCTGGTTTGTCTTTGCACAGTTCTGAGTCCAAACACTTTCGTAGCAAATGATCAGAATACACATTCTTTTCAAGTACATATAGAATTTAAAGATGAAACTTGTGCTGGACTATTAAAAAAGGGGACTCAGTATCAGAAAGATATTTGAAAAAAAATCCCTAAATATTTGGAAACTAATTCTACACTTACAAATAACCTACGGGTAAAAAAAAAAGCCACTAGGGAAATTAAAATAAAATACATCCTCTGTACTAAAGTATAAAAACAAATGTGCAACACTGATATACGTAAGTAAATAAACAAGAGAAATACTCCATGGAGAAAGATTCCAAATAATTTACTTAGATACTCTCTTTTAGCTGAGCATGGTGGTAGATGCTTGTAGCCCCAGCTGGGTTTACAAGGCAGAGACAGGAGGATCATCAGTTCAAGGCCAGTCCAGGAAAAAGGTAGCAGCAAGACTGCATCTCAAAGTCACGGTGAAAACCAAAAGGACTAAGTGTAGCAGGTACAGGCAAAGCAGTGCTCCTGACTCAGCAAAGGCGGGTTGAATTTGTGACTTCCTTTCCAGAACTTCAGCATTGATAGTAGTAAGAATAAGTCCAGTGGAGAACATGACCAGATAGTACTTTAGCCAGATGACCAGGATAAATAAATTGGTAGCTTGTACTCTTGACGTAGTTTGATGAAAATGGCCCCTTACCTCTGCGCTCCTTCTCCTAAAACCCCACAATTCCAGTCTAACTGAGAAAACCAGACAATTCCCAACTGAGAGGGATTCTATAAGATACTCAACCAGTTCTCTTCAAAATAGGGAAAATCTGAAAGACTGGCCCAGCCAACAGAAAGACAGCTAAACACTGATAAGGGACATTAGGAAAAACCTAGGGAAGTCTTATTAAAGGATGGGATGTGTTTTGTTTTTTTTTTAAGTTTGTGGGGGCAAATGAAAACCAATGGGGAAAGCTTGCTCATTGAGAAGATCATAAAACTGAAAAAGTTCTAGTCAGGCTAAGACAAAAGAGAGCAAACATGAGCAGCCATGGTCAAGGGTGATCAAGTGATATCATTACAGACTTTTAAGGGGACTAGTATAAACATGTGCCTATGAATTTTAAAAATAGACTAAGACATGATATCAAAGCTTACTAAAAATATACATAACCACCATCTCTAAGAAATTGAATTTGTTTAAAACACTTTCTAAAAAAAGAAAACTGTAGGGAGAGATCTTCACTGAGAATTCTACAAAATAATTAAGAAATTAAGCAGGGCACCAGTGGCTCATACCTGTAATTGTAGCTACTCAAGAGGCTGAGATCTGAGGATCTCCGTTCAAGCCAATCAGAGACTCTTATCTCCAATCAACCACCAGAAAACTGGAAGTGGCACTGTGGCTCAAAGTAGTGAAGTGCTGGCCTCGAGGATCATGAATGCAAGGCCATCCTGGGTGACACAGCAAGACCTTCGCATCAAACCCAAACAAAAATCATCTTCCCCAAAGATGCAACAAAATTCCAACCTAATCCCAGTAAGTATTCTTTACAAACTGATTATTAAATGTGTATGGAAAGGGGAAGGACCTAGATAAACTAAAACAAAACTGGAAAAAAATGCAGCAAACCTGGAGAACTTATATCACCTGACTTCAAGATAAATGACAAAGCTTTAATAACCAAGACAGTGTGGTACTGATATAAAGCTAGACCAGTAGGGGAGCAGGACAGAGTCTGGTAGATTCACATATTTATGGTCAAACAGTTTTCAAAGAGGGGTTGACAGTTAACATAGAAGAACTGGAATTCTCAGGCACTGCTGGTGGAAATGTAACATGGTATACACCATACTGTAAAACAGTTGGAAAGTTCATGCAGCTACTTCCCTCCTACTAATAACTCAGGGTAATTGATTACTCAAGTTCATCAAAGACTTGTATACAACATACATAGCAGCTTTATTTGTAATATCTGGGAAATAATCCAAAAATTCCATCCACAAGTGAGTGAATAGACACACCATGGTATACCCATACAATAAAATACTATTCAGTGGTTTAACAAAACAAAAGCAATCAACTTGATTTTTTTAAACAGCAATGACATGGATAAATCTCACAATCATTTCTCACTGAAAAAAGCAAGACAAAAAAATTAAATAAACAAGAGCTAACACTAGCCTGAAAATGCAATGGATGAACATTAACTGAAAGTAGAACAGTGGTAGCCTGGGCTGGAAGGGATGGGAAGAAGCGCAGGAGGAAGAGATTCCAAAGTGATAGGAATGAAGTGCAGGGCTGGATGCATTTCTTCTCCTGAGTTTGGTCATGCATTCATACACATATACATGCATCCAAATGTATCAAATTATATGCTTTAAAAATCCATACACTGTAGTTTATTAGATGTTATATAATTCACTAACACTTTTTTAAAAAGTTACAAACTCTCAGGGCCCAATTCAAGTATGCACAGGTGAGAGGTGAGTTAGAGAAATCTAACCCGCTGCCTGGCCTTGACTCACTGAGATGGACTGTTGTAGAAGCTAAGCAACAGAGTCAGAGGCAAAGGATGGCATGAAGCACAGTGAGATGTCATCCTCTTTTTTTTTTCTTTTCTTTCTTTTTGTAGGTTGTGGGGCCTGAACTCTGGGCCTGGGCGCTGTCCCTCAGCTCTTCAGCTCAAGGCTAGCGCTCTACCACTTGAGCCACAGCACCACTTCCACTTTTTCTGCTTATGTGGTGCTGAGGAACCAAACCCAGGGCCTCATGCATGCAAGGCAAGCACTCTACCACTGAGCCACCTTCGCAGCCCAAGATGTCATCATCTTGACCTTGAAATTCTCTCTACAAAAGTTTGTGACTCAACAATACCAATTCCTGTCATTCCTGAGGGGAGAAGGGTCCAGCAAAACAGAGCTACTAAGCCGGGCACTGGTGGCTCACACCTGTAATCCTAACTACTCAGGAAGTTGAGATCTAAGGATTGCCATTCAAAGCCAGCCCAAGGAAGAAAGTCTGTGAGACTCTTCTATCCAATAAACTATTCAAAAAAAAAAAAAAAAAGCAGAAAACCTAGAAGTGGCATTTTGGCTCAAGTGATAGAACATTACCCTTGAGTGAAAAAGAAACTCAAGGATGGTGCCCAGACCAGAGTTCAAGCTCCACAACTGACCAAAGCCAAAAACATAGCTGCCAAGCAGCCTGAAGTGAAATGATGTTCAGAAGTGGTGGTGGTGGTGGTATGCATGCAAAATCCCGGCTACTGTATTGGCATAGGTGAGAGGCTCTTGCTTTGTGGCCAGGCCTGGGCATAAATAAATAAATAAATGAAATAATTTATATATTAATATGTAATTTATTATACTATTACTATAATAGATATATGTTTATAACTCTCTCTGAAAAAGAAAAAGGGAAAGAGAACTTGCTAGCAACCACAAGTTCCTGAGTTCAAACCTTAGGTAGCACAAAATAAATAAAACCCACAAAGGAATTCAGTACATCCATGTGTAATGGCAAACAGTGGCAACGATGGCTTTCCATTTCCTCAGAGATACAATGAGGATGTCTTTTTCAGTCAAGACAAGGAAATCACTGGTCAATGATTGCTGAGCTGAGCGTCAGCTAGAGCCTGGGTAGAAAGTGATCTCTTCCCATTTCAAGAGTGAAGAAACGAGTTAACCTCAGAAACAAAACTCACCCTGAAAGTAAAATGCCTCCAAGTCTCTCTATCTGGGAAATTCCTTCTTAGATTCCCATCTAACTTGTTCATATTACCAGTCTTTTTCTCAGGAGATGAGAAGCAAGCTGTCTAGGTCTCTTCCAGGCACATGCAAGCTATGGGGGGGGGAGGGGCTGGTCAGTCTTTCCTTCTAGACTGCCCCCCATCCATTTCCAGCATCTTCACTCTGTGACCTGATTTAGCTCTGTCTAGTCTGCAACCCACTTTGCATCCTACCCTGCTTCATTTCCACATTTCAGTGGGGTGTGGATAATGCTTGCCTTCTGACATCCTTAATGTTTCCTTCTTCTATTCCCTTCTTTCTCTCCTTTTTTCCTTCCATTTTTCCTTCCTTCCATCCTCCCTCCCTCCCATCCTCCCTCTCTTCCTCCTTTCATCACTCCCTCCCTTCTTCCCTTCCTTCCTTCCTTTCTTCCTCCCTCTCTCCCTTCCTCCCTCCCTCTCTGGTCTCATCAACTCTCACCCATGTTTTATAACTAACAACTCTGCTCTCCCTGCCTTCCAAGATTTCACCTGCAATGCTAATAAAAGCCTCCACATTTTTCTAAGGTCTGCTCATCACCACACCACTCCCTGGGTTAGAATCTTACTATCTCTGAGTGAAATAAAGACTCAGCTCCACAGTCATACATTCATTCCTTCCCCATCCTTCATCCATCTCCCACTAAACCATTTTTTGCACTTCTAGTACCGCATACGAAGGGACTTTCATCCTGGTGATTATACAGAAATAAAAATAGAGAGTAGAGCATAAACTCTCAGGGAAAAGTTGTGTTTTTAAAGATTTGTGATACTGAGGTGTGAATTCAAGGCTTCATGTTTGATGAATAGGTGCTCTACTGATTGCTCTACTGATTGATGTTTCCTGCCCTTTCTGATCTGTTGAGGGTGTTTTGGTTGTTATTTTTTCTTTATGTCAGTCATGGGGCTTGAACTTAGGGCCTGGGCATTGTCTGTGAGATTGTTTGTTCAAAGCTAGTGCTCTGCCACTTTGAGCCACAGCATACTTCTGGTTTTCTGGTGGCTAACTAGATATAGGAGTCTCATGGACGATCCTTTCTGGGCTGGCTTCAAGCCACAATCCTCAGATCTCAGCCTCCTGAGTAGCTAGAATTACAGATCCTCCTGTTATACTTCCTGCCATCACTGGGATGACAAGTATATGCTATCATATTCGGCTTGTTTTGTTAAGATGGAGTCTTGCAAACTTTTTTTGTTTAGGTTGGCCTGGAATCAAAATCCTCTTTGTCTCTGCTTCCCACACTGGATGATAGGCACACATTATCACATCTAAAATATTATGTGAGACTGCATCACAAAAACTTTTTTGCCCATGCTGGCCTCCAACTATGAGCCTCCTGATCTCTGCCTCCCAATTAGCTAGGATTATAGGCGTGAGCCACTAGTCTCAAGTTCAAGTGTCTTAATTGGAAGGAAAGAGAGGTCTAAAGAGGACAGAATTGATTGCAGGGTATTCAGACTGCTGCTGATAAAAAGGAAAGAAAGATAGAGAGAAAGAAAGATAGAAAGAAAGAAAGAAAGGAAGGAAGAAGGGAAGGAAGGAATGAAGGAAGGAAGAAGGGAGGAAGGAAGGGAGGGAGGGAGGAAGGGAGAGAGAGAAAGGGAGAGAGGGAGGAAGGAAGAAGGAAAGAAAGAAAGAAAAAGAAAGAAAGAAAGAAAGAAAGAAAGAAAGAAAGAAAGAAAGAAAGAAAGAAAGAAAGAAAGAAAGAAAGAGGGGAAAATGCATTTTATCAGGTTGTTGAAGTGGTCTGAGGTCTGGTAAATTTTTGTTAGTCATGAGGATAGTCTTTTTTTTAAATAAAATCTCTGCCTCATGGTTTAAGGAGTATTTCCTAATTAGAATACCGATCCGTGACAAGTTCATTCCTGGAGGGGTTCTGACGTGGCCCTGTCCCTGATGCATTTTTTTGTCTCTTGAGGTTAAGATTTACAGGTAAGAGCCAAGCTCATTCTACACAGCCTGGACGAGGGAGGGGAGAAACTGCCAATGGGCAAAAGGTTTTGTGAACTGAGGGCATGACAACTTCCTGTCTTGTCCCCAGGGAAGGTCCTTATTTCCATTTCCTTTCCTGTGGCCCAATCAAGCTTGCTGCTGGCCACACTGGACAGCAAGAACTTGCACGCATGCTCTTGAGGGGTATATCTGCTGTCCGCCTTTCCCTTACCCTTTCTCAGCTGGTCCCAGCAAATCCTACCTATTCTCCTTTGCTTCTCAAGCCTCGCTGGCTCACTTGATGGCCCAACCACTGTGTTCAGCCTGTTGGAGCCCAGGCCCTGGGTCCATGCCCTGCCAGCTGGTAGATGGTGAGGTCCAGGGCTGTGAGCCTGCCCTCCTCACTAGAAAGCAAGGTATGGATGAAATGAGCTCTGGAGTCTCACTCAAGCCCTCCGCCCTGCCTGTGTTCCAATCTGTGAATACCGGTTGAAATGGGATGGAAACTAGTATTTGCCTGCGGCCAAGCTCTGAGCGTGTGACTCTTATTTCAGGGAGAAAAAAAAAAATCCATGAAGTCCAGTGACTCAGCAGAAATTCACAGGCCAGAGACAGGAAATCAGAGCTTCAGAAGCAGCCTTGATGAACACTAATGAGAAACACATGTGCCTGGAACCCCAGGGCGGGACCAGCCAGGGTGTGCAGGCTGCCATTGGGCCCAGGGTGGGGGTGCATGACCCTTCCTCCAGCCCCCCCCCTTGCTGTCCAGCCTGGTGGAGCTATGACTCCCTCAGCAGAGTGACTTGTGTCCGAATGTTCCTGATCATCAAAGCTTGCTCCTCTAGCCCCTCAAATGTTTTACAAGGAAAATCTTAATTTTGATTTTTAAAATAGTAATAATACAGCTTCCAAAAAGAATAACACAATTTCACAACCCCCCCCCTCCTCCATATTTCTGAGCTGACATCAGTTCTGTTTCTTGCTGTTTCTCTTGCAGGATTGTCCGGCCCACTACTCAAGAGGTAAGCAGTCATTATATTTCCGATAATAATTATGATTATAACAGCAATAGTAATAGCCTTTTCTCTACACCAGAGGTGCTACACAGTGTTGCGCGTTGTTTAGCAATAGGCCTAAGGGGTAAGTGTTATCCTTCCCAGTTTCCAGAAAGAAAAAATACCTGAGGGGAGAGGAGGTTAAGGAATGTGCCCAGGGCTGCACACTAGTTCATGTGTAGAGGTGAAGCGCTCCACTCTGCCACCTTCCTGGGTGTGAATTCACCGAAGATACTATGGCCAATGGGACCTTCAAGTTCCCTGGATTTAGCAGCATGAAGCCCCTTGGTCCAGTAAAGACAGGGATAGCCGGTCATCCATCCTGAAAACTAAAGAGCACTCTGACGATCGCTTAGCTTTGACAAGGGCCCAGGTTTGTCACACAGGGTACACCCTGAGCTGTTGAGACTAGAGATAGACCCCATTAGGCAAACAAGTCCAAACCAGTAAGTCCAAGCCTCTCTCTCTCTCTACAGGGCCAGGAGAGACACAGGGGCTTTTTAACCCAGTTGGCTGTGCAGTCTCTCTTGATGGCACTTTGTCCAACCATAGTGGAAACGAGAAACTTGTATGGCCAGGTCCTAGTGGCTTATACCCTGGTAATCCTAACTAATCAAGAGACTGAGATCTGAGGATTGAAGTTCGAAACCAGCTTGGGCAGGAAAAGTCTGAGGGGCTCTTATTTCCAATTAGACACACACACAAAAAAAGCCAGGAGTAGAGCTATGGCTCAAGTGGTAGAGCACTAGCCTTGAGCAAAATTCCTCAGGGACAGTGCCCAGGCTGTAAGTTTAAGACCCAGTACTGGCACACACAAAAAAAAAGAAGAAAGAAAAAGAAACAAAATGAAACGAAAAGAAAAGAAAGGAAACTTGTGTGAATAAAAATTGAGTTATTTCTATCTAAAATGAGAAAATACTACAGGACTTATAATAGACCATTTTCTAAGCTAGATCTGTATGATGAAAAGAGCTTATCACTTATAACCAAGGATAGTAGTATACACCTATGATTCTCCCAGCTACTATGGTAGGCTGAGGCAGGAGGATGGTGAGTTCAAGGGCAGCCCAGGCAAAATAAGAGAGTCTTGCCAGGTGTTCACTCTTATAACACTAGTTACTCAGGAGGCTGAGATCTGAGGATCATAGTTGAAAGACAGCCCAAGCAGGAAAAGTCCCAGAGACTCTTATCTCCAATTAACAGCAAAAAACTGGAAGTAGACTTGTGGCTCAAATGATAACCTTGAACAGAAGAGCTCAGGGACAGTGTCCAGGCCTCAAGTTCAAGCCCCAGTGCCAGCACACACACACACACACACACACACACACACACACACACACACACACACACACACACACACACACACAATTAGTGAGACTCTCAAAAACAAGAACGGGGGATGTTGCTCAATAGGTAGTGTTTGTCTAATATATTCCAGGCCCTTTGGGGTGTGTGTGTGTGTGTGTGTGTGTGTGTGTGTGTGTGTGTGTGTGTGTGTGTGTGTGTGTGTGTGTGTGTGTGTGTGTGTGTGTGTGTGTGTGTGTGTGTCTTAAAATAAAAAGAGCTTATCACTTGGATCATAAAAGCTAAGGGAAACCTTTCTTTCCCATGCACTATTGGGTTTCACGTGTCAGTGGAGGAAAATGTGACTCCGGCTGTTGGGTGTGGATGCAGATCTGAAGGCGAGGTCTTGTCTACCGCCCTGTACTAACCATTGCATGAAGGCACCAGGGAAAAGAAAGCTTCAAGAGAAGATGTAATGGCGAGGGTTTCAACAGGCAACTGCTTCCCTCCGCAGGACAGCAGGAAGCAGAAACTCCGGTTAGCTGGCCTCACATTTCCAGTTTACTCCCTTGGCATTTAGTGCATCTCCAAAACTAGTATGCTAGGCATGTCCACCCATCCCCAGAACTCTCCTAAATTTGTCTGGCCTGTGGGTTTTGTGCCTTCTTCTCAGAGACCTTTTCTGCAAATGTCTGTGGCTGGGGAAGCTGAGGTTAGCGTCAGTCTGCTCCCGACTTCCCCCATGGTAAGGCTGCTGAATTTGGACGCCCTTGTTTCCACATACAAGAGATGCTCCTTTGAGAGTTGAAGGTCAGCTTCCAGGCAAAACAGATGGGAGTGCCTTTCTGCTTTGCTTCTTTGCATGTGCATAAACCAAGACATCCGCTTGGCAGGAGGACTTAACATTTTAGAGAAAGAGCAGCATCAGAAGAAAGTCGATCGGCCTTATACAAGTCAGCTTTGCCCTCTCTCCTGAACGCCTTTGGGTTGTCTTGGACTTTCTTGTGCACTGGCCTGTTTTCTCCTAGTACCCTTGAGCCTGCACAGGTACCCGCCAGTCCCAAGTCGGCCAGTGGGTGTTTGGGCGGGCTATGCATTACTTTTCAACCTGCTAAATGACTCCTTTAGGAACTAAAGTTTGCCTACTTTGCCTCTGTGAGAAAAGGTAGCTAATTTGCTTTGGCTAACTTAAAAAAAATGTCCTGTGGAAAATTATCAAGGCATTTTTAAAGGGCACCAAGGCTCATGTTTCTATTCATTTCCTTTTTCATTTTCTTCTTTAAGATGATAAATTATTAAAATGAAAAGGCCCAGAAGTTTTGTTCCTGCATCTTTTTGGAGGGCAGGGATCTTGTGGTCCAAGTGTCTCAGGCTCCTTTGACTTTCTCAAGATGCTTGTTGTGAGCAAGTTCAGAACTCACAGAGGTGTCACGATGCTAAGACCCTAAGGTTTGTCCCCAGAAGACAGCCCAGTGTGAGCCTGCTTCATGAAGTGGATTCTTCAGCCCTGGCTGAGCCTTCAGATAATTACAACTCCAATCAGCATGGGATGGCCACCTCATGAGAGACCTTCAGGCCAGAGCTGCTGATCTCCTATTCCTGACTCCTAGGAACGAGGGGACACAATGAATAACTACTGCTGCTTTAAGCCACTCAGTTTTGGAGTAACTTGTTAGCAGGTCCTGAGTAATTAGCACACAGAACATGTTGGTTTTGAGTTTTTCCCCTATATAATAAAAGCATGATAGCTACAGCTTCTGGTGATCACACCCTCTCTCCAGCTAAATACAATACATATTTAGGACAGCATTGAATTAACCTTATATCAGTTGCAGGATGTCTGCAATCTTCCAAATCTAACTCTAGATATGAGATTATTCTATTACTAAGAGCTACTGCCCTGGTGAGATTTTAATACTCTTTTCAAGCAAGAACATGGAGATAACTCTAAAATCCTTTAGACAATAGATGTCTTTTTTCACCAGCAAGCTTACCAAGGAAACCCCATTTATTTTTTTTTAATTTTTTATTGTAAAGATACTATACAGAGGGTTACAGTTACATGAGCAAGGTAATGAGTACACTTCCCACTGAGCATTGTTACCCCCTCCATTGTTTTCCCCCTACCATCCCTTCCCTCCCTACCTTCCCCGAGGTTCTTTTTTTTTAATTGTGATTAAGTGATTACATAATTTCCCAAAATTCACAGTATTGTGGAATAATGATGCTCATTTAAAGTCACAAGTTCATTCTAACTTTCCTGGAGCAAATTGTCTATCACGGTCTATAACATATAACAGTGTACACATATACACCATACATGTGAACAGCAACATGGGGATATTTAGTAGTGGTTCGACCAGATGAGTGGAAGTTCTTTGTTTCTTAAGTCCTGTTAATTTTGTGGTATCACCTAACATTTTGGATTTAGCATCCACTTATCAGGGAGACCATGTACCGTTTGTCTCTTTGCTCTTGGCTTACCTCGCTCAACATGATTCCTTCTAGCTCCATCCATTTCCCTGAAAATGCCATTATTTTGTCATTTCTAATGGCTGCATAATATTCCATTGTGTATAGATACCACAATTTTTGGACCCATTCATCTGTGGTGGGGCATCTGGGTTGTTTCCATATCTTAGCTATTGTGAATAGTGCTGCAATAAACATGGAGGTGCACATGTCCTTGTATATTGGTTCCTGTTGTTCAGGGTAGATGCCTAGAAGAGATATGACTGGCTTGTAAGAGAGGTCAATCTTTAGCTTTCTAAGGACCCTCCAGACTGCTTTCCAAAGTGGTTGTATAAGTGTACATTCCCACCAGCAGTGTAATAGGGTTCCTCTTTCTCCACATCCCCTCCAGCATTTGTCGTTGGCTGATTTGTGGATGTGGGACATTCTGACTGGGGTAAGGTGGTATCTCAGGGTTGTCTTTATTTGCATTTCCTTCACCACCAGGGATGATGAACATTTCCTCGTGTTTGTTTGCCATTTTTGTTTCTTCATCTGAGAAGTCCCTCTTTAGTTCCCTTGCCCATTTAGTAATTGGTTTGTTAGGTTTGGGAGGGATTAGTTTCTTGAGTTCCCTGTATATACAGGATGTTAACCCCTTGTCTGATATATTGCTGGTAAATATTTTTTCCCAATTAGTTGGTTGTCTTTCTAGCTTGGTTGTGATAGATTTAGCTGTGCAGAAGTTTTTTATTTTAAGGTAGTCCCATTTGTCCAGTGTCTCTCCAATTTGTTGTGACCCTGGGACTCTGTTCAGGAAGTTCCTTCCTGCGCCTATTAGTTCAAGTGTCTCTTCTACTCTGTCCTGCAGTAGTTTCAGAGATTCAGGTTTAATGTTAAGGTCTTTAATCCATTTTGAGTTGATGTTGGTGCATGGTGATAGGCTGGGGTCCACTTTTAGTTTTCTGCATGTGGCCGCCCAGTTTTCCCAGTGGTTGAAGAGGCTGTGTTTCTTCCATTGTATGTCTTTGGCTCCTTTGTCGAATATCAGCTGGCTTTAGGCCTGTGGATTTATTTCTGGATCTTCTATTCTGTTCCATTGGTCTTCAGGTCTGTTTTTGTGCCAGTACCATGCTGTCTTTGTTATTATGGCTCTATAGTAGAGTTTGAAGTTCGGCATGGAAATCCCTCCCATGTCTTCATTCCTTAGAATTGTTTTGGCTATTCTAGGTCTTTTGTTGTTCCATAGGAATTTTTGGACTGTTTTCTGTATTTCAGTGATGTATGTCATTGGGATTTTAATAGGAATTGCATTGAATTTGTTATTAATTTTGGCAGTATTACCATCTTCACTCTATTAAGTCTGCCTATCCAAGAGCATGGGAGGTCTTTCCATTTCCTAGTGTCTTCTGCAATTTCTTTCTTTAACTTCTTATAGTTTTCATTAAATAGTTCTTTTACATCTTTGGTTAGGTTAATTCCTAAATATTTTATTTTGGGGGGAGGTTATTGTGAATGGGGTTACTTCCTTTATAGGAAACCCCATTTATAGCACCCAGCATGCTAACTTAAAAGCCACTGAGGCCATCAGGGAAACCGGTTTCTAACATCAAGTGTGCCCACTAGCCAAGCTCGTGCAGTTGATCTGCAGCAGCGATGGCGAAAACTCTTCCCCCAGGCTGCTTCCGGAGTGCAAGCTTCCTAATTACAAAGTGGGTCTTCCCCTAGGGCTCACTTCCGCTTCCCATGTAGGGTGAGTGACTGCACCTGGAGTAATGCAACTGCTATACACAGGTGAGATCACACTGCCTGTGCTATAATGATGTGTTGTAAGTTTCCCAGGTTGCAACACCTAGCTTGGTTCCATCCCTTGAATTTTATTCCCACTTCCTCTCCCATGTCCTCCCCCTCCCCTCCCCCCGTCATGCCTCACAGTTAATTTCCACTCCATGCTGAGAATCTTCATCCATACAGACTCGGGGCTAGGTTTCCTTTCTAATGCTCCCTCCTGTATGAGCTTGTCCATCTCCCCATGTCGGCTCTTTCAGATCAGCTATAAACCAGGTCCTGGTGGCTCACACCTGTAATCCTGGGAACTAAGAAGACTGAGATGTGAAGATCATGGTATGAAGCCAGATAGGACAAATCTGTAAGACTTTTGTCTCCAATTAACCACTAAAAAAATGGCCGAAGGACTGGTGTGGCTCAAATGGTAGAACACCAGCCTTGAGCAAAAAAGTCAGCAAGAGCATGAGTGCAAGCCCCTGTACCAGCACAAAAACAAACCAATAAATAAAATAGATCAGCTGTAATACGTGACAGTTTCCCAAAAAGGCACTTTTGTAGGCACCTTAGGCCAAACTTACATTTGAAGAAGAATAGACGTAGTTAACGTGCTATTCGCATCAGTAATTCTCATTATAGCTGGGAACAGGGTCTCGTGAAAGCCTACCAGAGCAACAGGAAGATCATGGTATTCCTTAATGGTTGTCTTTTGGTTTTCATAAAAGATTCAACTGTGTTCAATTCTCACCCAGTACCTATGTGTCCTCACTGCGTTATCTGAGGGGATCTCCCCTCATCTCCCTGTGTTGGCAGTCATGTGGATACATAACTATTTACTTTAAAAAAAATGGAGAGCCAGGTGCTGGTGGCTCACACCTGTAATCCTAGCTACTCAAGAGGCTGAGATCTGAGGACTGTGGTTTGAAAAGTCGGTAAGATTCTATCTCCAATTGAAGCTAGAAGTAGAGCTGTGGCTCAAGTGGTAGAGTACAAGCCTGGAGCAGAAAATGCTCAGAGACAGCACCCAGGCCCTGAGTTCAAGCCCCAGGACCAGCAACACATGCACGCACACACATACACACACACACACACACACACACACACACCAACTGGAGGGGTCAATAAAGATGACCCAGATGACAGCAGGGATAACCCAGGAGACAGCTCTTCAATGTAACAAGTTCCCCAATCTTTTCTGTCCTCATCTATAAAGCGAAGCTTGTGTGTGTGAGCCCTCCAGCCGAACAGACTCGTCCTGACTATGTGGTGCTATCACTTCTGCACAAATCTGGTATTGTTACATTTTATATTCTCTTATGTGTATCTTCTGTTCCTATCATCCTTCACCATTCCCTCTTCTCTTTTTCATTCCTTCATTCCACACACGAACCTGCCTTGTCCTCGAAACCACCCCCACCCCCTCCAAGATGACACTGTCCAGGCAACGGACCACACTGCCTGCGGCTACTATTATTTTAACCACTAGAATCGCAGCCAACAATATTCCATGGGTTCTTGCTATGTGCGGAACTCACACTCCGTTCTGACTGCTCATGAATGAGCATCCGCTCATTTCATTTCACTCTCTCAGCTCGCCCATGGGGAGGAGCCATTAGTATTCCAGTGAGAGTTTCAGAGAAACCAAAGGCACCCCTCCCCAGCCACATCCCACACCTCCTACCTGGCAGGGTTGCTGGAAGTACAAATCCCCCTGTAGTACAAATCCCCCTGCACTGTGACAAACCCTGCCATCACCACATGTTCAGAAGGCAGAGACACAGAGAGAGACGGACAGGAAGAATAGGAGCTCTCTCAATCCTGAAAGGTTCTTCAAACAGACATCTTTGAAAGATGGCAGGGACTTTACCTGATAGAGAAGAATTGATTGCAACATCACAGTAACCCCTGTTACTTCGTAAGGGATGAAGAATTAAGAATGTCACTGTCATCAATAATATCATCGTGAAGGAAATCAGCTGGGGTTTCGTCAGGTTTTCACACCGGCAGTACCTCACTCTTGTGCCCCTCCCCACACACCAACGCACGCTCACTTCATGCTTTTTGATTCTTGCTTCATTTCCTCCTTTATGCTAAGTGATGCCATTTCTATTGTTGACGGGGTTCTCCTTTAGCCTCTTGCCCATCTTCCCCAGGTTTCCTGTTTATATATGGGTAAATCATGTGACTATTTTTCTGAGCAAGTGCTTGAGTGTGCTTAAGAAATATTCTAGAACCGATGAAGGGGAATCCCCTCACTTTCTAGGAACCTTAGCTGCTACAGGAAAGCCTGGGGTGATTGGTCCTTTCTTTAAATTCCAGCTTTGACCTACATCCAGCCTCCTGTGTTGGAGTTAGGACAATGGTACTGCGGATGCCTTCCTGCTCAGAACCCATGCCCTCTAACTGAGATGCGAGGAACTGGGAAAACCATTTATCTGACCATCTCTGTGCAAAGGCTCAAGAATGCCTGCCTGCTGCAGGCCTGGCCAGTCAAGGTCACAGTCGTGGTCCATGCTGTGCTGCTCAGCCTCAGCCTCAGGATCTCCATAGTCCTCTTGGGACAGAGCCATCAGAGGAGGTGGGAGAGGAGCTAGGCTCCACAGCACCACCTTTGCCATCACATGGCGAATGAAGGTAACGGTGTCCATGTTTCTGCCCAGGTAGTTCACACCCTTTGTGACTTTCTCCACGCCCACATGAAGCTACTAGTGTTCCTATAATCGGACACTACCAGAGGAGCCCTGGAAGGAAGGGGAAGTGGAGATTATTGATATTGCCTTCATTAAAAGACCAGTGCGTGCACTCTTTACCTGACTTACGTAACTGTGAGCCCTCTGTACATCATCTTCATCATAGCAATACATTTTTTTAAAAAATACAGTTTTAATAAACAACAAAAAAGGAAGTAGTTCCTTAAGAAATATCTTGCAAGGTATAGAAAAGCGGCATAAGGAATTCATTGATAGCTTTATTGATGGGATTTTGAGATGTCAATGAATTACGACATATTTGGGTCTTTTATGGATCTTTATTATAACAAACGGACTATAACACCTTTGACATAATTGAAGTTTGAACATGGACTGGACATAGTACTTAGTGATAGTAAGCAAGTATTTGAATTTATAAACAGTTTGATGGCAACTCCTTTGTATAACTACTTAAAGATAATAAAAATATATTATATTAAAATATAAAAAGATATAAGAAGAGGCCAGTGCTATGCTACATTTCTATCTGGGCTGAGCTTTAGATTTTTGCTTCCAGTTTTACCCTGGTTTCCTGCCGAGACCTGACAGCCTCCTAAAAGTGCTGTCTCTTCATGTGGCGGCCCGTGTATCTGTGTGGTCAGCCTGAAAGCCCCTCAGAGGCAACAGTAGACCCTCTGTTACCAGTGTGACCTCATCTTGTGATAACTCATACAGGTCTCTAGGCATCGACACCCAGTGAGATCAAAGGAGGATATTCTTAGGGGAGGAACCCAAAGGTGCAATGCCTGTGTGCATCTGATGAGATAAAATAAGAGTTAGCAAAATGAACTCTAGGAAATGGAAGCAAGAGGGTTTTTCTTTGTTGTTTCTGTTTCTTTTTGTCTTGTTTATCTGTCTTTGGGAGAGTAAAGCGGGGGGGGTGGGCAGAGAAATGGAGGAACAAAGGGTGAGCAAATGCAGCAGTGGTATTCAGTAGACACTATGTTGAAAATGAACTTATGTAACTGTAACCCCTCTGTACATCATCTTTAGAATAACAAATTTTTAAGTGCCCTAACTATATCCCTAATTCTATACCACCTTTTCTGCTAAGAACCGGCCACCAGAACAAAGGTTATTCAGGTTTCCTAGCAATGCCTTATTTGTGGACAAATTGCAAAATAGCCACAACTGGCCAAACATTTAAACCAGATCTCAGCTAAGACTGGTTTGTGTTTCCCTGCCTCGAGGTAATTCTTAGGATCAAGAATGCAATTTTCCATGGAAACTGACACAGATTATCCCCATAGGCCTCAGGCCCAGCAAGACACCAGTCCTCACAGTAATTATGTGCCAAGAGTATCAGGTACTTCGGCCCCTATAGGCTACACTGCTGTTGAAGGAAAATTCCAACTGCAGCTCAAACAGCAACTCAGAGTGCTAAGAACACACTGCCAAGCTCCCACATTTACCTTGGCAGCACGAGATAGTTACCTCATGCCATAAACAGTTATTGGCTATCTATTCTGCACCAGCCCCTGCTTTAAGTGCTGAGGTCAGGATAGTGGTCAAAGGTCAAATTCCAAGGTGTTCTGAAATGGGGACCCAAAATGTCACAACCATACTGGTCAGCTTAGTGGAGGAAAGGCAATCCCACAGTGTCTTCCAAAATGGCAAGTGTGCCCCAAAGGTAAATTCTGATTTTTTTTCCCCTCACCATAAGATATAGACTCTCAAAATGTTCATTTTTTTTTCAGCCTTAAACTATTTAGACCTAAACTTCACTTTACATTGCATGTTTCATATTAAGAAGCTGATTCTCAAACAGGAAGAAAATCTTCAAGAGAAATATCCTCTTAGAAGTGGACTGGTTCCCTGACTCCTGTAACTATAACATCAGCTATATAATAACACAACATGAAAAAAAGGGAAGTAAAAAGGTTCCCATAAGACCGAGGCTCACAGACTGTGCATGGAGTTTAACTGGCTTGAAGGCTTCATGTTTCTCTAGGTGGTCTTGAAAGGGTGTGACAGGTAGGGGATGATTGTCGTGCGCCCATGCAAATGGACTCTCCTGACCAGTGGATGTGCAGTCGATCCAGATGTTATGAAAGAAGCCACACCGTTTCCCACATACTCTTTGTTTTGATTTGGTTTTGTTTTGCCAATCCTGGGAATTGAATTCAGTACCTGGATACTATCCCTGAGCATTTTCTTTTCTCTTTTTTTTTCCTTTTATTTATTGTTATTATAAAAGTGATCAACAGAGGAGTTGCAGGCCTATAAGTCAGGTAAAGAGTACATTTCTTTATTTCTCAGTGCTGGATTCATTCACAGCGCCCGCTAGTAGATCAAAAGAAAATTTGTTTTGCTTAGCAAAGAAGAAATTGTGCTTATTTTTTTACTTGCTCTCATCATCCATCCATCAAAGTTCAATAGTTCTGTGATATTTCAAGAACCCCTGAAGAGTTTAATGGCAAAGTTGAGACATGCCAACCAGACAAGTACAGATTGTTAATGCCACTAGCTATTATTTGGTGGTTGCTGACATTACTTGACTGATACATATGCAATGGAAATATGTAAGTATTATTTTACTTTTTTCTACAGGTTAATATTTTACATAAACGTATATGTATATATGTATACATATGTGTTTATATATTTATATTTGTGCATTAATATATCATTCTCCCTCTTCTCCATCATCTTTGAATGCCTATCTTGGGTCTGAATTTCTTCCTATGTATTCCAAGTCACTGATATCACCCTAGATTAATAAAGTCAATAAATAAATACCCATTAAATAAAAAATAATAGAGTACATTTCTTTTTGGACAATGTCATCCTTTCCCTCATTCTTTCCCAGTTTTTCCCTCACGCCTCCCCCCAAAATGTTTATTCTCAACATAGTGTCCAGTGAGTGCCACTGCTGCATTTGTTCACCCTTTGTCCCTCCACTTCTGTGCCTCTCCCTTACCCTCTCAAAGACAGATAAACAAGACAAAAAGAAAAGGAAACAACAACAAAGAAAAACCTCGTTTCCATTTCCTGGAGTTCATTTTGATAAATATGATTTTTTTTATGATCAGAAGCACATAGGCATTGTGCCTTTGTGTTTCTCCCCTGACCTGAGCATTTTTGTTGAAGGCTAATTTGATCCACAGCTCCACTTCCAGCTTTTTTGGTGATTTATTAAAGATAAGAGTCTCATGGCCTTTTCTGCCCAGGCTGCTTTGAAGCACGATCCTCACATCTCAGCTTCCTGAGTAGCTAGGATTACAGGCATGACCCCCCAGCATCTGGCTCCTGCTTATATCTCTAATGCTTGCTTACTTCCTAAGTAGCTAAGCACCTTGCTGCAAGACTAGCAGTAAGTGGACTATACTTATTCATCTAACGACCCCCTCACTTATTCACCCACAGCACCCAAAGTGTTCTGAGATTTGTGATGAAATATGTGCATTTTCAAAAGCTTGTTGCTCCCTTAAAGTTACTTCACCCTTTAGGCTCATATTTAATGGGTTTATGATTGGGGTGGTAAGGAGCAAGAGAGAACAAGTTAAATTCCAAGACTAATAACTTACATCAAGGCTTTATCCTTCCTCCTTTCTTCTTTTAATAGGTTCACTGTTCAGATTAAAATTGGTTATCAAGAAGCAAGGCACCACTGTTAACACTTGGCAATCCTAGCTACTTGAAAGGCCAAAATGGGAAGGATCACACTTTCCCGTCAGCCAGGGCATGCACAAAAGGCCCCTCTTAATCCCTAGCTAAGGGCAGTGGCATATGTCTATCATTCTAGTTACGAGAGAGACTGAATCAGGAGGATCCTGGTTCTAGCCAGAGCAGACAAATTCCTCAACACTCCATCTCAGTGGAAAAAGCTGGGAGAGGTGATGCATGCCTGTTAACCTAGTTATGGCAAGAAATGAAAAAAACAAAGATTATGTCAAAAATACCCAGTGCAACAAAGGGCTGGAGGCATGGCTCCAGGATGGTGAGGCCTAGTGAGCATAAAGCCCTGCGTTCAAAGCCCAGTGCTGATCCCCTCCCCCAAGAAATTGTTCTAAAAACTGAGGATGTCGTCAGTGGTCAAGTACTTGTCTAATGTACAATAAGGCTCTGGGTTCAATAGCCAGGGTAAAAAACAAATACAAAATTTGCATTAAGCTGGGAAGTTTTGGTGGTGGTTGTTAGCTTTTGGTTTTCTTCAAATACCTTGCAATTAAAAAAAATAAGTATGAGGCCAGGTGTGTGTTATTCACGCCTATAATCCTAGCTACACAGGAGGCTGAGATTGGAGGATCACTGTGTGAAGTCAGCTCAGGCAGAAAAGTTCATGAGACTCTTATCTCCAATTAGCCACCAAAAAGCCAGAAATGGAGGTGTGGATAAAGTGATAGAGTACTAGCCTTAAGCAAAAAAAAAAAAAAAATGCTTAGGGTCAGTGTCCAGGCCCTGAGTTCCAGTCCTAGGACTCACACACACACACACACACACACACACACACACACACACACACACACACACACACACACACACACACACACACTACTAAGGGGTTCCCTAGGGTATCTTTAGATTATGAGCTTTCTGTAGACAGGCATATCTTTGGTTTTGATGGAGACTGCATGACAAAAAAAGAAATACACTAGCTTTAAAACTCTAACAGTTATGCAAATGCAATTCCAACATTGGCTTCCAGTATGGAAGGGGTTCACTAGGGTATCTTTAGATTATGAGCTTTCTGTAGACAGGCATATCTTTGGTTTTAATGGAGACTGCATGACAAAAAAAGAAATACACTAGTTTTAAAACTCTAACAGTTATGCAAATGCAATTCCAACATTGGCTTCCAGTATGGGACTGGCACATTTTTCTATCAACCTGATAAGCAAAGAAAACAAATCAATCCTCTAAGGGCATAGATAAGTTGTTTCTGGAATCCATTTGTTTAAGATTGTGGGAGGGACCAATCAGATTTGTTGTATTTGGCAAGCAAATGACCTAGACATGTGTCAATGATAAGACAAGAGTCCGTCTCCACAATCCCAGGGGGACTGACTTCCCATCACCCTCTGAAATGAGTACAGACACTTGCTGAAGCACAATCGTTCTGTTCTTCCTGGATCAAGTGCAGATGCGGCCCAGACCCCTATGACAGAAGCTGGAGACCACACATCAACCAGAGTTCCAGGCATCCATTCCTTCCAACCTCTCCCTCCCCCCTCCATCCCCCACCCAACACACACACACTGTGATTCCATCACCAGATATCTGGAGGAGAGGGTGGAGGGGGCTGGGCCTCCCCCTTCCCTCTCTCTCCTCCCAGTATGAGAACAGGACTTGACAGTGGGACCAGAGAATGGAGAGATGAACAAGAACTCCCTCTTTTCAATTCTAGGCATTCACACACAGTAGACCAGAGAAGGATACTCTTAGGGGAGGGACACAAAGGCACAATGCCTCTGATCATATAAAATAATACTTATCAGAACTTCCATGAAATGGAAACAGAAAGGTTTTTTTTCTTTGTTATTGTTTTCCTTTCCTTTCTTTTTTCTTTTCTATCTTTCTTTCTTTATCGGTCTTGTTTGTTCATTTATGTGTCTTTGAGAGGGTAAGAGGGGCACAGAAATGGAGGCATAAAGGGTGAACAAATGCAGCAATGGTACTCACTAGACACTATGTGGAAAATTAACTCTACATTGTGAGTGGGAATGGGAGGGAAAAATTGGGAGACAAAAAGAAAGGTACTCTCCCTGACTTATGTAACTGTAACCCCTCTGTAAACACCTTTATAATAGCAATTTAAAATTAAAGGAAAAAATTAACCTCCCCCCACCCCCTTTTCCTTCTTGGATTCTGGACATAGGTAAGAGAAGCCCAGTGTTTTCCAGAACACAACCAGTGGCCTTCCTCCCAGGACCCCTACCCCATGTGGTGTCTTCAGAGATGCAGTATCACCTTTTCGCCACTAGAGGGTTTGCAGCGAACCAGCCTGCCTCCAGGCTCTGCCACTTTCTGTGTGACTTTGAACAAGGACCAGAGGCTCACTCATCTCAGAATAATATTAATTCCATCGCTTGAGGTGGGGAGAGATTAAATGAGTTACACTTTGTACAGCACATCGACGCCATCGTATCGGGCACATAATAAGCTGCCATGATGGTAGTGTTCTAAAGACTGCAACTTGGGTTTTATTTGTATGAAATACAGAACATATATTTTCTTCTCCAGTTTTTCCTCTTAAGATCAAGAGATACAGAGTCTTGCCAGCTTACTGACAGTGCCATGTACATAGCATGATAGTCAGCAAGAAGTGCTGTGCTAGAGCCTAGAAGGATCTTTGAAGCCTTTCTGTTCTTTTGATTCAAAAACTGACATCACTGCCCTTAAAAACCAATAGAGGCATTAAAGGTTCCTTGGAGTTTCCCCCTCACACATTGATTTCTAGAGCACTTCCTGAAGGGTAACATTGCAATGCCAAGCAAATAAAATGTTGGGCAACATGTTTCTTAAGTACCTTCTACATAAAGAACATTGTGCTCTAGTTACAAAGCCATGAAGAGCTGGGAAAGTTAACGTAATAAAATACTCACAGAGCCTGGGTGCCAGTGATTTATGTCTGTAATCCCAGCTAAGTGGTTGAGATCTGAGGATAGAGGTTTGAAGCCAGTCCAGCTTGCCTGTGATAATCATATCTTCAATTAACCATCAAAAATAAATTAAAAATAAATAAATAAATAAATAAGAGTTGGAAGTGGAACTGTGGCTCAAGTGCTACCCTTGTGTAAAAAAGCTCAGGGATGGTGTCCTGTTCTTGAGTTCAATCCCAGGAAACACACACACACACACACACACACACACACACACACACACCACACCACACCATACCACACCACACCACACCACACTACACACACTGCTCATGGAAGAGGCAGCACTGAGCTGGACAGCACAAGAGCCTGGGGTCTGGGTGCATCCTGTAACTCTGTAACTCTGAGTCTATATGCTCCAAAATACAATGCAGGCTATGAATTAAATTAATCAGAAAGTCCCTTTCCTCTTTCAGTCTAATTAACAAGGTGAGATGGATGCTCACTGCATCCTAACTTATAACATGGCAAAGTTAGACCAAATGGGCCTAATGTACTGGGTCCCCATTAGGTTTCTTTACACGTTAGCTCAGGGTTTGAACTCAGAGACTTGTAGTTGCTTAGTTTGCACACAGCTGGTGTTACATCACTTAAGCCACATCTCTTCTTCCAGCTGTTTGCTGATTATTTTGGAGATGGATCCTCACAGACTTTTTGGCCTGGACCAGCTTCAAAGCGTGATTCTCTAGATTTCATCCTCCTGAGTAGCTAGAATTACAGGTGTGGGTCACTAGTTGCCTGTGTTTGCAATTCCTTGAACCATCCACTTTCCTCTGTGGAGAAGAGGAAACGAGTAATGAGACCTTTAATAAACTAGGACATGAATCTGAGCTACAGCTGAGAGTCGATCATTCTGGAACTTGAAGACTGCATAAGGGATGAGCTACTGATTAATTCACTGTTCGGAGGTATTACAGAACAACACGGGGGTAAGCCTAAGTTAGAAAAGCAGCTTAGCATCCTAGGACAGAGAAAAACGATCTTTCAGGAAGCCAAGCCTCCACTGTTGTTCCACCTGGAAGAGAGAAACCCTACCCACACATTGCTGCATAGAAAGAATCAGCGTCAACAAAAGCAGTCCAATGCCTGCTGGGCTGAGGAACAGGATGAACCGGACCGGCGGCCTCTCCTGGGCCTGCTGCCCAGAGGTCCACCCTTAAGATAAACCAGCTCACAAAGGTCTCATTCAATCAAAGCCTTCAGAGGCTCAGCCTTTCCTATGGAGGGTTCAGACACCAGTGGACCAGTTGCCCACTTCTGTGTTCAGTTCTGAGAGCCTCCATCATTTCACCTGCTCCCTTCTACCAGGCCATGGGCTCGCCGCTCCAGCTCACACGCCCGGTGCCAGGGTCTTGGCCAAAGGTATGTCCCGTTCCAGAACATGGAAAAAAATCTCCAAATGAATCGTAGGTCACAGAGCTTTCTTGGGATCCTTGAAGCAGGAAGTAGCTGGAAACAGAATGTCTTTTGTCCGCTGTCCCTGAGCAATTCAGCTCAAGGCTAGCACTCTACCACTTGAGCCACAGCACCACTTCCAGCTTTTTCTGCTTATGTGGTGCTGAGGAATCGAACCCGGGCCTCATGCATGCGAGGCAAGTGTGCTCTACCACTGAGCCACCTTCCCAGCCTGAGAAAGCCCATTCTTAACCTGGAACAGTATCATTACACACTCCCAGCACAATCAGGGACAAATGGTAACAGTGAAACCATACATGCACCCAAAGAAAACACACACGGGTTCCACACTTGCCAGTTCTCAGGATCTTGGGACTTCATCATTGCACGGCCCCCTTCCTAGAACACCTGCTTGTGCTGCTTCATTAATTGTCCTTGGAGATTCAGTGGAGACGAGAAGGTCTCTGTGGGTACCTGGCCTGCCTCATCACCAAAGTCTGCATTCCAAGCACATCCAAGTGTCCCCTGGGTGCCCTACTCAGTGTGTGGCAAAGGAGCAGTCCCAACTTTGGCCTCCACAGGGGAGGAAAGGAAAGCAGTCCTGAGCCTTGAACTCAGGGCCTGAGTGGTGTCCCTGAGCTTTTGTGCCACTTGACCCACACAACTCCACTTCCAGCTTTTTAGTGGTTCATTAGAGACTAGAGTGTCACAGACTTTTCTGCCTAGGCTGGCATTAAACTGTGATCCTCAGATCTCAGCCTCCTGGGTAGTTAGGATTACAGGCGTGAGCCACTGGTGTCTGGCAAGGATCTAATTTTTTTAATCTGGGCATTACTGACCAAATTCAAACATTTTTAATCTACTTTGGTATTGTTTAAACACAATCTGTAGATTATCAAGTTTTATTTTCCTCTTCAAGAATTGTACTTAACATACACAAAAGAAAGGCAAAGCACAGATATCAATGTAAGCGCTAGAAAATACCAACAGTAGTTTATTTAGGTGACATGATCTTTTAACTATTTCAGTTTTTCAAATTATTAAATAGATGACTTATTCTGTAATAAAATGAACTCTTTAAAACGTCTGTTTAAACAGGACAGAGGATCTCATTTCCCTTTTGGAAGTATTTGTATTGCAAAGTCTACAGTCCCTCATTTAGTGGATGTTTACTCTGGCTTTTTTCCTCCTCCTAACTGTGTTTCTTGCATGAAGATAGAGAGGAACAAAATTTGATTTTCAGGTTAATAAAGTTGACGTGGAAATTTTTGTTCTAAAGTTTTAAACTCGGCTTTCTCAAACAATAGCTAGAATGAAGACCTTTGGGTTTTCTAAAAGATTTAAATAAAAAATAATACCAGTCAGGTGAGGTAGCAAATACCTGTAATCCCAGAACTCAGGAGAGGCAGGATGATCACAAGTTCAAGGTGAGACTAGCCAGGACTAGGTAGTGCAAGCCAATGGGAGGGAGGGAAGAAAGAAAGAAAGAAAGAAAGAAAAAAAGAAAGAAAGAAAGAAAGAGAGAGAGAGAGAGAGAGAGAGAGAGAGGGAGGGAGGGAGGGAGGGAGGGAGGGAGGGAGGGAGGAAGGAAGAGTGGGAGAATTATCCAAAGCTTGTTTTGGTTAACTTGCTCAGTTCTTGGCTATTTTGTTTATGAATCTGAATTTTGAATATGACAGATGAGTTGGATTAAAGAACACATATTTAAACACATTCTGATATTTAATGCTTCCTTAAATTCCATTATCTAAAACTTATCTGTCTCTTATCAAGAGTAACATCCCGAAGGTTTCTCAAGAAAACTCATTTATTTATGCTTACATGAACACTCCTACTCTCTAACATAGAATTCAGTGCATCAAAAATATTCAGTACAAGAAGTGGCGCTGTAGCTCAAGTGGTAGAGCGCTTGCCTTGAGCTGAAGAGCTGAGGGACAGCGCCCAGGCCCAGAGTTCAAGCCCCACGGCCGACAAAAAAAAAAAAATGTTCAGTACACCAAGTGAGATGGTGCACTCCTATAACCCCAGCTGTGAGGAGGCTGGGACAGGAGGATAACAAAGTCAAGGCCAGCCTGGGGTACATAGTAAGTTCCCTGCCAGCCTTTCCTACATAACAAAGCCCTGCCTCAAAACAACAGAGTGTTCAAGAAAGGTTCTTCGAATAAGTGTAATTTTTATTTCATTTGTTCACTTCACATATTTATTGGAACTTACTATGTGCTGTGTAGGATTCCCTTACTGGAATGAACCATCTACTCATATGTTCCTTTCCTCTTTAAATCTTGGACACACTGTCAGTGGGAAGACAGAGATCGACCATTAGCCCAGGTTGAAGAATATATAGACAGGTTTCAGGTATATTTCTAGAAATTACTAGAGAGACCTAAGGGGAGTCTAGACTCTTAGGATGTGTTGCAGAATGTTCTCAGTCTGTGTGTGTGTGTGTGTGTGTGTGTGTGTGTGTGTGTGTGTGTGTATGTGCTGGTCCTGAGCTTGAACTCAGGGCTTAAGTGCTGTTTAACTTTTGTGCTCAAGACTGGCCTTAACCAGTTGAGCCACAGTTCCACTTCTGGCTTTCTGGTGGTTAATTGGAGGTAAGTCATATGGACTTTCCTGCCAGGATTACCTTTGAACCTGGATCCTCAAATCTCAGCCCTTTGAATAGCTAGGATTGCAAGCACCTGGCTTCAAAACACTAATGTTTTCAACATGGCACCAAGTTGAGTTCAAATTTTGTTCCATCTTTTTCAAGCTTGGGACTTTTAAACAAGTCAGGAAAGTTCTCTTGGCTGCCAGCCCATCCCCAAATTCAGACACCACCAATAATTTCCCTTAGCATTACAATGGTGACCCAATCCTATGGTGAAGATAGAGCTCCTAGCACCATGCCTTGCACCTGTTCTCTGTAGAAAGAACCCTGAATCTATCACGATCATCATTTGCCATTTATATGTACCAAGCACTGCGTTAGGTCTTGGTTCTAAAGGCTAAGGGAACAAGGAGTTGAGGAGAAGGGTCGTGAGTTTCTGGAAGAGCTGATTTCTCCAAGAGGATAGGAAGGAACAAGGCGAGGAAAAGTCAATGCAAAGGTATGAATGGGATGATGAGCAAGAAGTCCAGCCAGCTGCAGGCAGTACTACCTAGCCCTTACTCTTTCTAGAACGTCAGAGAATCACCTTCTGTCCTCCATGGCATGGCGTGCTGGGCTGATGGGAATGAGCAGAGTGTACAGGACCCTTGACATGCTGTGGCTGCCCCCTGTGTGAGGAGTGGGGGGCAGAGAGCACCCCCTCAGTCACCTGCACTCCTGATCTGAGTGGGAAGAGCAGAGTGGCTGAGGTCCTCGCTGAGGGAGATAAGGGGAAGCAGAAGCATGTCCTCTAGAGCCCTGAGCTGCCTGCCAAAGGGCCTTAGGGCATCCAGAATCTTCTCCCAGCTCGGCTAGCAGAGGCCCCTGAGCTGTTGAAAGGCAGCCAGCGAGGCCGCCCATGCAGCCTTCACCACAACAAATGCTGTTTACTTTGGATGCCAGCCGTCCCCACAATTCACACACAGGATTCCGCTCCAGAAACGGACTCACACAGCCGGTAACATTAACAGACGTCCCGGACACAAGCCATGGACTCTAGGGCTGGCCAGAAGGATATGGTAGGGAGGAACGTGGCCCGATTTCTAGGACATTCTATATGCCTGGGCTCTGTGGAAATCTAAGAAGTCCTTCTCACGCTCTCCAGGGACTTGGAGAACTCATCACCACAACAAGGTCCGTGGCTGCATTAAAAAAAAAAAAATTAGGGGGTGGGGCGTGGGGGTAGAGGGGGATGGGAAGGTATGGGAAGGGGAAACAAAGGAGGAGGCAACAATGCTTGATAAGAAATGTACTCATTACCTTGCCCATGTAATTGTAACCCCTCTGTACGGTATTTTCACAATTTAAAAAAAATTATCCATCCTTTCTGTATTTTCTCCAACCCTTTATTTCAGTGAAGAAACCAAGTCTTGCAGCTTTGTAAGAAGGGATTGTTGCTCCTCTACAAAAGAGAGAGCAGACATGACATCATCAGCCTAAGTACAATAGGTTGAGGCCAAGGCAGGAAGAATATCCTTAAGAAACAGACTCTTGGAAAATGGAAAGGAAGTGGTAAGACTTCAGAAGGAACAGCTGAGAGGCTATAGAACTTAGTTCTCTGGGGAATACAGAGTTAGCCAGCCACCTGGGCCAGCAGGTAGGTAGCTAGGTGAGACAGGAGAAAAGCCAGAACTTGAGGAGAGCCCTTAATGCTAAGGTTCCTAAAAATTCTAGGACAAGACAGAATAACTGGGCTGGAATTCCCAATTGCCCAGGAAAATGGAGAGTCAAACCATGCTTTGTGCTCAGGCAGGCCATCAACTCTCCCTGGATTTCCTGTGAACAAGTCTTGCCTGCTTACTCATATACAACTTAAAGCACCCCATGCGGTGCCAAGAGTAGCTCGATCTCACCAATGAAGAAGTCAAGTCCCAGAGCCCAGAATTCTGTTCGTTTTCACTCTGTGGTACATGGCTGGGCCCTGAGCCCTCAGACCTAGAATGTGGCTGGCCTGCTTCCTTAGTAACCTTGACTGTGGCACTTCTCAAATACTCTTCTCCATACTAACTCCAGCCTCAACTCTGTAAAGAAGCCACCAGAATTCTGGTCCTTGTTGAAATCATTTTCTTCCTTCTGCTGAAACATTTTAGGCACCTGCTGTATACCATATTTCTGTGTCATCTCTTTGGATACGGTAGGTGGGGGGGGCATGCTACTAGCAATTGGAGGTTGCAGCAGGATGAGTAAGGGGTGAGGACATGTCCTTTGGTGGGGGCTGGCTTGAGAAGTCGGACCTCATCTGCTCAGCCTCAGGAGGCAGAGTGGCCCCATTGCTGGAGCACTCGTGCCTGGCTGGCCAGCTGCAAGACTTTCCAGGATGCAGAATCCAGAAGCTTCCACTGCCCTGAGATGTGGCTTCTGTTTTGAAAGCTGCTTCTCAAGCAAGGCAGGAACTCACATCTCCATTTTTCACTGGAGGGAAAGCCAGAAGGTAGACCGGGGAAAGAAAACAAAATATCCTAAAGAGATGCTTTGTGTCTGCATCAACACAGTCTTTACCTTTGTGGGCCCTCATCAGGACAAGAGTAAGTGAGGTAGGATCATAAATACTAATTCCTCTGCTTTCAACTTCCACACACCCCATTCACACACACACACACACACACACACACACACACACACACACACAGGATTTTACACAGCTTGAAGAGGTCAGAGTCAGCCCCACTAGCAGGCAACTGGAGGGTGAGCAGGACAGGGTGGCTGCTGGTATGAGGGATGCAATGGAAGAGACATAGGGATGCTAAGTCCCCAGAACTTTCTTTGGCTCCTTCAGAATTCTGGGAAAGCATAAGAAAAACAGGATTGAATTCTGCTTCTCCAGCTGCCAACTGTTTAAGACTGGAGTCTAGGTTCTGGATTTTCTAAGAATTGCATTGCCAATCCTTGGGCTTCATGAAATCACCACTGTGCTCACCCTTGGGGGATATGGGCCCCAGAGTTTGCTCACATTCCTCTCCTGCTCCCTGTATGGTTTTCTCCTACCTGTCCCTACCCTAGAGGTCCTAGAGGTCCTAAGGAGATCTTCAGATCCCCTGCAAGTCCAGAGACAGACACAGAAACTCACATTCCCACTCAGCAGACAGGAAAGGTAAGGTCCAGCAGGCGCTGTGTGACAGCTACATCAAGGGCTGTGTGATATTTGTACTTCTCTTTTCTGACCTCGTACCTGGTGCTTGTCCCACAATGCACAGCAGTTTCCTACCCAGTAAAGAGCATTCTTTACTCATCAGAACTTGGACTTGAATAGTGACCAGCTTGGTTCGGCTTCACTCTCCTCAGAATAACTCTCAAGGAACACAGGCTGAATTTGTCATTCCAGTTTTAGCCATACCTTTCTTTGTCTATTGTAGGTACTTTTTAGACTCACTGAATGGTTTAAGAAAAAAATGAATGATGGTAAATATGCCAAAGAGTATGATGACTTGAGCCTGTAAGCCTAGCTACTTGGGAGCAGAGAGATGGCCAGCTTAGGCAAAAAGAAGTTCACAAAATTCCATCTCAACCAATGGCTGGATGCAGTGTCTGCCGGGTGCCTGCTGTAGGGTAAGCGCAGTGGCTGGGCTCAGTAGAAAACAGAAGTAAAGATCATAACCCTCGTGGACTGGTCATAAAGTAAAACTCAACCTCAAAAATAATATAGAGGCATGGCTCAAGTGGTAAAGGACCTGTTTGCAGCCATGTATTTTTGAGTTTGATCCCAATACCATTAAAATAAATAAATAGATAGATAAACAAAATATATAGATTAAAAAATCAAACAAACAAAAGCAACACTTAAAGTGCTGGAAGGATGGCTCAGAGGTAGATGGCTTGTCTAACAAGCTTGAGTCCCTGAGTTCAAACCAAGTACTGCTAAATAAATAAATAAATGTTTTTTAACCCTACAGTTCAAATGCTAAATCCTAAATTCTTCCCCATCAAGCTCAGGAACAAAGCAATAATGCCTTCTCTCACCATTCTTTTCAGCATTGAAATCCTAGATAATATAATAAGGCCAAAAGAGGAAATAAAATGAGGAAGAGACACTTTCAGACTCATTCTAATAATATCCCTGGATTAGCCTGAGATGAAAACCAGACACAAAAAGGAAGTTACAGACAATTATCTCTAATAAATACAGATGCAAAACTCTGAACAACAATGCCAAGCTAGTAACAAAAATCACATTTGTGAAATATATCCCAGGAATGTAAGGTTGGTTTAATACCTCCTAATCAATACATGTGATAATTACTCAACAGATGCAGAAAAACATTTGACAAAAATCTCATATCCTTTCTTGGTATTATTGAAAAGTCAACCAGCAAGAATACACAATAAAATAAAATAGCCAACACACCAGGAATAGAAGTTCTACTTAATAAAGTGCATCCATGAAGAATCTACAGTTCACATCATATTTAGTGATGAAAAACTGAATCATTTCTCCATAAGGAAAGGAAAAGCAAAGATGTCTGTCCTCATCATTTCTAGTCACTATTGTACTAGACATTCTGATCAGTGCAATAAGACAACTGGAAGAAATTAGAGGCATGCAATTTATAAAGCAAAGTAAAATTGTCTTTATGTGTACATATGTATATAGTTTGGTGGCAATACTGGGGTTTAATTCTGCTTACTAAACATACTCCACTGCTGCCTAGGGGGTGCTCTACTACTTGAACCACATCCCCAACCCTAGATAACAACTTACTTTTGTAGGTTCAAAATATAAAAACCTTTATGATTATGAGTTAAGAGGATATTTGTTAGACATGCCACAGCATCCCTGATTCATAAATAAAACAAGATACGTTAAACTAGACTATATCCAAATTTAGCCTTTATTCTTCAAAATGCCACTAAGAGAAGGTATGCTGTGCTTTTCAAAAAAGCTAGAAGAAAGGATTCAAACAGCAATCCTCACATCTCAGCCTCCTGCATAGCTAGGATTACAGGAATGAGCCACCAGTGCCCAGCTTGATAGAGTTGTTTTAAAAACATGAGCTCATTCTTGGACATCTGCATTTGGTGTTAAATGTATACATTTTATGAGCTTTCATTTTGTCCAAGCATATATCATCCTCTTTACTATGAGAATTGGTTCTGTGGTATGCCTCTGATTGTTGTACAATTATTTCACTTGGACAGGACTCAATCATTAGGTCAAGTTTTACTTGAATTACTGATGAAATTATTGTTGCAAATAATACAACTACACGAAATCTGAACCAAATCATACATGGTTTGTGCGATAAAACTCAGAATAAAGGTCTAGTCATGGTTGTGGCATGTAATCCCAGCTACTCAGGAGGCAGAGATAGAGGAATCATGGTTCCAAAGTAGCCAGAGGTGGTTGTACATGCCTGTAGTCCCAACTATCTGAGAAGATCATGATCTGAAGCTGGCCTGAGCAATGAGAGACCTTGAAAAAAGGTCTCTGAAAAGCGCAGTCTGAGTATCTCAAGTGGTAGATCACTAACCAGGGTAAAACCTTGAATTCAATGCCTAGATAGAAGAAAGAAATAGAAAAAAGAAAGGAAGGGAAGGTGGAAAATAAAGAGAAGAGAGTAAGGCATCAATTCTGGCTGTATGTTAAGTTGGGTGACTATCTTAACCAGTGGTCTCATTTTCTAGACTCCAGTACCATCCACAGAGGCCCTCTCCTGCCTCAGAAACACAGCATGAGCACACGGGGTTCTCTCATGTCTGCTCCTGGCTTACAGGTTTTTTGTTTTGCAAGGCCAGGAGAGAGGTTCTCTCTGCCCAATTTGGTACAGTTAAGTTGTGAGTCATTATACAGGAAGTAAAAGGGATTTACATATGTCCTTTTGGGGTTCTAATCGAATGAAGTTGCATGTACCACAAAACAACACGTACAAGATGAATTTAAAAAAAAAAAAGAAAAACAAAATTTACCTCATAATCCTTCCAAAGAAGGATTTGGGGTGATCCTATGTCGTAAGTATCATCTTACCCAATAATTATTACTCACAGGGCTGAGGGTGCCTTGCATTGTTTCTGAGAATAGATCTTTCCATTTTTTTTTAAAGCACAATCTGTTGTTACTGTATAAGTTAAAACTACCCAACAAGTTATTTTTATCCTGCTGGCAGTTAACTTTTTATGCTAAATGAAGCCACCAACTAGCTCATTGAAAGCAGTGGGGGAGGGAAAAAGGAGGAAGTCAGATATCCAGAAACAGGATACTTCCTTTCCTCCTAGTTTACATTTCTGAAATACTTTGTTTCCTATTTTAAAAAAAACACTATATTTACTAGCCAACGCTGTCCAGTTGCATCCGTCTTCAGCTCTTAGAAGCTGGTGACAGTAGATTCAAGCTTCAAAGCCAAAATAAAAAGAGGGATGATATTATCCAAAGAATAAACAGGCCACACTGTCTTCGTACATCCTGTCTTTTTCTAGCATGCTGTCTTAGGGCCCGTACTGAAAGGCAGCCCATTGTCTGTAGGCAGAAAACTTAAATTGCACAAGTGGGGGGCACATCAGCTCCAATGCTTCCTGATTACATAACCTTGAGCAAGGCGTTGTACCCCGGCAGTTCATCCTCGCCTTGTATAAACCTTCCCAGGTACTAGGCTTAAATAAGATTCAAGTCCAGGGCCTAGCACCCTGCCTGCCACATAAGAAACTCCCGGGGGGGGGGGGGGGGGTAATAATTGGGTGGGGGGAGGGGGGAGGCTGGGAAGGGAGGTAAAGGGTAAACAAAGGAGGAGGCTGCAATGCTTGGTAAGAAATGTATGCATTATCCTGCCCATGTAATTGTAGCCCCTCTGTACAGTATGTTCTCAAATAAAATAAAATAATATTAAAAAAAAAAAAAAAAGAAACTCCCAGAGATTAGCAAGGAGGAGCTTCTCCCGTAGACCTCACTGGGATCTGAGGAGGAATGGTGACCAATGATGAGAAGAAAAAGAAAACAGGGGAAGCACCAAGGTAGCAGGACATAGTTTTGCCTGATGGCCCGCCCACATACCAAGACCTTTTATAAAGATGGCAGCATTTAAAACTGGATCTTTCTATCTTGGTGATCTGAAATCACACATCAATTACTTTCTACCCTATATTTACTGGCAGGTAGCTTTTCAGTTTGAGGGGTGGGGATGTTTGGTTGGTTGTTTTGGTGGTCCTGGGGTTTGAACTCAGGGCTTTGAACTTGTTAAGCTGGTGCTCTACCACTGAAGGCATATCCCAACAGCTTTGAATTTCAAAATGTAAGTGATACCGAGGGACAGTTGGTGCCTACGGGAATTGCATTTGGGGTTAATCTGTGTCTCTCCAGGAAGGAGCTACAAGACACCCAGATCACTGGACGGCCTGAGGCTCTGTCATTTCCCAGACCTCATTAAATAGCTTCCTGAGGATGCTAATTATCAGCCCAAAACTCAAGAGACCGCAGTCACTGTCACCTCTACCCTACCCCACAGAGCAGGAGCAGCTGAGCAGCCACCCACCTGCTAAAGGACTGGCAAAGGAAAGGGAGAGAAGAAAGGGAAACGAAGGCAAGCCGCTGGTGGCTCACACCTATAATCCTAGCAACACAGGGGCCTAAGATCTGAGGATTGCAGTTTGAAGCCAGCCCAAGCAGGAAAGTCTGTGAGACTCTTGTTTTCCATGAACCACCAAAAAGCCAGAAGTAGAGCTGTGGTTCAAGTGGTAGAGAGCCAGCCTTGAGCAAAAAAAGCTCAGGGACAGTACCAAGCTCTGTGTTCAAGCCCCAGTGCCAGGACAAATACAAAGGTAGAGGGGGGACTGAATGAGAGCCACGAAGGCAAGAGCGACAGTGAAGGTCAAGGTGAAGGTCAGATGAGTCAGCCGAAGGAAGGCTGTTCTGTGAGTGGGGAGTGTCGTGGGTCCTCAGTTCTGCACAAGGCAGATGTCTCTTCCTACGTGCACCCTGGGCGTCCATGACTGGCACAACCCATCTCTTCCCGTCAAGAGACGCAACAACACCCCCATTTCTGGACAAGATCTACAACACCATGCTTCCTAGGAATGTCGCTGTGGAATCCCCAACATTGCATCTCTATTTCACATGCCAATCCGGGCGTCTGTCATTAGTTTTCAGATGGCCAATAGGACGCACTTCTGTCCTAAGACTGTCAGGATTGTAACTTCCTACACATTGGGCTAAAAAAAGACCTGGCTTGTAGCCAGTTTCATTTGACAAGAAGCTTGAAGGCTTCTGAACACATGATTTATTTTGATTCAGTCTTCAGGAATTGTATACCAGACCACGTGCACACATGCACACACATGCGCATGCATGCATGCATGCGCACACACACGTTGCGTGTGAATGTCTCCTCGTGTTTTCTCAATCATCGTGGGCTGCTGTCCCACTTCCTGCCTTCGTGAGCAGGATGTGACCCAACAGGATGGAGCGCTCCCTCATTTTCCGCTTTCAACCTCTAAAAAAAGTGATGTCTGTGTTTGATGACTTGATCATTGACCTCGGGTGACCATAGACAAGCAGGGGAAAATCCACCCTACACTCATCCGAGATGCCCTGTCTAGCCTTTCTTTGCTTTTCCTCGGTGACTGGTCCTGGCTCCTCCCTCAGGAGGCAAAGCTGGGGAAGAGGCAGAGAAGAGTTCAACATCTAGGTTAAGCTTTCCTATTTCCAAGCTTTCCTATTGCTTTCCGGGATCATAACAATGATCACCAGTGAACCATTCAATAAGGATAGTAGAGACATAAGTTGCTAAGTGATCTGATTTTAAATGATAATGTTATGGAACGGCTTTATTCATAGTGTTACAGATATTATGTGAATTAGTCACCTTTGCCTAGTGAGCTGTTGGCTTCTCTTTTGATCCCTGGAGCCAGGTGTTGTGCTTTGCAAAAAAATACTTTAGAGGATTAAAATTAAGTAAAGACTGACTGTTAGACGTGATTTGTGCCTAGTCGTCAGAAGCTCGTAATTGAATTCAACATTTTAGAAAGTTTATCATGTGTATTTCCCTTTTAAGGAAATTTCAGAATAAACTTTAATTCAATATGACATCAAACCCAAGTGTCTACTCTGTCTGTCTGTCTGACACTCTCTTTCTCTCTCTCTCTCTCTCTCTCTCTCTCTCTCTCTCTCTCTCTCTCTCTCTCTCTCTCTCTCTCTCTCACACACACACACACACACACACACACACACACACACACAAACACAACAAACTAGGTCTTTCATGAGTTCATGCCACATAAACCTCTAATTTACTGTAACCATCAATAGCCATTGCTCCCATGCTCCTGGATTGGCAAGATTAACATCGTGAAAATGGCAATACTTCCCAAGGCTATCTACAAATTCAACGCAATACCAATCAAAATTCCACCCTCATTCTTCAAGGAAATAGAAGAGGCAATCCAAAAATTCATATGGAACAATAAAAGACCCTGAATAGCAAAAACACTTCTCAACGGAAAGAACACTGCTGGAGGAATATCAATACCAAATTTCAAACTCTACTATAAAGCCATAGTAATCAAAACAGCTTGGTATTGGCATAAGAACAGACCTCAGGACCAATGGAATAGAATTGAAAACCCAGAAATGAACCCATAGACCTATAGCCATCTAATCTTCGATAAGGAAGCTAAAACAATAGGATGGAAGAAAGACAACCTCTTCAGTAAATGGTGCTGGCAAAATTGGTTAACTACATGTAGAAAACTTAAGCTAGATCCTTATATATCACCCTGCACCAGAATCAACTCCAAATGGATCAAAGACCTTGAACTCAAAGCAGACACTCTGAAAACATTACAGGATGGAATAGGAGAAACCCTAGGTCTCCTTGGCTCAGGCCGAAATTTTCTGAATAGAGACCCGGAAGCACAACAAATCCAAGAAAGGTTGGACAAATGGGATTGCATAAGGTTGCAGAGCTTCTGCAGGGCAAATGACATAGCTAGCAAGATCAATAGAAAGCCCACCGATTGGGAGAAGATCTTTACTAGCCATACAACGGACAAGGGTCTCATATCTAAAATATACTTGGAACTCAAAAAATTAAACCACCCAACAACAAATCCTCAAAGAAACAACTGCCCAATAAATAAGTGGGCGAAAGACTTAAAGAGAAGCTTCTCTGAAGAAGAAAGAAGGATGGCCATTAGACACATGAAGAAATGTTCAACATCCCTAGCCATAAAAGAAATGCAAATCAAAACAACATTGAGATATCACCTCACTCCAGTTAGAACAGCAAAAATCAAGAACTCTAACAACAACAGATGCTGGAGGGGATGTGGACAGAAAGGAACCTTACTTCATTGTTGGTGGGAATGTAAACTTGTTCAACCACTTTGGAAAGCAGTATGGAGGTTCCTCAAAAGACTTCACATAGATCTCCCCTATGATCCAGCAATCCCACTTTTGGGCATTTACCCAAATGTATACAAACAAGACCACACTAAAGCTACCAGCACAACTATGTTTATTGCAGCATTATTTACCATAGCTAAGATATGGAACCAACCCAGAAGCCCCTCAGTAGATGAATGGATCAAGAAAATGTGGTATATATACACAATGGAATTCTATGCCTCCATCAGAAAGAATGACATTTCCCCATTTGTTAGGAAATGGAAAGGCTTGGAAAAAATTATATTAAGTGAAGTAAGCCAGGCCCAAAGAAACATAGGTCCCATGGTTTCCCTTATTTGCAATATCTAGTATAGGTATGAGTCAAGCGGAAAAGATCAGATAATGTGATGTTAGGAAAACGAACCCTTAAATATGTATTTTAATGTTTTCGTTTCTTTCATGCATGTGTTTCTAACGCATTTATAAGATTATTTCTTTGTTGCTTTGTATGTCCCTCCCCCACAGTGTAACCCCCGCTTTCACTTTATTTGATGTCAGTATAACATGTGGAGGAGATGGGGACAAACAAGTCGTTTAAGGACTCAGGTGGACCTGTTGTAACAAGGAGAATTACAAAATGTCATGTCAAAGCAAGCTTTACAATGTCGGTGTGGGGGGGGAGGGGGGTATGATTGGGTGGGGGGGAGGGGGGAGGCCAGGAAGGGAGGTGAAGGGTAAACAAAGGAGGAGGCTGCAATGCTTGGTAAGAAATGTATGCATTATCCTGCCAATGTAATTGTAACCCCTCTGTACAGTATGTTCTCAAATAAAATAAAATTAAATTTAAAAAAAAAATAGCCATTGCTCTTAGTATTGGCTGCCAATATTGATGCTTCTAGAGATTATTTGACCAGTAAATTAATTAAATGATTCTTTTGGAAAAAAATCCTAATGAGTCCTAAAAATTGAGAAACAATGAACTTCAGTTTCTCCTTTTGAAAAGTGTGAGATCTCTAAGTATTCCACCTCTCTTGTAAGTAAACAAGACTGAAGCAATAACTTGTTATCGCTGATGATCGGCTAGTCAGATAGTACTTTAAAGGATGCTAATACAGAAGCATTGACAGAGCATTTTTCAAGTGATGCATTACTAGCCATTCATTGATGGTGAAATTAACTTAGTGAGCCATACCTGGTGTTTTGGGGGAGAATGTTTGAAAAGGAAAGGAAGAAAAGAGTAAAAGAATGTGTTGCATTTATTGGGGAAAATTATTAAACTTTTCTTCATGTGTTTGTGTGTGTGTATGTTTATAGAGGATCACTATATGAAATATATTTCTTACAATGAATCAAGATGCTAGGTGTTTTTAAACCATTAGAATATAGAGAAAAATGTTCTCTGAGCTGAGTGGGGATGGAATGAGACATAGCTTTTCTTGAGGATTCCATAGCCACAGCCTTAAAAATCATCCCTTGAATCTTCTTTCATCTGAATTTATCTTAACAAAATATCTCTCCACATATTTGCATAGTAGTAGATACATTAGTAGTAGTAGTAGTAGTAGTAGATACATTAAGGCAATAGTGGAAACAGATAATGTATTTAACCATATGGAGTTAACCACAATCTATATGGTTAGATGCATGATCTGTGTAGCAAACTACAAATCAGCCATTAAAAGAAGGAAGTAAATTTATGTCTCTTGGCTTAGAAGGCTGTTCAGACCCATTGAAAGGACATTGCAGATTCTAAGACATTCAGTGCAGCATAACTGCACTTGGATAAGTGCAGGGAGCCGGGGCGAACGCCATTACAAGGCGCCGCCCACTCCCTTGCAGCTTTGAGGTCCTTATTAGACAGTGCTTGGCGGGACGGTGGGTCCTGGGCTTTGCGCATGCACGAGCCATGTAGAGTCCCCAGCCAATCCCGTGGCACCTGGTGACGGTGAAAGGCAGACGACCAATGATAGAACGACCCGTGTTCCTATTCCCTATATAAGCGGCCATGTTTTGGGTGCACGCTCTCTCGAGCTCAAGCTCTCCTACAAGTAAGAAGGCTCTCCAATAAAGTGTGATCTGAGAAGACTCCTGGTGTGGTGGTCGTTCTTCCTCGCTGGTCGAGAAGGCGTTCGCCGCAGATAAGTATACACTGCTAGATCTCTTGATGTGGTAGAAAGAGAAGTGGAGCTCTATTCCACAGGCTCCCTCTCCCTGGCTCTGTCGCTTCCCAGTTGTATAGTCTTGCTCAAGAAACTTAATCTAGCCAACTAATTATTCTGTCTCCCCCATTAGACTGTCTTGAAGAGAACTGAGTGAATTAGTATCAGACTTCCAAGCAGTGTGAAGCACCTGGTAAACACTTTTTTTTTAAAATGGTACTCTTTTTATTCCAGAGAAACATGTGAGATTTCAAGACAACAATCAAAACACTGGCCACTGTGTGCTGGGATTATTTCACTTCATTTCCTTCTTCATCCATTATCATCAGGGAAAGACAAGACAGCAGAAAAATGTGAAGTATGTCATGCAGACAGGCTGCTAAAACATCTTTAGTTTAATGGCTTCAGGTTAAAAACAAATAACATTAAACCAAGAAAGCAATAACAAAGGGATGACATTGATTAAGATTCTTGTATTTATACACTACTTCACTGAATGACAGCTCCTTTGTACAACTGTAACTATATAATTGAACAACTACAATTACAAAAAACAATATTTTAAAACAAGAAAGCAATAACTTCCTATTTTAACTGGATTTTGCTTGCTTGTTCAAATTTAATTTTATTGTCAAGGTGTTGTACAGAGGGGTTACAGTTACATACGTAAGGTAGTGAGTACATTTCTTTTCAAACATTGTTACCCCTTTCTTCATTTTTGTCCCACTTTCTTTCCCCCCTTTGCCCTTTCCAAAGTTGTAAAGTTCATTTCCAATATTGTCTTATGAGTATTACTGTTGCATTGGTTCACCCTTTGTCCTTTGTCTCAACATTTTGTTGTGGCCCTTCCTTTCCCTAATTCAGATAAATGTATATATAATACCCAGGGTACCAAAATCAAATACAGTGACAAAAAGGTATAAACCATAGGAGGAAAAAAGAAAAAGCACAAGAAAAAAGAAGTAACTTCACGTAGTACATTAAAAACAACAACAACAAAGAAAAACCTTGTGTTTCCATATCTTGGAGTTCATTTCTCTTAGCATCATCTTATATGGTCATATGTACATAACTTTTGATCCTCTTCTAGGACTATCCTAGACATATACTAATTATGACAAATGAGGGAAACCATGGAGCCTATGCTTCTTTGGCTTACTTCACTTAATATGACTCTTTCCAAGTCTTTCCATTTCCTTACACATAGGGTGATGACATTCTTTCTGATGGAAGCATAGAATTCCATTGTGTATATATATCACATTTTCTTGATCCATTCATCTGCTGAAGGGCATCTGGGTTGGTTCAATATCTTAGCTATGGTAGATATCCTGAAAACATTACAGGAAGGAATAGGAGAAATGTTAGGGCTCCTTGGCAGAGGTTGAAACTTGCTTTTTTTTTTTTTTGAAGTTATATATATATATACATATAAAATGTTGTATAGAGGGGTTACAGTTACATGAGTAGGGTAATGAGTACATTTCATAGCGAGCATTGTTACCTCCTCCTTTGTTTTCCCCCTACCATCCCTTCCCTCCCCACCTCCCCAACTCTCCCACCTGTCATAGGGCCTGAACTCTGGGTCTGGGAGCTGTCCTTCAGCTCTTCAGCTCAAGGCTAGTGCTCTACCACTTGAGCCGCAGTGCCACTTCCGGCTTTTTCTGCTTCTGTGATGGTGAGGAATCAAACCCAGGGCCTCATGCACGCAAGGTAAGCACTCTACCACTGGGCCATCTTCCCAGTCCCTTTGTTTGCTTCTTTAAAGAGATAAGGTTTGCAGGATTTTTTCCCCATTAAGTGATGAACTCTGCTATGGAATTCCATTTCCCTCTCTCTCTCTCTCTCTCTCTCTCTTTCTCTCTGTCTCTGTCTCTGTCTCTCTGTCTCTCTGTCTCTCTGTCTCTCTCTCTCACTCTCTCTCTCTCTCTCTCTCTCTCTCTCTCTCTCTCTCTCTCTCTCTCTCTCTCTCATGCTCTGCTTTCTCTCACTTTATCTGTCTAAACTAGTGCACCAACATATATGAACTGATATAGTTATACAGGCCCAAAAATGATCTGTCCCAGTATCATCCTGTATGTGATTGCATTTCTCATCAACTGATGTCGAAAGTACACCCAAAGAAAACAGTTCAAACTGAGCTGGCCTCTGTTTTTATCCACAAGGTACAAACAGTGACCTTAAATGGCACTGTATGTGGGTGGAGAAACACATTTTCTTTAATTCGAAAAATGGGGAAATACAGAACTTCATGGAAAAAAATAAAAAATATTGGAAAGTCATCCATTGTTTTTCTACTTGAGGGCCATTACTAGTGTGTTAGTAACTTTCCTCTCAGACGCCGTCTTTGCCGTGTTATCTCAGTTGGCTGGAGTGCAACTGGGCCATTACTTTCCACCTGGTTTTATATCAAAAGCAGGTATCATGTTATCTATCAAATAATTCTCAAACCTATTTTAGTGAATGAAGTTTTCTTGGGTGAATCACCATTTCTCTTTTGAAGAGCATTCAGATTATTTTCAAGTTCTAGCTATTATGAAGAGAAACTCCATTCCATTGAAGTTGACATCATACATTCATATAAAAGCTTCAAGAATTGCATTGCAATTGGGAGCTGAGGTATGGTTCAAGTGGTAGCGCTCCTGCCTAGCAAATATGAGACCCTGAGTTCAAACCCCATTATTGGGAGGCAGGGGGAGAAAGGATATGGAGTTAGGCTTTTTTAAAAAATGATTATAAGTTTGTGTGTCTTTCTTTTTTTATTTTTATTTTTTTTTGGGGGGGGTCCAGTCGTGGGGCCTGAACTCTGGGCCTAGGCACTGTCCCTCAGCTCTTCAGCTCAAGGCTAGAGCTCTACCACTTGAGCCACAGTGCCACTTCCGGCTTTTTTCTTTTTGCTTATGTGGTGCTAAGGAATCGAACTCAGGGCCTCAGGCATGCAAGGCAAGCGCTCTAGCGCTGAGCCACCTTCCCAGCCCAGTTTGTGTGTCTTTCTTCATAAATTGGCAGGTTCTTCTTTCTACCCATTTTCTGTCGTTTCCTCCTACAATTTTTATAACCATGCCTTCAAATAAAGACTATGAGATTTTTAGAAACTATTTTCAGTACTTCAGCCATCTCTAATTTAATTTTGAATTTAGACAAATAGATATGAATTTGTGTTCTGTAGCCGAGTGTTTCCAGTACAATTCTTGATGTCACCTAGACACTCCGTCCTTCATCTTCTTGAAGCTCGAGTTTGTTCTGTGACAGAATGTCTGACTGACTCTGCTCATGAGGGAGGTTTGGGGTGAGGGGAGCTCGGTGTACTGATTGTACACCATGATGTACTGATGATTTCTCTTTGTCCACAAGGACTGCTTACCTGCCATTTATTCAGCCGACGGTTCCTTATTCACTTCACTTGCTTCATTTGTGGGGCAGATTTGTTCCAATGCAGACCCGCTTGAATGACCATGCACATGTTCTTCCTCCCTCCAATACCTAGTGAATTCTGGTGCACGCGCTCCGCAGTCTTGAGGGCACTGCATGAGCTGCACAGAGCCGTTCCCTGTCCTTCCCCTATCTGTGCAATGCACGCAGACGCCAGAGCTCCCCCCGCCCCGTCTCCTCGCAGCTCTGATGCTGTGCTAGCAGGTCACTCCATTTTAGAACCCATGCCTTCGAGCATGGGTGAGGCCTTGGGTTCCATCCCCAGCACCGAAACAAAACCACGGGAAAATATTGACGCGTTCTTGCCTAAATACATGTTTAGATAAGTTTTAAGACAGACAGACAGGCAGAGACTTCTGCACAATAAAGAAATCCTATTCGATTGCGCCTGAGCTGGTGTGACGCTGATGAGCGGATGCTGCAGGCCTGGGTCCGCCCCACCCTCTCTGTCCCCCGACCTCTGCACCCCTCCTCCTGCGCCGCCTCGTTGCGCATCCCCTCCTCCGCGTCCTTGCAGGCTTCATCCACCAAAGGGCTTTATTTGAGAAGCCCGGGAACCTTTGCACCACCAGCCTCTGTGCTCTGCCCAGTGCTCCTTGGCGCCACCTGCTGGGCAGCGTTCTGAGCGTCGGGAGGAAGGACAGTGGCGAGCTCCCAGAGCAGCGCTGGGATTGGGCGAGGAGAGTCAGGTGACCAGGATTTAGGGCGGGGCCATGGAGGTGGGCGGGGCAGGGAGAGCCCTAGTGCCTTGCGGGCCTAGCCAGCGGAGCATACCCGCTAATGCCAGGCTCGGGGTTAAGGCCAGGGGGTCAGCCCTCCCTCCCTGGTCCTGTCCAACATGTCCAACAGGCCGCACCAGTCTCCTCCGGGTCCCTTTTGCGTTTGGGGAACCAAAAGATATTTTTAAGATGGAAAAATGAAGTGTGCAGCACACCCCCGAGGCTTCTACAGATCCCCCAAGCCAGGCAGCAGCCGCCAGTCCACCCTGGTCACCCCTGGGGTCGTGACCTGCGAGGTCATGGGCCAGACTCTGCTATTTCCTCCTCCTAGAAACACCAAGCCAGAAGTCGCCAGCAAAGACTCCAACACAAGGTTCAAAACCCCAAGAAGAGTTGAAAAGACACAGACGAGCGCATTCCGTAACTTGCATGTGTGGGACGGGATGCGCATGCGCAGGGTGCTGCAGTCTAGTCCCCCCTGTGCACTCCAAGCAGAGAAACATGATCTTGGTTTGGGGGTGCTTGTACTTAATAGACATACTATTATATAATATGCATACTTCGTGAGTTTTTTTTAAAGTTTAATGTTCTGTCAGACGCTTTTTGAGATAAACAGTAGATCCTAAAAGATGAAGAGGAGGTTGAGATGAGGAGACTTTAGTGGTCTTGATTAACAAAAGGAGAAAGATTGCCATTGGCTAGACATGGGTACCCTTAAAAAAAAATAAAATGAAAAGACAAAGCTCAGAATGAGAAATGAAAGGAAAAGGAGAGGAGGAGAGGGGAGGGAGGGTAGGAAAGGAAGAAAGAAAGGGGAGGAAGAGAAGAGAAAGAGAAGAGAAAGAAAAAAAGAAAGCTGTGGGGCAAACAAGGAAGAGAAAGCAGAGAGGAGAAATGTAGGTGAAGCAGCAAAAATAGAACCTTGGATAGTTCAAGGGGGAAAGAGGGTATGGCCCTTGTCAACTTCAGGGAGTCTCTTTGGTATCCTTAATTGAATCTTTTAAAAAATATTATTTAATATGACCTAGAAGTCATTGAACTTGCTTGGGACAAAGCTAGGTTATATGATATGTATATAATAACAATCTTCTAAATTAGCCATTTAAAAAATAAGGAACTGCCAGCCGGGTACTGGTGATTCACACCTGTAATCCTAGTTCCTCACGAGGCTGAGATTTGAATCCAAGTTCAAAGCCATCCCAAGCAGGAAAGTTTGTTAGACTTTTATTTCCAATAAATTACCAAAAAAAAAAAAAAAAAAAAAAAAGCCAGAAACAGCGCTGTGGCTCAAGTGCTAGAGTGCTAGCCTTGAACAAAATAAAGGTCAGGAATAGTGCCCAGGCCCTGAGTTTATGCCCCAGCACTGGCAAAAAGTAAATAAATAAATAAGGAAATGTGGTGCTTCTCAGGAGGCTGAGATCTTAGGATCCTGGTTCAAAGCCAGCCAGAGCAAGAAAGTCTGTGAGGTTCTTATCTCCAACTAACCACTTAAAAACCAGAAGTGGAGCTGTGGCTCAAAATGGTAGAGCACTAGCTTTGAGCAAAGAAGCTCTGGGACAGCACCCAGGCCCCAGGACCAGCACAAAAAATAATAAATAAATAAGGAAACTGGGGCTCACAGAGGGTACGTTCATTTGCCAAGACTCTGCAGCTGGCTGGTGTTCAACCCCAGTCATAAGACCTGTAACGTTCAGTATTCCCAGACAAGTAAATAAGGCATTATTTGGAAGTGGCCAGTAAATACTTGTATTTAATGCTCTAAGAAGGACATCAACTACTTCTAGGGAAAGCTGAGGCCAATGGCTTGAATGTCCTCTGTGCTAAGACAGAAGCAGGGAGGAAATGCTCACAATTTTGGAGAGAGAAGGAGAGAGAAAGTGAAGGAGGGAAAAAGGAAAAGAGAGGGAAAGTGGAAAGAGAAAAGAAAAAAGGAGGGAAAGGAAAGAGAGAAAACAAAAATCTTAGAAGCAATCAGCTAAAAGCACTGACATGACAACTCAGCCACTGGCTGACACTGCCATCTTCTGTTAGCAAGGGGTAACTACATTTGCCCTCAAGGACAGGATTTCTCTTCCCTTGTTAAGTTGACTCAGTGAGGGCCTGCCTGCCTGTTGTCTGACTCTCATAATATATAGTTAAGGAATCAACAGGGAAAATGAGGCCAAGAATTGAACATGAAGAAAAGTAAATGAGAAGAGAAGCAAAGACAAAAGCAAAGCAGGGAAGTGGTATTTTTTCTGTAAAATCTACATCAATTTACATATTCAGATGTGACTCTCTTTTGCCACCAACCTGTTTTATCCATCTGCCATGTCAAAGGCTTGCTTTGTTTGTTTGTTGTGGTTTTCCATTATTTTGAAAGAACAAGATTTTTTTGTTTATATCGATTATCTGGCTTACCTTTTTTTGCTGTTGTTCATCGTGGGACTTGAACTCAGGGCCTGGGCACTGTCCCTGAGCCTCTTTTGCTCAAGGCTAGCACTCTATCACTAGAGCTACAGTGCCACTTCTGGCTTTTTTCTGTTTATTTGATGGTGAGGAATCGAACCCAGGGCCTCATGCATGCAAGGCAAGCACTCTACCACAGAGCCAACTTCCCAGCCCCTGTCTTACCTCTTTTGTTTGTTTTCTGTTTCTCTTATTTCTGCTCTTTCTCTCATTCATTCTCTCCTACTTGCTTTGGGATTCTAGTTTTCATACAGATGTCATGTGATTTTAATTCATAGAATTTCAGAGCTTTAAGGAAATCTGGATCTACTTTCTCATGTTTCAGAAGAACTGTGAGAGACAGGAAATTTGCCATATATCCCACAGATGGTCCCAGGCTTCCCCAGTCAGATTCATCGCTTTCTCTATGTATACCATGATGTTCTCCTCCTCCTGTTGTATTCTTTCTTCCCTTTCCTTTTCTGCTTCCCTTCACTTAGCACAGAAAAAGATGAGATTGTTGGATTGAGCCAAACACTGGTGGCTCACGCCTGTAATCCTAGTTACTAAGAAGGCTGAAATTTGAAGGTCCCAGTTCAATGCCAGCCTGAGTAGGAAAATTGATGAGACCCTTATCTCCAAATTAAATAGCAAAAAGCTGAAAATAGAGGTATGGTTCAAGTTCAAGCATCAGCCTTGAGCAATGAAAACACAAGCAAGAGCACTGAGTCCTGAGTTCATGCCCCAGGCACAACCACCAAGAAAAGGACTTTGCAAGTGCTCACAATTCATTCCTTCTTCTCTTAACAAGCTCGCTCTCACTCTCTCTCTCTCTCTCTCTCTCTCTCTCTCTCTCTCTCTCTCTCTCTCTCTCTCACACACACACACACACACACACACACACACACACACACACACACACTATGCACAGGGTATTCAGTTAAGTCTGTAACATATTGACAAACACAGCAATACTCAAAAGAGTTTCTCCAGCCAGGTGGTAGTGGCTCACACCAGTGCCTGTCATCCTAGCTACTCAGGAGGCTGAGATCTGAGGATTATGGTTCAAAGCCAGCCCAGGCAGGAAAATCTATGAGACTCTTATCTTTAATTAACTGCCAGAAAACTGGAAGTGGTGCTGTAGCTTAAAGTGATAGAGCAATAATCTTGAGCAAAAAAGCTAAGGAACAGCACCCAGGCCCTGAGTTCAAGCCCTACAACAGAAAGAAAGAAAGCAAGAGAGAAAGAAAGAGGGAGGGAAGGAGGGAAGGAAGGAAGGCAGGAAAGAGGGAGGGAGGGAGGAAAGGAGATAGGGAGGGAAGGAAGGAGGGGGAGGGAGAGAAAGGAAAGAAGAAAACAGTATCTCCCAAACCACTTCTTTCTTGATATTTTAATTTTTATTGTTATTATAAAGGTGCAGGCAATGAGTGCGTTTCTTTTTGGACAATGTCACCCTTTCCCTCGCTCTCTCCCAGTCCCAGTTGTTCCCTCCCATCCCATCCACAAGATGTAGAGTTCATTTTCAACACATAGCACATAATTTTGAAAATATTCGTCAGGACGCATGAAGGGATCGGGTATCCTGGACTACAGCAATCGTTCTAAAGGCCATGCTGAGCTTTGCTTCTAAAATCGCACTCATTTTGACATAAAAAGTAGAGAACTGTTGGTGTGTGAAGATGATTGCACACCAGGAAGAACTTAGGGACACAGACATAAATCCTTGATGAAGGGTGACTGTTCACTGTCTAAAAAGTAGGAGAGAAAAGGTGTCCTCACCAATATAAAGGCTGTAGCACTGACATCTAACTGATAGGAAATGAGGCATGTTAGCTACAGAGAAAGAATGGCAGAACTAACGCTTTCTACTCTCATCTGCAAGGGCTTTTCTGGCCATTTTAGGGACAATCATCATCTCCTAAATTGTTATACAACCCAAATTGTCTGTCTTTTTACCTTCAATCTCATGAAATCCTACTGTTGAGCCCCATCCTGTCATAAACAAGGGATTGTTCTGTTCTGGGGTGATTGAGTGGATAAACCCTACACTAAGCCAATCACGCAGGGCTGTGAACTTAAGTTCCCATGCAATTGGAATCGGGGGCAGAGATGCCTTCCAGATAAAACTTGGGCTGACAGCCTGCCCGGTGTGCTCACTAATCTTCCCACCCTTCTGCAGAAATAAAATCTGCCTTGCTGAGTCCTTGCTGAGTCTCAGGCCTCATTCTGGAGCGACAGCAGATCTTGAGATTCACGTCCATCAAGTTCTAGGAGGCATCCATGACTCTTCTCCCTAGAGTTTCCCTGGGTCCAGCAGCCGCCGCCAGCATTCAGTCAGGCCTTCTCCCGAAGGGCAGAGAAGCACTGCACATGTTCTGACCAAACCGAGTGCCTTTGCAGTGGAACTTAGCCTGATCTGTGCACAACCTGGCTTCATGCATATACATTGCATCTCATGCGTGTACTTGAAAGCATGGGATGGAAGCTTTGTCTGTGCGCATGTCCCCTCCAGAAACCTGCCAATTATCTTCTTTGATCTGCCCACTCTTATGACCATGAGCACCCCAAATCCAATAACTGAGATCCTTAACCACGTGCTTGCTCTGAAGGCATCCAGCCCAAGTCCTTAATGGTGTACGTGTTTTGCGTTTCTTACCCCCTTCACACTGTGTGTGTGTGTGTGTGTGTGTGTGTGTGTGTGTGTTCATTCAATTGATTGTGATGCTAAAAATCTAGCATCTTCCCCTGGGAGATGACCCACTAGTAACAGCAATGTTGGGACAGAAGAAAGCTGACAACTCAGACCAACCATTCAGCCCTAGAGATTCCAGCCTCTCTCTGAGTTCCCATGCTACAGGCAGAAAGCCTGAGGCGAACACCTCTGTTCTCTCTAAAAGGAGGATCAACACTAATTTTGAAGCCCAAAACAATGTTGAATGAGAACAGGTCCAGGCAGCTCGACGATACTGCACCATTTTTTGTAACATCTCTCTAAAGCAAACTAAATTTAGGTTGCTAGCAGATGGACTAACCTGAGCTAGTGAGGATGTTGAAGCAAGACTAAAGGACAAAATTCAGAACAGCGGCTGTAATCCAGATGAATGATGGTGTGACAGGGGTTGTGTTTGTCTAAGGGGAGATGGGCAGACTCTATAAAAAACATTCTGCTTCTTAAACCAGCATTGGTGTTGTCTTCAGGGGTGTTCATATGCAGGCCATACTTTTATATACCACTCTTACTGTGGAATATTTGATACAAAGGATATTAATTTAAGTAATATAATGCAATATGCATATATTTGTGATGAAAGAAGATTTTCAGCCAGGTGCCAGTGACTCACACTTTTGTAAATCCTATTTCCTTGACAGGCAGGGATCAAGGTCCGCCTGGGCGAAATGTTAGCGACTCCATCTCCATAGAGAAAGTTGCATGTAGTGGTGCATGTCTGTCAACCCGGCTACAAAAGCATAAGGTCCAGGACTCTCCAAACAAAACAAAACAAACGCAAACACAAAGCCGAGGCCCCATGTTAAAAATTAACTAGGGGACAATAGGCTGGGGCTTTACTCAGGCAGAGTTCGGGAGGAGCCCTCTAGGTGCACCTGCCGAGGCCGCCGTCCCGCAGTCCCGCCCGCGGCCACCAGGCGGCGCTGCGCCCGCCCCGGCCCGCCCTCCCCCTCCCCACTCCCGCCCGCGCGGACACCGCGTCCCGGGGCTCCCGGTCCCCAGCCCGCCGCGGGGCGCACCATGCAGTGTCTGGGCGCCGAGTACGAGGTGAGCGCCTGTAATCTGGCCGCGAGGTCGGGGCGGGGGCCGGGGGGGGGTGCGAGGTGAGGACAGGGGCTGCGCCCTCCGCACCTGCCTGCCCCTCCCCCCCCCCCGCAGGTGTGCCGGCCGGGGGCGGGGCCTCGGGTGTGGGCGGACCCCCACACCTGCCCGGACCGGGGGACCCCCCAGCTCCCTCCCCCGAGCCGTCTTCCTGCAGATCGGGGCTTTTTCTCAACCTGCACTTTCTTTCTTTCTGGAAGGTTCCTGCAGAGAGAACTCCCAGGCCGCGGGCCTGGCGACCCCAGCTTTATCGGAAATGCACGGACGCGGCGTGGCTGGTCCTGTTCTTTCTCTTTTGGACTGGTCTGGTAAGTGTGTGTGCGCGCGTGTGTGTGCGTGTGTGCGTGTGTGTACGTGTGTGTGCACGCGCATGTGTGTGCGTGTGTGTACATGTGTGTGTGTGTGTGTGTGTGTGTGTGTGGTCTCAAGTCTCAAATGTCCATGGCTTTAAGTTTGTGGTACAAAACTTCTGCCATTCACTCAGAAAAGCTAGTCCCTGGGAATATTTTCTCGGTCTGTCTGTCTGTCTGTCTATCTTATCTATTCTGGTAGTACTAGGGTTTGACCTCCCAACCTGGAGCTTGCCAACCATGCAATTTGCACTTAAGTTCCAGCCCCAGTCTTGGTTTTCTTTTCTTTTCTTTTCTTTTTTATTTAGGTTTTTCCTTTCTGCCCTTAGCTGGCTTAATTTCATTCCCTTTGCTGTAGCCTCTCTTTCTCCCCCCCCCCCCCCACCCTCTTCCCTCCCTGCCCTCTGTGTGTAGCTGGTCTGGCAAGGAACAACTAACTTTCCTGCCTTGTTAATTGAGATGATATGGAGAAGAAAAAAAAACTTCTCAAGGCTGGTCTCAAATCTCCATCCTTCCAATCTCCACCTCCTGAAGAAATGAGCTTCTAGACCTGAGCCACACGCCAGCCCTCCCGGCCCCCCTTCGCCCTGGCAGCCCTAGAGAATTCTGCTGTGGTCTGTCTTCCCTTTGGCTTAACTGGAGAGACTGTTCTTGCTGGGGGCTAAAGTTTCCTGACTAAGCCCTTGCTCTGTTAGGAGAGGTTGCGGGGATTGTTAGTTCGTGGGGCCCATGTGAATTCTCTCATTATCTGAGCTATCTGAGTGGAAGTTCATTTACCCTCTGCCACACCCCTAAGTCAAACATCCCTCCAACTTCTGCCGTTCTCTAACAAAGGCCAGCTCAGAGCGGACAGCTTTTATTTGAGGCGAGCTGCACGCGCGTGCTCTGTGGTGAAACAGGTTGAGCTAGCTCTGCGTGAGCTCCCAGCTCCCTGGGGTCCTGCGGCCCACTCGGTCCTGAGTGGCTGTGGAAGCCGAATCCTGACTCATTTCATCTTTATATGAGGGCTGTGGGTACAGCAGACATGTTCACTCAGCCTTTTTCAAAGGCCACATTTATAAAACCATCTAGGCCCGGTTCGGGCTGTTTGCTACATGGTCAATGATTAATTCATGAAGCCTGATAATCACCACCAGAGAGCGATGGCCGTGGTGGAGTAGCCTCACTTACCTATACGTTCATCCTTTCCCAGTGGCAAAGGCACCTGCTGATGTCCCGGACTGGCTTGGCACAGACAGATGTGGTTGTGGCACCGTGACAGTCCGGGACCGAAAGGCATGCTGGGTTTTGCTAGTGCAGCTCCAGCTGTGGCCTTTCAGAACCATCCCGAAGGAGGTGCGGGGCACCTGCCACACGTCTCGCTGCCCTGCCTGCCCACAGGGGCCTGGCTGTGGCACACGTGCGTGGGGCGGCTGTCCTGCCCAGTGCGTGCAGCTTTGGCCTGGAGCTGTTCTTGTCACTTGGTGGTTGTCACTTGCCTGCCTGAAGCTGGGTGCATGGCTTGCCTTCATGGCCTGGGGGTTGAGGCCCAGCGGGGACATGGCCTGGAACTGGAGAGAGCTTTACAATTACAATTACACTCATCGTCTTCACTGCTTTGCAATAACCTGAGTTCTTTCTGAGCCATTCATTGGTTCTCGTGAGCCTCCTGTGATGTTTCCACTATGCGCAGAACAGAGCGTTTCCTGTGTCTCCACTGCTGCTGCACTTCTGATCTTGTCATGGATGTCCTGCCGTTGGTGGGGCTGTGACAAGTTAGTGCTGAAAATGCTAGGGAAATTGCTAGAACTGCGAGCCGGGGTGTAAGAGCACCAGCCTGTGCTTATATTTGCATCTAACACATAGAGCAGAAAGCCTCAAACTCCGAACCACCTCTGCCTCAATTTACCTCCCTGGTAATCCTCTTCCAACCTCCATTTTCCTTCCTGGTGGCCATATCACTCTGGGACACGCATCTCGGGTGTCACCTTTTATATGAAATTGCCCTTGCTTGGGTTTGGTTGGTTTGTCAGTCACGGGGCTTGAACTCAGAGCCTGGGTGCTGTTTCTGAGCTTTTTCACTTAAGGCTAGTGCTTGATCACTTTGAGCCACAGCGCCACTTCCAGTTTTTCTGATGGTTAATTGGACAGAAGAGTCTCAGGGACTTTGGCTTTGAACTGTGATCCTCAGATCTCAGCCTGCTGAACAGCTAGAATTACAGGCGTGAGCCACCGACGCCCAGCACCCTTGCTTGTTTGACAGTCAGAGAAATAATGGTTTCCAGTAGTAACTGTGTGGTAAGGACTCAGGAAAACCCGCCTTCCTCCCACTGAAACCTTCCCATTCCTCAAGTTTTCCAAAGGAGATATCTTGTACGGAATGGTGATGTATGGAAAATAAAACTTTGTGAGGAGATCCCTGGAGAGCTGGCCAGAGACACAAGACTAACCTACCCTGAAGCCCACAGGTCACGTGCTCCAAGTGGGAGGGACAGGAGGCAGCCACCGCAGGACAGGGTCAGCACAGCATGTCTGCCACTGGGGCTCCTAGGAAGTCCCACTCCCCACACAGCCTTCAAGTAAGGAGCAGCGACCACTCTCTAAAGTCAGGCGGAGCGCAGAGGACCTCCTTCCCCAGGAGGCCTGGAGGAGACAGGCCAGCTCCCAACTACTTAAAGGCAGGGACTGGGATTCGTTCAGCACTTTGTCCCCCGAAAACAAGAGTCTCTGCTACACACACTGGGCATTTGAAAAAAAATTAATTTCTGTTATGAATACAGATGATGCAAAGATAGACTATTGATATATTGTATATATTATATATTGATATACATATTATATATAACAAGTATATATTATTAAAGACATATCATATGTTATTGGATGATGGACTGCAATAAGCATATCAGCACCAAGCTATTCTTTTTAATTTTTTTCTGTCAGTTGTGGGGCCTGAACTCTGGGCCTGGGTGCTGTCCCTCAGCTCTTCAGCTCAAGGCTAGCGCTCTACCACTTGAGCTACAGCGCCACTTCCAGCTTTTTCTGCTTATGTGGTGCTGAGGAATCAAACCCAGGGCCTCATGCATGCAAGGCAAGCACTGAGCCACCTTCCCAGCCCCCTGAGTGCTATTCTATACACTGTCAATTGGTTGTTTTTGCCAGGCACAGTGGCTCACACATGTAATCCTAACTACTCAGGAGGCTGAGATCTGAGGATTAGTTCAATGGCCAGCCCAAGCAGAAAAGTCAGTGAGACTCTTATCTCCAGTTAACTATCAAGAAGCTGGAAATGGATCTGTGGCTCCAAGTGGTAGAGCACCAGCCTTGAGTACAAAAGCTCAGGGACAGTGAGCACCTGGGCCCTGAGTTCAAGCCCCAGAACCAGCAAAAACAAAAAAGGAAGAAGAAAGAAGGAAGAGGGAAGGAGGGCAGAAAAGGAAAGAAGGACTATAGGGATGGAAGAAAAGAAAGAAAAGGAAGGAAGAAAAGAAGGAAGGAGGAAAGGGAGGGAGGAATTCAATATGGGCATAGGGCCTGTTGGTGCACATTGCTGGAACAGATGTGTTTGAACTGAGATTCAATCTTAGCTGGAGAGACTCGTTTCTTTCCTGGTTCATTTCCCATCAGCACCTCTGGGGAGATGGGGGGGGTGTGCTGTTCGCCCTGTGACCAGCCTTTGACCCCCTGTGTTTGGCTAGGTGTTCATCATGGGCTACTCGGTGACGGCTGGAGCCGCAGGAAGACTCCTCTTCGGCTACGACAGCTTTGGTAACATGTGCGGCAAGAAGAACTCCCCGGTGGATGGAGCCCCCCTCTCCGGGCAGGACATGACCCTAAAGAAGTAAGTGTCTGAATGGTCTCCCACCTACAGAGAGGCCGTGTTCAAAACTTGGTGTAAATCCAGAGCCTGGAAGTGGTTTTCCTGTTTGAAATCCTGTTAGCGCATCTCATAAGGAGGCCGTGAGCGGAAGGGAGGTTCAGTTGTGTTTATAGAATCAGCCAGTCCTGGGTTCAGATTCAGCCTCAGTGACTTTTCAGCTGTGAGATCAGAGGTCATGGGGCTTGAACTCAGGTCCCGGGTGCTCTCTACCACTTTGAGCCGCAGCTTCACTTTGGATTTCCTGGTGGTTAGTTGGAGATAAGAGTCTCATAGATGTTCCTGCTTGGGCTGGCTTTGAACCGTGATCCTCAGATCTCAGTCTCCTGAGTAGCTAGGATGACAGGTGTGAGCCGCCAGGTCATCATATTCTTTTCACAAGGTTGTTTTAATGAACCACTGAAAGAATACGTTGTTTCCATTACTATTGGTAGTATATCCAAATCACAAGGACTAATGTGCATCCACTTCTATAGGCAGGAAAATGGAAATAGAAAGCAAGCCCTGGCATGGGGCTGGGGAGAGAAAGAATGAGCTATTCTTGTTTAATGGTGTGTGTGTGTGTGTGTGTGTGTGTGTGTGTGTGTGTGTGTGTGTGTGTGTGTGCGCGCGCGCATATGTGCAGACACATGTGCCAGTCCTGGGACTTGAACTCAGGGCCTGGGTACTGTCCCTGTGCTTTTTGGCTCAAGGCTAGTGCTCTACCATTTGAGCCATAGTTCCACTTCCAGACTTTACTAAGTAGTTTATTGGGAAATATAGTGGCTCACACCTGTAATCCTAGCTACTCAGGCGGCTGAGATCTGTGTATCACAGTTCAAAACCAGCCTGGACAGGAAAAGCCATGTAACTCTTATCTCCAATTAACCTAAAAAAAACTGGAAGTGGTGCTGTGGCTCAAGTGATAGAGCCCTTGCCTTGGGCTGAAGAGCTGAGGGACAGCACCCAGGCCCAGAGTTCAAGCCCCACAACGAAAAACAAAAAAGTCTCATGACTTTCCTGCCCAGGCAGGCTTCAAACCATGATCCTCAGATCTCAGCCTCCCAAGTAGCTGGGATTACAGGCGTGAGCCACTGGACACCCAGCTATAATGTCTTAACTTTTTTTCTGGGGGGGGGGGGTCCGGTCGTGGAGCCTGAACTCTGGGCCTGGGTGCTGTCCCTCAGCTCTTCAGCTCAAGGCTAGCACTCTACCACTTGAGCCACAGCGCCACTTCCAGCTTTTTTCTTTTTGCTTATGTGGTGCTGAGGAATCGAACCCAGGGCCTCATGCATGCAAGGCAAGCGCTCTACCACTGAGCCACCTTCCCAGCCCCAATGTCTTAACTTTTTGAACAAAATACAAACTTACAAATCAGTCGGGAAATCTGTTTTCTCCTCTCCTCTTGGACGATCTACCTTCCTTCCCTTCCCAGTGGGGAGAGAATGGCTGCTAGCTCCTCACACTCACGGAGGTTCCACCCAGAGCAGCAGCCAACAGGGACTGGCTGGGCTATTCCTGTGGTGTCAGCAACCAGGATGAGCACTGGACCAGTAGCTGAGAGCTACCAGTGCCAGCCCATAAGCCACGAATGCCAACCAGCAGCCTGGTTCTGTGGCACCATTCACCCAGCAGCTGGGTGACAGGAAGGTCGCCTGAAGGTCATGGCTCTTGAGCCACTTCCCAGCCTCAGCCCCTCCTTTCTTCCTTTCTTCCCCATGTCTCTGTTCTTCAAGTATATCTGGACCCTGTTGGAAGTGATGCTGCTCAGCCAAGATTCTGTTGGGCTGCTTACGCATGCATATCTATAACCCCTGGGTTGTTTGGCCAAGGCCTCTCTTCCTGGTGACTTTCTCAGATCATCTCCTGCTCTCTACCCCGCCAAAAGGTCAAACCTAATAAAGGTATTTTCCTTGTGAATACTAGGTCAGGAGCTTTGGCAAGCACTCTAGCTCTTGAACCATTACCTCGTCCCTTCTCCTTTCATTTTTCTTTCACAGAAAGCTCTCACAAGTAACTTTTGCCCAGGCTGGCTATGGCCTCCTGGGTAGCTGGAACCACAGGTGTGCGCCACCACACCCAGCCAGAGTGGGAACATTTGAGTACAGGTCACAAGCTGCCCAACTCTGTAGCTGCCCCTGGGCTGGTATCGTAGATACCCAGTGACGCTGACGCAGCCTGTCCCCAAAGCACCACTTCAGATCAATTAGAGCCCATACCTTGAGACAAGCCTCTCTCCCACCCATCTCCTCAGACACGTGTTCTTCATGAATTCCTGCGACGTGGCAGCCCAAGGCAGGAGGCTTGCCTCCACTGCCCTCTGCGTCTCCAGCTGTCCCGAAGAGCAATTGGACACCTTGGAAGAGATTCAGCTCTTTGCCAACACCAGCGGTAGGCACCGAGGGACCAGCCCACACTCCCATGGCTCAGTAACTTGGAGGGACCCAGATGGATAAGTTACCCAGCACTGCCGTCTCTAGAAGGCTTCCAACTCTCCCTGCTTGCAGCTGCCTCTTCCTGTGTGGTGAAGGCCCTGTGCTTTTTTTTTTTTTTTTATTAGGAGCTTGTGCCATTTCATTCAGGTCTGTCGGGCTTTTCTAGAACCCAGTCTGCTCTGCAGGTGTTTTCTCTGGCTTCCGTGGAGGCCTTAAAAGGGAAGAGCAGACACTCAGAGCCCAATGGCTTTGGGCTTATAATCAGATTCTCTGAATTAGATTGCCCAGATTCATTGAGTAACAGAGTAGTCTCAACTTGTTCTCAGAAGCATTTGTGTGCAACACAAATACAGCCAGACCCTTGCTGTGAGCCCACCGTTCAGATTCACATTATAAACCAACAAAGGAAAATTAAGGACATTGACACAACCTGCTGTGAATTTTATCTGCCTAAAATGGAGTGCCAGATTCCAATCAGTATCTTCAAAACTAAAGTTAAAATGATCAAGCTCCCAAAATATACTTTCTTCAAATAACTTTAAATTACGTTAGTGCCAAACACTCAGCTTTTAGCGTTGAATCTGGATTTGTAGAAAGAGAGAGAGAATGAGAGAGAAAGAAGAGAGAGAAAGAGAAGGAGGGAGGGAAGGAGAGCAGGAGAGAAGGAGGAAGGGAAGGAGACTCATTCCAACTCAACCTCAGATTGAATGTCTGGTCTTGTATGTAGATCCTGTGTTTTCTACAGCCTATCTGAAATCCTTCAGTCTGTATATTTTCTGCTTCCAGGGTCTTTCCTGTGTGTCTATAGCTTGAATTTCTTCAACTATACCCAGAGTCCAAATGCAGGAGCACTGTGTCCCAGGCTACCGGTTCCTCCAAGGTAAGCACTTCCTTATCCTTCAGCCAGCTGTTGCTTCTTCTAGGCACTGGGGAAGCACAAATGGGATAAGAGGGTCAGCCCCTGCCCGCAGGGAGCTTACAATCTACAGAGCCAGGAGCAGACCGGGAAGATTATTTGTAATTTACACAATGGACAGTGACTAAATAAAGAGGAAAACTGTGGACAATAAAGATATGGGCAGTCCTCAAACAGCAACACTAGAGCAAGCAAAAGAGAATCTATGCACCCAATGATTGGTTGTTAACTGGGGTATATATTATCTTCTCCAGTTATTACAAGGTAGTCTTCTACAGTTATTTGTTCATTGCAAATGCACACGGGTAGTTTTTGAGTCGGTTGTGGAGTTTAAACTCAGGGCCTGACTGCTATCCCTGAGCTTTTGCACTCAAAGCTAGTGCTCTACTGCTTTGAGCTACAGCACCACTTCTGGTTTTCTGGTGGTTAATTGGAGATAAGGGTCTCGTGGACTTTCCTGCTACATCTGATCCTCAGAGCTCAACCTCCTGAGTAGCTAGGCTTACAGGCGTGAGCCACTGGCACCCTGCTATTTAGGTAGTTTTTATAGCTCTAGATTCTTTCCCAGGAAAAGAGAGAGGGCAAGGCCACACTCTTCATCTCAATGAACACAGGAAATACAAGTCCTTATTAAGAAGATCTTGGATGAACTTTTATTTGTGTGAATGCACAATATTTGTAGCGTTGAATCAGGGATGGAGCAGTGGTTGCTGGGATAAATGGTGCATACTTAGTCCTTAGAGAAACTAAACAATTTATTGCCACCAAAACAGAAATCTTATAAGACTCCCTGCTTGCTACAAATGATTTATTAAATAGTTCCTATTGTAATGTACTTAAACAATAATTTATTTCAGTCTGCCATGAAGGTTCACACCTGTAATCCCAGAACCTAAGAGGGTCTCACGTCTGGGGCCAGAAGGGGCTACAATGTTACACCCTGTCTCAAAAAGAAGGCTGAGAATGTAGTTCAGACATGGAGTACTTGCCTACCATATATATAGAGATTCCTGGGTTGAATCCGCAGTACTGCAATATGTATCTGTATGCATCTGTGTATATATGTGCAGATATGGGTATGCTTATGTTTATGTGTGTATATGTTTATGTGTGTGAGCATGTCTATGAATGACTGATATGTGTATTTGTGTATAGATGTGTGTCTGTGTGTATATTATATATGTATATAGATTCCATGATTTTCTAACTGGCTGAAAGTAACCTTTCAAGTGCTTAAAAAAGACTCAAGGAGATTGTAACTGTGTAGTGGATGACTCTAAGTAGCCATCTTGGTGAAACTGTTTCCTCAAAGTAATGCTTGTGTAATTGCAGGAGGTAAGAATTATTTGCAAAGGAGAATGTTTACTCTCTTCCATAAATATTTTTTAAAAGCTAAACATGCAATATCATATAGGCATGGTATTATGTAGATCTTATGTACATGTAAGATACATAATAGGTAATATCTTTTTTTAAAAGATAATATGGCTATTGTCAGCTATCCAAAACCTGTCTTGGTAAAAAAAAAAAAAAAAACAACAACAACAACAACAACAAAACCCTGAATCCAGGGGTTGGAAGATACTGGTATTTTCTACTTATTATTTAGCACTTGGAAAGAAAGATGTTTTGGGACCCCTACTTGTAACAGTACTTGCCAGTGGAGTAGGTGATGGATATTGTCAGTGGTGTTGGGTAACCCTTTCTCCTCCTGTAAGTGAAGGCCAGCTGGGGTCCCATGAGAAGCTTCCATCCTGATACCAACCATAGGTGTGGCAAGTGTTGATCGCGCTCTTGGCACCTGCCATGTACTTCTCTATGCTCTTGTCATTAGTTGACACCCTCGGGCCTCACATACGCTCTGGGATGTTGGGGTAGTTTCCCAAGCCTGTTTCACAGTTGAGAAGATGGATGCCTAGAAAAATGAAGGTCATAACACCAGCAAATGGAAGCTGACATTCAAAACCAAGCAGTGTCCATGTTTGCTTCCACAGCCCAGGAAAAACAGCCCAACCTAGACAGGTAGCTCAATTGCACTGCCAATTGGCTCATACCAAAGTGGGAGGGGAAATGACATGTGCCTTGTGTCTATGGATAGCCAGCTGCTCTGCCTTTCAAGCCAGGCCTAGCCCTTTCCACCCTCACACATAGACCTTCCCAATACTTACTGTTCAGATGGAAGCAAAAGTGTTGATTGGTCTTTCTTGGATGGAGTGAGGGGAACAGACACAGACCCAAGGGCTCCATTTCCTTTCTTTCCACAAGGCAAGTGTTTGTTTAATAGGGAGATTATCATATTTATTGTGGAAGAGTGGGGCCAAGATTTAAAAGCTAAAAAACATGAGAAGAGGCCTATGGGCCTCTAAATATGTCTTTTGACTACACTAATTGTTTCTTCTTCCTCTGTTGGCCATGTTACTATAGCATACCTCTCTCTCTCTCTCTCTCTCTTTCTCTCCCCCCCAACCCTGTACTGTTTATGGGATTTGTATGCAATGGCTTTTTTGTTCGAGGCTAGTGTTCTACCAGTTGAGTCACAGCACCATTTCTGGCTAGTGGTTAATTGGAGATTATGAGTCTCACAGACTTTCTTGCCCAGGCTGGCTTCAAACCATAATCCTCAGATCTCAGTCTTCTGATTAGCAAAGATTACAGGCATGAGCCACGGGGGGCCGTCAAAATTCAGCATTTTAAACATGTAACTTCTTTCTACATTATAAAAATGTTATTTGTTGGCATATAAATTTATCATGATTTCAATAGAAGTATCAGCAGAAATTTAGTATACAATGAAACTAGCATTTGGAATTAGCGACTAAAGTACATGATAAACAACAAGTGATATTGGTACAGCCAAGCTTAATCCCATACATGGAGGGTTTTCATGCATAAATCAGGTGCTAGTGGCTCCTGCCTGTAATCCTAGCTACTAAGGAGGCTGAGATGTGGGGATGTGGTTTGCGCCAACCCAAGGGGACAAATCTGGGAGACTCTTATCTCCAGTTAACCAGCAAAAACACTGGAATTGATGCCGTGACTCAAGTTCTACAGCAACAGCCTTGAGCAGAATAGAGGAGAAAAGTTTGAGGCATTGAGCTCAGCCCTGTACTGTGACACACACAAACAAAAAAAGAATAATTTAATTGATAAGATGAAACCAAAAGTGCCGGAAGCCAAAGAAGAATTCTTTCATAACTCAAGAATAGGAAAGGCTTATAATTATCTTAAACCTGTGTGAAAGGAAACAGAGCTGGGCACTGGTGGCTCACACCTGTAATCCTAGCTACTCAGGATGCTGAGACCTGAAGATCACAATTTGATGCCCACCCAGGCAGAAAAGTCAAAAGACTTTTATCTCCAATAAACCACTAAAAAAAAAAACTAAGTGGAAAGCTGTGGTTCAAGTGGTAGAGCACTAGCCTTGAGTAAAAAGAAGTTCAGGGACAGCACCCAGATCCTGAGTTCAAGCCCCAGGATCAGCACAAAGCAGAAAAAAAAAGAAAAAAAACCTGAAACACAAAAATATTTTCCACATAACAAAAGCAGAAGAAATAAAATTATTATGCAAATAGTTGCAATTCTTGAGAAATTAATTTTTCTATCAAATAAGAAAAGAAGAGTCCTCTCATAATAACTTAGGAAAGACATCAACTTCATAAAAACCATTTTCTCAATGTGAAAATATGATGAGATTATAAATGGCTGGAGGGGGAAGAGAGAGAAGAAGAGGAGAGAGAGGAGGAGGAGGAAGAAGATGACCACAACAACTAATAATACAGAGCATGGATCATGTCCAGAGGACACAGAAGTCAAGCTGGAAAGCTTAGTAGCCAATCAATGATTGTACTGAATTATAATACAGAGGACTCTCAAATGATATAAATACTTCAATCTCAGGGAAGTGGAGTTTAATTTCCCTCCACTAGAATGTGGACAAGACTTAGTGACCCTCATCCAAAGATAGTGTGACAGAGCAAAAGTGATTCCCTTCCACTAATGATACTTCCTGCTAGGATTTTGTGACAGTGCCTGGCTTTTTGGAGACCCTTTCCCAGTGTGCTTGCAAGAAAACATGATGGAATTCATGACAACTGAGGGACATTTTACAAAATACCTGAGAGGAATCTCCATAAAGGTCAACATCATGAGAAACAAGGAAATCCCAACAAATCACAACCAAAGAGGAGATGTGATACGTACATGCCTTAATTGGATCCTCGAACAGGAAAGAAGGAGGAGGAGGAGGAAGAGGAAGAAGAAAAAAGTAGAAGGAGGAGGGAGAGGGAGATGGGGAGGACCAAATGAAGACTATAGTTTAGTGAACAGCAGAGCACCAAGGTTAAGTCTAATGTTCACAAGTTTGCTGTGGTTACAGAAGATGTGAACGTCACAGGAAGTGAGTGAATATACACTGGGACTCTGTTCCATACTCAAGGTTTTTCTGTAACTCTAAAATGAGTCCAGAATGAAAGGTTTATGTTTTAAAATGCTCTTCTAACCAAATCCCAGTGCCTTTTGTGCTCTCTGTGGGTGGAGGGGGGTGGGTGAGACTCCAGCCAGGGGATGTGGACAGAAGGGAACCCTACTGCATTGTTGGTGGGAGTGTAAACTTGTTCAGCCACTTTGGAAAGCAGTATGGAGGTTCCTCAAAAGACTCCACATAGAGCTCCCCTATGACCCAACAATCCCACTTTTGGGCATTTACGCATATGATCACAAACAAGACCATACTAAAGCTACCAGCACAACTATGTTTATTGCAGCAATATTTACCATAACTAAGATATGGAACCAACCCAAATGCCCCTCAGTAGATGAATGGATCAAGAAAATGTGGTATATATACACAGTGGAATTCTATGCCTCCATCAGAAAGAATGACATCGTCCCATTTGTTAGGAAATGGAAAGACTTGGAAAAAATTATATTAATTAAAGTAAGCCAAGCCCAAAGAAATATAGGTCCTATGGTTTCCCTTATTTGCAATAACTAGTATATGTCTGGGACAAGCAGAAAAGGTCAAAAGCGATGTACATATGACCAAATAAGATGATGTTAAGCAAAATGAACCCCAAGATAGGGACACAAGTGGTTTTTTCTTTCTTGCTATTGTTTCTAATGTATATATGATTTTTTTGTTGTTGCTTTGTGTGTTCCTCTCCCATGGTATAACTCCTGTTTTCACTGTATTTGATGTCAGTATAATTTGGGAAGGGGAAGGAAAAAACAAAATGTTTAAATAGGGATACAGGTTGACCCATTGCAACAATGAGATGTAGAAGACACTGTTGAACATCAAACTTTACAATTTAGGCGGGGAGAGTATAGTTGTGGAAGTGGGAGGGAAGGGATGGTCGGAGAAAAACAAAGGAGTCAAGAATGCTTGATAAGAAATATACTCATTGCCTTGCTCATGTAACTGTAACCCTTCTGTACAGTATTTTCACAATAAAAAAATCATAAAAAAAAAAGAAAACTCCAGCCCTTCTACCTCATTTTGGGGCAGGCTCTGCATAGCCAGGGTCTGGCCTCTCATTTTTGGAGTGTACTTGTGTTATCTTTGATCTCAGCTGCAAGAATCCATTTAGCTTTCCTGCTTCATTTCCATATGCTCACTGGAATGCTATTCAAGAAATATGCTCAGGGAGGGGAGGAGGAGGCAGTTTCTCAGGGCGTTTTAGCAATGTGAATGCTTTAGTATCTTCAGAAATTTAATTTAAAAAATGTCTTCTATTCCGTTGGTCTTCTTTGAAGCCCTCTTCAGAATGCTAATTCTGTGATGTTGTCACCTCGGAGGAAGGCTCGTGCATTTGAGGTGGTGCTTCATTGGAAGTTTCTGAAGTCATGTATTTGCTCTCTTCAAATGAGTACTCCTTGGCTTCACCTTCAGACATTTCACAAGATGGTTGACAACTTTGGGGAGGTTTAGCAATATGTTAGGTAATTTGGCATTGTTAAGTTGGGATTGTTTTTTTTAACCCTTTGAGGTCCATGGGGAGCACAAAGAAGATGAGGATCCTGTGAAGGTATTTGTGACTGCATTAAGATTCCTGAGCTGAGCTGGGCACTGGTGGCTCATATCTGTAATCCTAGCTACTCAGGAGGCTGAGATCTGAGGATCGGTTCAAAGCCAGCCTATGCAGACTCTCTCTCCAGTAAACTACTCAAAAAAGCTGGAGATGGTGCTGTGGCTCAAGTGGTAGAGCACTAGCTTTGAGCACAAAGAGGCTCAGGGACAGTGCCCAGGCCTTGAGTTCAAGGCCCAGGACTGGCAAAAAAAAAAAAAAAAAAAGATTTTGAGCTGGGCACCAGTGGCTCATGCCTGTAATCCTAGCTACTCAGGAACCTGAGATCTAAGGATCAAGGTTCAAAACCAGCCCAAGCAGGAAAGTCTATGAGACTCGTATCTCCAGTTAACCAGCAGAAAACTGGAAGTGACACTGCCACTCAAGTGGTAGAGCACTAGCTTTGAGCAAAAGAGCTCAGAGACAGCACCCAGGTCCTGAGTTCAAGTCCCACAACTGACAAGAAAGAAAGAAAGAGAGGGGGAAGGGGGGAGGGAGGGGAGAAAGAAAGAAGAAAGAGAAAAAGAGAAAGTGGGGAGAGAAAGAGAGGGAGAGAGGGAGAGGGAGAGAAGGATGGAGAGGGGGAGATGGAGGGGGAGAGGAAGAGAAAAGATTCTTAAAGAAGTTTATTCTGGAGCCGGGGGCTCCAGTAGCTGTAATCCTAGCTACTTAGGAGACTAAAATCTGAAGATAACATTTCAAAGCCAACCTCAGGCAGGAAAGTCCGTGAGCCTCTTATCTCCTATTAACCACCAGAAAACCAGAAGTGGTGCTGTGGCTCAAAGTGGTAGAGTGCTAGCTTGAGCAAAAAAGCTCAGGGACAATTCCCAGGCCCTGAGTTCAAGCCCCACAAAAAGAGGGGGAAAAAGTTTTTTCTGGGGTATTTTTCTACCCTAGGAAAGGACTACACAAAAAGGTTGGTTTTGCATCTAACTTAAGGTGTCAGTTATAGGTTTATGCATTTAGTAAGCACTCTGTTTACAGGAAGTCTGTTTAGCCTTGTTTGTCTTTCTGAAGAGGCCGTCACTGATTTAATTCAGCTTCCAGTTGGGTCAGGTCACGTTAGTAACTATTCTTACAGAAACATGATTCTTACGTTAGAATTGGTGGTCTAGGAGGGGCAAACAGAGTCAAAAGCATTACGCATCATAAATAAAATGTGGTTTAAATATACTATGAGATGTGATTCAAACTAAAAAAGGAGGAAGGGGAGGAAGAAGAGGTGGGAACATTGACATTTGCAACGTGGCTGAAGCTGGAAGCCATTGTGTTGCATGAAATAAGCCAGACACAGAAGGGCGAAAAGACACATTGTCAGGTATAGAATCTCAAAAGGTCAAGTTCATGAAAACAGAAAAATGCTGGTTACTAAGATCTGGGATTTGGAGAAAGAGATGTTATACCAAGAGTACCAATTTCAGTCGTCTAGGATGAATAAATTCTAGAGATATAGCTGATGCTGGCATTTGTTAGTTCTACTAAACTCTAAACCTGAAATTTGTTGCGAGTAAATCTTACATGCTCTTATAAAAACTGATAAGTATGTGCACAATGCATGTGTCCATTGGCTTCACCGAAGTAATCATTTCATAATGGTATTTTTTATTACTGTATACCTTAAGTAGATACATTTATATATTATGTCTTTAAATATAAACATTTATTTGTTTGTTATTTGGTAGAAGTTGACTTTGAACTCAGGGTTTCATGCTTGTTGGGCTTGCTTTTTCAGCTGGCACTCTACCACTTGAGCTCTGCCTGCAGCCTAGATTTTTGCTGATTTTTTTGGGGGGGTCCGGTTTTGGGGCCAGAACTCTGGGCCTGGGTGCTGTCCCTCAGCTCTTCAGCTCAAGACTAGTGCTCTACCACTTGAGCCACAGCGCCATTTCTGGCTTTTTTCATTTTGCTTATGTGGTGCTGAGGAATCGAACCCAGGGCTTCAGGCATGCAAGGCAAGCACTCTACCACTGAGCCACCTTCCCAGCCCCTTACTGATTATTTTTGAGATGGAGCTTTCCCAACTCTTCTGCCTGGGCTGGCTTCTAACTGTGATCCTCCAGATTTCAGCCTCATGAGTTGTTAAGAGTACAGACATGAGCCCCCTTAGAACCTGTCTTAGAATTTTTTAATAGAAAAAAAGAAAGAAAAATAATTTTTAAGCATCCTTCTGACTAGGGATGTTGTTCAGAAGCAGAACACTTAACTTCCCATATGTTAAGACCCTGAAAAGAAAAAGAAAAAATGCTGTCTGTCCCTCAAGTTTTGATTTTTGGCTTCCATAGATTTCCATTGTCAGCTTCTCATTCAAACACCAGCTCATCCCAGAGCCAGGGCAGGCTGCCTGGCTCTCTACCATATACTTTGCCAACAGGATCCCAAACTCTTCGTTACTACAGATCTTACATTTTATTGGCTGTTAAAGATGTTGAGTAAATATCTTTTCAAATGATAAATAAGTAAACACATTCACCATCAACTCTTTCATTTTTAGCAAGTCCTTTCCTTTGTTTAATCGCTGTATCCCACAAACGCCCGAGTGCTATTCCCTGTTTGCGTCCGTTTTGATCAACGATGTGGACACGCTCCATCGAATTCTAAGTGGAATCATGTCAGGAAGAGGCACCATCCTTGGCCTGTGTCTTCTCGCCTTAGGTAATTTTCACTCATTTTATTTTCTTAACTGGTTGTAGAGTGTCACCATGTCTAACCCTTGTAGATGAGCCTAGTGAGAACTTTAGCTTTCTGACTTCGATATAAGGCTTCATGCTTACTTTCTTTAGAGAGATACTTTTGATGTTTCAGGCTCAAGGGGAAGGGGCGGTAGGATTGGAAGACTAGCTCGGTTAAGAAGCCACTCTGGTGAAACTGCTCTAATGTATTCCCTGGCCTCTAGTATCTGTGGTCCTCAGCTCTGCATAAGGGATGGACAGCACAAAGCAGATTACCTGTTTGTAAACTGGCCGTGAAGAGTATGACCATCAGGGGGCCAGAAGCCACGTCTCCTGACCAGTATGTCTTCTGCCTGTAGGTCAGCCAGATCAGAGGGCTGCTTAGTAAGCAAGAGAGGGAAGGGTATACATCCGTGTGAAACAGGCTAGACCACATGCCTGTGTGTCCAGCTCCTGAGAGGCATGTGCCCACTTTAGATTATAAGAGGGGGCAGGTGCAGGCTGTGACCCACACCCACATCTGTCTGATTCCAAACCTGACACCACCAGGCTCTGCCTTGAAATGTCGATATGCCATCTTTTTAATTTAGAAAGATAACCATTTATATTTATAGATTTACTGAACTATTTAGACAGATTCATAAGCCTAAAGGCCCAAATATTTGAAAATAAATACCTTCTTTTGCACAGAATAGCTTACTATTCTAAAGTGCTTACTAACTAAAGTGTTTAGGGGCTGGGAAGGTGGCTCAGTGGTAGTGTGCTTGCCTTGCATGCATGAGGCCCTGGGTTTGTTCCTTAGCACTACATAAACAGGATAAAAAGCCGGAAGTGGCGCTGTGGCTCAAGTGGTAGAACGCTAGGAACTGAATAGCTGAGAGACAGTGCTCAGGCCCAGAGTTCAAGCCCCACAACCAACAACAACAACAAAAATCATTTGGGAGTTTGGAAGTAATAACTTATTTTTAATTTAATTTAATTTTTGCAGAGCTGAGGACCAAATGCAGGGCCTTACATTTGCCAGCCAAATGCTTTTCCACTGAACTAAATCTCCAATCCCTTTAATTTTATTTAATTTTTGTCAGTTGTAAGGCCTGGACTCAGGGCCTGGGCGCTGTCCCTGAGCTTCTTTTTTGCTCAAAGCTAATGCTCTACCACTTGAGCCGCAGTGCCACTCCTGGCTTTTTCTGAGTAGTTTGTTGAAGATAAAAGTCTCACAATTTTGCTACCTGGGCTGGCTTTGAACCAAGGCCCTCTGATCTCAGCCTCCTGAGTAGCTAGGATTACAGGCATGAGCCACCAGTGCCAGCTCTTAATTTTAATTGCCAAAGAAGACTGGCCCTTTCTGAGCGGAGCTTTCTGTGGCTGAGTAACTGTTTCAGATCGGGGCTAAGGGCATCCTGTCCCTTCACTTGGTGCTTGGTGTACGTCCTGAGATATTTGAGGTTAGAGGAAGCCCGTGGACCCTTGCTTTTTGGCAGGGCTTGGCCATCACAGCCTAGTGACGCCCTGTGCTTGGGTGCTGGGGCCTTTACGTGTCCTACTTTCTTTTTCAGCCTTGGCCCTGGCCATGCTGTTCACCTTCCGCTTCATCACCACTCTTCTGGTGCACATTTTCATTTCGCTGGTTATTTTGGGATTGCTATGTAAGTATTTCTACCTGACTGATTTCAAGTCAACCTGGGCAGGAAAGTCTGTGAGACCCTTCTTAGCCTCCATTAACCACCAAAAAGCCACAAGTGGAACTGTGTGTGGTTCCAAGTGGTAGAGCACCAGCCTTGAGTGGAATGAAGAGCCAAAATGTTGACGTTTTTAGCTAAATAGAGCCTTAGGGATACCTCGGCCAGTCCTATTGGGGTACGTATGAGAAAAGTCAGGCCCAGAGAGCCCTCATGTCCCATGTTAGTCCATTTTCCATCACTGTGACCAATGCCTCAGAAGATCAACTTCAAACGAGGGGAGATTTAATTTGGAGCTCAGTCTCAGAGGTTTCAACCCATCATCACTCCGCTCTTGTTTCTGGGCCTTTGGTTAGGCCGTGTTCTTATGGCAGGAAACATGTGGGAGAGGAAAGCTGCTCACTTTTTACAGCCAGGAAGCAGCGTGTCAGAGGAAGGGGTCAGGGTCCCAATGTACCTGTCAAGAATCCACCCAATGGCCTTCTTTTTCCAACCAAGCCTGGCTTTCTAATGTTTACACCACCCCTCTGTAGCCCTGTAAGCAGAGGACCAAGCCTTTAATCCATGAACGTGAGGGAGAATATTTCAAACTCAAGCCATAATAGGCCCTGTGGTGGAGAACAGGGGCTATGACTTGTAAGGGTAGACACCAACGCTGACCTTCCCTGCAGTTACTGCTAAGCATCTGCAGTGTCAGGATAGCCTCCAAATGGGGCTCTCATTTGCATGATTCCCAAGGGCTGATGGGTAAGAGGCCACCATCTAGGTTGTCATTGCACTTATTTAAACATGTGGACTTTGGAAGCTAGTGTTCCTCTCACCATCCTGTCCATTCATACAGTTTCCTTCCTGCTCATACCCAGACCCCATCTGTATTAGGCTAGACTTGTATGTTCTGGAGTTACCTTCTTGGATCCCCCAGAGACTGGCAGCCATCCTAGGTGGGTCCTCTATAGTCTATCCGAGGTCTCCTCAGCTCCTCCAGAGGGCAGCTGCTGACTATCAAGTCCTAGGAATTTTAGTCCTGCCTCCAGGGCAGGGTCATCTGGTTGACCTCCATGTGGGCTTCACCATGCAGGAATGGTGGTATGGGGTTGGTTCCATGAGGATGTTTTTTCTTCTAGTTGTTTGTGGTGTCTTGTGGTGGCTATATTATGACTATACCAATGACCCGAGCATAGAACTGGACACAGAAAGGGAGAATATGAAGTATGTGCTGGGCTTCGCGGTGGTGGCCACAGTTATCACGGTAAGAAATGCCATGTCATGAGTAGCTAGCCAAAGCGCTGATAGCCAAATCATTGGGGTCTATCCCCAAACAACTAGCACTGAATCTTCTTTCACCTCAGAATATGCTAGCATCATTTGTTTGGTGCATACACACACAAACACACACACATACACACACACACAACACAAATATGATACAATGGTCTTTATCTCTTTCCATGTCATGTCTGCCATCTATTTCCCAGAGATTGATTTGTTAAATTTTTGCCCCTGTATAATTTTTAATCCCACAGGGCTGCAAGGTGGAGAGGGAGGGGGCAGACTTATGACCTATCCCATTTCCTGTTTATGAGGAGTGGTGTGCTTTGCAGCCAATAGAGGCCGGCTCTCCTGCTGGTCTAGAACACACAGAGACCTTTGTTTCCAAGCTGGCCTAGGGCCGAATTGCTTTGGTTTCCACAGAACCTGTTGCCTCCTCTGTGAACTCTCTGGCTGAAAACAGGCAAACTCACAGCAGAGACTGGTTGGTAGGAGAGAGAGGTTGACAAGCACAACTCATTCTGGTCACTGTCTAGGTGACATTGAAACAAGCGTTTTAGAACGCAGGTTCAAACTCCAGGAATTCCCCAAGTCAGATCCAGCAAGCTCACCCTTGTATGCCCAATAAAGAGATTATGGTGAAGGGTAGAGTTATGAGTTGGCACAGGCAGCCGCCATGGGAAGACACCAGATCAGCCCATCTTTAGCTGTCTTTCAGGCTACAGACATGGGCTTCAGCTTTTATAGACAAAGAACTGGGGTCATGAGGGAGGGGAATGTTTAAATCTGTGAAACTCTTACCTCCAATTAACCACCAAAAAATAATTGGTAAAGGAAATCTATGGCTCAAATGTCAAAAAACACCAGCGTTTAGCCTTGAGTTCATAGCTCAAGGACAACACCCAGGCCCTGAGTTCAAGCTACTGTACTAGAAAGAGGGAGATGGAGGAGTGGGGTAGGGAGGAAGGGAGAAGGAAAGGAAGGGAAGAAAGAGAAAAAAAGAAAGAGAAAGGAAGGATGAGAGAAAAGAAGAAAGGAAGAAAGAAAAGTAAGGAAAGAAGGAAGAAGGGTGAGAGGGAGAGAGGGAAGGAGGGAGGGAGAAAGAAAGGGAAGGAGAGAGGAAGGGAAGGGAAAGAAAAGAAAAAAAAACTTTCTTGACCCAAGGGACTGTCTTCTTATTTTCCTTCCTCTCTGACTATGAGCTCCTCTAGGAAGGGACAGGCCTTGCATAAGGCCTCACGTAGGAGACCAGCACATAGTAGGTGTTTCATTGGTGTGTGAGAATCTATCTGCTCAGTTACCTGAGAAGCTGTGAAAAGCTATTCGCTAAACTGTCCATAGAATAGTGGGGTTTGTTTTCAGCTCTACCCAGTCCAAGCTGTTCTGAAATGATTCACTCACGTTCCTTTCTCACCAGGCAGTTCTGCTCATCTTGATCTATGGCATCAGAAAGAGAATAAAATGGACAGTCGAGCTATTCCACGTCACTCACCGAGCCCTCGGCGCCTCTCCTTTCCTCCTCTTCCAGCCACTGTGGACATTCACCATCCTCCTGTTCTTCTGGGTCCTCTGGGTGGCTGTGCTGCTGAGCCTGGGCACTGCCGGTAAGGGACGGCGTGAAGTTCCACCCCATCAGAACCCTGTACACATGTGCATACACACACACACACACACACACACACACACACACACACACACACACACACACACACACACACACACACACACACACACACACACACACACACACACCGGCCTGGCCCAGTGGGCACCAGGCCCCTTGTGCAGCCAGGGGCATCTGATGGACATGCATGGTGTTGAAGCTCTGGCACAAGGCAGAGCTGGAAATTCCTTTTGTTTGTTTACTTTTCTATCAGCTTCAGAGTAGCTGGGATTGTGTTTTGTGAAAGAAGAATCCCACTAAGCACTGAGAGGTTTGGGAACCACGACAGCAGGGTACACCGAGGCTGATAGAAAGAAATGACCCAATGGCTCCAGGGTTCAGGGTAAGCTGAGGTCACGCGCCAGCCTTCGTCAAATCGATAGCGGGAGATGCAGAGTGCAGGAGATGCGGAGCCCTGGTGAGACTCTGTTAAGTTTGTGCCCAGCAAGGCCAGAATAGGTTTAAAGCCAGTGCATATAGGAGCTCAGGTCGCTTTGGTTCTGAGAAGACAATACTGTATCTATCCTCCAGCCTCCTGGCAGACTGAAGCACTGCTTCTCCACCAGGGGTATTTCAGAGTCAGTTTTGATGTATTGTACAGTGTAGATGATAGATTATACAACATAGATTATATTGATTTGTAAGCCCCATCCCCACAGTCTAATTTGTTTCATTTGGGAGTAGGACATACACACACACAGTGCAACCATATTCTCGAACAGTGCAGATATATATATATATATATATATATATATATATATATATCCCTTCACAGAGAAGGTCCTACTATTAAAAGAAAAAACAAACAAGAAAGCCAGTGGTTCACGCCTATAATCCTAACTATTCAGAAGGCTAAGATATGAGGATTTCAGTTCAAAACCAACCAGGGCAGGAAAGTCTGTGAGACTCTTATCTCCAATTAACCACCCAAAAAGCTAGAAGTGGAGCTGTGGTTTAAGTAGTAGAGCTCAGCCTTGAGCAACACAGCTAAGGGAGATTCCCTGAGTTCAAACCCCAGAACTGGCATGTGTATACACACACACACACACACACACACACACACACACACACACACACACGTAATTTCAGTGAACAACTTCCAAGGTTCTGTTACAAAGAAAAGAGGAAAGCAGACATTATAGGACAGCTGGGGGCCTCCACTGTGTACCATGGCGGTGTTGACCAGTCTTCTAGCTACTGGCTTGATGCAGTCTCCATCCTGGTCAGAAGCAGGAATGGGGCCTTGGCACATGGCAGACGCCAGCCTTTGTTGGCAGTGTCCTAGATTCTAACCTCGGCACTCAGCACCTTCTGCTGTCTCTTTGGAACATGACAGAGTGGTGGTGCTTGTCTCCAGCTGTAGGTAGGTCACTTGCCAAGAGCCTCAGACCCTTTCTGCCCCCTCCCTTTCAGAGCCAGGTGCCAACCCTCTTTGCGCACAGGTTGGCTAGAAATCGACAGGAGATCAGACATACAGGAAGAGCCCAAAAAGGACTCAGTGGGAGAGGAGGTCGAGACAAGACCAGAGACAAAGAAGGGGTCCAGTCTTAAGAGTTTGGGGTGAAGTCAGAGAGAAACAGCCCCAAGACAGACCAGGTGCTGACAGAGACCTCTGCCCTTCCGGGGAAGCCCATTGTGGAAGCCAGATTGACACTGGCCTTGGGTGCCCCGGACTCTATACACCTGCGGCCCTGCCTGGTGCACAGAAGCCCTTTGTTCTCCGAGGCCTTTCATCCAGTGCCAGAGTGGCTCAGCCCCAGGGCTGCACAGAGAGCGACGGCCCTGCTGTGTGACCTTCTTCAGAAGCCCGCACTGAGCTTGGGAACGGGTGTGGGGGTGCGGCCCACGGCGCAGCAGCTGCGTATCTTCCTGCATGTCCTCTCCGCAGTGTGCCATCTTGTGCCTCTCAGTAGGTCAATAAGTCCTGATGAGCTTTTTCATGGGTCAAATGGTTGAACTGATATTTTCATGTGGGAAAAAAAACACCCCAAAACAAGAATTAGTGAACTTAGGTGGGCTGTGTGTGTTCCCGAGGAGCCATTTCTCCAGGGACTGTTGATGAGTCTGTTAAGTAATTGATGTGATCTGCTCATTGGAGATCTTTTCAGAAGAGCATTTCAAGGCCCTGGAATGATGGCGTTTTTTAGTTCACGTGGGACTTGTCTGCTGTCCTCAAAGTTACAGTGACAATGACAAACACTGTTATGTCAGGTGCCGGGCATAGGACTCTGAGGTTGGAAGATTGTGGGTTTGAGGCCACCCTGGTCTACAGAGCAAGTGCTGGACCAGCCTAGGCTCTATAGATAGCAAGAAAACCAAAACTCAAAGAAAACCAAACCAAACCAAAAGAGATCCAATGCAAGACAGTGAAAACTGTAGTAACACTGGAAATCCAGTAGGTGCTGCTGTTGAGCTGGAAAGCCCGGAGTTCAGGAAAGCCCCAGAGTCTTGAGGGGTGGGATTTCCTGCAGGTCCGGGCTGTGGTTAGAAGAGGTGGACACAGGGATGGACAACTGGCATGCTTGGAACAGGCAGAGGGTCAGGCTTGGACAGGAGGCTGAAGGGTCAGACAGAGGTTTCCTATCAAAGATCCAGGGGTCTGGGCTGCTGAGACCTCCACAGATCAGTCCTCTGTGCTTCCGGACTGACCTTCATGCAGTCCCTCCCAGATGGAGAGATTTGCCATGCAAATGAGAAGCCCTGAACGCTCTTTATCATAGGATCTAGTGCTGACCTCAGACTGTCCAGTACTTGCTTCTGCTTTCTGGGTTCTTCTCTGCTCTGCCCGACATAGTTGAGAACATAGTATAAACGACAATGATCATTTGTCGGGGGGCGGGGGACTGGGGAGGGAAGATTAGCAGAGATCTAGGAGATAATTGAAGTTATTTTACAAGACTGGGAGCTGGACCCTAACCCAGGAACAGAACGGACGAAGATGGCACCTATCAGGCTGGAAACAGCCCTGGCCTTTCAGAAATTCAGGAGGAAATCCCAGATGGGTATTTTTTGGGGGGACAACTGTCATAAAATTTTAAATAACATATAAATAATATTCATAAATAGCAGTTAAAACCAAGAGATTAGAATGAGTGTGGGAAGAGAAGGAATCCAAGGATGGTCTGAAGCATTTCAATGGTAGTATGTTCCATTGAGCTCAGGGGTAGAGCACAAGGCCCTGAGGTCAGTCCTCAGCATTGAAAAACAACAACAGCAAAGAATGCTATGGAGATGAGGAAAGAACATCAAAGGGGAAAGGAGTAACCGGTAGGTAGGAGGGGGAGGAGAGAGGTGTCCTGGAATCCAGGAGAAAGGTTTTCAGTTTAAATTTCAGTGCTAATGCACTGAATTTAGCAACCTGGATGACACAAAATGATTTCAGAGCAGAAAGGAAAGGGATTGTGATGGGAGTAAGTTAGGAGAGGGTGGGAGGGAAAAAAATTAGAAGAAGCAAGCATAGACAATCTTGAAGAATTTGGCTATGAAGAAGAAAGAGACAAGAGGAAGATGCGTGAGAGTCTAGAGCAGATTTTCTTTTTATATTGGAATAGTTAAGAACACCAAAGGGTGCTGGTGGCTCATACCTGTAAGTTAGCCAGTCAGGAGGCTGAGATCTGAGGACTGCAGTTCAAAGCCAACCTGGGCAGCAAACTCCATGAGACTCTTTTTTTCAATTAACCACCAGGAAACCAGAAGTGGCGCTGATGCTCATAGTGGTAGAGCACTAGCTTTGAGCTGAAGAGCTCAGAGCCAGCATCCAGGCCCAGAGGCCAAGCCCCACAACTGATCAAAAAGGAAGAAGAAGAGAGCTGTTGAAGACTAAATTCAGTGAAAGAGAGAGGGTAGAATCAGGGCTGGCTTCGGGATCACAGTTCGTCCTAAAGAGGTCAGCAGTGTGAGTAGATGCATCGATATAAGACAGAAGTGGGGAATGGGCACTAGCAGAGCTTTTCTCATTGCCACACTTTTCCCGAACTAATCGGAGGTAAGGCCATGGGCTGAGAGGGAGGGTGGGGAAGAATCTCGCCATGGCTGGAGGAGGTGGTTAGACCATGAGACCAATATGGCACCAGGAGAGTTATTAAACTTGCTCGTAGTGGCTTCACGGGTGGCACTTAGATCTACGATGGGATGGCATCACCAACACTGAGCAGTAGGTACTGCTGCCCTTGGGTGACAGGTGAGGAAACATTGTAGGAGGTGTCAGGACTTGTTTGGGGTTGGTCAGCCATTGGGGAGCCGTGCAGTGATATACAGTCTCGTGTGACTCTCAAGGCCAAGCCTACCTCTCACCCCCGCTCCAGTTCCCCATCTGCTTTCTTTACCTTTGCCGTGGGAACGAGGGCCCAGATTTTCCCATGTGTTCCAAATCTGAGCCTAAAATCAAATCTTCCCAACTCAATGCCCTTTCCACAACCAGTCCTTAAGTTCCATCATAATGACACCAGCGTCCCATACATGTGGCCATCGTTTACAGCCTCACCCAGTGGTTTGAGAAGCTTGCCTGCACTAACCCAACCATCCAGGAGAGGGCGGTCGTGTGCACTCAAGCGAGCCTGCCCCACCCACAGAGGTTCTGAAAGGCTCAGACACCAGCTGTGTTCCTTCTGTTCCCAGGCTTCTACTCTGAAGCCACAGGCGCCTGATTCCTCAAGAATGTTTGCTTAAAGCAGTGGTTCTCAAGCGGGGATTTCCTCCCAGGTGGCATTTGGCAACATATGGAGATGTTTTGGGGTTTTATAACTGGTGTGTAGAAGCGAGAAATACTTCTAAACATCCTAACATGCTCAGGACAGCCGCCACACCCAACAACAGAAGTCTCTGGCCCCAAATGTTAGTTGGTACAATGAGAGAGTAAATCGGCCTGCCCTAAATAAAAATCTATGAACAGCCCGGTAAAACTGATAGAAGAAGGCTTCAACAAATATGCCCAAAGCCAACTGCAATCATTCAAAAATTACTTAGGGGATGGCAGTGGTTTCACGCCTGTAATCCTAGCTATTCAGGAGGCTGAGATCTGAGGTTTGAGGTTTGAGGCCAATGCCAGGCAGGAAAAGTGAGACTTTTATCTCCAGTTAGCCAGCAAAAAGCTAGAAGTGGAGCTATGTCTCAAGTGGTAGAGAGCTATCCTTGAACAACAACAACAACAACAAAAAGACTAAGTAACTTGGGGCCTGAGTTTAAGTCGCAATACCAGCGCAAAAAGAAAAGAAAAGAAGTTGTAGGCTGTGCTTCTATGGCAAGTACCAGAAGGTTTTGAGGTCTAAGTGATTTTGTTGGGGTTTTTGGTTGTTGTTTTTTTATTGGTGTTTTGATCCTAAGATCTCAGCCTCCTGAGTAGCTAGACCCACCAGTGCCCAGCTCTAAGTGGATCTGGACATCATTTCAGCTGCTCTACTGGCTAAACTCTTGCCAGAGGATGAGCAAATTTGTGTCATTCTCCATAGGCAGCAACCGCCAGGAGAGGCTGTCCCCTCTTCATGTCCAAGGCTTTCTTACTGACCTTTTGTCTATCTCAGGAATGACAGACCTGGCCTCGCAAAATTGTCAACCATTGCTGGGACTCATGGGCTTGTTCCCTGGCCCTGAGCACTTCCATGATTGAGTGACTAGTTCTCCAAACCCACTGGCCTGACCTTCCTAAACTTGCATTCCATTTGGAAGCCCTGCCCCTTTGAGTTGGGAATGCTGATCTGAAACACATCCACGTTGGAAAAGCCTAGGCAGTTATCTGAACCTCACCTGAAGCAGATTGTCTTTCAAGCCAAAATGAGCTCACCGTTCAATAGAATATTGACTTGTGTCTGTCAATCAAGCTGTTCCAATATTTATGTCTTACATTGTGACTCTTGTTTAGCAGAACACAGAGTGGAGAAGTGAGGAGCAGCCTTAGTCTAGAGGAAGTTTTATTCTCTAGTGTGATCTAGTGTGATCCTCCCCCTTCTTTTGTGCACAGACACGAGATTTACAAACTTAAAGCCAATTTATAGCTATGACACGTGATTAAATGATATTCATGCCACAGGTTTCACCAAAGTTCAAAGTGCACATTTTCTTCCTCACTGCAATTTATTTGAAATGCAAAGCATAAGGTTATCTACAAATCAGATACACACCCCTATCTGCAGGGCAAATTCAAGGGCTTCTTTAGCTTAGATAGGAAAAGAGCAGGGTGTGCTAACTTGAATGTTTGAACATAATTATCCTTCCCTGGCTGGCTAATGTTAAATACAGTACTATGCGCCTGAAATTTAGAAATAATAGGGCTGGAGATGTGGCCCAAATGATAAAGTGATTCTTTCTTAACATTTGCAAAACCCTGGGTTCAATCCCTAGTACAGAACAAAAGTTCAGTAGTAATAATAATTATTATTATTGATATTGCCCATAGAGGTATATTTCTGTGAGTTACTCTCTAAACTAAGTACTATCCTAGTAATGTGTGTGTGTGTGTGTGTGTGTGTGTGTGTGTGTGTGTGTGTGTTGCTGATACTGGGGCTTGTACTCTGGGCCTGGGTGCTGTTCCTTAGCTTTTTCACTCAAAGCTGGCACTTTATCATTTGAGCCACACCTCTGCTTCCAGCTTTTTGCTGGTTGATTGGAAATAAGAATCTCATGGACTTTCCTGTTCTAGCTGGATTGGGGCCATGATCCTCAGCTCTCAATCTCCTGCATTTATCCTGGTAATCTTCATGCTCAGACTACTAGACTACTATCATTGTCCTGTAGACAATGATACTAAAACTCCAAAATAACACATACTCCCTGGGAAGGACTTAAGCTAAGATCTGAAGAAAGATATTTGAAATTTTAAATATACTAGAGGAGTTTGCTCTTGGAATGACATCTAAACTGAATTCCTTTCAGAGAACTGAAATCTTCTGATTTACATAGTCTGAATTTGGGGTGAATAAAGGTCTTGATAGCTTTGTGTATTTTCCTCCGTGAAACATGTTTGCATTGCATCACAAAGCGTGTGGTAGACAAACAGTGAGGTTTTAAGTCTAAGGTGCCCTTCCACCAACTATGAACACTGAGACTTGGGTTCCTTGGCTCTTCCTAACTCAAGTTTCACATCTTCAAAGTGGAGTGAATTTCAGAGTATTAAGTTAGTCTGACTTTTCATCCCTGTGACAAAATACTTGACATAAACAATGTGAGGGCTAGGGGATCTATCTTAGTGCATAGTTTCAGAGATTTCAGCCTTTGATCTTTGGCTGTGTTGATTCTGAGCCTGTTTGGGTAAGGCAGAGAACAACGTGGCAGTGGAGCCTCTGGCTGAGACTGTTCACTTCATGACAGACAGGAAGCACAGAGAAGAAGGGATCTGGGGCAAGGTATAATGTTCCCAATCACCTATTTCCTCCAGTTGAGTCTCACTTCCCAAAATAGCGCCACCAGCTGGGAACAAATGGTTTGACACATGAGCCTGTGGAGGACATGTCAGATGCAAACCAGGAGAGAGTATGTCAAGGATTTTACAAATTGCCTGTGACTTCGTTGCTGGGGTTATCATTGCTAGGCTCTCAGTTTTTGTTTTTTGTTTTTTGTGTTTTTTTGGGGTCCAGTCGTGGGGCCTGAACTCTGGGCCTGGGCGCTGTCCCTCAGCTCTTCAGTTCAAGGCTAGCGCTCTACCACTTGAGCCACAGCGCCACTTCCGGCTTTTTTCTTTTTGCTCATGTGGTGCTGAGGAATCGAACCCAGGGCCTCAGGCATGCAAGGCAAGCACTCTACCACTGTAGGCTCTCAGTTTTTACCTTTGGCTATGGAAATTTTAAATTATCTTGGGTCTTTCAAACTTGACTTTGGCATCTGTGTTTTGTGTGTTGCCGATCACCAGCTATGAAGAAAATGTGACTGCTTGAACTGTCTTCCGCATTAAGAGAACATGGGTGTTAACTAAAGCATGTTTGTGTTTTAAACTTCAGGCACTGCCCAGGTTATTGATGGTGGCCAAGTAGAATACAAGCCTCTTTGGGGCATTCGGTATATGTGGTGGTACCATTTAATCGGCCTCGTCTGGACCAGCGAATTCATCCTTGCCTGCCAGCAAATGATCATTGCAGGGACAGTGGCTACTTGTTATTTCAACAGGTGGGCACCAGCTTTCTTCCTGTTGCATTGTCAAAGTACTTTATGGTAAGGACTTCGAAAACAGTGGGAGGGTTTTGACCTGACTCTTTCTTTAAAAAAAGGTTGACAAGAGGCAAACACTAAGCTAAAAATGGAACTAGATGCTCATTTGGGGGTAAGAAGAAATGTTATACCACAAATCTGTCACATTTCTAAGCCATTTGGCTTTAAGTCAGACAGTATAGAAAGAAGCCAAATAGCAAAGTGATCATATTGCTTAGAACTGAAAAATTCCTGAAAGGAAGAGCTGAATTCTATAAATATCCATTCTTATTGACTGCAGTTTTTTTTTTTAATTTTGCGTTTATTTTGAATATACTTCAGTAAGTTCTGTCAACCATGGGTTCTTTTTTTTTTTTCTGTAAAATTAGGAGAATGTTTGCTTCAAAAACAATTTTAAACCCTAAAGGACCTGTGTATAACTACAAACTGTAATTTATGTCTGAAGAATTAAGCACTAGTAAATTAAATTACCTTATTTTAAAAAACCTAATTGACCACACACACACACACACACACACACACACACACACACACACACACACACACACACACACACACACACACACACACACACACACACACACACACACACACACACACAGACCCTGAGCCCTTGACTCTGTGTGTGTGACTTCCCACCAGACAGTGAGACTGAAGCCAGAAGAGCAGAGCCAGGACAATGACAGGGTTGGACTCCAAACAGGAAGTTTAGCCCCAGAAGGGTTGATCTTCTAATCTCTCAGACTAAATGAGTAGATAAATAGGAGTTTTCATGGGGTAAGAAAGTCAACCCGGGATGATTTATGCCATCTTACAGTTGCTCCTGACAATAGAGAACATTGTGGGTTTTTAACATAGTGGTGAGATTTGAGGACTTCATCATTCAGGGCTCTTGCTCTTGACACTAAGAACCTCCCAGGTGCTGGGAGAGAGGGGAGAGGGGGAAGGGTGTTGCTTGCTCCTGAGTAGGAAGCAAAGATCATTCTGACTGAATTGGCCAGCAGGTGACACTTGTCTGATGGAGAGAATGGATGTGTGTTATCTTAGAACAAAAGCAAACCCTTTTTAGCAGGGCTTTGATGTGGCATTCCAGCGAAGTCTGCGCATTTATCTGCTTATCCCCTCCCTGACTCTGCTTATCCCTGAAAGAATGAAAGAGGAATGAGCACACAAGGATGAGAGCTGAAGGCAAGGTGGTCAGGGTTGCTGGCCCTACAAGAAAAACCCGGGAAGGCCTGTGTTGGAGGCATGAGGCGCAAGTGAGATGCACAGACTATCGTCCCAAAAACCCAGACAAAGCTCGGGATTTCAAGGGGGAAATGTATAGATGGCACCTGGGCTCTTCAGAGACCCAAACTCAAGAGGCGCTAGACATGGAGGAGCCAACAAAGCTGAGGCTGAGAGCAAGCCAAGCAGAATGACCCAAGAGGGAGGACCCCTCCCACCTCCCCTCCCCACACATCCAACCCCACATTCCACAGCTCAGCTCCTAGATGTGGCAGCCAGGTGAAAGGCTGGCTAGAAGATTCTTCTCAGAGCTCAGTGCCAGGGGCTTACACCTGTAATCCCAACTACTCAGGCAGCTGAGATCTGAGAATCGTGGTTCAAAGCCAGCCTGGACAGAAAAGTCCCCATGAGACTCCTTATCTCCAATTAAACCACTCAAAAACCGGAAGTGATGTTGTGGCTCAAAGTGGCAGAGCTCTAGCCTTGGACAAAAGAGCTCAGGGACAGTGCCCAGGTCCTGAGTTCAGGCCCCATGACCAACTATATATATATATATATATATATATATATATATATATATATATATATATATATATATATACACACATATATATATATATATATATTCTTCTCTCAAGAAAATGGCTAACACAAGATCTACAAATAGTCCATATGCCACCCCTACCAATGAAATCTATTTCCTGACCCCTAACCCAACAGTGAAATGCACCCGGCAGCCAGCAATTACCCACCCCCAGCATACAAGGCTCTCCCACATTTTACTCACTAACTGGTGATTGTTAAAGATTTGAAGAAAATCACTGGTGAGAAAAAGAGAATAAAAATAACAAAAGGAATTTAGAAAAGACGGATACAATACAGAGCACAAGAGGAAACTACCAAAAGCATATGTGCATGCGCACATACCCACACATACACACTTATAATTTCATCAGAAAGAACAAAGAAATGTTACACCCATAAACTAATATCTCCCCATAAAAGGAATAGTAAACGAGTAAGAAAGAGCCCTCAATGATTTTAAAAAATTGTAAAAATCAACACTTTCTATGGAATAGTTAGAATATATTGTTGAAGGATTCTTCTAGAAAGTAGAACAAAAGGGCACAAAGCTGGGCACTGGTGGCTCACACCTGTAAGCTTAGCAACTCAGGAGGCTGAGAGCTAGAGAATCTCGGTTCAAAGCCAGCCAAGGCAAAAAAGTTTGTGAGACTCCATCTCCAATTAGCCAGCAAAAATGGCCCAAGTGGTAGAGTATCAGTCATGAGCAGGAAAGCTAAGCAAGGGAACAAGGCCTTGAGTTGAAGTCTGGTATTGCATACCAAGAAGAGGAGAGGGAAGGGGTGGAGAAGGGAGGGAGGGGAGGGGAGGAGAAGAGAGGAGAGAAAACTAGGTAAATTGGGTTCCTGATACTAGGTGAGGGTCATTGAGCTTTCAGAGAAGGGTTAGGGATTTAGGGTTAGGAGAGGAGAGGGGGAAAAGACATGGATAGAAAACTGGGGAAAAGGTAAAACATTAGAGTTGCTTAGGATGGATATGAATTCCAGAAATAGAGAAAACTTTTTTTTTTCCAGTGCCTTGCACTTGCTACTCTTTCACTGGGCTAAATCTCCACCCCCAAGATGTTTCTTTTTGTTTTGTTTTGTTTTTTGCTGACCCTGGGGTTTGTCCTAGGACCTGGGTGCTGTCTCTGAGCTACTTTTACTCAAGGCCGGTGCTCTGTCACTTGAGCCACAACTCCACTTCCAGATTTTTTGGTAGTTAATTGGAAATAAGAGTCTTGTGGACTTTTCTGCCCAGGCTAGCTTTGAATCAGGATCCTCAGACCTCAACCTCCCAAGTAGCTAGGATCACAGGCACAGAGCTTCCTGTGGCCCCCAAGATACTTTTTTAGAGGAATAAATTATGGTAGAAAGCTTCCCAGGATTGAGGACATAAGTAAAGAGAAAAACTTGGAAAGTGGGGAAGGAAAAGAGATCAAGTGGGAAAAAAATAAAGAAAGGAAAAAGATTGCAGAACCAGAGAACCAGAAGCAGGATGCAATCTGACTTCCAATAGCAACTTCAAACTAGGAGAATACCACCGCAGCACTGTCGACATGGTAGGGAAGACTGCTCCCAACATCGAATCCATACCTATTTCCACTGTCAATCAGGAATAAAGGAAAATAAAGTCCCAAAATATCTCCCTCTCCATCTTTTCACAAAAGAACTTTCTCCACTGAAACTTATGAGTAATTTTCAGTAAGTAAGGAAGCAAATATGAGTTTCCAAAAAAAAAAAATGATGTTCTGTAGCACAGAAAAGAAAAGAAGAGAATTGCCAGGAAGGTCACCAAGTTGCAGAAGGAAGGAAGATTGGGGGGGGGGGGGGCGGGGAAGGGGGAAGGGAGGAAAAGAGGAAGGAAAGGAGGAAGGGAGGAAAGGTGGAAGGAAAGAAATGAGGGTGGGAGGGAGGAGGGAGGGAACGAAGGAAGGGAAGAGGGAGGGAGGGAAGAAGGGAAGAAGGGGAGAAGGAAGGAGGGAAGGAGGGAAGAAGGGAGGAAGGAAGGAAGGAAGGAAGGAATCCAGTCCAAAATGGAGCAGGAAGGCAGTGAGCTTCAGGAGGGCTATCTCCAAGAAAAGAAAAAGAAAAAGAAACTGAGAGAAGAGATGTGTTTGAACATGTTGAGAAAAGACTTATGCTTTGGAGAGACAATCAGCAAAGGTCATAGAAAACAAAGCAAATAAAAAATGTGTACCGATTATGAACTCCAAGACAAAACAAAAGCTGTCAAGGGAAGGAAAAAAAAACTTGGAATAAGTTACTTGGATCAGTTGTGAATACTCACAGTACACATTATGTGCCAATAATATAAACACTAACCATAACAAATCTAATTAAGCTACTAATATAAACACTAAGCATACTAAAAATCTAATTAGATTGAGAAGAAAGGTAATGAGAAATGAGTATATGGGGTAGCAGTTCTGAGTGAATAAGGAAAAGGAAACTTGAGTCTCCATGGTGAGGAGTCAGTGGACACTATCTTAAGGTTTAAGTCAGGAGGGGCTGATAACACAGTTCAGTTGTGGTATAACACTTGTCTGGTGTGTACAAAGCTCTGGGTTCAATCTTCAGCACTACTACAATCGATCTAAAATGGATTTCCAGAAGTAATAGTTAAACCATTGTCTCCAGACAGAAGAATTGGGGATGGGTGAAGAAAACTGCCATTTTTGCTACTGACTGACCAGTACTATTGGGCTTTTAAAGTCACTTTATTGTTAGAATTAAAATTAATGAACTTAAAACACACGATGATTTCTTTTTAGCCATATAGTTCTTTTAAAAGGAATTTTAAGATGAGTAGATCCAAAGAATGTGGTACCTATTCACAATGGAATTTTACACAGCCATTAGAGAGAATAATATCATGTCAGTTTCAGGGAAATGGATGGACCTAGAACAAATCATGTTAAGTGAGGTAAGGCAAGCTCAGAGAGACAAATGGCACATGTTTTCTCTCATATGCAAAACTAGTTCTAAAATACACTGGGTTATTATAAATTTACAGCTCTCTAGGTATTCACATGGAGACCAAAGGAAGATACTCTTAGGAGAGGAGCAGAAAGACTATGTGCCTCTGATCATATAAAAATGATCTTTATTGAAATGAATTACAAGAAATTGAAACGAGGTTTTTTTTCTTTGTTGCTCTTTTTGTTTCCTTTTTTGTCTTGTTTATTCATTTATCTGTCTTTGGGAAGGAAAGGGGGCACAGAAATGGAGGGACAAAGGCTGAACAAATTCAGCAGCAGTACTCACTAGACACTGTGTGAAAACTTGTGTTATGGGGATAGGAGGGAAAAACTGGGGAAAAGTGAGGGGAAAAAATGTAACATTGTCGAAAAAGAAATGTACTTTTCTTCCTTTTTTCGGTTGTGGACCTTGAGCTCGGAGCCTGAGCAGTGTCCTTGAGCTCATTTTGCTCAAGACTAGTGCTCCACAGCACCATTTCTGGTTTTCTGGTGGTTTATTGGAAATATGAGTCTCATGGACTTTCCTGCCTGGGCCGGCTTTGAACAGTGACCCTCAGATCTCAGCCTCCTGAGTAGCTGGTATTACAGGCCTGAGACACCAGTGCACCACAAGAAGTGAACTCTTTACCTGACTTATGTAACTGAAACCCCTCTGTACATCACCTTTATAATAACATTTTTTTAATTTAAAGAAAGAAATTCTAGCCAGATATTTGTTTTAATATGAAGATGAATCGGTCTTCCCTGTCCCCATCCCAAACTTGTCTGTCCATCATCCACTGGGTTAGTACTTCAATGCCCATTCTCTAAAATATGGTGGAGTACAGAGACCAGTAGCATTTTAAGCCTCCTGGAGGTAATCGCCTCTTCTCCGGGCAGGTTTTGCTGCTGGCGAGGGAGACAGAGCTGAGGGCAGCAGCTGCAAGTATAGCCAGGAGGGATGGCAGATGGCTGGTACTGGGGAATGTGTAGCAAAGGGTCTGCCAAGACAAGGTCTCACAGATCCTTCGCTTCGCCTTTTTATTTTTCCTTGCAGGGTTGTGTCTGGTTTTGAGGGCAGGTATTGAGTGTCTCCTGGCCCCTGTGAGCTGGCTTGGGTTGAAAGAGCCTTCTTTGCTTTCTTTCTTTCTTTTTTAACGTTGTCTCTCATCATGTGATGACCCAGCTGCTGTAGCCTCTGTATCTTCTTCCAGCCAAGTGCTGCTGAGCATAGAGTCAGAAGGAAAGCAACCGTGCCTTGAAACCTGCTATCCCCCAGCAGTGAAACCTCAAAAACGGAATGTCTAATTCCAGACTTCAATACCTGGGGGGGGGCAACCCCTCCCCCCAACACCAAGGGCTCCCATTCACAGTGGCCTGTGAATCTTTTCTTCCCCGCTTCCAGATGGAAAGCAGGTGTTTTTCTCTTCTCCCAATCTCTTGAGCACCAGGAATAAGTTCTGAGGCACATAAATCTCAATGGAAAAGTAAACATTCTTCCTTAAAATGAAGAAAGCAAAAAGATATGTCAGATTTTCCTGGCTGACACTCCTCATGTATCAGATCCAAATGAATTCCTATCAGCAATGGCTTCCCTGGCCCAAAATGTCCACAGCATCTTTTTTGGGGGGGTAGGGGGTGGGGATGAGGGATAACTGGGCTGCAGCTCTTCTGCTCCCTCAATTACTGTCCTGTTCTCTCTTTTTTTTCTTCCTAATGATTTAAAGTAACAGCAAGATGCAGCCATTGCCAGCTCATGAGACATTGCTGGCTACGATTCTTTTTCTTCCTGAAAACCCAAGCTGTTGTCAAAACCTTAATTCACATGGACGTATGAGCAACCTGGGAAAGCTGTAGACGAAAGCGGTCTTCGCTTGTAACCCATGAAGTTGCTTCTCGGAAAGAGCTGCATTTTCTAGAACTGGCATCAGAGGAGGGAATTCAGAGGGGTTACAGCAGCTCTCCTCCTTTGTTTTATCTGCTAGGGTTGGGTAAGGGGGTGAGGGGAGGCTGTGTCCATTCATCTCTTTTGTCACTTCTGTTTCTCTGGGCGACTAACTTGAGCACATTCTTGGGAGCTGTGTCAAGTCATGGCGAGTCCCACGAATGATTCACATTGAAGCGACCTGTGATGAAATCAATTGCATTTGCCGGAGCCCAGAGCTGTGCAGAAGTCAGACACCCTGGGTTCTGGGTTTCCTTTGAATTGCATCTCACTGTAGCCTTGTTGGCCACATCCTGGTCCTGCTCCTGTGATCTGATGATGCTTTTTATTATCAAGCTAATGCTGGCCATATTTCCCTTTGCTCCCATGTCATTCAAATAGTTGACTGTAAGAGAATTAAATTCAGGAAGATGGGATAAACAGACAACTGAAAGTGCTGTAAAAGCACACTTCTTCATTTTTAACTCACCAGTATTTTTTTATTTCTTTTTTATCCTCTTATTTGTTTGTGGCATTGAATACCACCAAAAGGAATTAAATTAGCTACCACAGAGCAGATGAAGATCTTGTCAAGTGCTATTGCTTGCTTGCCTTCTTTCTTTCTGTCTTTCTTCCTTTCCTTTCCTTTCTTTCTTTCTTTCTTTCTTTTTCTTTCTCTCTCTCTCTTTCTTTCTTTTTGTTGGTCATGGGGCTTGAACTCTGGGCCTGGGTGCTGTTCCTCAGCACTTCAGCTCAAGGTGAGTGCTCTACCACTTGAGCTACAGCATCACCTCCCGTTTTCTGGTGGTTATTTGGAGAAATGACTCTCACAGACTTTCCTGCCTGGACTGGCTTTGAATCTTGATCCTCAGATCTCAGCCTCCTGAATAGCTAGGATTACAGGCCTGAGCCACCTGCGCCCAGCTTGCATTCCTACTTTCTAAGTCATTAGTGCATGGATGGTTTGTGCTGAAGAGGATTCTTGTTGCTTTCCAAGGTGGTTTTGAAACACTGTTTTCTTCTGTTCCTAGGAATAAGAACGACCCTCCTGACCATCCAATTCTTTCATCCCTCTCCATTCTTTTCTGCTACCACCAAGGAACTGTTGCCAAAGGATCTTTTTTAATCACTGTGACGAGGATTCCAAGGATGGTTTTCATGTACATGTGTAACACCCTGAAAGAAAAGGTAAGGGCAAGACCAATCACAGGAAGTTAAGGGCTGAAAACTCACAGGGGCCTGGGACTGGAGTGTGGCTGGTGGCTGGTAGTGGCCAATCAGAGGCCCCCTGTGCTTCTCGGGCCATTCTGCCAGAAGACCATGCTCCCAAGTTTTGGGTTTGATGATGGTCTAATTTGTTTTTGTTTTTGTTTTCCAGCAGGGGAACTGGAGGTAGTTGGGAGGGTGCAAAGCCTATTTTCCTTCAAATTAAAGTGCAGATCAAATATAGCCAGACACTGGTGGCGCACACCTACAATCCTAGCTCCTCAGGAAGCTGAGAGCTGAGGATTGGGGTTCAAAGACAGCTGAGACTGAATCCATGAGCCTCTTATTGCCAGTTAACCAGCAAGAGGCCAGAAGTGGAGCTGTGGCTCACATGGTAAAGTGCCAGTCTTGAGTGAAAAAGCCAAGTGAGAGCATGAGGCCTTGGTTCAAGCCACAGTACTAGCGCGCACACACATATACACACACATCTCTCTCTCTCTCTCTCTCTCTCTCTCTCTCTCTCTCTCTCTCTCTCTCACACACACACACACACACACACACACACACACACACACACACACACACAAAGTAGATCAAATGAGTTGGCTTCTGCAGGAGAAATGTGTTTGTAGCTATTTAGCATGCTTTATTTACAGTAAGAAAATACATTATAACATAGGAATGATCTTGGTTTCTGTTTCAATGCTGACATACCCACCTCCCTGCCCTTCCTGCTGCATTTTCTAGAGCTTACTACAGCAAAGTAATGAGTGTGGGTGAGGAGGAAGGGTTGAAGAGAGAGAGGGAGGGAGGGAGGGAAAGAGAGGGAGGAAAGAGGAGAGGGAGGGTCAGAACTCTGTGTAAATGTGTTGGGGGGAAGGGGAGGTGCACACATGCTTTTTGAAATCAAGAAATGGGCAAGCTGACCTACATCTCAGCTCAAAGGACAGAGGACTGTAGGGCTTTTGTGTTGAGAATTTTCTCCTCCCTGGGTTTTATTTCCATGCACATTTGGTTCTGAATGCCAGTGGAAACCAGAACACCAGGAAAACAGCTGTTCTCATGGTATTTCTAGCCTGCCACACAAGGAAGCTTGGACTTCACCCAACTTCCCTGTTCTCACACATTGTTCATCTTTCCCCAATCCCGACGTCAGGCTTCATGACTTGATCCGAGTTTTCAGCAAGCTACCTGAGTCTAACCCTTGAGAGCCACTCACTTAATTCTATGTCCTTCGTAAATGGAGGACATCGGACACGTGGGCTTGTATTATAGTTAAGGATTATTTAGCTTTGCCCTTTTAGGCAGACATCTGAGTTGTTGGCATTTGAAAGTCTGCAATCAAGATTTGAGATTAGCATGTCAATTAGAAAACGATGGGCTGAATTTCACGTGAAAATTACCTGGCTTCCATTTTTCTGAAATGCATGCTGAGCAGTTGCCTCTGATGGGAGAATATTTCCTTGTGTTTCTATCAAAGTCTCACCTGGCTCCATTTTGGTATTTGAAGACACATTGCTAGCTCTTCTGGGGGCAAATCTAGTTACTTCTGGCTCCTGAATTTTGGAGTCTTGGGAGACCTTCAGAAAGATTTCTTGAATGTCACAGCCTTTTATGTAAAATATAGTCGTGCATATGTACGTACACACAAACATACATATTCTGTTTTTGTGTGTGTTTATCTATATGAAGACATAGTTATGTATTAACTATTAACCCTATATTTATGTTTTTAGTATGCATATATTCATTTGTTAACATATGTATTAGTGGTAGATTATCATAAATAAATGACCAGCTGGGAGCTAGCTATCCCTCTTCCAACGAGCCATGTTAAGCCCTTTGGGGAAGCAGCCTTCCATTACCCAGAAGAGAAGTTTCTGGAAGTCCCAAGGTCACTCTGACCAAGGTCTGAATGATTATTTTTCACCCCCCTTTTCCATCCCAATTCCACATCAAAGCAGCCAGCTCCTTTTTTTAGTTATGACACTGCTGGCAGCTAGAGCCTTTCTTAGGTTAAAAAGAAAATAAAACAAATCTGCAGTGGCCTTACAGCCCGGTACCGTCTACACTGAAAACATTTTGCACAGCTCTGTGTGATCTTTCCTCCACTAAATTGGCTCATTCAAAGCCTCTGCCAGGCCAAAGAGGATCCAGATCAAGTTTCATCCAACTGAATTAAGTCTGGGGCAAGAAAATGTCCATATAAGGCTGAGCTACTTCTGGGGTCCTTGTAGCACACTATTTTAGGATGGGTCGCAAGAAATGTTTCCTTCTCTGGGGCATGAGCAAGAAAGAATGAGGTGCCCTTCCCCCAGGCCTTTTATTTAATTATTCACTTTTGAGTTATGCACAAATCCTAGTTATATTTCCAAAGGCTGAATTGTTCCTTGAGATGTAGACCTTGAACGTTTCATAACAGGATTTCATTTCCCCCAAAGTCAAATTTGATTATTGATGTGGGCAGATACCCAGGGTCTGTGTTTTGTTGGTTGGTTTGTGTCCTTGGGATGTAAAATTTCCGTGAACATAAACTTTGGGTTAAGAAGGCAAAGTGAAGCTGAAAGCAACCTGGATGTCTGATAATGAGAAATGGATTCAATGGCACACATCTGCCAAAAATTATACTGTAGGACAATTAACTATTTTACTATGTGAAAATTAGTTATATGGTATTAGAATTATATGTACAATGTGATGAAGAAAAGCAAACTGTGCCAGATACAGTGTACAATGTACATGCCTTTAATCTCAGCACCTAGGACACTGAGGCAGGAGGGTTGGGAGTTCAAGAAGGCTGGTCTGAGCTACTCAGCAAGAACCTGTGTCCAAAATTTAAAAACAAAACAAAAAAGCCTGCTAAGTGCCAACGGCTCTAGCCTATAATCCTATGGAATCCTAGCTACTCAAGAGACTGAGATCTGAAGGTCAAGATTCAAAGCTAGCCCGGGCAAGAGTGTGAGACTCTTATCTCTAATCCCCAAAAAGCCAGAAGTAGAGCTGTGGCTCAAATGGTAGAATGCCAACCTTGAGCAAAAGAAAAAAAAAAAAAGCTAAGGAACAATGCCAAGGTGCTGAGTTCAAGTCCCAGGATTGTCACACCAAATAAATAAAATAAAATCCCAAATTTACCAAGTGCAGTGTGCTGTTGGAGATACCACCCTCAGAGGCAGATGAAGAATGAGAGGCATGCTCTCAACTAGAGTCTGAATCTGCTGTTTTGTTCCCTTTCTGCTGAGGTTAACAATCCCCCACAACAGCTAAGCCCAGGAGAGGAATGTAGCTCTTTGTAATGATAGTCATTGAAAGCATGTACAAAACAGAGCTTCTCCCACTCAGAAGGAGAGCTCTCAGGATTCCCCAGGTGTGTCGGCTGGCAGATGGAAACAGTGGCCCCTTGGATGCTGCCTGCTCACCTTCTCTCCTCTGTCCCTCCCTCTGTTCCTGTGGCCGTGGTCTGGATCTGATCCCACAGCAGAGCACATGGTCCAGGGCTGCATCCAGAGGCTGTTGCTCCTGTGGGTGTTGGTGTCTATCCCGATACTTGCTTCGTCTCAACCAGGTATGTGCCCTACCCTCTACCCCCAGAGCACCCCAGGGCAGCTGCTAGCTTCAGGTCAGAGACTGGCAAATTCTTTTGTGAAAGGAAAAGAAAAAAAAAACATGTACATCTGTTAGACTTTTAAGCCATATACTCTCAATTGAATCCACTCAATCTTGCCGCCATCATTGTAGACAAAATGTCTGCCAATACAACTTCATTGATGGCTGCTGGCCTTCACAGGATTTCACATGTTAAGGTATCCTTTTGTTTCTTTTCCCAACCATTTTAAATTTGTAAAATAAAATCATTGGTAGCTACATCCATGATCTAAATGGATCACCCAGGCTGTGGTTTGCAGAACCTTAGGCTATTAGAGCTATTCTTCAAATTCGGAAAGAAACATCGTTCTCCTGTCCAAAGTAAAATAAATAAATAAGTAAATAAACCAAGCAAGCAAGCAAGCAAGCAGAGGGCGTCTTTAGAAACCCTGACATAATGAATATACATCCACTAAGAGCTCATTTTCACTGTCTTCAAAGGCCATAATTTTCCTTTTTTTGGGGGGTGGGGGTGGGAGAGAATTGCTTCTCTCATTTTTCTATATTTCACCAGCCTTTCCTTTTCAAGCTATAAATATTCCTTTAAAATCATAAACAGGATATCCTGCGATTGTTTGAACTTCAGATTGTTTTTTTTTCTCCCCTCTCCTGAATCTTCAAGTTGATGAAAATTTAAATACATGTTTTATTTTTCTGTCGATCATCTAGGAAAGTTTAATGGCCCATCCTCACATTTACACAATGCAGTGTTTTCGTAAGTCAGCAGGCTGTTTTATAATTTAAATGTTCTCGGAGGTCGCACTTAAGGGAAGTAGTTTTTATCATTGCCCATCTCCCTAATAAATGCACCAGTACAAGTAAAGGGGCTAATTATACCGTCCATGTTTAATGTCTTATAAGTAGTACTTAGAATACCTTTTATTATTCCAGAAAGAAAAGCTCAGCTCTATTTTTAAGGCTCTGAAGAATCTTGGAGTGTGTTTCAGAGCATAGTTGGTTTTCACTTGGATCCCCTCAAGCTAAAACACAATTGTCAGCATGTCATGGCACTTTTTGGAGTGATGGGTCATAGAGCCAACACTTGTGAGATGCCCGGGCTCTCTCCTTAGAACTGAGTGCATAACTCTGGACATCTTACACCATTAAAGTATTGGAGATGTAGTACAAAAACAGGTTGTATTTGCATGAAAAGTTGAGGCTAAGGGTCATTTAGACTCGAGAAAGAAGAAAGGCATAAGGCCATGGATGCGAATACGTTGGCCCCATGGGCCTCTGAGACTCCTGGTTGTTATAGAATGTGAGTTCTTTCGGCATCCCTTCTTTCACTGGTGGTTTTCAAGCTGCCTATAGCAGCCCCTGGGGCATATTGCAGGCCCCTCCCTATCCGGAGGGGGAAGCCTGGAGTGAGGAGGAGCGAGGATGGGCTCTGGTTCCATCCGCTCCACCCCATCCTGCTAGTCAACCACAGCAGCTGCAATCATGCTTGGTTTGGGCCAGGCGTCTCCTGAAGGCTTCCTTTGACGACAGGTCTCTGCAGCTAAACATTTGGAAATCACTGTCTCCTGTTTTCACATTCACTCTGCTCAGTTATTCTGAAGGACATGTTTTTGGCTTTGTGAAATTGGGGTGGGGGAAGGGGGAAGCAAGTACTGGGACTTGAATGCAGTGCTTTTCCCTGTGGCTTGGCTTTTTCCCTACAAAGGTTGACTCTCTGCCACTTGAGCCACAGATATGCCTGCAGCTTGTTTTTGCTAATTAGAGATAAGAGTCTCAAGCCTGCCTTCAGCTGGCTTCAAACTGTGATCTCGTATCACAGCCTTCTGAGTAGCTAGGATTACAGGTGTGAGCCACCAGCACCTCACAAATTTGACTTGATGCAAACAGTTAACGTGCCACCTCACACCTGCAAACCTGGTCACTCAGGAGACTGAAATCTGAGGATCGTGATTTGAAGCCAACCCGGGTCAGAACAGTCCCTGAGATTCCTAAATCCAATTTAACCACCAAACCAAGTGGAGCTGTGGCAAAACCTCAAGGGCAGCACCCAAGCCCTGAGTTCAAGCCCCAGGACTAACACGAAAAAAAGAAAAAAGTGTCACCTCCCTTCCTTTGCTATCAGTGTAAGCACAGGTCTCGGCTTCCTGTCTTCTCACAAACAACTAGCACTGGTCAGAAAGGCCCCACAGGGTGGTAGAATCAGGCACAGAGGAAAACCTATTGCTTCCTGGGGAATATGCTCATCTCTCCCCTCCCCCTGCTCCACAACCTGCCCTGCCTGCCAACTCTCCCCGCTCCCCGCTTCAGTGAGCATAATGTTGGTCTGTCTTCTGAGCCTTTGTGGCCGACTTGACTGTGTAAAATCTCAAAGCCTTCTCTCTCCCCGGCCCTAGCAGCCAACTCCGTGTCAATGCCTCTCTTTCTCCCTGTCCCTCAATAGCAAAGGCGACCGGTGACTTTGGGTTCATCCCAAGCCAGTGACTTCCTCTCTCCCCAGAAGAGCGTGGATCTCAGGGAGGAATAACGAATAGAGCAAAAGCGCTCTGACTCCGAAAAACAGTGGAAAGGTCCTGAGGAAGAGGAAGTTCTATTGGTCACCGCCTTTGCCATAATAGGTAACTTTGTCATGGAGTGTCCACCCAGCCCTGCTGTGGCAGAGGTGGCTCTACTTCGTGCCCTCTCTCCCCCACTCCAGCTGGTGTAGCGCTATTCTGGGGCAGCCAGCTGATGTAGAGAGGCACACCCCTTGCGTGCGTGTTTAAGAAGAATACTCGCACGTGTGTCAATACAATCGTTGGCATGAAGGCTCATTTATAGCCAATCATAATCCCCGCCCGCAGCCAGCTGTTTCGTGGCAAATGCTACCACTTCAGATAGAAAGGAATTAAGGCACCTCTTTGTCAGAGGCCCCAGACTGTCTGGGAGAAGACAAACGGAATCCTCCTGTTTCCTGGAGCCAGGCTCGGAAGCTGCTAGTGTATGACCAGGGCTTTGTGCAGCTTCGCTGGGAGCCTCTCAGGAGCTCCCACCTGCTGTGGCCTAGGCCCCAGGAGGGTGACACCCTCAGCTCTCTTCTGCGCATGGGCCTCTGGTCTGAGGCCTGCAGGCAGCCGCCATCTTACACTGGACTGTCAAACCCTCAGAGTGACTCAGAAGTCCTGAACTTCTGGGATGCACAATTCACATTTGTTAAATGAATGGTTGCATTACTATGGGAAAGGGCGACAGGGGCACCGGGACAATCAGGCAACTTTCCTGGGAGACAAGGGAGTGTTCAGCAGGGGTGGCTTTGACTTGCTCCGAAATGTGCAGCCTTTGAAGATATGAACAGTGTTTTTGTCTTGGGCCTTGACCACGTACTGATCTTCTGCTACTTGAGTGTGTTAACTGCCTGTGCTCCCTCAGAAATCCCCTGTATGGATGTTCTTTTTCCAATGTGTGTGTGTGTGTGTGTGTGTGTGTGTGTGTGTGTATGTGTGTGTGTGAGTGTGTGCGTACTCAGTTCTGGGTGTTATCCCTGAGCTTTTTTTTTTTTTCCCTCAAGTCTAGCACTCTACTACTTGAGCCATACGTCTACTTCCAGATTTTTGCTTGTTAATTGAACATTAGAGTCTTAAGAACTTTCCAACCTGGGCTGGCTTTGAACCATGATCCTCAGATTTCAGCCTCCTGAGTAGCTAAAATTGCAGGTGTGAGTCACCAGTTCCCAGCTTGCTTGTTTGCTTGCTTGCTCTTTTTCTTTTTTGTCAGCTGTGGGGTTTGAACTCTGGGTCTGGTTACTGTCCCTGAACTTTTCTTATCAAGGCTAGCGTTCTATCACTTGAGCCATAGCTCCACTTCTAATTTTCTGGTGGTTAGTTGGAGTTTAGCGTCTCATAGACTTTCCTGCCAAGGCTGGCTTTGAACTGGGATCCTCAGATCTCAGCCTTCTGAGTAGCTAGGATTACAGGTGAGCTACCAGAACCCAGCTTTTTTTTTTTTAAACCTAAAAACACTGGGTTTTGAGAGGGAAAGTGGTAATTTTCCTGACATGTACAGAGAAGAAAGTAACAGCTAACTTGCAAGTCTTTGCTTTTCCTCATCAAAGTTCCAAAGTATCAAGAGACACGAGAGTCAAACAGGGCTCACCTGTCTATGGGATTATGATAAATTAGAGGTAGGATTTTTTTTAAGCCCTTAGTTTTGGCCTGGCATGTAATGGCACTTCCTAAACAAATGGAAGGTGTTATTATTATCATCATCAACCTACAGGGAAGTGTGTGAGCTCCGGGTTGCATCCTACAATACCTGAACTAGTGTCCGCTCACCAGGCTATTCAGTAAACCTGCTCAGTCAGTTGGCAGAGAATCAGTATCTACTGGAATCTTCTCTCTTCCCTACCCCATCTTCACTCAGAGCCACCATGCTGACCACCTGTTGGGCTAGTTACTAAGCGCTCCATCTCTAGCAAGGGAAAGCAATAGGCAAGTCTTCCCAGCCACCAGGGGTCACGCAGGTCTAAAGCTAATACATGTTTTCAGGTTCCAGGGCCCCCACCACTCGCTTCTGCATCTAGCTTTCATTTTCTTTCTCCTCTCCCTATTTTCAACAACTAAGAGCAGGGGTGACATTACCCAGCAAAGGTAGCTGGGACTGTTTCCAATAGCAGTGGCTTGTGAGCCTGAGCTCCACACAGAACATGAAGAACCCCTGTGTAGTCTCTGTATCTTCCCAACATGATGTGTTCTGAGTACACTAGAAATAGTGGGGAGAACCACTCATGGTTTTAACTTCCATCTAGGAGAGCCATCTTCAGAGCCAGGCGCTAGTGGCTCACATCTGTCATCCTTGCCACTTAGGAGGCTGAGATCTGAGGATCACAGTTGGAAACTAGCCAGGGTAGAAAAGTCTGCGAGACTCCTATCTCCAATTAACCACCAGGGAACTGGAAGTGAAGCTGTGGCTTAAAGAAGTAGAGCACTAGCTTTGAGCAAAAAGAGCTCAAGGACAGAGCAGCCAAGCCCCGAGTTCAAGCCCCATGATCAACAAAATAGAAGCCCAAAGAAAACCACCTCAGGGGCAGCAAAACCCAGTTTCCTCCTAAATAAGGAAGCAGTGACTCATGAAGACACAGCTGTGATGAGCCCTGTGTGGATGGGAGGATCTGGAAGCCATGGAACAGACACATTCTAATCCCTTCCCTCTGCAGGTTAGTGCCTGTGGTAGACACCCTGGTACCCAAGTCCGGCCTGGACCCTCAGCTAGGACTACAGGTAGAGTGCAGGAGGCTGCTCACGATGAAAGATGTAAAGATGAGAGATGGGTGTCAACATTTCCCCAATTCATTTAGTGTGGAAAATGAAATAATTAAGTAGCTGCTGCCACAAATCTAATCGTCCTCATGATGGAGAATAGGTTTCTTCACATGTCCTTTGTCTTTGGCTCTTCAACTGCAACAAAGTTGAAATAACAGCAGCTCTGCCCTTCTCCACAAGCCAGGCCCTCTCCCTCTCTCGCACCTTATTTCAGCAAGGCACTGACTGTGGGTCCATCCCTCAACTGACATTCTCCAGCTTTCTCCTCCTAGACACGGAGAAGTTGGTGGGGGGGCGGGAAGGAAGCGATTGTTGGCTAGAGACTAGAGATAAACTCCTGTCAGGAAGGAGGCTGAGTCATGGCGGTTGGGGAATACACGAATACACGTAGAGGGTTCAGCTCTAGCAGAGACTGAGTTGTGCTACCAGTGGGGATCTGACGGTGCTCTAGGCTACAGCACCTGAGTCTCCTCTTCAGATGGTTTCCACGTTCGTGTGAATCTCAGCCACAAACTCACATACGCAAGGAACACTGTATTGTGTCTCTCACTCTAATTTCTGACTTAGAGCTCTCATTCCACTAGACAGTTAATAAAATCTTTTCTTGCTCTCTCCCTCTACCATGGGATTATACAAACTTTTAGGTGTAGCCAGGCAGTAGTAGACAAAATATCTTGGCACCTTCATAGCTCCTTAGACTCTACCTGAGAAGTGGGAATCTTTTTATTTTGCCAGGACTAGGGCTTTATATTCAGGGTCTCATACGCTCCCTCAGATTGTTCAAGTGGTAAAGCACCAGCCTTGAGTGAAAAAGCTAAATGACAGCACCCCAGGCCCTCAGTTCAAGACCCACTACCAACCAAGGGGTTGGTCTTAGAACATAAGCCTGAGTCCTGCTGGAATGGGGTGTGCGGAGAAGAGAGAGAAGAAATACATTAGGGAAGAGAAGCAAAAGACAGAGGAAGAAGAAGGAGAAGGAGGAGGAGAAGAAGGAGGAGAAGAAGAAGGAGGAGGAGGAAGAGGAGAAGAAGAAGAAAAGAAGAAGAAGAAGAAGAAGAAGAAGAAGAAGAAGAAGAAGAAGAAGAAGAAGAAGAAGAAGAAGAAGAAGAAGGAGGAGGAGGAGGAGGAGGAGGAGGAGGACGAGGACGAGGACGAGGACGAGGACGAGGACGAGGACGAGGACGAGGACAAGGTGGTGGTGCAACATCATCCATGTGTTAGGATAATCAATCAGGCCATGGTCCTACCCAGCAGTCTACACACATTGAGACACAAGTTCCCTGAACAGTAGGGAAGAAGCCAAGTGGATACATTTGGCTCCGCAAGCTTTCTTAAGTAGGTGGGGCTAGAAAGTTCCTAAAAGTTTTGGCAGTTGGCTCCAGGCTTTGAACATTCTTGTGGTTTCATCCTCCACTCCCCAAGTCCCCTGTTTGCCTTTTATAGAATGCCTCCGTTGGCAGGGGCAGTGGGGGGTGGGATTAAAGTACATTTACAAGACCTACATTCATCCCAGGCCTGAGACAGCTGAGGCTGAATGACTTCATCGGATGCGTCTCCGTGTGGGTGGAGAAAGGATGCGGGGCATGTTTGCCATGCCCAAGGCTTGTCTTCATCAAAGCTACAACAAAGAAACTTGATGAGGGCCAAAGCATCAGAGGTTACTGGTCTCACTCAGTGATGTACCAGTTCCCAGCCTGGAGTTTGGCCAGCACAGATCTTCTGTACGTGTCTGTGGATTGAGGGATGACTGGGAAGGCCCCCCTTTGCTTCCACACCTACCCTGAATTCATTCTGACTTTGCTCAGCTCCTACCATTTGTTTAGAATAGCAGGGAGGTGATGAAGAAGGAATTCCTGGCTCAGAAGAGCTGCCCTTTCTTGGGAAGCTGTCTGAACCATACATGCGCTCAGCAGACGCACCTGATAAAAGAGGAGTTAAAATGGGAAGACGAGTAGGTGGCCTTTGGGGGCTCAGAAAATATGTCATGTTACAAAACCACAGTAACGAAGACAGTTTAGTGCTGGCATAAATATAGACATGTGCTAGATAGACGACATATAGACCTTTGTAACAAAATAGAGAACCCAGAAACAAAACCCTGGCGCATGTGGCCGAAGGTGGCCAGGAATAGGCAAGGGAGAAATGGCAGCCTCTTCAACAAAGGATCTTGGGAAAACTGCAGAATGAAATACCTTTCCTTACACCCCAGTGAAAAATTAACTCACACTGGATTAAAGACCCTAAAGTCAGACCTGAATCTCTGGAAGACACAAGGGGGTGGAGGAGAACATGTAGGATATTGGATTTGGCAGCAATTTCTTGAATTCGAACAACAAATCGTAGGAACCATGTGGCCCCAACTCTAGTTTTGCCAGCCCTGAGCCAACCTGCAGGGAGTCCAGTGGGGAATAGACATCAGCTTTAAAATTATTTCCCATGCTGGGCGCTGGTGGCTCATGCCTGTAATCCTAGCTACTCAAGAGGCTAAGATCTGAGGTTCGTGGTTCAAAGCCAGCCATGAAAGGAAAACCCACGAAACTCATCTCTAATTAACTACAACAAAAGCTGGATGTGGATGTGTGCTAGCCTTGAGCACAAAAGCTCAGGGACAGCACCTAAGCCCTGAGTTCAAGCCTCAGGACTGGCAGAAAAGAAAAAAAAAAGTCATTTCCCCAGTATGATATGAAAAACACATGGGCATTACTGTTTCTACCTCCACTCTCTGTCTCTGGCTCTGTCTCTTTCTCTCTCTTTCTTTCATCATTTCTAGTGTCTAACATTTCAGTTAGAGATTTAGAGATGTTTTCCATTCTCTTAAGTAAAAAAAAACCAGCCTTCTAATGCCTAGAAATGGTCTTTGGACAGCATAATAGACACAAGGTAGACATTTTGCACACACCATTGAAGTAGATTCTCTCTCTCTTTTTCTCGGTCAGTCATGGGGCTGGAACTCAGGGCCTGAGTGCTGTCCCTGAGCTATTCTGCTCAAGGTGAGTGCTCTACCACTTTGAGCCACAGCACTACTTCAGGTTTTCTGGAGGTTGATTGGAGATAAGAGTCTCACTGCCTTTCCTGCCCAGGCTGGCTTTGAACTGCAATCCTCAGAGCTCAGCCTCCTGAGTAGCTAGGATTACAGGTATGAGCCACCAGTGCCCAGCAAAGTGAATCCTTAGGACTCAGTTTTTGCTAAGTATTACCCTCATGGTACAAATGAGGAAACTGAGGTCCAGAGGCTGAAACACTTAACTCAGGATGACTGTACTACTAGGTGGTATTCTGTATGGCACCAAAAGCCATGGACTTACCGGCGCCATTACCCTGTCTACAGCTCCTTGTCAAGGTTAAGGGTGAGGAGAACACTGGTCTCACGACCCAGGGACACATGTGCCTTGTTCATTTTGCTAATAAGGCCTGAAGTCCGCAGCTGCCCCAGCGTCCCCCCCACCCCCACCCCCGGCCCATCCTTTGCAGGACCCCGGTCTAATTTTTCCTTATGAAAGACCAGGCCTCCCTTTTGGCTTGCTCATTTCCTCCTGATTATGCACAGATCAAATGAGATTAATAGGCATGACAGGGCTCTGGAACTGGGCTGAGCTTATTGGATCAAGGCAGCACTTGCACATGGTCTCAGGGCCGGGCCCTGCCAGCTCATTCAGGAGCGCATCACTGCTGGGGGAGGGGAGCTGGCTGCAGGCCGGATGAAGACTTTCCTAGATTAGCCAAGAGAAAAGTTTGGCAAGATGGCCTTGCCTGAGTGGGGTATTTGTGGCTGTGGAGGAGGTTCTAGTGTGTCGGTCAGAGTACTAGCTGAGGGCCCATCTTCCTCAGAGGTAAAATGAGGCAGTAATGCAGGTAACATTCACACAGTCCAGTGAAAGAAAAAAAAAAAAAAAAACGAGCCAATCAGTTGAATTCAGGTTTATTTGTTTGTTTTTGTGCCAGTGCTAGGGATTGAATTCAGGGCCCTGAGCACTTCCTAAGCTTTATCTGCTCAAGGCTGGTGCTCTACCACTTGAGCCACAGCTTTACTTCCAGCTTTTTGGTGGTTAGTTGGAGAAAAGAGCCTCTTGGATTTGTCTGTCCAGGCTGCCATTAAACCTTGATCCTCAGATCTCAGCTTCCTGAGTAGCTAGGATTGTAAGTGTGAGCCACCAGTGCCAGCCTGAATTCAAGGTTTTTTGGCTTTTTTTTTTTTTATGAAGAAGTATTTGGAAGGCATTCTTGGTTTGCCAAAAGCATTTTCACTTACCTGCTCAACCTGCAGCGGTACAGACAGGAGAGGGGAGCAGGGGAGCAGCAGCATGTACAAGCAGAGGGACTGTAGGATCTTTGGGGTTGGTGTGAAAGGCAGGTGGGCAGAGCAGGGGGATGAGGGGTGGGCAGTGCTGGTGCTGTTCCCTAAGGAACTGAGACAGTCAGACCAGCTGTGGGTGGCTCATGGCTGTAATCCTGGCTACTCAAGAGACTGAGATCTGAGGATCACAGTTCCAAACCAACCCAGGCAGGAAAGCCACTGAGATTCTTATCTCCAGTTACCACCAAAAAGCTGAACATGGAGGTGTGGCCCAAGTGGTAGAGCACCAGCCTTGAGCAAAAAACACTAAAGGACAACGTCCAGGCTCTTGAGTTCAAGCCACAGTACTGGCACACACAAAAAGAGGGCTGCTACCCACGGAGCCCCTGTATGTAAATCCTAGCAAAATCAGAATAGTAACGAACCTCATAGAAACCAGGAGGCAGACGAATGTGATAGAGCGTCCATGCCTTGTCCTCAGTGCTGCCTAACTTACGCTGCAGCTTCACCACAGCAGGTGTGGTGGTACATACCCAATCCCCACATCCCGGAGGCTGAGGTTGGATGATCTCAAGTTTAAAGCCAACCTGAGTAACCTAGAAAGACCTATCTCAAAATAAAAAAAGTGGAAAAGAAAGTAAATGGTTTTAGCACTTTTTCTATTTCTTTGGAAACCTAAGGCGTGCCTGTGAAGGCAGAGTTTCCAGCAATTCTTTCAGTCCGGGTGTAGTTTTTTTTTGTTTGGTTTGGTTACAATCAACTGGACATGCACACTTTTAACACCTTATGGAGTGCTGTTCTGTTTTTCCTTACTCATTCCCTGCTGCCCATTCTTCAGTCCTTCTATCTTTCAATACATCTATCCATCCAGCCATCCATCAGCAGCAGTGTATACATGCAGAGGAATTCTGGGAGATGGTCAGGTGATATTAGCTGCCATTATTTCTGAGGGCAGATCAGTGATCTTCTTTCTTCCTTGTCTTTTTGTGGTGCTGGATTGTTTTTTTTTTTTTTAATGTTGAGCAAGGAAATCATAAAGCCATTCTAAAAAATATACAAAAAGCAAATAAAGTTTCAGAGCAAACATGCCCATGCTACCTTGCACCTGGTTTCTATAGCTGCAGTAGTTCTCAGCAAAGACATTTCCCTCCTCCTAACCCCCCTCCACCTGACTGGACCCCTGAGGGGGCGGGCAGGCTTTCCAATTGCCACCTCATTGGACAGTGGTGACCAGTGAATTCCTGTGGGGATGTGAAGGGTGATTCTCAGCCCTAGAGGCTGTTTGCACAAACTTCATCTGTGGCCAAAGAAGCTCAGGGGGAAACTGGTGAGGGGTTGATTCTGTACCTTTTCCTGTAGAGCCATGTGTATGGAGATTTATCCAGATGCAGAATTCACTGTATTTCTTTCAATTCTTTCTCAAGTTTGTTCTTGGTAGCTCTTGCTGTTAACTATGAGAACTTGTTTAGGAAGCCACAAAAACAGACCTGGCCATTAATGGCATGGTGTTTGACCAATACTTTCCTCAATGGAAAGTATGCAGCTCCTGGGGCTCAAACTCAGGATCTGGGTGCTGCCCCTGAGCTTTTTTTTTTTTAAACTCAAGGCTAGTGCTCTACCATTTGAACTACACCTCCACTTCTGGCTTTTTTGGTGGTTAATTGGAGATAAGAGTTTCACAGATTTTCCTTCCCTGGGCTGGCTTCAAACAATGATCCTCAGGATCTCAGACTCCTGAGTAGCTAGGATTTCAAGGGTAAACCAGTGGCACCTGTCTCTATTTATCTTTTTAAAAAGACTGAAAACTAACCTCACAGTTATGCCATCCTAAGAAGAAACCATTCCAGTTTGAGGGTGCGGGGGAGACGGATGGAGGCTCTCTACTGACTTTCTCCATAAAAGCTATGATGGACATTCTTGGAGAATTCTCAACATAAACTAAAGAGAGAATCTACATTTCTAGTCCATATATACTTAGCTCTCTCATTTTTCATCAATACTTAGAATTTTCTGGAAGATGGGAATAATAGGACCACGGTGATTGTTTCCCTGAGCAGTGGTGAGAAACGGAGGTGGAATAATGTGAGCAGACGAGGGGGTGAGAAGGTCTGGGCACAGACAAGACACATCTCCAGCACAGAACTTCACCGTTGGCAGAAACGGGACAACAGAGAGGTGACAGGTGCCACAAAGGCTGATCAGCAGGCCTGTAGAGGTGGCACCATTGGAACCCAGACTCTTTCCATACACTGTCCAGCCGTGGTCCCTGCTCTGTATCTGGGCACCTCTTGTGAGAGAACCATCCAATTCTTTGGACCCTTCTGGAAGGCAAGCACAAAGCTCAGCTCGAAGTCTGTGGTTTCCTGCATGGGAGGAATCAGAGATCGCCTTCCTGCAGGCGGCAGGTGTGGGACAGGGACAGGCCACCCAGCCTTCGGTGCTTTGTTGTCCTCAGCTGCCTTATCTGACTAAGGTTGCTCTGAGGATTAAATTAGTTACTACATTTAGAAAGAAATAGCCTACATCCTGGTAGATAGTAGGCACTTGATGGATGTTTGCCTCCTGTAGTTATTTGCACACACAAGACAGATGGACAAAACCTTAAAGGGCCACAGGTATGAGTTGGGAAGCCTCTGTTAGGCCCAGCTCTAGCCATCTGGGGTACATCTTATCTCCCTCCTCCCTCTGTCATGATGCTTGAACTCAGGGCTTGGGTTGTCCCTGTGCTCTTTTTGCTCACGGCCAGCACTCTACCACTTTGAGCCACAGCCGCCATTTCTAGTTTCCTGGTGGTTAATTGGGAATAAGAGTCTCACAGACTTTCCTGCCTGGACTGGCTTTGAACCAAGATCCTCAGATCTCAGCCTCCTGAGTAGTTAGCATTACAGGCGTGAGCCACCGGTGCCAGGGGCACAATCTGTTTTTATTGCTTCTTAATGGTACCAAAAAGAAATCCCTATAATACCTGTACAGCCCTGTGTGACTCAGAAGTGCAGTAAGAAGAACCTCAATTTAGAAGGGGGGTGTGACAAGGTGAGGAACTGGGTACAGAAGCTGAAGATGGAGACAGAGATCGTGTGGCCTGTGGTGACACACTGGGACCAGTGGCTCATCCATCCTGCATCCCTGAGATGTGAGAGATTAAAGCCTGAGGATAAAAAAAAGAGAGAGAGAGAAGAAACTATAGGTTCCCTCACCCCCAAGTGATGAAAGAGTTTCTCTGTGCTCCAGGTTGTAAATGAGGTCATCTCTGGTGAGCTGTGTGTAATAGCCACCTTGCACAGAACACTTTCCATCGCCAGGCGCTTTATGGGGCATGTGTCCTTTCATCCGCCCAACATCCATCCCTCTATAGTCCATGCTGTGGCTTCCTTTATAGAGGAGGAAATGGAGGTTTAGAGAGGTAAAATCACTAGCCTAAGACCAGTATCTGAGATTTGAACCCACACCCTTAACCGCCCACACTCTTAAATAGCATTTAGCCTAAGGAAAATTGAGAGTTTAATATCCAGAAGCTCAGAATAAGCATTAAAAAAAATTAAAAAGTTCTGGGTCTCACTGATTCCCCAAGGGATCTTAGGAGAATATTCTTGATCGTGGGTGTCAGACTTGAGAAGAATGAGTTTGCCATTCTCCGTGTCCCTGCCATACCCCACACTCAACACAGACTGGTCCATCAGGACCAGTTTACCTCAACAATATGAGCCAGTGAATTTCCATATCCCCATCTAAGATTCAAGTCCCCCTGCGTGAAACAGCTTCCTGCCAACGGGGCTGGAGGTTTCAAAAGCAAATTTTAATGTATTCTTTGTAAACCAGACACCTGAAGTTCTGGGTGGAATCCCATTAAGACATCTTTGCAAGGACTTAATCTGATCCCTGCTCTAGGAAGCATGGGGAACTGGCTAGCAGCCTCTTGTTTTTGGTGATGAGGGAGTTGGGTAAAAGAGCCTTGAATTTTTCCTTCATCACACACCTGTTTCTCAACCACCATCTCCTCTTCCACTTCTTGTGATGGGGACATGCTGTTGGGGCCAGTAGACTCCAAACTGGTTTTCTTAGGATGATTTTGAAGAGTTCAGAAAGGTATATCATGGGATAAATCATGGAATTAAAAAAAAATTTCACTCTTCATCTAAGCAAAAAGAACAACATCCTAAGCAGAAAATATTCCAGGGTATTTTCTTAGGAATGTAACTAAGTCTTTATTAGAAATGGCATTTTCAGAGACTTCAAGAGAATTAGAAGTGGATGATCTTGAAATTACCTAATAGTCCTAAGGGGAAAGTGTTTTGGAAATAAAATCACCCCATAAATCTTCTCACATGAATGTTTACACACACACACACACACACACACACACACACAGAGTAATCTTATTTTTAGAAATTCATCTTTAGTTATTCAAAATCAAGAATAAGATGTTCATTGCATTGTTACTTGTCATAGCAAAATAACTGTAACAGTTGGTCCCACTTGTACATGTGTGCAAACATAGCAGAGCCCACTAGAATCTATATTGATTAAAGATTAAAATTATAGAAGCCATGTAGCAATATAAAATGCTTCTAAAAAGGAAATAAAAGAATCAGTTGTGCTGGGCGCTGGTGGTTCATGCCTGTAATCCTAGCTACTCAGGAGGCTGAGATCTGAGGATTGCGGTTCAAAGCCAACACAGGCAGGAAAGTCTGTGAGACTCTTACCTCCAATAAACCACCAGAAAACCGGAAGTGGCACTATGGCTCAAGTGATAGAGCTCTTGACTCAAGCTGAAGAGCTGAGGGACAGCGCCCAGGCCCAGAGTTCAAGCGCCACAACCGACAAAAAAAAAAAAAAAAAAAAAAAGAATCAGTTGTATCATCTTGATACTGCACCATTTAAGAGGTGTATCATTCACTTCTAGAATTTCTATTCAGCTGACGTGGGTTCCACTCCCCCCTCTTGCCCCCCAGGGCTAATCTCCTTCCATTTGTCTGTTAGCATCTTAACCATGCCCCACTGAATATTTTCTTTCTAGAATGTTCTCAGAGCACAGATGTTATGCATCTGGGTGGGGGAGTCCTGTAGATTGTTCCTGGGAGATCTTTTTCATCTTCTACAAGCAGGGATGTCTGTGTAGCTCCCCTGTTCCCTGGCCTTGTGGGGGAGAAGGTTTTGCTTTGCACTTTTCCAGACCTTAGTCATTCTAGTGGCTTCGGGGACCGCTGGCGCCTGAGTATGAATGAGTCTGAATTCCGAATTTGGTCAGGGAGCTCAGTTCTGTAGTAAGAGCCTAAGGGCATAAATCCCTAGCTGCCAGCCTCTGTACCCTTGAGTTCACCCCTCACAAATCACTGCGGCCTGCTTACTTTCTGCAGCTATACTTCCTTTCCTGCCCTCAAACTGTGCTATGCTTTAAACAAAAATCATTTGTGTGTTCCCAATGTTTGAAGTAGGGTGTTTAACCCACCCTATTGACCAGAATGTCTTATTCATCTTTCCAACTTGTAATTCTATGAGACTACATTTGCATGGTATCCGAAACTGAGACTTGGAACTGGTAGGTCATGAGCAGAGATGGCGAGTGGGTTTGTAATCGCCCCCCCCTTCTGTACCTTGCACGCTCCTTATTGTCATTATGAGAATCACCAATATTTTCACTGTTGTCTTTTGTTTTAGCATGCCTACGCTACAACTGCCATTAATGGGACAGATTTTTGTACGTCAGCAAAAGATGCACTCAAAATCTTATCCAAGAATTCGAGTCATTTTATGTCTGTGAACTGCTTTGGAGACTTCATAATCTTTCTAGGAAAGGTGAGATGTCTTGACTAAATAAATAAAAGTAGCTGGACTACAAAAAAAATGTAGCCATACAGCAATTGATTTGAAAGAGGAGAGCATTTGTCTAGCAAGCACATGGCCCTCAGTTCATTCTCCAGGGATGCTGTAAAAAATAAAAATGCAGCTAGGTGCCGGTGGGGGCTCACACCCGTATGTAATCCTAGCTACCCAGGAGTCTAAGATCTGAGGATTGGGGCTTAAAAGTCAGCCCAGGCAGGAAAGTTTGTGAGACTTTTATCTCCAATGAACCACTAGGAAGCTGGAAATGGCACCGTGGCTCAGGTGGTAGAGTGCTGGCCTTGAGCTGAAGAGCTCAAGGACAATGCCCAGGCCCAGAGTTTAAGCCCCACGACAGACAAAAAAGAAAAAAGAAAAAGTGTGTGTGTGTGTGTGTGTGTGTGTGTGTGTGTGTGTGTGTGTGTGTGTGTGTGTGTGTGTGTGTGTGTGTATCTCTTGACAACTTCCATAGTGGATGTTTTGCTTCATTATCACATATTACCTTCTATCCTGTGAGCTGGTCCTGGTTGGCAAATGGTAAAACAAAAATATAGAAACTTTTTGGGGATCCACCAGACACAGGTAGAGATTTAATCCTCAGTCTGTCTTTGATACTGGTGTAATTTTAACCTACTTTTTTATGTCTAAAATGAATATATTACTAATAGGAGATGAGTATGTTTTGTAGAGGTTTGGCCATAAAAGTATGGGGATCACTCATTTCTTTTCAAGGAAATGTATGCATTATTTAAGGTTATTAAGTCTGTAAAACGGGTTGTTAAGGCTCTGAATGGAGCCAAAGTGGCATTTCTCTTGTCATCTGAATCCTTTTTATTTTCCTTTGCCAGTGCTGGGGCTTAAACTCGGGGCCTTATGCTCTCACTTAGCTCCTTGCTCAACTGGTACTCTACCACTTAAGCCACACTTCTACTTCTAGCTTTTTGCAATTTAATTGGAGATGAGTGTCTTACAGACTTCTCTACCTAGTCTGACTTCGAAATGGAATCCTTTGTTTTAAGCCCCCTGAGTAGCTAGGGTTACAGGTGTGAGTCACTGGCCCCTAGCCTCCGAATAATTTTTTTTTTTAAGAAGTGTGCAGAAAAGTCACAGTGAAGCCCCGCATGTACACAAATGCTTCACAAATGTGCGATGCTCTTGAGCAGAGACCATTGCTTGTCTCGGTATCATTCCAATTTGGGCACATGTTCTGGCAAAGCGTTTTATTTTCCTTTGGCAACTAGTTCACTTTCCTACATTTCCCACAAGAAACACACCAAAAGCTAATGAGCTTTTAAGTAAGTATGTGGCAAGCGGTGATTGTTTGGTTTTGAGGAGGAAGTAGATTTGGATTTCCATGTTCATCTTTACAGATAGATAGCCAAGGACAGCAAGGACCCCAGATGACCATAATGCATCTGTTAAAGAATTAGCTACATTATGGCCTGTAATTACAAGCCTGGAAAATATCATCATTACACATCATAAATGGAATCAGCCGATTCTCCCCACAGGAGTTCTGGAAAGCCTTTCCATTTCAGCTCCGGGAAAGGGGAGGGGGCAGGAACTAATCATGTAGTATACTACTCCATTAATCATGTAGTACTAGTCACATACCACTATGAGGTACACCCAACTCGATGGATTGTTATCCTGTGATGAAAAACAAAACTTATAGAATGGCTTTCACGCGGAAATGGTTTTGTGACATCATGGTATTTAATGAAAAACTGGAACAGAAATCCCTTTTGAGAGGTACAAATCTCTAGGAAGACTAGCTGTGGATAAATGAAAATATTATCTCCCCATCTATACTCATTAACGAAGTTTTCTTTTGGTACAGCTTTTGTTTTCCTTATTTCATCCTGCCGAATTTTCTGACAAGGACTCTCCAATAGGTCACAGATACAAAGAAGTACTTAGCGCGCACACACACACACACTTCTAGAACATTCTAACCAATCGATTTATAGATTTCAACAAATTCTGGTTTTGGACAGGTGTTGGTGGTATGCTACACTGTTTTTGGAGGGCTGATGGCATTTAACTACAACCGTGTGCTCCAGGTATGGACAGTCCCTCTGCTACTGGTGGCTTTTTTTGCCTATCTAGTGGCTCACAGTTTCCTGTCTGTGTTTGGAACTGTGCTGGATACACTTCTCCTGTGTTTTGCTGTGGACCTGGAAACCAATGACGGATCTGCAGAAAAGCCCTACTTCATGGACCAAGAGTTTTTGGTAAGCAAACATTTCGTTTCCTTGGCAAGCCTCATTCCTCTTCCAGAGCTCTGAGAGGTTCTATCGCTACACAGACCTGAGTGAGCTCAGCTTTCCAAAGTTGAACCTCATCCCTAGAAAGATGGCAGTAGCTCCTCCGTCATAGCAGCACCAAAGGACCTGAGCTACAGCAGTCAACCCAATACCCTTGCACCTAAAGGCTATAGGTTAGATACTTGGGCAGTCTGAGTTTAACAACTGATGTTTTTCTAAGACATTTTGTATGTCATAACCCACTGAGCTGAAGAGGGAGAGGGAGACACACTGTAGACCAGGCTTTCTGTGCCAGTACTGACTCATCTGTAGTCCCCAGGCCCTCCATTAAGCAAGGCACACCCTGAGCAGTGCCCAGCTGTATCTGGAAATAGCAGGCATCTGTTCTTTTCTGCAGCACACTTATTGCTCATCTGCCTTATCCTGCCTAGACAGGGATTTTTTTTTCCCCACAACAGAATGATACCATCTTTTGCCAGCATCAAGTGGAATCCTCATCTTACATTGTTGTCACACATACAAAAACAAACAACTTCAGTGTGAAAACCCTGTTAGCTTTAAACAGCACTCAAAGCACTCTCAGTTCAGCAGGATGAAGTTTAATAAGCACCTCTATGGTTTTATTACAATTCATGTATCCTCATGTTTCTATATTAAAAATAAAAACAGAAGGGGCTTTGTGGCTCACACCTATAATCCTAGCTACTCGGGAGGCAGAGAATTGGAAGTTGGCTCTTTCTGGTGGTTGTGTGAAGTTAGCTTGGTCTTTTCCTGATTCCTACTCTTGCAGTTAAAACTGCACTTTGAAGTCTCAGACCTCAACTTGCCACCCCAAAATTTTAATTCCACAGGAAAATAAAACTTTTAAGGATTAATTTCCCTCAGACTACAAGGCCGAAAACTAATAAATGGTTCCCAACAGCACAGACACACCACCTCCTTCACTCTTTTGTTTTTCAGAGCTTTGTAAAAAGGACCCAGAAATTTAGCAACTCAACGTCCCAGCAAAACAAGGACTCATTGAGGAATCAGGAGGGAACAGAACTCCGGCCCATTGGGACATAAGAAACACCTGTACCTGGAGAAAGTGATCTTCCAGGCCAATGATCTGATAAGACCCACAATGGTTTGCATGTTCAACACATATGATACCAACTGGGAACATTTAATACCCCATTCATGTGCACCAATTTGAAAAGAACCATGTGTAGTCAAGTGTTTGGTCATCAAGACTATAATCCCAGCTGCTCAGGAGGCTGAGATCTGAGGACTGCTGTTCAAAGCCAGCCTGGGCAGGAAACTGTGAGACTCTTATCTCCAATAAACAACTCAAAAATAACCAAAAAAACAAAACAACCTGAAGTGGCTCTGTGGCTTACGTGGTAAAATGCTCACCTTGAGCAAAAGCAGCTCAGGTACAGCGCCTAGGCCCAGAGTTCAAGCCCCAAGACCGGCAAAACAAGTATGTGGTTGGGCATGGTGGTACATCCTTGTAAACCCAGCACTCAGGAGGCTCAAATAGGAGGATAAAAATTGGAGGCTAATCTAAGCCACATAGTGAGACCTTGTCTCACAAATGTTTTTTGGTTTTGTTTTTTTCCAAAAAGGTAAAGGAGTGACGTGGTCCCAAAAGAAATGTGTTCCTTACTTGACCTCTGTAATTGTAATCCCACATTACATCACCTTTATAATAACCATTTTTAAAGAAAGGAAAGAAGGAAAAATCCATCTGAGTTTGGGAGCATAAAACCAATACACCATTTTTATAAAAGGCCTGTGGCAGCAGAAGTCTGGAATGCTGTTTTTCTGCAAAGCAGGACTTTATTCCTATAAATATGCAAAAATCTATCAACTCTTCAAAGTACAATTCTTACATTAGGGACCTAATGTAAGTCTGGCCTCACTACAACTGGGCCTCCACAGAGATAAACAGAATTTTGAAAGATGTAATTTATTTGGTATCAAGCAGAAGGGAACTTAAAATGAGCCAATAGGAGGGGAAAACTTGGTGGGGGGGAGCAAAGGAAGGGGTGATATTGTCCAAAAAGAATTGTACTTATTACCTGACTTATGAAATGGTATCCCTTTGTATCTTAATAACAATAAAAATGATTATTTTTTAATTAGCCAACAGCCTGAGTATATTACAACTATAGTCTCATCTGGGACGCACTTAGGGGAAGATTTGTGATACTTAGACCTAGACTCTGGAGATTTAGATGGGGTAAGGGGAGATCTTCTCCTCCATCTCCCCCAAACCACTACACATACACCCTTTTTTTGAGTGCCACTGAAGCTTGATCTTGGAACCTGGGTACTGTCTCTGAGCTTCTTTGTTCAAGGCCAGTACCCTACCACTTGAGCCACAGCTCCAATTTTGGCTTTTTAGTGCTTAGTGGGGTCTTAACTTTTCCTGCCTGGTCTGGCTTCAAACCTCGATCCTCAGATCTCAGCCTCCTGAGTAGCTAGGACTAGAGGCATGAGCCACAAGTATCTGGGGGAGCTTTTCCTTTTTAAACAAATAGGAACATCTAGCACATTGATTAGCAGCCTCATTTGTTAGATGTCTGGGTAGCATTACCCTCCCTCCTGACAAGGAGGTTCAATGTGACTTCATTGCAGGGCAAGTAATGTGATGTAAGACTTTTCCCCTCCCCTATCACCTCCTCAAAGCCATAGTCTACACTATAGACTATATGTATAGATATAAATCTATACATATAGATTTATATGTGTGTGTATGTGTGCGTGCACGCACGTGTGTATATTTGTTCTTAAACAATACCACTCAATTAGCTTAGTTCCTTTAAGTTTCCTTTAAGAAAGGGATGCACATGGCAGTTTCTAGAAACATTGAACTGACTTGTAATGGGACAAATAAACTTCAGTTTTGTGGTTCAGAGCACATGTACAGCCTCCTTATCGGTGTCAGCAAAAGAACTGTTTAAATTCCCAAGTCTTGCAACAGGTCAAGTCCCACCAGAAGAAATCATTTGGCTGAGATAAAGTCAGAAAGTGAGTTACCTGCTTGCTACTTTGATTGTAGCCTTGTCATTATTAATCAAACAGCACGTCCTGTTTCTGATGCAGTATGTTATTTTCACCCTACAGTATGTATATTAACTTCTTAGCCATGCACCAGTGGCTCATGCCTATAATCCTAGCTACTCAGGAGGCCAAGATCCAAGAATCACAGTTCAAAGTCAGCTTGGCCATGAGACTCTTCTCTCCAATTAACCTCCAAAAAAGCCCTAAATAGAGCTATGCTCAAGTTGGGAGAGCACTAGCCTTGAGCACAAAAGCTCAAGGACAGCACCCAGGCCCTGAGTTCAAGCCTCAGGACAGACACACACAAAAATATTCTTCCTTACTAAACTTCGGATCTAGAATATTCAAAACAGTGAAATCAGCAAGGGTCAGGCCACTTCTGGCTATCATTCACTACAGACATGCTCAGAGCTAGAATGTTCACTTTTCTAAGTTTCTATGTCCTAAGCTCAGGGTACAATGTTGGCTAGACTGAATAAAATGTTAAAGTACCTTATCAGAGCACCCAGGAAAGTACTTTCTGTTGTTACCGTTGTTCTTAATCTAATCCTGCCTATTTGGAAGCTAGCCAGAAAATAATCAGCCTGTGGTTCGTATGAATGTTCCAAAAAAAAATATTTATTTATAAAAAATACAATGGGATAAGTTTATGCTGAGAAATGCAGCAATAAATACAGTTGAAGAAAACAGAGCAACTCCACATTGATACATTGGCACAAATGAAGACTTCAACCGCACGCCCCAGGCCTACCTCTCCGCCAAGATCTGTCAGCCTCAGTAAGAGAATGAGTACACATCTAATCACAAATGCACACCGATCATGACTTTATTTAAAAATTAGCAAACAATACTGTAGACATTGATATGAAAATTTCTAAAATGCTGCATCTTAGATTTAGTTGGCAAAGGCCACGTGTAGCAATAAACATGAGTTTAGTCTTCCATGTAGAAACCAGATCTGCTAAACTGTAAAAAAAAACAACAACAAAACAAAACTTTCCTATTGTTTGAAAAAACCAGCTTAAGTGTAAGATCGTAAAAATGCATAGGTCTTTAATAAAAGAACTGGCTGTACAAGAATTCCTCTTTCACAGTATTCCTTTTTACTTCACTTGCAGGTTACTGGCTAGGCTGTAGGATTTAACTGTTACAGCACTAAAAGGCAACTATTTAGGGAAGAGGCAGAAAAAGGAAAAAGGAATGTATGTAAGGCATTAAAAAAAAAAAGGTACAAGAAGCATAATAGTGTTTTAGGAAGACAAGATAAAAATTACTCAAGGCTAGTTTGGTTCTCACTGGATAAAAATCAATGGACTATATACTGATCGCCTCTGTGACTCTAATAATCAATGCCTTGGTCACCATATTGGTAATCTCTGGGGTAGTCATCCTGGTATTCGCCATGGTACTCATCCGGGTATTCTGCCTGATAATCACTATCACTGATTTCTGACCCATTTGTTCCCGTGCCTTGACTTCCATTGTGAATGACGGGTTCTGTGGGGGCAGCACAGTACTTGGGGTCGTACACTTGCCGCCCAAGCCCATACACACTCATTCCTTTCTGGGAAGCAACTTTATTGGTCCCCATCTGCAGGGAAATGGTCGAGTTGTCCACTGGTTGTAATGTTAGCTTCTGATCATAGATATCTCGTCTGGTGCCTGGTGCTGACATCCCTGCCTGGGATCAGAACACGATACACAGGTTACACACAGCAGCTTAAACACATGAAAATAAATCTATGCCTGTTCGTGTTGTATAAAGTGTGATGTTCACGCTGAGTGTGAGAGTGGATGCAGCAGATCCTCCTTGGGTGCAGGGGTACAGCTCACTTAGATGGGGGGAAAGTTCTCCCTCTGAAGTGTTTTTAACAGGAAATACGTTAACATATGTCATCATGATGCAATGCTACCGAAGAACTATTTTGCTACCATTTTAGGATCCACTTAACATTTTACAGAAAATGTGTTCCTTAGAAGCTCAGTTATAAGAATTCTAGTTTAAGAGGTCTAAAGAGAAACATGAGATAATCTTACCTATCATCTTAAAAAGTCCCCTTTAAAAGCTAAACTAAAAGAGGAAATATAAGTAAATAAATAAAAGCCAGCCTTTAAACAGTGCGATCTTTTACTTGGACACACACATCTGTTTTTCCTTCTGGTTTAGGTAGAAAGGCCAGCTGTTCTAACTGCCAACAAAAACTGCAAGCCACACCCCACTTTCGGTGACTGTGAGAGAAAAGGCCTTTTCATTCTTTTGCTTTCTCAGCAAAATTGACTTTCCTGAAGCATATTCTCTCAATATACTATGCTGAAAAAAATATCCTTGTGTTTTGGGGTGAATGAGAATGAAGTAAGGGTACGCTCTTGGCCGTAAGATAGGAAGGCATTGCTCACCTGGCTGGCTCCCTTGTTGGTGCCCATCTGCAGGCTAATTGTGGTCTGGTCAAAGGGTTTGTCAGTCTGCATCTTGGGATCATAAAGATGCCTCCGAGTCCCGTAGGCTGTCATGCCTGCTTGGCTGGCACATTTGTTGGTTCCCATCTTTTCAGGTGGAAAGAAAATGAGTGCTATTGATCAGATGGCAACCTCATACCCGACATTCTCTGCTGCTAATAAAGATGGAGCTGGGAATGTGGTTAGTGACAATGAGCCCTTCCTGCATACAAGGCTCAGGGTTTGATTTCCTAGCACCAAAACAAAAAGAAAAAAAAAAAGGTGGAAAGATGTGGCTTGGCTAAGTTCCTAAGAACTTATGTTTGTCAGAGGACCAATTTGTTAATTTGTTAATTCTCCTCTAGGTTTGTTTTGCAAACAGGATTCCAAGGACTAGCCAGGCACTGGTGGCTTACTTATGTAATCCTAGCTACTCAAGAGGCTGAGATCTGAGGATTGCAGTTCAAAGCCAACCCAGGTAGAAAAATCCATAAGACTCTAAATCTCCAATTAACCACCCAAAAACTGGAAATGGGGCAGTGGCTCCAAGTGGTAAAGCACTAGCCTTGAGAAAAAAAGGTCAGAGACAGCACTCGGGCCCAGAGTTCAAGCCCCAGAACCGACGTGCACATGTATATATACAAAATTCAAGGACTAATTTTTTAAAATCTTTAAAAAATATATATTGATGCTACCTCACAGCATAAGCAACCACACATACACGTGCCTATGTAATATTACAGTGGCAAAAATATGGATCATTATTTCCACGCTTCTCTTCTCTTCCTCATTATAGCTCAGATAAGCACACTAAAGGCTGGCTACCTGCTTCAGTCACGGAAATGGGTTAAAGCAATCTGGCCAGACAATAAATGTGCCTTCTAACTCCAGCTATGGAGTTAGAAAAAAGTTTAAAAAGTGTGAGTAAATACCAGGTCCGTAATAAGCACTTGGTTGTTTGTTTTTGAAACAGGATTCACTAATATAGACCTTGCTGGCCTCAAATGCACAATCTTCTACTTTAGCCTCCTGAATGCTGGAATTACAGGCATAAGCCACTGGGCCCAGCTATTAAACATTTTTTTTTAAGCTTCAAAATCACCAACATTCTCATGGGAAAAAGAACTACAATTTATAACTTCAACTTTCATACACTGGCCAGAGCCAGAAACAGGAAGAATGAGGAATCAGAACTCAGCCAAGTCCAAAGGAACAATTAATTTCTTTTCCCCACTGAGAACTCTGTGCCTTTAGGACCAATCAAGCACCGTGTTCTCCATTCTACCGTTGGAAGGTTTTGTTTTGGCTCATAAAAACATTAAGGAAAGCTTTTATTACTAAACATAAAATGAAAAAGATTCAGAAGGCATATTAAAGCCAAAAAGGAAGAGGCGAAACTCACTGGAGTTCTAGCATTTTGTGCACCTGTGGTAGAGCAATGCCAACCAGCAGTTAGAACTTATGGGTCTGCATACAATTCTATAACTGTACATATACTGACTGACACACAGTTACAAAAAAATGCATGAACATACTTAAATTTTTTTTAAAAACACACTGCTCACAGTATTTTATGACCAAACTTTCCCCTTAACCTTTCAAACATGGCTTTATTTTTACGTAACAAGTTTCCAAGTTCAACAAGTTGTAATTTAACCAACAGACTAGTTTGGAAAATCAGGTTTCTAATTTCTCACTCTTCATTGTTTTGTACTTTCTAAAAGTAAACCCACCCCAGAGACTCAGAGGGGAGAGGGGGGATGTCCACAGCACACAAAGCCTTTGGCCAGGATGTGTTTGTGCCTCTCTCCAGGGTAACATGTGAAGGAAAAGGCATCCTAACAAGCATTTGCCAGGATTTTATAGGGTTTAGTGTCCCAGTCAATGAATGACTTTGGCCTTAAAGTCTTATAAAACTGCTTCATTTTGCCACATGCCGGTGGCTCACGCCTGTAATCCTAGCCACTCAGGAGTCTGCTGAGGATCATGGTTCAAAGCCAGCCCAGGCAAGAAAGTATATGAGAGTTTCATCTCCAGTTAACCACAAAAAGCCAGAAGTAGAGGTGTAGCTCAAGTGGTAGAGTGCTAACCTTGAACAAAAAAAGCTCAGGGACAACACCCAGGACATGAGTTCAAGTCCCAGATCAGCAAAACAATAATATTAACAACAATAAACAAACAAACACTTCATTTGGTCAACCATGTTCAGAAATTTATACAGCTTTTCTTTTTAGAAATGGTATGACTTCAGAAAAAAACACTTCTCATTTCCTGGAGAAAGCTGTCAAATCAGGTGACATACTTGGGAATGTTTTCCAGAATCACCGGCCATTTCTATAGACTGTATTTTGTTACTTATTTGTTTTTTTTTAATGTATTTAGAAATACATAAGTCTGAACTCAGGGTCTCATGTTTCCTTGGCAGGTGCTCTACCACTTGAGCAATAACTCTCAATCCTTTTTATAGGTTTTCAAATAGCAATAACTGTAAGCCGAGCACGGGTAGCTCATGCCTATAAACCTACCTACTCAGAAGGTTCAGATTTAAGATCACATTTTAAAGCCAGCCTGGGTAGGAAAGGCCATGAAATTCCAATTAACTAAAAAAAGAATGGAGCTGTGGCTCTAGACTACCAACTTTGAGCAAAAATGCTAAGGATCAGCTCCCAAGCCCTGAATTCAAGCCCTAGTACAACAATAATAAATACTGTATAGACCACATATCCACTCAAGAAATCTACATTTATAATACTGTATAGACCACATACCCACCTAAGAAATCTACATAATACTGTATAGACCACATATCCACCCAAGAAATCTAGATTATAGTACCTTTACCTATACCTTACGTATGAGAGAAATAACATTTTGCATGGCAGTAATTAATGAGCTCGAGTAACTAAACAGTAACATCTCACCTGCAAACCAATTACACTCTGGCCAGCCTTTAATTTTCCTTCATCAAAACGTCTTGTTTGTTTCTCTGCATATTTGACTCCAATGTCGATGGTTGTATGGAATCCTTTAGTTTTAGCCTGGACAGAAACAATTACAGCAGCTGAATAGGCACACTTTAGAGATTTTTTTTTGCCAGCACAGTTTTGTAGAGGGACTGGTGAAATGTTAGGTCCACAGGCACAAGCCTCATTAGGTAAGTCCACACTAGACCGGAGAAACATATTTCAGGCTAATCAGTGTCACACTGTACCCTCTGAAATGTGTGGGTTCTAATGAACCCATCAAAATCTGAGGCAGCTAATAATATCACAGCCTCCCTGCAAAGCTAATAATTACTGAAGACACAGGGCCTACCCACCCCCCCCCCCGCCATGCTCCGAACCCCTGTGGGAGGGGACAATGATGAAATCCATCAACACTGACACGAGGGGAATGGAGTTAACCAGCCCTGAAGACATGTACATACCAGCCCTGCCAGCGCCACCAGCGTCGTCTGAACCTGGGTCATGTTTCCATTCTCAAAAAGATCGTTTGCTTCAAATATGTCATGTGGCTTCATACCATAAGCCTGAATAGCTTTAATAAAGTTGCCAATATTTTCCAACTGTAGAGGAAAAAGAGGCACATGACTAACGTGGCAAGCTAAATATTGACATTCTAAGATCTGAAGTCTTCATGACTTAAAGATGACAGACAGGAAAGTACTTGGCAAGGAATTTTTGGTCAGTTACACACACACAAAAGCACAACTTTCTCTGAAAAAGGAGTTACATAATGGCCTTAATATTTAAGCAATTTTTTTTTCTAGCTCTTTAAGGACAAAAATCTTCCCTCTACATTTTGAAGAATTGTACTATATCACAGTTAGAGTTAACCAGGCCTGGAATTTTCTTTATCCAAGATTACACACTTACTAAGTAATCTATTACATGCTTTATTCTTAATTGAAAAATAAACCCATGGTTATTTAATTGTCCACAATCTCTCCTATCTCAAAACATTATTCTTAGCGGGGTAGAAGAGATGGGGAGAATGAGCAAAGGGGTGACTGTGGTCAAGAGGCACTGTGCTCATAAACAGACATGTTGAATTGACACCCCTTTGTATAACTCCTTTGTACAACTTGAAGGCCAAATAAATACCTGAAATTACTCAATCATACACATTCATGAACTAAAACTACATCTGATACACTGTGCTGAAAAGAAGTAATTATATTAAATGCCTTGCTTGTTCCATTTCCTTCCTAATATGTCTAATTTGTATCTCCCATGTAAGTTGTGTGAAATGCTTTTTGAAAGTGTGAAGACTGAATCAGGGCAAACTTCTACGCTAAACAAATAGTCATTATGGAAACATTTTTTTTAGAGTGACAAAACCAAACTCCAGGGCTGGGAAGGTGGCTCAGTGGTAGAGTGCTTGCCTTGCATTCATGAGGCCCTGGGTTCAATTCCTCAGCACCACGTAAGTAGAAAAAGCTGGAAGTGGCGCTGTGGCTCAAGTTGTAGAGCGCTAGCCTTGAGCTGAAGAGCTGAGGGACAGCGCCCAGGCCCAGAGTCCAAGCCCCACAACCAACAAAAAAAAACAAAACAAAACAAAAAAAAAAACCCTCCAAACTTGACATTTGTCTACCAAATAAAAAGAAACTAGCTGTGTGTGGTATGTTTGCCTATAATCCCAGCACTTTGGGAGGCAAAACAAGAGGACTGTGAGCTCAGGGCTGGCTTAGGCTATACTGCCAGACCTTATCTCCCTCCTCATCTCCCCCCCCCCCAAAAAAAAGACACCAACTAGAGGCAAGAGGCTGAGGCTCTTTGCTTGGTGATTACCTGAGGCCAGTTGAGCGAGGACTCGTTGACCTTCTTCACAGAGCCTGGCTGTAGCTTGTTTATGAGTCTAAAGGCAAAAAAAATACACAGAACCGCTTATTGACTGGCCAAACAAGAACTGCAATATTGAATCAGTAAGCACTTCGGTAGAGGGCTCACTGGACAGACAATATCCCAGTCCCAGACAATGCCTTTGGAAGCCATGGGAAGGACCCATGGGGCAGAAGGGCCCCATCCCCGGGGCCTCCTTACTCGCAGAGGATGATGCCATCCTTGAGGCCCAGCTGGAAGTTGGTGCCAATGCTCATGCCTGTCACCTCTTCTATCCAGTTGCGAAGATCTTCTTCCGCCTGGTGATCATACTTGGAAGCAATCTGAAACACAAGGTCAGTGGCTTCAGAGCCATTCCACCACAGCACCACCAAGTCCCGATGCAGGGCCCTGCTTGCATTCATTAAGCCCGGAGACCCCCACCCCACCCCAAGAACTGGCAGGAAGTGACACGCACCAGCGATGAGTTTAACTTTGGTAACTAAGCACAAATTGATGGTGATGATGGTCATGAGAAATTCTGAAGAGCAAATGGAGAAAAGCTGGGACTAAGGAAAGACCATCCATCAAGATGAAGAGACTGGAAGTCAGGCACACAGGAAATGACAGGGTCTTAGTAGTAGAGGACACTATGACATCACATGTGATTTAAACTTTAAAGATCAAGTCATCAATCATCATATTAAAAAATGATGGGACCAAAGGAAGATACTCTTGGGAGAGGAACACACAGGCACAATGCCTATGTGCCTCTGATCATACTAAATAATATTGACCAAAAAGAACTCGGAGAAATGTAAGCAAGAAGTTTTTTTCTTAGTTGCTGTTTTCATCTTCTTGTTGTCTTGATTGTTCATTTACCTGTCTTTGGGAGGGTAAGGGGGGCCACAGAAATGGAGGGACAAAGGGTGAACAAATGCATCAGTGGTACACTAGACACTGTCGAAAATGAATGCTATAACTTGTGGGTGGGGACAGGAAGGAAAAACTGGGAGAGAGTGAGGGAGGGGGTGACATTGTCCAAAAAGAAATGTACTCATTGCCTGAGTTGTATAACTGTGACCCCTCTGTACATCATCTCAATAATAACAATAAAAATTTTAAAAATCAATAAAAAAAATGAGAAAATTATACAAAATTACTTTATACAGTATCTCAATTAGCCAGCACAGATCACACTCAATGTAGTTCTGTTACCTAGGAAGTTCTGGCACTTGCCTTCTCTTCAGCCAGATACACAGAACATGGTCTGCACGCACAGACAGACAGGGATACATGCACACATGCACACATGCTCTTTCCTCAGTACTAAATGTAGACCACTGAAACTGTTCATGTAGGCGCCTCACAGGAAAGACAAACCATTTTGTCTTAGTACCTACTGCAGTACCTGACAACAAATACTGAATAGAACGAAAGAAAACTGGTTAACTTTTTACTGGCAGAATTCAGCAATAAAGGCCAACACAGCAACACTGATGCTGTGCTATTATTATTACATATGCCAAGACTACTAGGAATATACAGGTTTTGAAAGATACGATATACTTCAGTTTTTAAAAATACAATTTAGAACAAAATATCACTAAAAATCGCACGCTCAAGTTCTTAAAAACCTTAAGACCTCTTAAGAGGCCATTCAATGAGTTACTAAGCAGATCACAGGGGGGAACAAGGAGAGATCACAAATACTCTGTTCTCTTTGGGTAAAGACTGAATATATACACATAATGTAGTCTGAGCTGTCACAAGGGAACCAGGCAGAAAGTTCGAGGTGCCCTAGGCCCATTGTGTTGGAATACAGACCTACAGGCTGCATCCAGCTCTTTTCCAAGAGAGAGAACTGGAAAAGGTCTGCAGGATGCATCTCACCTCTCATCACTCAAAACTGAAGTCCACTACGGGGCCTAAAAGCAAAGGGTCTGGTCCCCTCTACCATCATGGTTTAAGTCTGAAGATGGGAAAAGATCTCATTTCCAAGTTCAAATAAATGGAAGAGGCAGGGACCTGGTACAGGCTCAAGAGCCTCAAGATATGACTGAAACACAATGTGAGCACTCGTGAAGTTCACAGAGACCTTCTCTCCCAACTTCCCCCTCTTGGGGCAAGGTAGAAATGGAAAGATAAATCTCTAAGTCCTGACTATATTTTCATACTGGAATCTTTTTCTAGGTTGACTAGAAATATAAACAGCATAAACCAGAGGTATGGATGAAAGGGAGTAAGAAAGTACAGAAGCTAGTATTCTCATGGGTACCATAACAATTGCTATGGAAGCAAATTTTGAATGTGAATTGAGATTTTTTTTTTGAAAGTCACTACCTTACATCACTTTTATAATAAAAAATTAAAATTAAAAACAAGTGAAGTCATTCTCAGCCTACAGTAGAGTGACTTACCACTGTAATCCCAGTTACTCCGGAAATTATTAGAAAGATCGTAGACTCTTATCTAAAAAAGTAACTGGAGCTGAGTACTAGTAGCTCACACCTGTAATCCTAGCTACTCAGGAGGCTGAGATCTGAGGATTGCAGTTTGAAGATAGCCACAAGAGGAAAGTCTGTGAAACTCTTATCTCCAATTAATCACAGAAAAAGCTGGAAGAGCCTCTGTGCCTCAAGTGATAGAGTGCTATCCTTGACCACAAAGGAACTCAGGGACAGTGCCCAGGCTCAGAGTTCAACCCCAGGACTGGCAGAAACAAAACAAAAACAATTGGGTGCCGATAGTTCACACCTGCAATCCTAGGTACTCAGGAGACTGCGATCTAAGGATTATAGTTCAAAGTCAGCCTAGACAGAGAAACCTGCGACTCTTACCTCCAATTAACCAGCAAAAGGCCAAGAGTGGAGGTGTGGCTCAAGTGGTAGAGCACCAGGCTTGAGTGGAAAAGCTTGAGTCCTTGAGTTCAAACCTCAGTACTGACACAAATAAATACAAAACAAAACCCAAACCAAACAGACCCTAGGTCTGTAGCCGTATCATCTTGCTGTTTTACCTTTGGCTGTTCTTTTATCTTTTAAATAAGCAACAAAGACTTTTATCCCAAATACTTAAATGTTTTTCTAGTTAGTAGAGCCCCAAAAGTATGATCTCTTTAAAGCAAGGAGCTGAAAACAACTAAACCTTCTGTTTAAAAAATAAAAACTACTTTCATCCAAAAAAGCTTTAATTCCTGAACATAAAGAAAAATGATAATATCTTTCTGGTAACAAAAATAATTACCTTCAAATAATTGGTTTTAGCTGGGTAGTGGTGGGTAGCTCCCACCTGTAATCCCAGCTACTCAGGAGGCTGATATCTGAGGATCATTGCTCAAAGCCAGCTGGTGCTGGAATTCCATAAGATTTATCTCCAATTAACCACAAAAAAATCCCGAAGTGGAGCTATGGCTCAAATGGTAGAGCACTAGCCTTGAGCAAAAAACAACAACACAAGCCAAGGGCTGGTGGTTCACACCTGTAATCTTAGTTACTCAGGAGGCTGAGATCTGAGGATTGAGGTTCAAATCCAACCCTGGCAGGCAAGTAACATTCTTTTTTTTTTTTTTTTCAAACTCCCCTTCCAGATCCAGCTTTATTGGAATAGTTTAAAATTACATTTTCTATTTTCTAGGACTCAGTTGCTTTTTTCCATCTGACTTTTAAAAACTGCAAGTAACATTCTTATCTCTAACCACCAAAAGAGCAGAAGTGGAGCTTTGGTGGAGTTACAAAACATAAGCCACAACCAAGAATGGCCGGGGAAAAAAAAAATCATTTTGCCCAGTTCTTCAGTCTAGAAAGAGACAAATACTAAGTAGGGTGTGTTAAAGATGATGGGAGGGGGGTAATCACTAAGACATATTAAGGCATATATTTAAAATAAAGAAAGGGAAATGGGAGTTAAAATAGGAACAGTCTCAAAATCTCAACTAAATACATTTTCATCTGAAATGTCCTGTTACCTCAAATTCCCTTCCTTTTGATATATCACTTTGCATTCTGGACACTTCAAACCAGAACAGTCCAACAAGCTTTAGTATTTCTTCCCTACCAAAAATTCCTCACAGAACAGACCCTATAAACATCTAACATCTTAGCAAAAATTTAAAGTATTCACATTGGTCTAATCAGACTAAAGATCACATGCTTTGGGGGTCTAACTTCAAAACTCAGTGCTTGCAATTCCAGAGATATCTTAATTAAGTACCTGCTGGTCTTTCCCCCACAGGTCTCCATTTCTTCAGGAAAAAGGAAGCCCCACAGGTAAAGCCCCACCCAACACATGATGCACTCCAGAAGTGCTGCAAACTTTTCCTATCAGCTTGAATGGAAAGGAATGAAGTTTTCTATTATGAACAATTATTGTTCATAATCAATAGAAAACCTCCACAACTGGGACCCACGTACTACCAAAGGCGCTGGTCTGCCAGGGTCTTTCAGCTTCTAGCCTATATAGTCTTTGATCCCAAATTTACATTCCTTTCATACCATAGCTGATAAAAGGGAAGAAGTAATCCGTCTTCGCAAAGCAGGGCTCTATCTTAGGGGAAGAATGAGGATTCCACAGAAAAATCGCTGCACACTTATAATTCCATCAGGATGTCCACAATGCCTTCCTCCCCATCAACCTGAGCCAACTTGCCAAAGACATTCGAAAGCCATGGAAAACCATGTCTGCAGCAGGACTGGCTGCTAGGGACATCAGAGATCAGTCAAGTGCCCATGTGACACCACAGTGTTCTTTCTCCAGACATGTTACAGTCAGTGCATGAGGCAGTTTTTGGTTGCTGTGACAAAATAACCTGAGAAAAACAAAAGATTACTTTGGGGCCACCTGGAGGACATCCAGGTGCATCCTGGGATAAATCTGCAAGGAGACAGACTAAGTAAGCAAGTAGGGAAGAACACAGGTGTGAATGTGGGCAGCACAGACAGCAGCGGACTTGCTGGCAGGCACTGGCTCCGGGTGAGAGGTTGCTCCTGAATCTTAGAGATCTACAGAGATTTTGCTGAAGAGGATGGTAATAGCCAATCTGCCACAGGTACAACGCCTGAAGACAGAGGGGCTGTAGAAGCTCTCTCCCATCAGCAGGGGTCTGGGGAGTCCACTGCCTCCCTGGTCACCGACCAGCCATCCACGTGCTTGTCTGTAGATCCAAACTGGAGTCAAAATGCTCAGATACCATACCACTTCCTCCTGAGCTTTGGGGGCGGGGGACAACAAGGAGAAACAATCTCAGCATTTCAGCCAGCCTTAGGAAACTCTGGAACTCCCTTGGGGACCCACATCTAGATCTCAGATCATGAATGCCTTTGGGGGTGGGGGTGGCAGGAAGCCTTACTACGAGATGGCTTTGCACAGCATTCAGAGCGCAAGTGACTTTTTTTTTTTTTTTGTCGGTTGTGGGGCCTGAGCTCTGGGCCTGGCACTGTCCCTCAGCTCTTCAGCTGAAGGCTAGCACTCTACCACTTGAGCCACAGCGCCACCTCCAGCTTTTTCTGCTTATGTGGTGCTGAGGAATCGAATCCAGGGCCTCATGCATGCAAGGCAAGCACTCTACCACTGAGCCACCTTCCTAGCTCAAGTGCCTCATTTTAAAGGTGAAGGAAGAAGCTGGGCACACCTGTAATCCTAGCTACTCCAAGAAGCCTGAGATCTGAGGATTGGAGTTTGAAGCCAGCTTGAGTAGGAAAGGCTGGACGACTCTTTATCTCCAATTAGCCAGCAAAAGTCAGAACTGAGTATGTGGCTCAAGTGGTAGAGCCCTAGTACTGGCTGGTGCAAGCACACAAACACACACACACAAAAGGTAGAGTAAGTGTGGACAGGAGTATAACAAGTATGTTGAGTATTTAAGACAAAACCACCTTTCCCCCCTTTCATGAAAAGGAAAGGAGAAGCACTTGTGTATGTATCTTTGTTTAATTTGTAACAAATCCTTACAGACAGATGCAAACAGTAAATCCTCTCTTGCAACCCAGAATCGTGTTTATGAGTTTTGGTACATGTAAGAAGGAATATGATTCCTACAATAGTTGGCAGTGATGGAAGTATGGTTAACTCATGAAGGCTGGCTCAGAATAAAGTTGACATGAAAGCTGAAAAAGAAAGAAGAAAATGAGAGGATATGAGGTTTCTATTAAGCCATAGGATGGAATTTCCCATTTCCTCTTTGTAAAAAAAATTAGTAACTGTGTCTCATAAAATGGAATATAAAAACATATGCTGCTTTTTGAGGCCTATTGGTTCATTTTTTCACACAAAAAATGTTTTTGGTTTATTTTTTAAGTAGGATATTGTGGGGGAGGGTAGGGTTAAAGTTCAAATACCCACATGCCATGAAGCTTGCATAAATCTTACCTAAGACAAGGTAAGGGCTGGGTGTGATGGTGCATGACTGTAATCCCAACGGTTGGAGGCCAGCCAGGGCAAAAATAAGCCATGGTGGTTGCACACTGCTATAATCCCAACTATTCAGGAAGCAGAGACAGAAGGATTACAGATGGAAGCCAGCCTGAATGAAGTCAGTGAGATCCTGCCTTAATCCTAGCTACCTGAGAAAAGGCAAGAGGATCACCATCTAAGGCCAGCCCAATCAAAATTGTGAGATTCCCGGAAAATCATTAAAGCACAAAAGGGCTGGTTTATAAATGGTAGAACTCCTGCCAAGCAGGTAGGAGGCTCTAAGTTCAAAACCCAGGCCTACCAGATAACACTGGAGTCCAAGTTCTTTTTATATATACATCAAAGCAGGAAGTGATCAAATAGGAGACTCAGAGTTCCTCTGTAAAGCCAGTCAGGGTCCAGTTTTTTTCCATCCCTGAAGGAAGAAGGCGCTGGGAGGCAGCCCCCAGGACAACAGTAAAGGCACCTCCTCATAGGTCACTGTGAGGCAATGAGAGCCCAGGAAAGCAGGAGAAAGTTCTCTGGAAGTGCTGACAGCGTCGTGACCCACCGCAAAAGCCTCCCAGGCTTCGGCCAGGGCTTGCTCACAACCAGACCTGAACACGTACAGACCCGCCTCCCTGACCGCCCTCCCGCACTCCGTGCCTTTCTCCCCTGCCCCCTCCTTGGGCTGAGGATTACATTGGAGAAATTCTGGAAACAGACTGCTTGGGTTAAAATCCCATGTCTCTGCCAGGTGCCAAGTTTCCGCTGCTAAAAACCACAGATCATAGGTTAATTCATGCCAACAGTAATACTTGACACTGGAAGGCAACCCTCCTTTCCAGTGAACACAGTCCCTCAGTAACCATGGGACACTGGTTCCAGAACATTCACCAACCCCGACAGACACCAGCACAGCTGATGCTCAGGCCCCTTGGGAAACAAATAGTACCTAAAGCAGTATTCGTAAATAACCTACACACATTGTCCAATATACTTTGTGAGTGATGGAATCCAGAGGGTCTACCATAGAGCTACCTTTCCAGCCTCCCTGTCCGTATATTTTAAAACCATCTCTAGATAAATACCTAATACAATGTAATTCTTTGTAAGACAAGTTTAGGGTCTGTGGCTAGACGCATAGTCTTCTCAATTCCCAGAGAAGCAAGTCCATCCCAAGGTGGCAAGCCAGTACAGCATAACACAACTATAGTATCAGCCACTCAGCAGGCTGAAGCAGCAGAATCTCTGGAACCTGGCAGTTAGAGACCAGTCTGGACAACATTTTAAAATCCATCTGGAGAGTGGCGGTAGGGGAATGTGCTGGTAATACATGCTATTTCTGAATCAGACAAATATACACTGGAATAGTTGCCAGTGTTTTTGTTTTTGTTTTTGTTTTTGTTTTTTAAAAAGCACTGCTTTAAAGCAGCCCACAGGAATTTGCCAGGGGTGCTGTCTGCATGGGGCAAAAGTTCACAATAAGATATTTGGCAAAGATGGGTACAGTGACTCATGTTTGTAAATCCCAGCTACTTAGGTGGCAGAGATCAAGAGAATCGAGGGGTGAGGCCAGCTGCCCCCAAAAGTTCCCACGATCCCATCTCCATCAATACACCAGGTAGTAGTGGCACACACGTGTCATCTAAGCTATGCTGGAAGCCACCAGAAGTAGGATGGACCCAGGTTCAAGGCCAGGAAAACGCAAGACCCTACGGGAAGTCAGAAGAACTAAAGCCAAAAGGCAGTGGTCGCAGGAGCTGCCTGGCAAGTGCAGGCCCAGAGTTCAAGTCCCAGTACTGCAAAGGGAAAAAAAGGACATCTACGGCAGAGATGTCTCTGAAATAAAACACTCTCCTCCTCCTTCTCTAGGCCCTTCTTTAAACAAAGTAGCAAATGCCACAGGCATGTTTTCCAGGCACTGTAGACAGAGGTAGGGAAGTACCCACAACAGAGCTACTGCCAGGGAGAGAAGAAAAAATGGGGAAAGAAAATGAAGGCTGGAAAGGAAGAAAATTAGAAATGAAAGCTTGGCTTGGCTGGCAAGATGGGGGCAGGGTGAGGTAGTGGGTAAGAGGGCTTTAATTTGACATTCAGGGCTTGAAGAAAAGGGAAAACCAGAAACAAATGTACCTTAAGTCTGCAGAGCAGCCTGAGGGGTCTGGTTTTGCTGCAGAGCACCAGAGAACCCAAGATTGCCATCTGGGGCTTTGCATACATGCAATTTCTATACTTGACTAGAAGCAAGGTATGACCCACTGTTGCTATTGCCCAAAGCAGAGTCGTGTGTCTGAACTGACCCACTCTACGAAAATCGCTACACATGGTACTGATTATTTTCTCTCCTGTTTCCTCCATGGGCAACAAAAGCAGAGGGAAAAGTGTAACAATGAAGCACTCCATCACTTCTAGAGCCTGGGCAGCAGGCTGAGAAGCTGGAAGTGGAGGGGGAAGACCACAACCCAGCCACGTGTCTGGAATCCTAGCTGAGATTTAAGGATCACCCTTCAGTGTCAGCCCAGGTAGGAAAGTGCGGGAGTGGAAAGTGGAGGTGCAGCTCAAGTGGTAGAGCACTAGCCTAGGGCAGAAAAGCTCAAGGACAGTGCCCATGCCTGAGTTCAAGTCCCAGGCATGCACACGCACGCGCGTGTGTACACACACCCACACACACCACAGACCAGAGTCTACACATTCAGAAGAGGAAAAAAATAAGACTAACTTGGGAATCCCTGCCAGCTTCATCCAGCACTGAATAAGGTTCCCCTGGGGAATGCTTGGGGGGAGGTAGAAAATAGTCCCTCCCAGCTTAGGTTAGGACCACCCTCAAAGTGTCCCTCCAGGCAAAATGGACCTCTCTTCTCTGTAGATGCCTCACTGAAGAATCACTCCCCCCTGGGAAGCTTTCCAGTCCCAGGGTAGGAGGGAAGATACTGGGAGGCTCTCTCCTCTTCTCTGCCCACATACCCTCTTCACTCTCAACCTCGTACCCCCTGCAGGTACAGGACTCAAAAAATGAAAACAACAACAAAACAACAAAACTTTTGAGCTTTCAGTGACTCACTCAAAGGCTTAGCAGTGAACTGGGTGAGGGAAACAAGCCCTGTCTGAAATTAAGAAACAAAAGAAGTATCGTGTTGAGAAATCAAGCCTGGAGCCGGTGGCTCACATGCACACCTGTCATCATAGCTACTCAGGAGGCTGAGATCTGAGGATTGTAGTTCAAAGCCAGCCTGGGGTAGGAAAGTCTGTGAAACTCTTATCTCCAATTAACCACTAGAAAACTGGAAGTGGAGCTGAGGCTCAAATGCTCAGGGAACAGCATCCAGGCAGAAAGAGAGCAGAGAGCAGAGAGAGGAGAATGGAAAGGAGAGAGGAGAGAGAGAAGAAGAGAAAGGAGAGAAGAGAGGAAAAGAGAGAGGAGAGAAGAGGGGAGAAAGGAGAGAGAGGAGGGAAGGAGAGAAGAGAGAAAAGATAAAGGAGAAAGAGGAGAGAGGGAGGAGAAGGAGAGAGGGGAGAGAGTAAGAAGGAAAGAGATCAAAGAACAAGCAGAAAGCTGCCATGTTGAAAGCTCTGCTCTACAGAGCTCTGTTCTGGCTCTACAAAAAACTCCTGGACACTGAGGGCCATGTGGACAGAAGGACGCAAGAGCAGTGAGCCAAGGATCTCACATGGCAGGCCTGCACAAGGACCCCAGGAGGCCATCACTTTCCTGACTTTCCTGACATCACATCCAAGACACTGCAGCCCTGCTCCGCCAGTCCCCTCATCCAGACACAGATTCCTGAGTGAGTGGTCAGCTTCTGGAGGTATTATCAACATCTAGAAGATAAAAGCAGCTCAGAATGCACGACTTGGCCAGCCCAGTCAGCTTCAGGGAACCAAGGCTCTCAGTTATGCAGTGTGCTCCAGGCACTAGTATCCTGAACACTAGAGCTGACTTAACCACCTTATTAATTTCTCCCAACATTGCTGCACAGGTATTACCATATCCTCATTCCACTGAGCTGATACAAAGATAAGAAGCCACTTGTTCCAAACCCACAGTACATCTGGTAAAACCAGGATCCAAACCAGTATTCAAGTTCTTGAGGCCCAGGCTCAACAACTTCCTCTCTAACAAGAATCTAGCAAGAAAACATCTTCTAATTGACAAAGATTCATTGGTTATGTTTTCCTAAAACCCACAAGGTATGAATTTCTATAAGGACAAAGCCTGAGTCCCCACAAACAAACTAGGATCTACCCTTGGGTTCCAGAAATCCTTAATAAAAATCTTACTTGGCTGAGGGTTGGGAGTTAACAGAACCAATGAACAGGACCCATGCCACAGTCGGCAATGCCTAAAATAATGTTGAACCTGCCAATAACTCTAAGGACAAGTTTCCTGGAGGGTTAGCATTTGCTCATACTCCTGGAAACCAAGGTACCAAAACCATCCAATGGTCACAGCCAACATTAATCACAGCTCATAATACACAGATAAGTGGGGTGGGGGAAAAAAAAGAAAGCAACAACAACATAAAACACCCCTCAATAATCCTCAAGCCCAACCTGGATGGACAAGCAGGCACAGGGAAAAGCAGTTATTTCTGGTGGATGGCAGGCAGCACTGGCAATGCCTTTGCATTAATCTAAGGGAGCAGGTGAGGCGCACAGAGCAACCTTCACAAAAGAAGAGCACCAAAAGCTGCCGTCCTGGGATGAGGAGCAGGACAAGAATCCCCATGAAAATCCCACAGTAAGTGTGAGTATTTTAAAGAGCAAAGTTTGGTGCTTCTCTCCTCTTTTCATCGGAGTCAATCTTCCTTATCTGTTTTTTTGTCAAGATGAGGGTGGGAGGTGGGGAAAGCAAGTGGACAAACCAAAATGGTCAGCCGCCAGCAGGAGCTATGGCTTGCTGACTTGCCAAATGGCCACTTCTACAGGTCTGCAGGGAGAGGCAAGCATTGGCCAAAGCTTTCCAAAGGTGACCCTGACTTCAAACTGAGTCTAGAAAAGAACCCTGACCAAACAGGTGTCTTCTTAGGAGATAATCCACAAATCACAACCCGGATAGAATTCTCTCAGTGATGTATGCATGCAGGGTAATATTAATGAATAAACTACTTAAGACCAAAAAAAAAAAAAAAAAAAAAGGCAAGCAAGTGATATAAATCATCACACCATTCTAAAACATTATGTATTTACACTTCTGCATTCTCTTACGTGGGGCTAATTTCCAGTTTCAACCATCAGTTACTGAGCAAACCCCTCTGATGGAAGAGACACCATTACAAGTTTAATTAAAAATGATAGACTTCTGAACTTGAAAACGTTAAGGCAGGCCACCTGCGCCTTTTCCCAGTAATTCTGGAGCTCTACTTTAAGGTTTCATTTACAGTTGGAGTCACCTCGGGGCTCTACCTTGAGGCTCCTTTCCTCAGTTCACTCCACAGGCCAGCAGCTGTGGTCCAGAGGTCCCTGGCAGCCCCAGCTGAAGGACCTTCCTGATCCCTAGCTGCTAACTACAGAATTGTCTCATTTATTCTTATTAAGTCCTCTAAATGGTTTTCCCCTGCTGAGGAATAGCATTCGGTAACCAGAAAGAGTCCCAAAGCAGCTCCTTTGTTCCAATCGCATTCCAGGGAGCAGAAGATGGAATGCACATGAGCCATCCATCCTGCAGGCCCAGCCTCCTCCCGGAATGGAGGTTCTGAGCTAAAATCACGTCAGCTGTCCTGCCACACCCCGATTTATTTCCTCCACTTTCCCTACTCTCTATAAGAAAGGTCCCTGCTGCATCTGCTGCAAGTCCCAGAGAGGGCATGCTTCCTGGCACCCTCAACATTCCAGAAGCTTCGCTGGCTCTGTTTAGAGCCAACTGTTTTTCCTCATCCTTTTTAAGTCACTGGGATATCTGTGCCTTCCTTCCGTTCCCCAATTGCACTGAGGGCCAGGCTCAACCTATAGAAGGACAACAGCATTTTGTGTTGCTATCCTACACTGACTGGTTAGACCAGCATCTTCTACTTTGCCATGGCCATATCATGGTTCTCTGTACATCATAATTTAGGCATCCCTTTGTTATTATGTAAGACTTCATTAACCTAGGCTGAAGGATGCCATGTTTTAATGCTAGTTTCAACTTCTTGTCCCATTTTTTTTAAAGTTTGTTATATTCTGCTATATATTATCATCTAGTCAAATATTTTAATTTTAAAGATGCCCCCCCCCTGGAAATTTACTAGTTAAAAGTATCTAATTAAGATTGGCTGAGTGTCGGTGGCTCACATCTGTAATCCTAGCTACTGTGGAGGCTGAGATCTTAGAAGATCTCGGTTCAGGGTTAGCCCAGCCAGAAAAGTCCATCAGATTCCATCTCCAAAGTAACCAGCAAAAGTCTAGCTGGAAGCAGAGCTCAACCTATCTCACTTGTCTAGCACCAGTCTGGAAAGTACAATGGGTACAAACTGGGTACAATTTGGGTATACGTTGGGTACAATTTGTACAATTAAGTACAAAACCCAATACCACCGAAAAACAAAGCATTTACAATTAAAGGTTCCTTCAATTTGCTGAACAGTTTTCACAGATAAAAATGTAGATCAAAATGACTGATTAATACAAATAGAACACTTAGAGAGTAAGGGATATGCAAATCCAAGAAATCCTATTACTAAGAGTCAATAGCTACAAGGAGATCTTTGAGTAACTACACATAAACAGGCACACCTCCTAGTGCAGTGTTTGGTTTTGGGATGGAAACTCAAGTTTCCTTCCAGTAGAGGCTTTAAACAACTTGACAATCTCAAACAAAGAAGTAAAGAACTTAGGGGAGACTAGAACCCATGTGTGCTTGAATTGAAGTCCACACAGCCTCCCCAAAATGCTTATGCTTTTTTCACTGTTCAATGAGGGCATTTGTTCATTTTCATTATTACTTTTTAAGTTGTTGTACAAAGGAGTTAAATGAGGTTTTAAGAAACAATATCTGACATTCTAATCAACATACAAATTGTATAATACATAAAGAAAAAAAAGCAAGGTGCCCAAACCAAGGAATGTCATAGTTCATGTTTCCACGTACCCATTCTTTTTAGGGGGATGAGGGCAATATTGGGGTCTGAGCTCCAGGCCAGGCATTCGCTAGGCTGCAGTGATACAGAGGCCATGCTTCCAGAGGGGATTTTCATAGGTTATTTTTAGGATAGGGCTTTTTTTCCTGCCTGAGGCTGCCAGGGTCAGGATCTCCCCCCACTGCAGGCCTCCATCCAACCAGACCAGTCATCATACGCATCACATCAAGCTTCCTTTCTATGAAGAAGGAGCCTCACAGACTTGTCTGTCTGGGCCAGCCTGGAACAATCGTCCTCCCACTCTCAGCCTCCCATGTGGTTGAGATGTCAAGGGAATGAAGGATACTGAGCCTAGCAATGGGTTGAGATGCCTCACGACTTTTCTGCCTGGGCTGGCCTCAATCCATGATACTCCTATTCTAAGTCTCCCAAGTAGGTAAGATTACAGGTGTGAATCATTGAGTCCAACTGAGTTTTTTTTTTGTTTTGCTGTTGTTTTTTGAGACAGGCTCTTACTATGTAGTCAAGACTGATGTGGAACTCACCATGTGGCCCAGGCTGACCTTACTCACAATCCAGCCTCAGCCCCACAAATTCTGAGATCACACGTGTGTACCACCAGCCTTCCATTTATATCCATGCTTTATCCAACAGTTAAGCCATGAGGCTTAACTATATGAGATGTACCACTATCTCATGCAAAGGCTAGCGAGCATGGGTATTTGGTTTCCAAGCCTAGAACAGATGAGAAACAGCATAAGAGGAATTATCAAATGTCAAGAAGAGACAGATGGGTGACAAAAATAAATAAGGAGAGGGGCAGACAAAAGTGACTTGTGGTAGAAACATCTACATACCTCACTGAACTAAGACATTGCTTGTAAAGGTGAAACTAGACTATTCCAACTTTCTTGAGTGACCTTGAGTGACCACACCCCTTCTGAGCTTCTGTGTCCCCCTCAGTCCAGGTCTTTGGGTAATCCTAGCTTACTGGTTAAGATCAAAAGACTTCCTATGAAAGGGTACTGTATGAAAAGACCACATAAACGAGAGGGGTTATTAAAAAGAAATAGGTTTAATGCGTAAAGGGATAACCCCACGGCCTTTATATAACTAACTTTCCAAAGGTTCTGAAAAGCAAGGTTTTGCTGTTTGAAACATTTGTAATTATAGTGATCTAGCCCCAGTCTATGAATTTCTTTGGGTTTGCTCAACTAGAATTAAGAAAAAGGCAGGGGCTGGCTACATTAGTCAGCAAAAAGAAAAGCAGCTTGGTTCTTAACATCCAGGAAAAGCCTGTGGACTACTTGAAGGACAGCCAAAGTTATCAGTAGCTCATTTACAATGCAAAGGTAAAGAGAGCGGGCAGATCTCACCCCGCCAAGAATCACAGGCGGAGTTGTAATTAAAGTGCAAGATCCAGGCCAGAGCAAGGCGTCCAACAGTTCCCGCTCTCTGATCAGCTCCAGGCCCCCTAAAGCTTGATTTGTAAACCATGGAAGGAAGCAAGGGGCAATATTTTCCAACAAAGTTTTCAGTTGGAGATGTTTATACTCAAATGGTACACAACAAGCCTCTCACCTTTCTGTCTCTTCCAAGAAAAAAATTATGAAACTGTTTTAAAATAGGAGCGAAAACCGGGTGTCGATGGCTCCTGTCTATAATCCTTACTCAGGAGGCAGAGTTCTGAGGATCGCGGTTCAAAGCCCGCCTGGACAGGAAAGTCCTGAAACTATCATCTCCCATTAATCACCAAAAAGCTGGAAGTGGAACTTGTGGTTCAAGTGGTAGAAACTAGCCTTGAAAACAAAAAACAAAAACAAAAACCTCAGGGAGAGTGCCCAGCCCCTAAGTCCAAGCCCCAGGTCCATCACAAAAAAAAAACAAACAAAAAAAACAAAAAAAAAAAAAAAACGACACAGGAAACGGAGATGGCCTGGAAAGGAGAAAATCCTAACGATTTCAGATTAGATGCTCAGACTAAAACCAACTCCCATCTCCAGGCCGGTTCAAAATACACTGAACCACACAGGAGGCGAAGGAGGCCAGGAGGACCCAACAGCGGGCAAGCGGGCCAGGAGCGCGCCGCACACTCTGCCCGGGTTGGCGAGGGGGGCATCGGCTTCCCACCGCGGACACCCGCAGCCCCCGGCGGCGGCGGCGGGGTGTGTGCGTGGGGGGGGGAATGTCAGAGACCTGACCAGGCCGGGTGCCCTCTCCCCGCGGTGGGCCGTCCGGGCGGAGGCTCCCGGGAGGTTAACGGGAACGAAACCCCCGACGGCCCTCCTTTGTGGCGCCCGGGCCCGAGCCGCAGCCAGGAGACAATGAGCGGCCTGTGCGCGGTTCTACGCCGATTGGCTGGTTCCCCCCCCCCCCGAACCCCTTGATGTCATGGGCTTGGAATGCAGGCCCGGAGGAAGGAAGGAAGGAAGGAGAGGATTGGGGGGGGGACGGGACGCCCCTCATCTCTTTCGCAGGCAGGCCAAAAAGTTACAAAGATCAACCCGATGATGCGTTCTTAGGTTTGGGGGGGGGGGCAGGCTGACCGTCACCAAAACCCCAACCGCCCCGGGCCAACAAACCCCGCACAGAAGTAAGTCACAAAGACTGCGGCGCGGTGACAGCCACCAGCCTCAAACTTCTCCGGGTTTTATTTTTTAAGTGGTCCCCGATCCGCAGCGGACTCCGCTCCCCAAGAGCGCGCGCGCCCTGAGCTCCGGCTTTGTCTCGGGAGAAATCTGCCCACGGCTCCGCGGACCCGGTCCGTTCCTGCGGGGCGCCCTCGGGGTCGGCGGGACCCCCCCCCCCACCCCGGCCAGGATCCCTCCCCGCCTCCCCCCCCCACCCGGGACGAAGACAATAGAGGCCCAAGCCGGCCACGTCGCCGCCGCATTTCGCCCCCCGGCGGCGGAGGGGGCGCCGGTGGAAGGGGAGCGCAGAGGGGGGGGCGTCCCACCGCAGCCCGGGCCCCGCGCACGGGAGCGGGAGAGACGGCTGCTCGCGGGGACCCCGGCGCGACGCCGAGCCCCGACTAAGGGCGAGGACCGCGCAGCAGCGCCCCCTTCCCGGAGGGGTGCTCGTCCCGCCGCCGCCCCCCTCTCTCCTCCCCTACCCCCAAGCCCGGAGGGGCCGGCGAGGCGGGATTCCGGGCGTCCGGGGAGCCTCCTGCCCGCCGCGAGTCCCGGTCCGCGACGCGGGAACAAAGCCAGGACCGCGGCCGGGGTCGGGGACCCCGGGGTCCCCTCGGCGTCCCCACCCCGCCGGCCCCCGGTCCCGGCGTCGGGCGCCCCCCGCCCCTCGCCGTCTACCCCGACGTCTCGCGGGGTCTCCCCGGCCCCGGCGGCGTCTCGCAGGGTCCCCGGGGCCGGCGTACCTTGTTCTTGACCTCGGCCGAGAGCCCGTAGGAGGGGCCCTTGTTGAAGTGGGTCATGGTGCCCGGAGGAGGCTGCGCTGGGGTGCGGGAGTCCCTGGCACTCGGTGTCCCCGCTCCTGGCCCCGAGGGGTGGCGGCGCGGGAGAGGTTCGGAGCTGGGTCCCCCCGCGCGGGGCAGAAGCAGCCGGGACGCGAAGGAGAGGCGGTGCCTCGGCCACTCGGTGCTCGGGGTCCCGCGGAGGCTCGGGTCCGCTCCGAACAGACGCGCTGGCTGCCGCGCCCGCCCCGCGCTCCGCACGCAGGGCCCCCCGCCCGGTCCCCCGGGCCTTCGGGGATTGGCTGGCCGGCCCGACCAATGGATAGCCGTCTCCTCCGCCCCTCCCCGCCCCTCGCGGGTCCCGCGCCAGGAGCCCCGCCCCCTGGAGGCCCCTCCCCTCCCTGGAGGCCCCGCCCCTCCGCGCCCGGGGCGTCCTCCACGTCCACCGGAGGGCTGGGGCGCGGAGGATGCAGACCGGCCTCGGGGGGCGCCCAGCGGGGTCTGCGCACCCCGAGGAGGGCGATGCTCCAGACCCGCTGCGGGAGCCGACTGGGTCCCCAGTGCCCGCCCAAGGGAGACCCCCGCCAGAGCCCGCACGGCCCCCCGTCCCCGCCGCGCCGGAGGGTCTGACCTCCACCTCCGGGTCGACCGGGACGGGAAGATCCCGGGCGGACTGACGCCCTGGACGCTGTGCGGGGTAAACTGGGACGTGCGGGGCCCGTGCGTGCCCGTGCCATGTCTGCTGGGCAGCCGCATGCTTCCAGCATCTTCGCCCCAGGCAGCTGGCCCCACAGGCGGGGCGTCCGTGGCTCTGCCCTGTGATTATCTTGATCTCTAAGTAGCTGCACCGAGGCCTTTCAATGAATGAGTACCCTGCGTTTCGATCGATCGCTCACCGGTTCCAAATCCCGACCCCTCAAGTGACCTGGTTCTTCTTTGGTTTTTAATCAGGGGTCCTCGTGGAATGAGAAATCATTTGTGTGGAAAGTTTCCTTTAAAGCAGAAGTTTTCCTAAAACTTCTCGTCTTTGATGGTCCTTTTGCTTCTGTCCCTTTGCATTCTGACCTGGAAGTCCAACTGCTATCCAAGAAGGAAAAGATAGAACTTCCTCACCGGGCCTCTGAGCTTGGGGTGGCTCAGGAGGCCAAGATCTGAGGATCGCGGTTCAAAGCCAACCCTGGGCAAGAAAGTCCCTGAGACTCTTACCTCCAAGTCGACCAGGAAGCCGGAGGTGAAGCTGTGGCTCAACATGGTAATGCGTTAGCCTTGAGCAGAAAAGCTGAGCGACGGCACCCAGGCTCTGAGTTCAAGTCTCAGTACTGACAACAACCACACACACACAAAAAAACAACACTCTAGCCATACTTTGACATCCCTTCCAGAGATAAATGAGCTGTAACTCAGACTCCTGCTAACCTGGCTGGAATTCACCTCCAGAACTTCACCTCTGGCCTTTTTGGTTGGAGAGCAGGTTTCAGTCCTCTGAATCCTACTGTTTGCCAAACACAAGCTAAAATACCAGAGGAGATCACAGAACAAGGCGTGGCAACCTGCTTGAAAAGAGGAGCCCAAGTATCTCCCCAAGTGGAAACCTTCTGGAATTACAAATAAGGCAGCTTGAAAAGGAACCCCACAAAGCTGCTCTTAACTTGGGGAGACTTTTGGAGAGAAGGATCATGCGGGAAAGGTGAAATGATTTATTTTTTGTGGGGGGCTCCGGTTGTAGGGCCTGAACTCTGGGCCTGGGCACTGTCCCTCAGCTCTTCAGCTCAAGGCGAGTGCTCTACCACTTGAGCCACAGCACCGCTTCTGGCCTTTTTTTTTCTGCTTATGTGGTGCTGAGGAATCAAACCCAGGGCCTCATGTATGCAAGGCAAGCGCTCTACCACTGAGCCACCTTCCCAGCCCAGTGAAATGATTTATAAATGATTTGCCGATTGACTCTTAACTCTTACCATAGGATAATTAGGGCATTCCTCCCACACTCACAGATAACACAACTGACCCACTATTTGTGGGACAAGCAGTTTGGGCTGTTTTTCCAGTGTGACAGGACCATGTGTCATTCACATACCTCACCCACTTTTCATCAGGACCAATATGTGAGAAAGGGGTAGCAAATTTGAGGTAGAAATCACAAGGGCAGCCTTAACTGCATGTTATGCCAGCAGTCCAGGCCTAAAGATTTCCAGTCTGCTGCTGTGGCCATGAACACTGAGGTCAAAACTATTTTAATCTGATTAAGCATCTTCTTTGGAGAATTTAAAGAATTATATTCATGAAAACGATGAGCTTTATTGTATATCAGGAGCTGTTGGTTTAAGGACTACAGCTTCAGTTTGGGATCCTCAAAAAGTTCTGAAAGTGGATAGTGGAAAGGGCCACACAACAATGGAAATATCCTTAATAAAGCTGTCTACCTCTGTGGCTTTATCTTTTTTTATTTTTCTTTTTTTATTGTCAGTCATGAGGCCTGAACTCTGGACCTGGGCTCTGTCCCTCAACTCTTGAGTTCAAGGCTAGTACTCTTACCACTTAAGCCACAGCATCTCTTCCGGCCTTTTCTGTTTATGTAGTACTGAGGAATCGAACCCAGGGCCTCATGCATGTGAGGCAAGCGCTCTACCACTGAGCCACCTTCCCAGCCCTATGTGGCTTTAAAATTTGCTATGTTGGGCTGGGAAGGTGGCTCAGTGGTAGAGCGCTTGCCTCACATGCATGAGGCCCTGGGTTCGATTCCTCAGCACCACATAAGCAAAAAGAAAAAAAGCCAGAAGTGGCGCTGTGGCTCAAGTGGTAGAGCACTAGCCTTGAGCTGAAGAGCTGAGGGACAGCGCCCAGGCCCAGAGTTCAGGCCCCACGACCGGACCAAAAATAAATAAATAAATAAATAAAATAAAATTTGCTATGTTTTGTTTGGTCAACTTAACTTCCCCACTAAAACTTACTATTCAAGGATCGGTTGGTCCTGGGGGCTCCCCAGGCTTTCTTCCTGCTAATCTTTAGTTCATTGCCTAGGAATAAGTAATGCTGTGTTTGAGAATAAAATGTGTGCAAGGAGTGGTAACAGCTGCCTGTAATCCCCTACACTGGCTGATGGATCAGGAGTTCAAGGCTAGACGGGGCTACAAAACAAGACCCTGTTTAAAGAAAAAACAAATTAGAATTGGAGATCATTGTGAACAGCTTTACTAAGAGATAATTGACACATATTTAAGGTGTACAGTTTGATACACATACACATCTGTAACCAGACAATGGACATATTCCAGCATATACTTCAAGTTTTCTCATACCCCCAAGATCCTGTTCACCACTACCTCACCAGACAAGCATCGATAGGTTTTATGTCACTATAGACAGTAGGCCCCAGGTCTGCACAGGTATAGGATTCCACAGTCAAGAAGAAGACAGATGAGGAAAAGCCGTGAATGCTCAGGATGCATAGAGTTCAATAGTCTAAAATTACTCCACTCTACCTATAGTGGATGCACACCTGTCCCTGTGGGGCGTGGGCAGGCTATATTACTGCCACAAAGTATACTATTATGCACACTAATACTGCCCACCAAAATCTCTGCATTATTTCCTGCTCTTTGTTGTGAGTACTGTGAATTTTTAATTCATTTTCCCCCATAACACCGCCCAACATCTGCTAAAGACAGACTACCTTTCAACAAATCCCAAATTTTCACTTGATGGCTTCACAGTCACTAAAGATGAAGAAATGCTCTGTCTGTGTTGGGGCAGGGAATGCTTAGGAGAATAGGGGCGCGGGGGGGGGGGGAGGCTGTCATTCAATGGGTACTGAATCTCAATTTTACAAGCTGAAGAGTTGAATGGATGGATGGTGTGGGAAGCACACCAATGTGACTGTGCTTGATGCCACCTGCTTGCACAGGTTTCGTCATTAAGTTGGCAATTTGATGTATAGTTTGCCGTAATTAAGAAAAATTAGGCTGAGGGTGTAGCTCAGTGGTAAAATGCTTTCCCTAATAAGCATAAACCCTTAGTGCTAAAAAACAAAAACAAAACAACCCTCTAAATGGATGCCTATAACTTCTCTAAACACACATGTGCCTGTGGTATCCATCCTGAACAGAAGTCTAATGCTTCTTTATTTGGCCACCATGATAAATCTAAACTGTTCAGCTGTCCAGCATAGGGACTTTAAAAATCATGTATGCAAAGTGCTTAATGACGTAGGTCTGCTCACTGCCCAGGGTAAGCACGCAATAATTGGAGGTCATTACCATTATTATTACAGAGTATTATCGGCCTCTCGCTCTCTCTCCAGTCTTGTCTTCTGTCACTTCCAACTGCTTGCTTCAATTCTAGAAAGAGCTCCGACAGCCATACTATGCTGGTTCACCTCAGGCCTCAACATGGGTAGTTTACTCTGCTTCTGTTACATTTAGCCTTCAAAATCCAACTCAAGTCAGGTTCTGGCGGCTCACGCCTGTAATCCTAGTTACTTAGGAGGTGAAATCTAAGGATCTCCATTAGAAGCCAGCCTGAGCAGAAAAGTCCATGAGACTCTTATCTCCAATTAACCAGGAAAAAGCCAGATGTGAAGGTAGAGCTCAGCCTTGAGCAAAAAAGCCAAGTGAGAGTACAAAACCCTGAATCCAAGCCCCAGTACATGTGTACACACATGCATGCACATACACACACACATCGGCTTTCTCCAGAAGCTGCCATTTCTCTCAGACAAGGTTTTCATCATAGGAAAGGTTGCATCCTTTCCTATGGGCCCTTACTTCTTTTCAAATATTTCTATGGTTGCTCCTGGCCCAGGGTCCCATAGTTTATCAGTTTGCATAAACATAAGGACACCCATATGTATGCACATGTGTATGCACATATGCACACACAAGGTCTAACTACACAGTCCAGGCTGGCCTAAAATTCATGGTCCTTAGACTTTGGCCTCCTGAGTGCTAGCATTACAAGTATACATCACTCTGACCAGCCTCTCCTTCCCATTTCTTCTCCTCTCTTACCTTTCCTGCCTACCTAGCTTCTCCTCTCCTGTCTTGTCCTTCCTCTCCTCTCTTCTCTCTCCTTTTACTTTTGTCTTGACTTATTTTCTCCTTGAAGCAACTGTGAATTACACACACACACACACACACACACACACACAGAGCACTTTTATCTATTGTCACTCAAGGTATTACCAGTTGGCATTAGCAATGAAACATAATGAGCCCAAAGGAGGATACTCTGAGGGGAAGCCCCCAAGGCACAATGCCTCTGATCATATAAAATAATAGTTATCGAGGGCTGGGAAGATGGCTCAGTGGTAGAGCGCTCCCCTTGCATGCCTGAGGCCCTGGGTTTGATTCCTCAGCACCACATAAGCAAAAAGAAAAAAGCCGGAAGTGGCGCTGTGGCTCAAGTGGTAGAGCACTAGCCTTAAGCTGAAGAGCTCAGGCTCCATGACCGGACCCCCCCCAAAAAAAATAATAATACTTATCAAAAATTTTAAAAGCACAGTAAAACATAATGCTTGAGCAGCTGCCCCCTTTGCTTGAGCAGCCTGGAGAGCAAGTATAGCAAGAGCAGAGAGGCCCCTATCAGAGCTATCATCACAGGACTTTGATGCGAGTGTGTGTATGTACAAACACATGTGCACACGTGTGTGTCCTTTTATACATTTTCCGGCAGTCTATTCCACTGCTATTATTGATGGAAAGGAGGACCAAAAAACTTTGAGTCCTGCTGCCTTTTACCTCGATCAAATACAGTTGCTCAATTCTAACTTCTATAAAATACATGTTCCTGATTTTGATAAAAGGCATAGCTAGCTGGAAAGCTTCTGTTGTAAGGAGTTGGATGAACTAATTTACAGAATCTTAGCTAAGCAAGCTTTTTGAAGTCCAGAATGAGTCACATTCCAATCTTCTTTGTGGCTTATCGGAAATGTCAGATAACTTGATTTAAGATGGTATCAGAATACTAATGCACTTTAATTACTTTGTAAAGCTGTTTACTCTGAATTAAAAGGGCCTGAGTTCCCTAATGAAATGTCATTCCTTGGGCTCTGTCCTGACAAAGGAGAGCGGGGCCAGCTTTTACTCGAAGTTGCTTAGCACTTGTTTCTTAAAAGAAATGTTTGGTTCAATCCTGCCGCAAAATTAAAAACAAAGTATTTGGTAATGATATTATATTATTAATATTATGGAAAGTAGCTAATGTTATTTTCTACACACTTTATTAAAATAATTAATTGAGGAAGTAAGGAGAGGCTCTGGTAGAACTGTTTGCCTATCACATGCAAGGCCCTCAGTTCTGTCCCATTAATAATTAACAATAATAACAATAATAATTGGGAGATGGTTAAAACCCTGCCCGATGTAAGCAGTGAAACTTATTCTTAACTAATCAGTAGCCATCCACTGAACTCTACTATGGACTTTTTAGTTCAGTCAATCAAATATGTTGCAGCAAATGCTTTCCAGAAGCTTCTTACTCCCTGTCCAGGGGAGCACAGAACTGCCCGTATGCTCCCCTGAACAGGGGTGCCCAAGTATTGAATCCAAGTAGCTCCAACAAATCCTTGTAAGTCTTTTTGTGTCAATGTTTATTGTTTTTGTATGTATAGTGTGTGCTGGTCCTGGGGCTTGAACTTAGGGCCTGGATGTTTTCTCTGAGCCTTTGTGCTCAAGGCTAGCACTCTTCTATTTGGGCCACTGCTCCACTTTCACCGTGTGTGTGTGTGTGTGTGTGTGTGTGTGTGTGTGTGTGTGTGTGTGTGTGTGTGTGTGTATGTGTGTGTGTGTGTGTGTGTGTGTGTGTGTGTGTGTGTGTGTGTTTAACTGGAGATAAGAGTCTCAAGAACTTTCCTGCCCAGGCTGACTTTAAATAAGGATCCCAGACCTCAGCCTTCTGAATAGCTACGATTGATTACAGGCATGAGCCTCCAAGGTCTGGCTCTGGTTATCTTTTAACAATCTAATAGATGAACTGGAAATAAGACATAACTGAATGTATTCGACAAAAAGCATCTTTAGAGTCTTGCTGTTTAGTTAATTGTCTCATTTAATTAACTCAGCACCTATTTGTTGAGTGCCACCGTAACACAGGTACTCTTCCAAGGCCATGAAAATTATGAGGATTAATAATGTCCTTCTTTAGGTGCTATCAGTCTAGTAGGAGGCGGGACAGCCCACAGTCAACAAGCACTGCAAGGAAGATTATTTCAGAGCATCCAAGGATAGCAAGCCAATATTATGCTTCAGCATGTTGTATGTGTGCTGGAGAGAGGGTGGACTGGGGGGGGGAGGATGCTCAAAATCAGGGGTGAATGTTGAGAAGATAAGGAGAAATGTGTCTCAGGAAGAAGGTTTGCAGGCCTATGTGTTGAGAGAATGAACTTCAGAGAGAAAGAAACAGAAGTTGCAGGAGGGACGAATGAAGATCAGAGCAAGAAGGGCTTTGAAGGAGTTGAGAACCTTGGTTAGCCTTTGAGTCGTAATCCTTTGGTTTGGATGTGGTTTGTTCTCCCAAGATTCATGTGCTACAGCCTGGATCCCCAGCACGGTGGTGTTAGAGTATTTCAAGCTTTAAGATGTGGACCTACTAGCTGGTAGTGAGGTCTCTGGGTCCCACCCTTGGAAGAGATCAGTGGGGATTCTCTCGGGACCCTAGTTAGTTTTCACAAGTAGGTTGTTATAACAAGCCCTTCCCCAGCCTTTATCATCCTATCACATCATTTCATTTCTCCCTGTTGCTGAGATGCTATCCACCATATTGAAATGCAACCAAGGGAACCCTCTCCAGCAGCTAGTCTCCATGATCTGGGACTTGTGAGCTAATGAAGCCTCTGTTTCTTAGAAAGTACCCACTCTCAAACACTTTGTTATTATAACGACAACAAAAACACCAGATCCATAAAAGTAATTACGAGAAACAGAGGCCCTGAGAAACCCTCTCTGCTTGTTTCAAAATTAAAGAGTAAAATAAACCCCAGTTAATTAAGTATTGAGGTGATTTAAAAATGGAAAGTCTTGAGTAGCACATTTGTTAAGCTCATCCCCAAAATCGAATTAAATAAGAGGATCATTGTCCAGCATTTCTAGATAAATAGTGTTGATTACATTATAATACCCATTGCATTGCACCCAGAGCTTGTATTTTAAGGGAGGAATGTGGTCAACACAGTAGGAAAAAATGTTCCACTCTTTTTTATGTGTTTAGAATTGGCAGTGGCACTTTCACTTCTTTTTCCCACTTTGCATTGTAAATTGCTTGGATCATGACCATGAATTTAAAAAATATATATTTTGGCCTCACCTAATATTTTTCCCAAAAATAAAGTTTTCAAGGCAACTGCTTTGCAATGTGATTTGAATGTTTTTTAAACTAAGCTCTCAGATAGAAAAAGGCATAGATATGACTTATAGGCATCTTTTCCAAAGTCCAAAATAAAAGGTCCCTTTCAACTGTTAAAATTTGCCTATGGATTACCTGATTTACTGCTGTCACATTGGAAGTACCATAGCCTGAATGTTGTCTCTCCCCCCCCCCAAAAAAAAATATGTGAAGACATATTCGCCATGGAATAGTAAGTGGTAGTTCTGTAAGAGGTGGTCAGGTCATGAGAATGTGATTAAGACAATCAGGAAAGAGAATTCACACAGCAACTGGTGGTCTGCCTGCAGCTAGGAGGACCACAAGAAGAGAGACAGGAGAGAGAGAGAGAGAGAGAGAGAGAGAGAGAGAGAGAGAGAGAGAGACAGAGAGAGAGACAGAGAGAGAGACAGAGAGAGAGACAGAGAGAGAGACAGAGAGAGACAGAGAGAGACAGAGAGAGACAGAGAGAGAGAGACAGAGAGAGAGAGACAGAGAGAGAGAGAGAGAGAGGGAGGAAGGGAGAGGGGAACAACTACTGAATTTGATTGTTTGGGGGAAAATATGGTGTTTTTAATCCCTCTGATTTGTTTTTTCTTAACATCATTTTCTGGGGCTAAACTTCTCTTTTCTCTTTTCTTTTTTCAGTACTGAGGATTGGACTAGAGGCCTTGTATTTGCTAGAAAGGCACGCTATCACTTGGGCCATGCTTCCTGGCTATTTCCGAAGCAGTATATTATGCCTGGCCGGCCTGAACTGCAATTGTCAAGGGTTTGCCACCACACCAAACCATTGGCTGAGGTGGAATCTAGTGAGCTGCTTTTTGCCAGGGCTAGCTTCTAACCTTGATCTTCCCATCTCTACCTCCCATGTATCTAGGAGTATAGGTGTAAGCCACTGTGATTTCCTTCCTTCCTTCCTTCCTTCCTTCCTTCCTTCCTTCCTTCCTTCCTTCCTTCCTTTCTTTCTTTCTTTCTTTCTTTCTTTCTTTCTTTCTTTCTTTCTTTCTTTTCATTCTTTCTCTCTTTCTCCCTTTCTTTCTTGGCAATACTGAGATTTGAACTGGTCTTTGCCCTTGTCAGTCAAGATGCTCTACCACTTGAACCATGCCCCCAGCCCCTGAACCTAACTCAGTAAAAATTTTGAAATAGGGGCTGGGAAGTTGGCTCAGTGGTATAGCGCTTGCCTTGCATGCCTGAGGCCCTGGGTTCGATTCCTCAGCACCATATAAGCAAAAAGCCGGAAGTGGCGCTGTGGCTCAAGTGGTAGAGCACTAGCCTTGAGCTGAAGAGCTGAGGGACAGTGCTCAGGACCAGAGTTCAGGCCCCACAACCGGACCAAAAAAAAAAATTTTTTTTTTGAAATAATTCCTTGTAGGAATTACAGGGCCAAAGTTTGATTGGACTTGAAGACATCTGCTCACGTGACTGTAGGCAGATTGTTTACCTGCCCTTGTCAAATGAGAATACTTGCCTCATGTGGTTGTATGAGATTCAAGTGATAAAATATTTCTAAGTGTGTGTTCCCAAGCTGAAATTACACTTGTTTATTGTAACTCGCCCTCAATAATTTTAACATATTTTTATTGTAAAGATACTGTACAGAGAGGTTACAGTTACAAGTAAGGTAATGAGTACATTCCCTGTGGAGCATTGATACCCCCTCCTTTACTTTTCCCCTACCATTCCTTCCCTCCCCACCTCCCCAACTCCTCTCTCCCCCTTCAAGTTGTAAAGTTTGTTTTTAACATAGTGTCTTGTACATCTCATTGTATCTTTGTTTCAGCATTTTGTTATTTCCCTTCCCCTCTCCAAATTAGAAAAATGTGTATACAAGATTCAGGGCACCAGAATCAAATACAGTGAAAACAAGGGTTATACCAAGGGGGAAGAACATACAAAAGAAAAAAAAATCACATAGTACATTAAAAACAACAGTGACAAAAGATAAAACCTCTTTTGTCCCTATCTTGGGGTTCATTTCACTCAGCATCATCTTATATGGTCATATGTACATAGCTTTTGCCCTTTTCTGCTTGTCTGGTAAGATTATCCTAGACATATACTAGTTATTGCAAATAAGGGAAACTGTGGGACCTATGTTTCTTTGGGTCTGGCTAACTTCACTTAATATAATTTTTTCCAAGTCTTTCCATTTCCTAACAAATGGGATGGTGTTATTCTTTCTGGTGGAGGCATAGAATTCCAATGTATATATACCACATTTTCTTGAACCATTCATCTACTGAGGGGCATCTGGGTTGGTTCCATATGGTAGCTATGGTGAATAATGCTGTGATAAACATAGTTGTGCTGGTAGCTTTAGTATGGCCTTCTTTGTGATCGTTTGGGTAAATGCTCAGAAGTAGGATTGCTGGGTTATAGGAGAGCTCTATGTGGAGCCTTTTTTTTTTTTTTTTTTGCTTATGTGGTGCTGAGGAATGGAACCCAGGGCCTCATGCATGCAAGGCAAGCACTCTACCACTGAGCCACCTTCCCAGCCCCTATGTGGGTGGGTGGGGGGTCTTTGGAGGAACCTCCATATGTCTTTCCAGAGTCGTTGAACAAGTTTACACTCCCAGCAACAATGCAGTAGGGTTCCCCTTTGTCCACATCCCCTCCAGTATCTGTTGTTATTAGATTTCTTGATTATAGCCATGCTAACTGGTCACCCTCCATTGTTTATCTTGCATTCCTATTTATGCTAACCACATGGCAGAGAAGATAGACCAGTACCATTATGTCCAGCTCTTATTGGTCAAGATGGGGGTTTTGAGAACTTTTTGTCTGGGCTAGCCTTGAACTGTAATTCTTCTGATCTCTGTCTTTCATGTAGAATTGCAGGCCTGAGTACACACATCTAGATATATTACATCTTTTGTGTGTGTTGTGTGTGTGTGGGGGGAGGGTGAGTGTGTAGTGCTAGTGCCAGGACATGAATTATGGCCTCGCACTCTTGCTCAGCTTTTTCAACTTTCTTCCTCAGAGCTAGCAATCTACCACTTGAATCACACCTATAGTCCAATCATTTGCTGGTAATATTGGCGATGGAGTTTTGAAGATGTTTTTGCTTGAGCTGACTTTAAACCTGGATTCTCCAGGTCTCAGCCTTCTGAGTAGCTGAGATTAAAGGCATGAGCCACTGGATCCTATATTGCTACAAAACATCTTAACTCCATTGGACAGTAGTTATTTGATACTTGTTCCTTGCTGGTTCCTATCTGAGTTGTGAATATGAGCTGTGTTATGACTTGGATCTGAGATGTGTTCCATAGGCTCATGTGTTGAAGTTTGGAGTCCCTAATCCTACCCCACCCCCTGGCTAATGGGAAATGGTAAACTTCTCAGGGTCAGGCCTAGGGAGAAGAAGTCAGGTCCCTGGGGACATGCCTTGAAGGGGACATTAGGACTTCGGATCTTTCCCCTCTCGATTTCACTTCCTGACCCCCATGAAGCAAACATCTCTATTCTACCATGTGCTCTGTACCACGGCTGCAATGTACTAGATCACCACAGACCCATAGACCGGCTGATGATGTTGATGAAGCCATGAGCCCCAAGAAAGCTTTCCTCCATCAAAGTTGATTGTCTTGGGTGCATTGTCACAGTGGCGAAAAACTGATGAACAAGCCGACTTAGGATTTCTGAGTTTGTTTCAGAATGACTGCTGTGTCATTCATGTAACCATCCACAATCTGGTTAATATATAACAAGAATTTCTTGGCTCAGAGGTAGATCAGAACTACCATTGCCATCTGCCACCAATCCAGAAAGGATGAACCAAGGTTGGCACACATTGATCTGAATAGTTTATCATTTCATCTAATTCATGTGCTCATTCAATAGCTGTTGAGTGTCTCCCATGTCAGGTTCTGTCCTGCTTCTTTAGTGAAGGTCTGATATAACAGCAGGCCAAATGAGACCAAAAAATATTTTGTTCTATCATATAAAAGTGTGACCTGGGGCTGGGAAGGTGGCTCAGTGGTAGAGTGCTTGCCTTGCATGCACGAGGTCCTGGGTTTGACTCCTCAATACCACATAAGCAGAAAAAACTGGAAGTGGCACTGTGGTTCAAGTGGTAGTAGCCTTGCTCAAAAAGGCCCAGCAACAGGCCATGAGTTCAAAAGCCAGGACTGGTGTGTGTGGGCATGTATGTACACACGTGCTAATGCATGCACGTGCACACACACACACACACACACACACACACACACACACACACGCACATGCACAAAAGAGTAAAACCAGAAGTTATACTTACTGTCTCTGCCCCTATTGTGTTGGCTGCATCCTAGCAAATGCTTACAGTTCGAAGCGAGGGAAGTTTTTGAATGCATCTGTTGGTTGAGGGCCATGAGATCAACCAAAACTCTTCTCAAAGGACAGGTGACAATGACCAGTCTCAAAACCAGCACAGTGCACGGCACAAGTGGCTCATGCCTGTAATCCTAGCTACTCAGGAGGCTGAGATCTGAGGATCAAGGTTCAAAGCCAGCCTGGGTAGGAAAGTCCATGAGACTCTTATCTCCAAAACTGGAAGTGGCGCTATAGCTCAAGCGGTATAGCGCTCGCCTTGAGCTGAAGAGCCAAGAGATAGCACCCAGGCCCAGAGTTCAAGCCCCATGACCGACAAAAAAACAAAACAAAACAAAACAAAAACCAGTACAGCTGGACAGTGGGAAGTGAGGAGGACATAGAGGCTTGGAGAATAAAGACACAGAAACTTGGGGCTCCCAGGAGACCAGAACAGCAATTTTGACCCTTGATGGCCAGTTCTTGGGTTCAGTTCTTGGGATGCAGAAGTCTCCCCCCCTGCCTCTCCCCCTTGAATAGCCCCTGGCTATAGAAGAGGCAGCAGACTGTCCTGCCCTTTGACACCAAAGACCATTAGACAGGTGCCCAGGTAATTCAAGGAAAACAAGGGCTATGCTTGACTGTTTTATTCCTGACCCCAGAATTCAGGCAATGCCCATGTGCAGCAGATAACTGAGATGTTTCAGTGAGATGTTTCTTGTTGCAGCTGGATGCACTGTCTCCATCATTCTTGCCTGTTATGCAATGTAGGCGTCCCAATTGGCTCCAAAAAAAAAAAAATAAAATAGGATGAATAGAGTCATGAGGCAACTGGGGAATCAGAAGAGGAAAATCATAACAGTTGTGGTATAGCCCTTCTCTGGATCTGTCAGCACTGTAAGGGAGGGGTTGCAGCAGCCACAATGCAGAGACCCACCCGATCATTCAAATCAGAAGGGCTGGAGGAGCTCAGGGCATGCTTCCCTTGTAGAGCAAAGGCTTGCAGGTCTGAAAGTTGGGCAACCAAATGAAAATGCTCTAGTCCAGATGTGCAAAAAGAGGCTTATATACAAGTTTTTTCCCTCAAGCTGGAAAGAAATGATTTAGTAAAATTATTTTCACTAAACCATTTTTTGTTTGTTTGTTTGGTTGGTTGGTTGCTGCTCTTGGGGCTTGAACTCAGGACCTGGGCACTGTCCCTGAGCTTCTTTTCCTCAAAGCTAGTGCTCTACCACTTTGAGCCATGGCACCACTTCTGCTGGCTGGCTTTTTCTTAGTAGATTATTGGAGTTAAACCGTGATTCTCAGATCTCAGTCTCCTGAATGGCTAGGCTTACAGGCCTGAGCCTCAGGAGTCTGGCTTCACTAAACCTTTTGAGAAATCTGCATTCCATCAGAGGGATGGAAAACAATACTTTTAACTAGCTCATTGAACACACAGTCAAGACCAGTGATACTCCTTAAATGAATGGTGATACTGATCATCTTCAACAGAAAAATAAGCCAGTGCCGATGTTCACGCCTGTAATCCTAACTACTTAGGAGGCCAAGATCTGAGGATAGAAGTTGGAAGCCAGGAAGGACAGAAAAATCCATGAGACTCTTATCTCCAATTACCACCACAAGTGGAGCAGTGGCACAAGTGGTAGAGTGTCATACTTGAGTGAGAAAAGCTAAGGGGCAGTGCTGCCCAGGTCCTGAGTTCAAGCCCTACTACTGGAGCAAAAGAAAAACCAAAAAAAAGTAAGAAAGAAAAAAAAAAGAAAAGAGAACTCAAGTTTCCAGAGGCTTGCCTAACAAGGGCTTCTAAGCTGCACTTAGGCATTGTACTAAAGGTCACAGTATTCATTCATATGTTTCAAATGGATGCGCAAAAAAGTAGTTTAAAACTGTTAACATGGAATCGGCTTTATTTGGGCTGGAGATGGGAGCTCAGTGCCTAACCAAGCCCAGGACCCTTCTGGGTTTGATACCTAGCATCGCAAATAAAACAAACACCAAAAACAAAGCAAACAAAAAACTTACTTTTTTTTTAAAAAAGGACTGTTTCCCAACATGCATGCTGGAGGCCCAGATAAGAGGATTCAAGTTTCAGACACTCTGGGCTTCACAGCAAAACCCTGTTACACAAAAGAAAAGAAAGAAGAAGGAAGGGAAGAAGGGGGGAAGAGAGGAAGGGAGGAAGGGAGGAAGGGGGGAAGAGAGGAAGGGAGGAAGGGAGGAAGGGAGGGAGGAAGGGAGGGAGGAAGGAAGGAAGGAAGGAAGGAAGAAAGGGAGGGAAAGGAAATCCAATCTATTGAGGAAATCCAATCTAATGACCTATGGACATGGATCAGAGAGTTTTTAATGTATAATGATCTAAAAATGGTAAATGGCAGCATCGCCACTTGCTGCTTTACTCTCTGCAATGCAGCTAAATTCCACAGTACCAAAGTTTCTTGCTGTTACAGTGTTAGGAAGAGTCATGGGTGACAGAATGTTGCTTTGCAGCCTTTTTACCTTCCACGGTTTGAGTCTTTTTTTCTTTGAACCTCATGTTTCTGAATCTTGAAAATTGTAGGTTCATCCATCTGCATTGAGTTAGACAACGCTGCAACACCAGCATTCCCCACCACACACACACACACACACACACACACACACACACACACACACACACACACACACACACACACACACACACACACAAAACACGTTTTTTTGTTGTTGTTTTGTTTTGTTTTTGTTTATGGTAACTAGTACTGCATTGCATGGAGAAGCCCCTAAGAGCAGTAGGTTTGATGGTTCCCAAGAAGAACTCCTACACAATCCTTCTCATGCCAACCTCTGGCCCAACGACAAGATGCCTGCACTCTGGGCAAGAAGTAAAGGGGAATAAAACGTACAGTGCAAGCACAAGCTCCTGAGGTCCTCCAGGAGACTCACAAATGCAACCATGGAGCCCAAGTGAGGCCAGATTCCATCGTCTCTCAGCAGGCAGCCAATGCTGTGACCTGATTGGTCAAAAAGTCAGGATGGGGATTCCAGGGCTCGGCAAAAGAAGGGGCAGAGGGAATCTGCTTTAGAGCCCTGCAGTGGGTCTGGATGACCCCATGTCTATCCTGCTACAGCAGAATCCAGGCACTCAAGTGCATCAGTACATTAGAGCTCAAACTATTCCAGGAAGCATGGAGTTCAAGGAGATGATCATTATTTCTTCTCTGCAATGGATTGCTGCAGAACTCTGTCCCAGGATGATGGAATGTGTAATTGATCCTCAAAGGCCTCTCACGCAGATCAACTCACGCCATCCTCACAGCAGGCTGGAGCAGGGAACAGGCCTGCATTATATTACACCTGTTTCACAGATGAGATGGGAAAAAGTGGGAAAAAGTGACTTTTCCCAGCCCAGGCCTTGCAGTCTTGGACAGCGCTGCTCAGGCTTCAGGGAGAAGACAGATCTCTCATGGATCAGGAGGTCCAACAGGTCTGGCCTGGGGGTCAAGCTGTCCAGTCACAAAATGAGAAATCAGAGCACGAACTGCATTATGACAGTCCCTGACTTGCCATAGATTGAGATGACTCATATGTGGCTTTGATAAGGTTGGAGTGGCTTCCATTCCCCACTGTTTACAATAGTGTGAAACCATTCTCTTCTTCACTTTTAATATGGTATTCAACCAATTACACGAGCCACTCAACAATTGCTTATCAAATAGGCTTGGTATTAGATGAGTTCATCCCACTGCAGGCTTCCCTAATATTCTAAACAAGTTGAAGGGAGTCCAGCCTGAGCTAGGGTGTTTGAGAAGTAAGACATATTTAATACATTTCCAACTTAGAATACTTTTTAACTTTTAAGGGGTTAACAGAACATAACTGCTTATCCTGAATCAAGGAGCACTTCTGGAGTGTGTGTGTGTGTGTGTGTGTGTGTGTGTGTGTGTGTGTGTGTGTGTGTGTGTGTGTGTGTGTGTGTCGGGATGTGGGGGTGTGGGTGGGTGCTTGTGCACCATACTAGAGCTTGAACTCAGAGTCCGGGCTTTCTTCCTGAGCTTTTATACTCAAGGCTAGCATGCTACCACTTGAACCGCAGCTCCACTCCCAGCATTTGCAGTGATTCATTGGAGATAGAAGTTTCTTGGACTTTTCTGCCCCTGCTAGCTTCAAATCACGATCCTCAGATTTCAGTCTCTCTCTTTTTTTTTGGGGGGGGAGGTCCAGTCGTGGCGCCTGAAGTCTGGGCCTGGGCGCTGTCCCTCAGCTCTTCAGCTCAAGGCTAGCACTCTACCATTTGAGCCACAGTGCCACTTCTGGCTTTTTTCTTTTTTGCTTATGTGGTGCTGAGGAATCGAACCCAGGGCCTCATGCATGCAAGGCAAGTGCTCTAACACTGAGCCACCTTCCCAGCCCTGATTTCAGTCTCTTGAGTAGCTAGGATTATAGATACGAGCCACTGGTGCCTGGCCTCAGATTTGCTTTTTTTATTGTGAAATTAAGCCTACCGTCACAAGAGGCATAAAAGTTGCATGAATACCTTAAAAGTTATTAAAGCGAAGAGTTATGTGAATCTACCTCCTAGGTAAGAATCAGAACATCATAGTAAATGTACTCATTACTTTGCTCATGTAACTGTAACCCCTCTATATAATATTTTTACAATAAAAAAACTACAGCACTGGAAAGCTGCTCCTCACAGGAGACCAAACGTTCTTGACTTTTGTAATCTGTGGATTCTTTGAAGATATCTATCTATCTATCTATCTATCTATCTATCTATCTATCTATCTATCTATCTACCTGTCTATCTATCTACCTATCTATCTATCCCTATCTACCTATCTATCTATCTATCTATCTATCTATCTATCTATCTATCTATCTATCTAGTTATTCTGTGTCTGACACTGAAAAAATGAATATTTCACACATGGAAAAAGTATGCAGAAGCTTTTAAAAGATAATCTTATATTTCAAAATCTCTGATAGGAGGTAATTCTTTAGAGAAGTCTGAATTTGGGTCTGTTCAGCAAGTGTTCAGAAAAGGGAGGGTACACCATCTGAAATAAGAACTTTAAAGCTAGGTGCGGGTGGCTCAAGCCTGTAATCCTAACTACTTAAGAGGCTGAGATCTGAGGATCAAGGTTCAAAGCCAGGCCAGGCAAGAAAGCCCGTGAGACTCTTATCTCCAATAAACTACCAAAAAGCCACAAGTGGAGCTGTGGCTCAAGTGGTATAGTGCTAGCTTTAAGCCAAAGAAGCTCAAGGACCATGCCCAAGCCCTGAGTTCAAGCCCCAGAATGGCACAAAAAAAAAAAAAAACTAAACTAAACTTTAGGAATGAAGTTTTCTGACCAAAAAAAAAAAAAAACCCAAACAGATTCTGGATCCTCTTTACTAAGTCAAGTTACTATTTAACAGATCAGATAGAGTTGTTCTAAGTCCGTTATTGATGGCGGGGCAGATAAGAAATGTTGGCATCCAAAGACCATAAAGCAGGTGACAAGGGTGTTACTGAACGTTGTAACGTTTCTCACTGATACGGCTTGGCATAGTTCCAATTCTGCTCATTTGATGGCATTTATACTCCTGATGCTTGCTTGCTCTCTCTTTCTCTCTCTCTTTCTCCCCACAACCTCTTTTTTGAGATAGGTTCTCAAAATTTGACCCCTTAAACTCTTGATCCTCTTGACTCAGCCTCCTGAGTGCTGGGATTATCAGCATGCACCACTACACCAGGTCCCTGACTTCTCAATAAAACAAAAATTTTGAGTATAACTTCCTATGGACATGGGGTTTTTCTTTGTCCATCCCCTAGTGTGATTGAGAATGGAGCTGACTATCCATCAAGGGGGCACAGCATAAGTGAGATCCATGATGTGTTTAGAAGCAGGGGTCCATGGAATCTTGGTGTATGCTAAGAGAGGGCCTAGATGTTCCAGATTGTGTGGCAATCTGACTGGGAATGCAATGAAGGAGAAGAAGCTCTTGTTTCTCTATAGCCTGACCCTTCCTCATGCCATTTATACTGTGTGTGTATCAGTTAACTATTGCTGTGTAACAAACCACCCCCAAATCTTAGTGGCTTAACCCAACAACCGACTACTTCTTGTGATTCTTTGATTTGCTGAGGAAATTCTTAGGGAGCTCCTACCCTGTCCCCCACCTCCCTGCCCATCCTCCTAGCCTCCCCCCGCCCTTAGGACTGTGCCCGAGGGCCACTGAGTCATTGGGCTGGAAGGAAAAAGGCTTTACACACATAGAGCTGTGAGCCGATAGTGACTCTTGTCTGAAGGACTTCACATTTCATAGCTTCTGTGTTTGTCTCAGGGAAGCTAAATTTTCAGAATTTTTATTTGATTTCATTTATTCATTTATTTGCTGGGGCTTGAACTCACCTAGCTTTTTCACTCAAGGCTGGCACTCTGTACTTGTGCTACAACTCCACTTCCAGTTTTTTGGTGGTTAATTGAAGGTGAGAGTCTCGTGGACTTTCCTGCCTGGGCTGGCTTTGAACCACCATCCTCAGATCTCAGTCTCCTGAGTAACTAGGATGACAGGTGTGAGCCACTGGCACCCAGCCATTTCCAGGATTTTTAGAGCTAATTGTTAAACCACTGGCAACTTGAAATCAGCCAGGATGGGAATATTAACTCCACAAAAATTGTCAAATGCTGCAAAATTAAGTCTCTTTTTTCTGGAGTGCTGGTTTTTACCAGCATATCACTTTTGCATCTGTGTATGCTCTGTGGACGGTCCTGCGTGGTGCGAGCACTCGAAATGCTTGTAAACTTGAATCTTCAGTTAAGCGGCAGAGCTGCAAACAGTGCTAGCAGCTTTTGTTCAAAATGTCCCAAGCATTGTAAAAAGAGAAGACTAGCTTCAAGATAGCTGAGTTTCTATGTGGAACACACTGAGATTACCACACACACACACACACACACACACACACACACACACACACACACACACACACACACACACACACACACACACACACACACACACACACACACACACACACACACACACACTACCCACATATTTTAAGCAGCATCAGCAGCTTTGTTAAGCTGTTAGGGTGTTTGGATTGGGAGTTTCTGACTCTGACATAAATATGTAATTACATACCTACATCTTAAAGTATAAAAGGAGCAATCAAGTTTCCCACAGGCAGTAAGTCGCCCATAAAGCTGCAAGTGATGTTGTGACTGGAAGAGAGAGAGAGAGAGAGAGAGAGAAGGAGGGAGGGGGGGGAGGGGAGACAGTTCAGGAAATGCCTCCTGGATCTCTATTGCTGTTTTTCCTGTGTTGTCTGTGCTCAGGGTATTTTCCCATGTGCCTTACTGTGACTGTGTCTCTACACATTTCTGTCTCTTCTGGCATTGATTAGAGTGGCTCGTTTGTCTCTTTTCTGTGAATTTGTTTGGGTTTTCCTGAGACCTTTGTCTGGGGAAACAGATGTAGGAGGAGCCAGGCAGGAGAGTGACTTTTGCTGCCTGTCTGGCTCTGATTCTCAGCTAAGCCCTTCTCCAGGGCCCTGACATGCCATTGTAAGTATCTTGGCCCTGACTTGAGGTTTCCAGAGTTGTCTGCATTCAGAGATCCTTGGGACTTCCTTCGTTGACCTTCTGTTCCAGGTATCTTTCTCGGCTTCTTCGACAGCTTCTTTTTGCCTCCTTAATATTTGGATGGGGGAAAAAAATCAGTGAACAATAAAAGCAAAGTAAAGAAATATATTTTATCCTCTTGGAGTTGTATTGCCAAATTCACTCTCTGCTGGCTTTCTTCCCCCTCTCCCCATGGATAAATGTCTTGAGGTCTGTCTGACCTTTGGCTCCTCGTCTTCTCTCACTGGCTGGCCCTGGGTGATTTAAAGCTCAACTACTGAAACTGATGACAGCAGCAATGCAGGATGAGGTCATGTGTTTATCTCTCCACTTGGTGTCTGTATGAGATGCCCCAAAGGCCCTGATCGTATCACTACTTATCACTATCCATCAGTACTTACCACGTCCCTAACCTCTATTATGGGGCGGGCATTTTAGAAGGTTCCCGCACTTTCCAACACATCCTGTCTGTCACTCAACCTGTTCCAGCCCCCCCATTGAATGTCTTCCTACCACCCCCAAATCCTCTGGTTGTCTCTTAGGGCCCATCCAACCACCCTCAGCTGGCCAGGGGGGACCCCGCCTGGCCTCGCTGCTGTCTTCCAGGTGACACTGGGTGCTAGTTGTTTGCTAGAGAATCTCAGTTCTCCGGGCGGCCACTGGTCCTCCAGTAGGCCAGGCTGGTTTCCTTGCCTTCGTCCCAGGGCAACCTTCCAAACAAGCAAAGGTGGAAGTTGCCAGGCCTGTTAAGCCTAAGTTTCACAACTGTTAGGTCACATCTGTTGTGTCTTGTTTTGTCAAACCCCGTCACAAGGTCAGCATACATTTTAGGGCATGGAAAAATGGACTCCAGTTCCCAGAGAAGAATCAGTGAGGTCCTATTGCAAACAAATGTACAGAGGGAGATAGGAGAAATTTGTAGCCACTAAACAAACTACCTGGTTGCCAAGTTAAGGCCTCTGGAATTGGTCTTATGTTTATCACCAGATGACCTGTGGTTTGGGATGATAACGCTGGTAGTTTGTGCAGAATGAGTTAGAAAGGCAGAAAGCATTGTTCATACGGTAGAGATGTGGGATTCAAGTGGAAGAATGAATGCGTGTTTCCTACACGTTCAGCACTAGATCCTGTGATGTAGGGAATGTGATTAGCTGTTAGTCAAGCATCATCTGGTCAAGACACAGATACTCTAATGTTTGTCTAGCTAAGGAGAAACTATAAATCTTTGGGGGAAAAATAAAAAGCAAATCCACCCCCCCCAAGTAAATCATCTATAGTGAAGTGTACTCTTTCCTTGGCTTGCTATCATACTCTCTTGTTCTGCCAGGTGCTGGTGACTCATACCTGCAATCCTGGCTAGGCAGAAGGCAGAGATCTGAAGATCCAGGTTCAAAGCAAGGCCAGGAAGGAAAGTCTGTGAGATTCTTATCTCCAAGTAGCCACCAAAAAGCTGATCGTGGAGATGTGGCTCAAGTGGTAGAGCTCCAGCCTTGAGTGAAAAAATGAAAGGACAGAACCCAGGCACAAAAAGCAACACTAAAACCAACCAACCGCTTGTCCTCAAGGTGGACCCGTTTTACGGTGTTTCAGCCAGGGCTGAATATATTTAGGACTCTCTCTGTAAATATACCTAGCTTCCCACTCAGAGGCACAGAGCTCAGCCCTGCCCAGAGTCATCTACTTCTCTGGCCTTCAAATGTGGTTCTGGGGCAGGTTGATGGAAGCCTGTTCGATATACATTAGCTCCAGGCCTTCATTACAGGCCCTACTGAGAAAATTTTTTTTGCTGGAATTGCCAAGCTGTGTAAATGTGTAGTTGGAGGAGTCAGTATCCTTCTGTTCATTGTGTACAAAAAGACAAAGCCACACACACAGGGCTGAGAGATGGAAAGACCAAACACTGGAATGATACATTTCTTTTTGGCTCCTGGATCCGGCCAGGTCTCAAGCAGAGGCAGCCCAGATTTCCTCGTAGGTAAACTAAGAACTTCCCTTTTCTGCTTAGGCTACATAAAGTTGGATTTCTTACACAGGGCAACTAAGAAAGTCCTGAATAACAAACACAGAAACAAGCACAAGGTTGTACAATCAGGGTCCTGAAGACCCCTGCCTCTTCCTTCTGTGGAATCCCCTTCCAACCATCCTGCACATTCTACTATTCTTCCAAACCAATACTTTGTCATGCAAAAAAAAAATCCCCAAAGGACTTCTGTTATTTATATACTATTTTAATTCAGTTCAAACGTGATCCAGATTCTTTTTTTTTCCTTTTTTTTAAACTAATATTTTCCTAGGATTCCCTCTGCTCACATTGATTGTTGACTGTACCTCAAAACTACTTTCTCGGGCTGGGAAGGTGGCTCAGTGGTAGAGCACTTACCTTAAATGCTCGAGGCCCTGGGTTCAATTCCTCAGCACCACATTAGAAACCTCCTGGTTTCCCTCTGGTGTGTGTGTGCACATGCACACACACATGTATATATATGTATACACACACACACACATATATATATATATTAGAATTGGAAGCCATTCGTTATTAGCATTAAGACCCCAAGTACCTCCACCTACTCCAATCTACCCTGTCTCCCCATCTGTCTGTTCCATCTTATCCCCCTGCCACTGCCCCACAACCTACTGGGCTTCAGGGAAAGAAAACCATAATTTCCCCATGTGTCAAGGATCACAGAGGGGCAGCACTGTGCGGGAGCTGTGGAGACCTTGCAGGATGGGAGATGTGCTCACCTCACCTGTCTCACAGGTCCTGAGGAGGAGGATGGCGGCAGGTAGAAGGGTCATGGCGTTGTCTCCGAAGCCCACAGTATACTCAACCCTGCTCTTTTCATATACAGATACGCTGTCATATGTTGGCATTTAGTCTTTTCCTTTGTGTTACTCTTGTTTATCTTGTCATCTTTTCCCTTCTTTAGGAGTGAGGGCTAAGACAGGATTTTGCCCAAACTGGCCTCGGTTCCCTACATGCTGGCGGGCAGGTGCCACCATGGTCGTTTTCCTTGTTAAATTTTAAAGTTGATAAGTAAGTTTTCCTTGTTAAATTTAAAGATGATAAGTAAGTCACAGAAAGGTGTTGTCTATTTTCTGCTGCTCTAATAGACTACCACACATTGAATAACTTATAAAATTTAGCTGTGTGTAGTGGCTCACTCCTGTCATCTTACTCAGGAGGCTGTGGTAGAAGGGGTTGCAAGCAAGTTGGAACTCTGCCTGGGAAAAAATTAGGAGAACTGAAGTTCAAGAAAGTCCTGGAAAAAATGGGTTCTTGAGATGCCATTTCAATCAATAAAAAAGCTAAGCATGGTAGTATGTACCTGTCAACCCAACCGAAGTAGGAAGTGTAAATAGGAAGATTGTGATCCAGGCTAAACTAGGCATATAAATGCAAGATCTTATTTCAAACAACAAAACAAGACAAAAAGGGAGAAGGTCTTGGCTCAAATGGTAGAATGCCTACCTAGTAAGAGTGAGGCCCTTGAGTTCAAATCCCAGTACCATCAAAAATAAAAAGGGTTGAGGGTAGCTTAGTGGTAGAATTTTTGGTCTATCTTGTGCAAGGCCCTTAGTTCAACACACACAACACACACACACACACACACACACACACACACACACACACACACACACACACACACACACACCTCTGAAGGCTGAGAAATCCAAGGGCATGGCACTGACACCTGGACAGACCCACTGGCATTAACCCATTCATAGAGGTAGAGCCTCCTGACCCAATCACTTCCCATCAGGCCCTAAGTCTGATCCCACTGTTGCACGGGGATGAAGCTTTCCACATGAACTTTGGGGACATAGTCAAACCACGTTCAAACTCAGAAAGTTGATGACAGGTGTTTTGTCCCGTCAGATGGAAACAAATAGCATTGGGAGTTTTGTCAATGAAAATGCAGAAGGAATTACATCAAGATTTCTTTAAAAATATGTAACATAAGGAAATGAGGGTTTACAAAGAAGACTGTGCTAGCTATCAAATTCTCACTGCCTTTTATGTAGTGGGAAGTGGTTGGTGCCCAACCAAGAACCACAGCCCAGGTCGTTCTGCTCAATGGACTGGAAGATGTTCTCTGAGCAGAAGCCATGAGGGTCACACCTGGGCCGGAATACTGAGCTCACAGCCATTTCTTCATTCTCACTGTCCTTTCTGCTGCTGACACAGGGACTCTGAGTGAGCATCTGGAGGGTGAAGGATGATCCTTCTCTCCGCCTTACCACAAGGAGGCTGTCCCTTAGGAAGAAACATTGGTATTGGCCTGCTCCCCAAGAGAGGCAAAGTTGATTGTGTTCAGCAATGGGGAAGATGGTTTGTTACAATAGTGTGTTAGTTGAAGACACAGGTCAGTAGGATGTGTGTGTGTGTGTGTGTGTGTGTGTATGTACGTGTGTGTGTGTGTGTGTGTGTGAGAGAGAGAGAGAGAGAGAGAGAGAGAGTGAGAGACAGACAGACAGACAAAGAGAGAGGGAGAGAGAAAGAGAGAGAGAGAGAGAGAGAGAGAGAGAGAGAGAGAGAGAGAGAGAGAGAGAGAGAGAGATATGAGGTGAAGCTATCCATCCTTCACATACAAGGTAATTTGCTTTACTCGTGGATTGAAACATTAATCTCATCCCAAAGTACCCTCACAGAAATATCCAGAGAAATGGTCTGGCTGCATGGTTCAGCCAAATTGAAACATAAAATTAGCCATCCCAAGCAGCCAGTACTTCCTCAAACTACACCAAGATGTCACGACATGAATGACTACCCCATGCAGAAACGGGATATACCTCATTCCCATCTTCATTTGGAGGCCATTCTTACCCCAGGTAAAGAAAAATACTTATTTTCAAGGTATGCGAAAGCATCCTACTTTCTATAAAGACATAAGGGATTTCTTGCACGAGCATCATAGAACACAACAGTCACAGCACTGGTGTCCTTTGTGTCTGTATGGGAAGCAGAGCACCAGTGGTCATGCCTGTCAGCCTAGCTCCTCAGATCTGAGGGTAGGAGTTCAAAGTCAGCCTAGGCAGAGAAATTGCATGGTGTGTGTGCAAGTATGTGTATGCGATATGTGTGATGTGTATGCCTGAGGTGTGCAAGTGTGTACATAATAGGTGTGGTGTGTGTAGTGTGTGTGTGTGTGTGTTAAAGAACAGCAGACTCCCATGTTGACCCTGTGTTCTTCCTGGACTTGGTTTCCTGGGAGCATCTGACACTGTTTGGGATCGGTAGGAAGGGTTAGATGGTAGGTCTCTGCTCTTAAAGGCTACTCTTCCTCTCCTGTGAGCTGGAATGGATTCTACAGCAACTCGAGAGAGAGAGCCTGGGATACAGAAAGAGAAACAAGATCTCCCCTGTGAGTCAGGATGAGGGCAGCCAGCAACCCCGCGATGGAAGGCCTTTGCCTTCATGGAAGCCCTCCCTTGTTCTGGAAGATCAGAGCAGGCATGACCAGGGAGGAAGCCGGAGAGCCTGACCCGCAGAGCACCCCACGGCCCTGGAAGCCACCCAGGGGCACAGGGAGGCTGGGCACATGTAACCAGAACTCCCAGAGAGGGCAGGTTCCGCAGCAAGAGACACAAAACACAGCTGCCCGCTCCCCCACCCCATCTGCCCTCCCAACTTGTTCTTGACATGAACCTGAACCAAATGCTCTTTGTTTGGCTATGTGGGATCTTGAACCCTGGCTCTCAGCCCCTCAGACTCTTCCATGCCTGGAAGAGAAGGGATGGTGGCATGGTGGGGGGGGGGGGCGGGGGACAAACGTGTTTCTTCTTAGCCTCACCACTGCAGGCAGCTCTGAATCTATGGGTCAGTAAGAAGAGTTCACACTGACGCTGAGTGTTCTAACATCCAAACTGAGCAGCTGCTGACTATTACTTTTCTTTTCTTTCCTTCTCTCTGGTTAATCCTCAGAGGTTGGCATAGATAGATCAGAGGATGCAGAGGTGAAAGAGATGATCAGAGAAACCCGCCTAGGAACCCCCAGAGTCAAGAGTGGAGCAGGGTTCAAACCTGCTCTCCTAGCTTACCAAAGCTACTTTACTCCACTACCTCATACGGATAGGGAGGTAAATCAAGTCATACTTTAACTGCTGGAAGTTTGCTGTGTAAAGAAATATGGGGAATCCTTTCACTTAGTAAATAATAGTCTGTAAACTCAATGTAAATCCAGATGTTTCACACATACACACACACACTTTTGTTGTTGTTGTTGTTTGTTGGGCATGGGGCTTGAACTCTGGGACTAGGTTCTGTCCCTCAGCTCTTCAGCTCAAGGCTAACACTCTACCACTTGAGCCACAGCGCCACTTCCGGTTTTCTGAGTGGTTTATTGGAGATAAGTGTCTCATGGACTTTTCCTGCCCCGACTGGCTTTGAACCTTGATCCTCAGATCTCAGCCTCCTGAGTAGCTAGGATTACAGGCATGAGCCACCAGTGCCCGGCCACACATATACGTCTAGGCATGCCAAGGGTGAGCTGCCATCTTCCTATTGGGGAAAGCAAAGGAGTTTTAAGGGGAATAGCAGAGGCCTGCCCATTCCTTTGTTAGATGTTTATTGGTACCCTTCTGTAGGGTGCTAAGGTGATAGTGGCCCAGCCCCTCTCCCCTCCCTCACCCACCTCTTTCTCTCGCTGTCCCTTCCTTTCTCTCCCTGCCCTCATGGAACCCATAGCTTTTTTTCTACCCCTTAACATTCTCACTTAGGCAAACAGCCACGTCCATGTTGTTTGTGACAGCCAGCAGTCTAAAGACTCCGCTATAAACTTCTTATCACTTATCACAGTAATGAAGCTCATTACAAAATGAAAAAACAACACTTTAAGAATATAATAAGTTGGGTACTAGTGGCTCATGCCTGTAATCCTAGCTATGCAGGAGACTGAGATCTGAGGATCGCAGTTCAAAGACAGCCTGGGCAGGAAAGTCTGTGAGACTCTTATCTCCAATAAACCACTCAGAAAAGAGCTGGAAGTGGTGATATGGTTCCCTGAGTTCAAGCCCCAGGACTATATATATATATATATATATATATATATATATATATATATATATATAGAGAGAGAGAGAGAGAGAGAGAGAGAGAGAGAGAGAGAGAGAGAGAGAGAGAGAGAGAATGGAATGTTAGTTTCAAGTGTTGACAGCCTCAGAGAAACCATCACAATTACACTTGACAACTGGACACTTAAAACTCTTCCTGGATAGGACAGGCCGGCTTCTGCCTCCCAGGACCTTGCTAAACTGGCAGCTCCTGACTGCAGGCTCGAAGAGACACAGCCATGCCCACATGTCACAAAACTCTGGGTGCAGTGCGGAGAAAGGCTTTTTCCCCCCTCTTCTGTGCTAATGTATCTCCTTGAAAAAGCACCAAAGAGGTTTAAAATTAGGATTGTTCTAGAAAATCCAGAGTAGATAGACAGCAGATGTACACAAGGAAGCAGGATGCTTACAAAGCATCCTCCCCTACCCCTTCCTTCCTCTCCCCTCCCCTCCCTTCCTTCTTCCCTCCCTCCCTCTCTCTGTCTCTGTCTCACTTCTTTCTTCCACCTCTCTCTGTCTCTGTGTCTCTAATTAGATTCTATTTGGCTTTCCCTTTTTGCCATTTGGATTCCTCCAACCAGGCCCCAGGCTCCTAGGCTGCCTGGAAAACCCCCACCAACATTGCCCTCAGGCCATGTTAGCAGTGTGACTCCAGGCTCGCTCTCAGGAGCCCTTGGGAAAGGAGCACAGAGTGCCCTGGACAGACATCACTAAATCCATCCTTCCTTCCTTCCTTCCTTCCTTCTTTCCTTCCTTCCTTCCTTCTTTCCTTTCTTTCTTTCCTTTCTTTCTTTCTTTCTTTCTTTCTTTCTTTCTTTCTTTCTTTCTTTCTTTCCTTCTTTCTTTCCTTCTTTCTTTGCTTCTTCCTTCTCTCTCTTTCTTTCTTTCTTTCTTTCTTTCTTTCTTTCTTTCTTTCTTTCTTTCTTTCTTTCTTTCTTTCTTTCTTTCTTTCTTTCTTTCTTTCTTTCTTTCTTTCTTTCTTTCTTTCTTTCTTTCTTTCTTTCTTTTTGGGTCCAGTTGTGGGGCCTGAACTCTGGGCCTGGGCGCAGTCCCTCAGCTCTTCAGCTCAAGGCTAGCGCTCTACCACTTGAGCCAGAGCGCCACTTCCGGCTTTTTTCTTTTTGCTTATGTGGTGCCGAGGAATCGAACCCAGGGCCTCATGCATGCAAGGCAAACGCTCTACCACGGAGTCACCTTCCCAGCCCACTAAATACTTTCTGAAAATAGTCTGCTGCAAAAGGGTGGCAAAGATTTTATGGGGGTTACAAAGAAAGGCATGTAAGTTAATAAAGCCTTTTAACTGTGTGTTTTGTGTGTGTTCCGGTGTGCTTTACATCTATTAATTCACTTCATCTTCAAAACAACCCTATAAAGAAGTTACAGCTACAGCCCCAGCGAGGCAGACAGCTGAGGCGTGGAGCTGAGCCACTTTCCCAAGGCGAGAGAAGAACAGATGGGAGCCTCGGCTGCTCAGGCTCAGCTTCCAGGTGACGAACAACCTCACAGTAGCCTCCTCGGTGTCGGCGGAACTTGATGCTTCACTGCGCTGCAGATTCTTAAGTTGTGTGTCTTTTTTTTTTTCTTCCAAAGAGTTCAACAAAACAAATGGGAACTCTTCTGTACAACTACTTAAAGATAATAAAAATAGGGCTAGGAAGGTAGCTCAGTGGTAGAGTGCTTGCTGGGTTCAATTCCTTAGCACCACATAAGCAGAAAAAAAAGCCGGAAGTGGTGCTATGGCTCAAGTGGTAGAGCGCTAGCCTTGAGCTGAAGAGCTGAGGGACAGTGCCCAGGCCCAGAGTTCAGGCCCCACGACCGACAAAAAAAAAAAAAAAAGATAATAAAAATATATGTAAAAACAAGAATTCAGCCCGGTGCTATTGACGCCTGCCTGTCATCTAAGCTACACAGGAGGTTGAGATCTGAGGATTATGGTTCAGCCTGGACAGGCAAGTCCATGAGATTCTTATCTCCAATGAACCACTGGGGGAAAAAGGTTGGAAGTGGAGCCATGGCTCAAGAGGTAGAGCCCAGAGCACAAAAGGTAAAGGACAGCACTTAGGTCCAGAGTTCAAATCCCATCACCAGCAAAAAAAAAAAAAAAAAAAAAGCAAGCAAGCAGTATCCTCCAGGATTGTCCTGAAGAGAAAAATGTGTGTGTAGCATCTACTGGACTGACAAAACACTTGTGTCACACCAAGATGAGACAGCTCTGTGAGGCCGCTGACTCCCACAGACAAACCCCATAGTATCACTCACTGTCTCTTTGAGACAGCCCAATGCAAGCTAATGAAAGCCAATGGGAAGCCAGTTGTTTGGGTTTGCTCTGTCTTAGCACTTCAGTTCCCAGGTCAGGGGAGGCTAGATGGAAGAAAAGAGGCCTCTGTTTGCAGAAACCACAGAAGTCCTTGGAATCCCAGATCACCAACAAGCTCACCCTGTTCTTTGTGATGAAGTTGTGACAATTTCTTTTCCCCCAGGCTAGCCTCAACCTGCAATCCTCCTGCCTCCCAAGTAGCTGGGCTGGTAGGCAAGAGCTACTGTACCTAGCCCTGTACTTCTTTCCTTTGCTATTGTACCACAAGGCAAGTATGACTTTAAATAAAGAAAATGATTTGAATGAAGTTAATTTTTTTAAGTTGACTTAAAAAACGAAAGGCCAGAAGCATGAGAAGCACAATGACTAAAGTTTAACCTCAGCTTTACATTTGTTCTGGGTATCATTTAGTGATCGGTAGACAGTATCTTTTTGGCTCTCCTGATAATGAGACTGTTATCTGAGATTTGTTACCTGAGATGCAGGTATTATTATAAGTGTGTTCTAACTGTGCATTCCTTAACAGCGTTGCATGACAATTTGCACGTTCATTGTTCGTTCATTCTTTCCTTCTTTCTTCCTTCCTCTTTCCTTCCTTCCTTCCTTTTCTTTCTGTCTTTCTTTTTCTTTTCTTTTTTCCTTCCTTTCTTCCCTCCCTCCCTTCCTTCCCTCCCTCCCTCCCTTCCTTCCTTCCCTCCCTTGCCTCCCTCCCTCCCTCCTTCCTTCCTTCCCTCCCTCCCTCCCTTTCTTTATCTTTCTTTCTTTCTTTCTTTCTTTCTTTCTTTCTTTCTTTCTTTCTTTCTTTCTTTTCTTTCTTTCTTTCTTTCCTTCTTTCTTTTTCTTTTTTGTTAGTTGTGGGGCTTGAACTCAGCCTGAGTGCTGTCCCTCAGCTCTTCAGCTCAAGGTGAGCCCTCTACCACTTGAGCCACAGTGCCACTTTTAGTTTTCTGGTGGTTCATTGGAGATAAGATTCTCCTAGACTTTCCTGCCCAGGCTGGCTTTGAACTGCAATCTTCAGATCTCAGCCTCCTGAGTAGCTAGGATTACAGGCATGAGCCCACCAGTGCCAGCATGTTCTTTCTTTAGTGCTTCAGAAAAGAGGGAATGGAAAGCAGGCCTGGAAGTTCAGACAAACATCTGAGCTTTAGTGGTCAGAGAGTGTGTCATCTAGAACACGGACATGGCTTTGGTCTTTCATCTTCACTCTCAACTCCAGATCTTCACATCTCAGTTATTACCTTCCCTTGCTGGGCCTCAGAGGAGAGGAAAGGATCGAACTGAATCTATGCTTCTTTTGCGCAGTCAGCATGTTTGTACTTTGGCCGAGTGCTGCTAAGATGGTTCTGTCTTTTTTTCCACCCCACAATGGTTTATTTGCTGTCTTGGACTGATATGCAAATGATCACCATCTGACCTTCTCTTTATGTCAGGCTGACCACTAAGCCTATGTCATCACGTCGCCTAATTTATAACAGAACCCATGTTTGCTGTGTTGGCTCCTCTAGTTAAAATAGATCTAGTAATTTACAGTCACCCACAAAAGAAATTCACTAAGTAACACTAAATAATATCTAAGAGACTCCTGAGAGAAATAAAACAGTTCAAGGCAAATTTCTGATGAAAAAAAAAAAAAAAAACAACCACTCTTATTTTCTGAAACAAATCAGCATAATTCTTTCTCTTCTCAGTATTTTACCTTTTGTTGCTCTCAGAGTTTTAAGAACACACACAGGCACACATATATACACATTCATAAATGAACATATATACAGCACACACCTATACAGCATACATACACATGTGAGCATACATATAATATACAACCATATCCAGTGCACTTGTATGTTCATGCTCATAGGCATACATACAAACATATAACAGTATACACACATGCCCACACATTTGCACACACATATGCACACAAATATACACAGGCATGTGCGCACACATACATATATGTATACACATGCATACACATTTCATTTTTTGGAGGAGAGGTATGATTGAATAGGAAAAGAAGGAAAAGAGATGTTTGTTTTCCATTAAATTTCAAGCCTCTGATGGAAAGAAAAGATGCTTTCTGGAAAATGCACAGATGTACATAATTCTTCACACTGCATTCCCTGGACTCCAGTTAAGAATCCCTGGCTTAAAAGTGTGTGTATGTGGGTGGGTGTGGGTGTTAAAATGCTAAACATTTACTGACTAAAACTAGAGAGCTAATAGCTGGAAGTCAGACCCTTAGTATTCTAGAACCAATTCCTATCTACAACATAGCAAGTGGATGAAAACAAAACTTGTGAAATGTTTAGTAAAAGAACTCTGGGTTTCAGACCATCATACCTTTTCAAGAACTGTAGAGGAAAAAGCAAGGAAATCCTTCCATTGTATAACCGACACTGCCTGCACCACACACCGCATACACTGCATTGTTCTTACCTCTGTACATTTAGCACCCACGAGAGCCAGTTTCGTGAGGGGCCCTCGGGATATGGCCAGGGTGTGGAAACCCCTCTAAAATGCTCTTAGTAACAGAAAAAACGAAACTCCCATGAAACACTGACAAAACGAAATGAGAGTTGTTTGGCTGATTCTAAGTGAGAATGTGCACATACCCCATAGAAATCACCGATATGTATAAGAATTTTAATGAAGATTGCTCAATCTGGATCACTTCAGACAAGGCTGATAGGAGGGACGTGTGGGTCGCCCTGAAGGTGTGTGGCCACTTAGGTGTTGTTTTTAGGACAGTCACTTAGGACAGAACCATCCTTGTTCTTCATGAATTTTAATTCTCACTGATCTGCAGAGAAAAGCAATCTTCTTTGAAAGATTTTGTAGAAAACAGACAGGAGGTGATGAGAGCGAGAAGACAGGGAGGGGGGGATTGTGGAGGGGCTCAATGAAGCCCACCACTCTAAAAGATGAGGAGGCTGACTCATTGCTTCTCAAACCAGCATCAGGAACAGAGCTTTTGTCTTTGAAGAAAGGTCACCTTGTTACTCAACGAATGTTCAGCAAAAGAGATGAACGATTTCACATTAGAACCAAATCTTTCCTGTCATACTGTTGGCTCTTTGTTCACCGGTTTTTGGGTCCTAGACACACGCGTGAGTGGGGAACTCATCTCACTGCTGCACCATTTTCTCCAGTGGGCTTCCATCTGTTCCCACCAGTATGGGGGGAGCTGGTACCAGGGAAAGCTACAGGAAGTTGATGAAAGGAGGTGGGGTGGAGAGTAACTGCCAAGGAGTTGGGAGATCCACACCAAAGGGCATGTTCAAAAGGCCTCTGGAGAGGAGGAAAGGCGGGCCCTTCTGCATTGCATTCCTCATTCCTTGGCTCTGTCTTCAGTTCACAGTGATTTCTCTTTCCGAGCACCACTCATTAAGTAAGTGTATATGTCTTTGTATTATCTTTTGATTCATATGCCTGTTTCCTCAACTAATCACTATCACTGTGTGTGTGTGTGTGTGTGTGTGTGTGTGTGTGTGTGTGTGTGTGTGTGTGTGTGTGTGTGTGTGTGTGTGTGTGTGTATGCTGGTACCTGGGCTTGAATTCAGGGCCTGGGTGCATTTGCATTCAAGGCTGGCACTGGATTGAGCCACAGCTCTACTTCTGGCTTTTTTTTTGGGTGGTTAACAGAGATAAGAGTCTCACAGACTTTCCTGCTTGGGAGGGCTTTGAACCTTCTCAGATCTCAGCCTCCTGAGTAGCTGGGATTATAGGTGTGAGCCACCACACTGGGATTAATCTCCTTTTAATAGCAGAAACTGTCAGCTCTACCTTGGCCTGCCGTCTGCTTGCTGTTCCTCTCTCTTCTTTTGGCTTCTGTTGGTAATCTCTCCCCGACTCCACGAGCCATTGATATTGATGGGTAATCAATTGCAAACCCTGATGCCAATAATGTAATTTGGTTCATGGGACAGAGAGAGAGAGAAAGAGAGAGAGAGAGGGAGAAAGAGAGAGAGAGGTTCTTGGAGTTGTTGAGTTGGGAGGATGCAAGTCTGGTGTAGTAACAAGATTTGCTTGTCAATATAGAGTCTGCACTTGCACACAGAATGAAGGACCCACCAGACCAAAACTGAATGATATAAACTCCTTCCTTTATAGGCATTTATATTATCTTAACCTTAGGAAGTCAGTAAGGGCAGGAAAGTCTGTGAGACTCTTATCTCCAGTTAACCAGGAAAAAAAAAGCCAGAAGTAGAGATCTGGCTCAAGTGGTAGCCTTGAATGGAGAGGATTGGGGATAATGCTCAGGCCCTGAATTCAAGCCCCAGGACCAGCACAAAAAAAAGGAATAAACTTTATGCTTTACTTACAGGCATCAATTTTAATATTTTTTTTTAAATTTTATTTTATTTTATTTGAGAACATACTGTACAGAGGTGCTACAATTACATGGGCAGGATAATGCACAATTTTAATATTTTATTTCAGACCTATTTAAACTTTATGTAGATGGTTTGTTAGATAGTGCTGATAACACACATTTTTTTTTTGGTCACTAAAAACTGTAGTAGCCAGGTGCTGGTCACTCATGAATATAATCCTAGCTTCTTGGGAGGCTGAGAACAGGAGGATTGTGTTTCAAGACCATTCTGGCAGAAAAGTTCACAAGACTCCATCTCAAGAGCTTGGCATGGTGACATGTACCTATCATTTCAGCTACATGGGAAACTGAGATCAGTAGGATTATGGTTCTAGGTCAGCTTGGGCAGAAAAATCCTTGAGACTCCATCTCAGCAGAAGCTGGGTATAGTGGTGGGAGATTGCATCTCAGCAGAGGATCCTGGGCAGAAAGCAAGATCCTAGCTCAAAAACAAAGCCGCATAAAAATGGCTGGAGATACGGCTCAGCAGCAGAATGTCTGCTTAGTAAACATCAAGGCCTTAGTTCAAATCTGAAAAATGTACTTAATGTCATATTAAAGGTTATTTATTGGGGTTATTGGTTATTGGTTATTTATTGGGGCTGGGAAGGTGGCTCAGTGGTAGAGCACTTGCCTTGCATGCATGAGGCCCTGGGTTTGATTCCTTAGCACCACATAAGCAAAAAGAAAAAAGCCAGAAGTGGTACTGTGGCTCAAGTGGTAGAGCGCTAGCCTTGAGCTGAAGAGCTGAGGGACAGCGCCCAAACCCAGAGTTCAGGCCCCACGACTGGACCCCCCCAAAAAATTATTTATTGCAGTGTTGGGGATTGAACCCAGGGCCTTATGCTAGGCAGGTGCTCTACTACTGAACTATATCACCAGCCCTTTACATTTTTTTTTGAGACATAGACTCCCAGTCTGACCTAGAACTTGTGATTTTCATGCCTTAGTCTTCCAAGCGGCTGGGATTATAGGTGTGACTTTTGTATTGTAGGAATTTTTCTATATCATTAAATGTTCTTGCCAGGTGCTGGTGACTCACACCTGCAATGTTAGCTACTAAGGAAGTTGAGATCTGAGGATTGCTGTTCCAAGCCAGCCCAAGCAAAAGAGTCCAAGAGACTCTTATCTCCGATAATTTACTCAGAGAAGTAGCTCTGTGGGTCAAGTGGTAGAGTGCTAGCCTTCAGCAAAAGAGCTCAGGGACAGTGTCCAAGCTCTGAGTTCGAGCACCATGACTCACACACACACATACACATGTACTTTTTCTTACATTTTTTACATAATTTTAGAATATATCGGTGGTAAAGAGGAGTTTCATTGTTGTATTTTCATACATGCATATGAAGTACTAGGTTGTATTCACTCCCTCCATGAGATCCCTTATTAAAACAATTTCAACTGGGTTTCTATTTCCATGTAAACAAAGTACTCTGACCACATTCAAGGCCATTCATTCTTTCTTTTCAGCCCTCCCTTGATCCTGCTGGTAGCCCTTTCTAAACAGAACCCATTTTACATTCTTGCTGTTCATTTTTAAGGTTAAGAATGCAGGGCTGGGAAGGTGGCTCAGTGGTAGAGTGCTTGCCTTGCATGCATGAGGCCCTGGGTTCAATTCCTCAGCACCACATAAGCAAAAAGAAAAAAGCCGGAAATGGTGCTGTGGCTCAAGAGGTAGAGCGCTAGCCTTGAGCTGAAGAGCTGAGGGACAGTGCCCAGGCCCAGAGTTCAGGCCCCACGACCGGACCCAAAAAAAAAAAAAAAAAAAAAAAAAAAGAATGCACACTATTTGTCTGGTTTATTTTCCTTAACATAATGATCTCTAGTTCTATTCATTTTCATTCTTCTTTATGGATGAATAATACATACAAGGGAAAAAGGAACTATATATATATAATTTTTCTTCATTCATTGGCTCATGGGCACCCAGGCAATGCCATATTTGGCTATTGTGAAAAGTGCTGCTATAAACATGGATGCACAGGTCTCGACATCCTTCAGAGGTATGCCACGGAGCAGTAATAGTAGGATCTTAGGGTATTTCTATTTTCATGGATGCTTTTGAGGAATCTCCACATGGACTTCCAGAGTGGCTACATTAATTTATAGTTCATTTTCTCTCACATCTTCATCATTACTGTGGTTTGTTTCTTAAAGAGAATCATTCTGGCTTGGGTGAGATGCAATCTTTTTTTTTTAAACCATTTTTTAAAAATTGAATTCTATTGTCAAGGTGAAATAGAGGGTAAGATAGTGAGTACATGTCCAACTCCCTCATTTTCTCTTGCTTTCCCTTCCCCCCTAATCTTCCTCATGCAATCTTTTTTTAAAAATTTTTTATTGTAAAGATACTATACAGAGGGTTACAGTTACATGAGCAAGGTAATGAGTACACTTCCTATTGAGCATTGTTACCCCCTCCATTATTTTCCCCCTATCATCCCTTCCCTCTCCATCTTCCCCAGGTTCTTTTTTTTTTTTAATTTTGATTAAGTGATTGCATAATTTCCCAAATTTCACAGTATTGTGGAATAATGATGCTCATTTAAAGTCACAAGTTCATTCTAACTTTCCTGGAGCAAATTGTCTATCCTAGTCTATAACATATAACGGTGTACACATATACACCATACATGTGATCAGCAGCATGGGGATATTTAGTAGTGGTTCGACCAGACCTCATGCAATCTTAATGGTGATTTTTCAGTTCCTTAATGGCTGAGGATGCTGACTGTATCATCATCACCACCACCACCATCATCATCATCATCATCATCATCATCATCATCATTTTGAGACATCGTGTTGATGTTTGCCTGGGCTGGTCTGAAACTCTTTTGCTCAAGTGGTCCTCCTTGCTGAGTCTCCAGAATTACTGGGATTACAAGTACATACCATAGCACCTGGCTAAGAATATGATGTGTGTGTGTGTGTGTGTGTGTGTGTGTGTGTGTGTGTGTGTGTGTGTGTGCGTGCTGCTGGGGATTAAACTCAGGGCCTCACATATGCTAGGCAGTGTCATTGAACTATACTCTCCAGTCCCCCCAAGCAGGATTTTTAATGGTTGCATGATTATATGGATATACAACAATTTATTAAATATCTGGCAATTTAGATTGTTTCCATTTCTTCTATTATAATGATTTGTAAAACACCTTTGTGTATAATCTTATTTTCAAGATTACTCTTCTTCTTTATCTGTTTGTTCATCTACAAGAATTATAATTATTATTCCTAAGAATAATAAGAAAAATTATTCTTAAGGGCATTTCCTAAGGGCATCATGAAGACTGAATTAATATTTATAAGATTAATATCTTATAATGAATGTGCATATCTATGAGACTTATTTAGTGTTTTGGCACTAAATCATGTTGGCTGCTATTATTATTACTAACCTTAGTTATTAGTGGTTAGGATCCAAAACATAACTAAATTGACTACTTGGTATTAAGTACATCCAATTATGCCTTCTACAAATTTTATAATATTTTTGTAGGTTTCCCCCCCACACACAATTTGCTTTTTAAAAATTACCTGTACTTTTGCCGGGTGTTTCCTTTTGAATAGTAATTGAGTAGTTGAGACTATGTTTGTCTGGATTTTATTTGGGGCCTCAGGATGTGCTTGGAGTAAAGGCGGAGATCTTAGTATAGCAGAAGCAATTTCCTGGTTTTAAAGTTTAAAGGAAAGAAACAAAGACGTACTGATTTGACTGGCCAAACACTTGTGCACCCAAGTTACAATCTAGTGAAGTGACCTTCTTGCTAGTCTCTGGTTGGCCTAGCAGCAGTAGGTCAGAAGTTCAGAACAAGTGAAATCCCAGGATTAACTGTCCTTCTCTTTTGGATCAAATACTTTTCTGATGAATCAGCTTCCCATGGTAATTGTTTCTGGACCAGGATGCCATCACTGCTGTGGGCCACAATCTCCACTGGCACCAATAAGATCACACGGAATAGAAAAGCAACTGTTGATGGAAGACAGCTTTCCAGGATGCACTCAGGGACCTTCAGATTCTGCGGACTGTGTTGTGGGGGCCTAGGAAGGAAGGGTATGGGTACGGGACCATAAGAATGAGTCTCAGTTCTGGCTTAGCCACCAGCTGGCTGTGCCACCTGAGGCAAATCACATTCTTTTTCACTTGTGGCTTTCTAAGACTAGGTCTCCCTCCCTTTGATGTCCACCTGGCTGCGTCCTGCAGTTCCTAGATCCTCCCACGTCCTTCTTCACTGCCAAAAATGTTTGGCTCTCAGCCCCAGGCCTGACTCAGCTGAACCTGATGAGACAAAGAGACCCACTGAGGTAGGGAGAGTTCTGCAGTCCTGGTCTGCCAGAGTTTGGCTTAGAAAAAGGGGGGTGGCAGGGCTAGAGGCATGGCTCAAGTGGTAGAGTCTTTGCAGAGCAACTGTGAGGCCTTGAGTTCAAATCCCAGTGCCACCATAAAAACAAAGAAAGAAGAAAAAAGGAGTTGCCACATCCATTCCACACCCCCTCCCCCAACCAGGGAAAGACTTGGTAAATGAGCATCTCCAATGTGTAGGGCCTCAGTTGCCTGTCTAGGTCTATAGAGTACTCATGGTAGCTGGCCTGCTGCTGGCTGTTAGTAAATGATGGAGACTGTCACTGTCACTGTGGTGGCAGTAGTTCCTGTCAACCAAAGGACCATAATCCTTTATGTTAAGCGATGAGAAGATTAAAACACTGAAAAGTAAAAGCTCCACATGATTAAGCCCCATTCATGCTTATAATTCCAGCACTTGGGAGGCATAAGCAGGAGGATTGAAATTTGAGGTGAGCCCGGGCAACACTGTAAAATTCTGTGCTAAAAATTCCAAGGATTGGCAGAGGAGTTCCATGGTAGAGCACATGCCTGGCATGCACAAGGCCCTAACCCCCTGCGTGAGGAGGCAGGGAATGGGGGGAAGGAAGTTAGCCATGATTAAACATATCCACAGGTGACGAAGCCAAGTAACTTGCACACAGGACCCAGGGCTTCCCTCGCCCAGTGGCCTTTCCCGGGCAGCCTGTCTCGCAGAAGAAGCCCATGGGCCAGCCTCATTTCTAATCTTCATGGCCAACAGAGGTGACCTGAGTTATCACAGTCTTTGGCTCAGGGTTAAGGGGGTGTGACCTTGGAAGGACTTCAGAAGGAGTCAGAGACTTTGAGCCTCTGGTAAAGGTCTTCGCAAGGTGATGTGGGAACACAGCAAATATTTACTCAGCAATGAACAGCACTGCCCTCAGGCACAGAAAGGGTAAGGCAACTTTTCCTATGAGGTAGCAGTGTATTAAACGGCCTACAAATCAAGTTAGAAAAACAGATTCAGGTTCAGGAAATCAATTTGCAGACAGAATTTTTTTCTTTCCCATGGAAGACAAATAATTAAGTGGCATTACTTGTTCTCATCTTAAAGCCCAGTTTTAGCTTAACTATCATGAATAAATCCATTCATGGGCTTTTGTTTTTGTGGTCCTAAGCCTTGAGCTCAGGGCCTGGGTGCTGTCCCTGAGCTTTTTGGACTCAAGACTAGTGCTGTGCCATTTGAGCCACAGTTGTACTTCTAGCCGTTTTGGTGGTTAATTGGAGATAAAAGAGTCTCAAGGACTTTCCTGCCTAGATCCTCAGATCTCATCTTGAGTATCAGCTAGGATTACAGGCATGAGCCACAGAGGCTCAGGTAATTGGTAGACTTTTTTAAAGGAACTTATCGTTATAGAAAGGCCTCACACATACACAAAAAGTAGAGATTCTGGAGGGTTTGTACAGTGACCATTCCTGGTGCACACACTGTGCATCCAGGTGCCATGATGGCCAGGCCTGGTTAGTCCTGGTTTACCTGTGACTTCTTCCTCCCTCTCCTGGCAATGGATTTGTGAGCCTGTTATCCATAACTCCTTAGCTGGCTGCAAGATTTCCACGAGAACATCTCAGGGTCTCTCTCTGTCTGACTGTTAGATTCAGCTGATTTCTGCACCCTCCATGGACCACAGCACAGGCCCCTTTAGATGCCTCTCGCGGTTTTAGGTCTACATAATTCAGGGAACTGTTTGAAAGTTGAACCTCTTTTAATTTGCCTGCCAGACTGGAACTGAATAAGGGAACGTTTTGGATAGTTTTCTTTATTCCTTGCTGAATTTCTGCCAGCTCTGAATATGGTATGTCCATAAAAGTCTTGTTTTTCTTTTGCCTTTTCTTTGAAGAATGGAACTTCTTTTTCCTTTTCTTCTTGGCGACAAGAGGCTGTCATTCCAGAATCTCCCCTCCCTCCCGCTGTGGCTTGACATTTCTTCAGTCTGGTTCTTGTGCATTCTGAGATTTACACAATGGTCATCTATGTGGGAGCCCAGAAATGTGGACAGTGGCCTGACTCCAAGTCACAGAAAGATGACTGTTATTTCACTCACTAGAGCTAACCTGAAAATGTAAAGTTCCCTTTATCGTCATTACATTTGAAATCATTCTTCCATGAAACCAGGAGAACTAGGAGGGAGTTTAAAAAAAAAAAAAAGGATGACAAGTTAAACAGAAAAAGGATTTGACACTTCCCTGCCAGAATCATTGCCGTCTGTATTTTCAGAATGGCTGGGGAATCTAAGGGCTTGTCTTCAGCCTCGATTGCCTGCTCTGCATTCCTGCTGCAAATCGTCATCCGCATGACACATGACTTCTGGTTAAATGCTTAAGTTTATTAGAGTGGAAACCAATTCTCAGTTATACAGGAAAGGAAAAAAGATTAGGAAGCGAGTCCAACCATTTGCTTATTCATCTGTATACGGGTTAAAACACTTAAAGGAATCTACTAGTTCCTGTTTCCTCACTACATGCAGGCCAAGAAGCAAAAAGAAAAAGAAAAAAAAAAAACAAAAAACAACCCAAACCCCAAATGAAACAAACACTCTTCCCTATTCATGGTATGGAAATCTATCTTCCATTAGCTGTGGGGGTAAGAAATTGCTTCCTTTTCTAATAGCAAGCCAATGTAACCAAACTTTGAAGAAACTGGCTTCCTTGGAGAGGTTCTTTTTCTAATTATGTATTGCTCTGCAACCTAACTCCATGCTGGCAAGCAACTACCATTTAAGCATGCCTGTCAGTGGGCCCTGCAGATCAGCAGTGCACGGAGAGGGCTTTTCTTGGCTTGTGGCATCTATGCCTCTGCGGGGAAGACTTAAAGGCTGGGAGTGACATTGTGTCAGAGCTGGGATCATCTGAAGCCTTCTGCACTCAGGCCTAGCAACTGAGGTGACTCAGCCCGCAGCAAGATGCAACTGAGCAATTATACATGGCTTTTCCAAGGTGGCTTGAGTTTCTCCTTGGGTGCTGATGGGATTCTGAGACAGGCATACCTTCAGAGAACAAATATGACAAGAAAGAGTCAGAATGTCATGCTGGCTGTATTCCAGTGGACAGGCAAACTCAGACTCAGGCCGAGTTAGTTCTGATGGGAGGCAGAAGAATCAAGCTCCTCCTTGGCATGGAGAAAGATCCAGGCAGTGAGTGCAGAAGAGCATGTGGAGACCAACTGTGGAAAAAAAAAAAAAAAGTACAGTTCACCTCAGCCCTACTGGCTTAGAGAGGCGGGAGGGCCTTTGCCAGCGTGTGGTCCTTCTTCACTGAGGGAGTGCAGGGTTCTTTCATGCTCAGTGGTAATCTCTGATGCATGGGTGTTTGTCTGCAGAGGTGTTAAGAGAAGAGGCAGCTCAAACTAGGAAAGCTGGCGGGAAGAAGTAGCTGGACAAATATGTCAGGTAGCCCTCTTCAGTTCTCAGCTAAAATGTTCCCAGTTTCATAGACCTTCCCTGGAACCTCTGTCCAGAATACCCTGTACCCCCACTTCATCATGGCACCCACCTATTTCCTTTTTCACCTTTTACTTTAAAAACCTAATGGAGTTGTTAAGAGTAAGTAGGGCAGCAGCCAGGCATGGGGCCCCTAGCTCAATCCCCAGCAAAACACAAAGTGGGTGGAGAGGGAAAATCTGGCTAGGGCTAAAGTATCTTGGGTTAGATCTTGGTTCTGTTAATTTCTAATTATATAACTTTAAACAATTTATTGTGATGGTGATGTACAGGGGGGCTACAGTTAGATAAGTTAGGTAAACAGTACATTTCTTTTTGGACAATGTCACTCCTTCCTTCCCTCCCTCTCTCCCAGTTTTTCCCTCCGGTCTTCACTCACAAGTTGTATAGTTCATTTTCAATATAGTGATTAACTTTTATTTTTGAGACATAATCTGGGTATGTAGCCCAGACTGGCCCCAAATTCTAGAGCATACTGCTGTAGCCTCTAAAGGACTGGAATTACATATGTGTGCCACCAGGCTGGGATATGTTTCTGTGCCTTAGTTCCTTTAAAAAAATGTGCTACTGAAACAAGGAAATTTTGTTGAGTCATGGTTAGGGATTTGGCAGAGTACTTGCCTACCATGCAACAAGATCATGGGTTCAATTCTCAACACTCAAGAAAAACAAGCCAACAAACACATCAGTTGTGACTACAGGACTGAAAAGGGTAAAAAGGTAGACATCGACTGGATCAATGGTAGAATCAGCAGATGAATTAGGACAAGGGAGATGAACAGCAAAGGTAATCCCAAAGAGAAAAGAGGCAACAGAGGCCAGGGAAAATTCTAGTGACATGAAAAATGAAGCAAGGCTAGGAATGTGGCTTAGTGGTGGCCTAGCATGCATGAAGCCCTGGGTTCAATTCCTCAGTACCACATACACAGAAAAAGCCAGAAGTGGTGCTGTGGTTCAAGTGTTAAGAGTGCCAGCCTGGAGCAAAAAAAGCTTAGGTACAGTGAGTGCCCAGGCCCTGAGTTCAGACCCCAGGACTGGGAAAAAAAATCCCTATTCGTAAGTGGAAGCTGGGGTCATCAACTTTATAGCTGAGACCTCTCACTGAACAGTTGAAAACTGCACACACTCCTTGTGCTGTGAGTGTCAGGTCACTCTTTGTTCCAGGCTAAGCTTCCTGCCATGCCTTGGGGCACCCTGTTTGAAACAGTTGGCCCTGGGGACCCGACAAGCTGCTGAACCTTTGAGGACAGTGAACTGCAGATTTGAGTCTTCCAGGGAAGCAGGTGTGAGCAGATGTGTGCGCCCAATGCCTCTCATTTGTGGGCTGATTCATCGAGTATTTCATAAAAATGATGCATTCCTAGTAAGAGACACTGGAAAAGATTACAAGCCAGCTACTGACCTTCCGTTTGAGTGGTCACTAGAGGGCTGGTTCCTGAACGATACAGAAGGTTTGAAGCCAGACCAGGCAGGAAAGTCTGTGAGACCCTGCTCTCTGTTAACCAGCAAAAAGGTAGAAGTCTGGGACATAATGAATTATACAGGAGTCTAGGCATTCACACAAAGTGAGACTAATAGGAGGAGACTCTTAGGGGAGGAAGACAAAGGCACATTGCCTCTCATCATATAAAATAATATTTATTGAAATGAATTCTGGGAAATGGAAAAAAGGTGGAAGTGAAGGAGTGACTCAAGTTGCAGAACACTATCCTTGCATAAGAGAAAAAAATAGTCAAGTAAGAGGGCAAGGCTCTGAATTCAAGCACCAGTACCAGCATACACATACACACGAATGAATGAATGTATGAATAATTGATCCTGGAGAAACCAGGACCCTCCAACAATCTCAAAGCAGACCCCTCTGGTTCCATGACCTCCAGGACTGAGATCAGTGAGCATCAGCACTGGCACTAGTGGGCAGAGCATGAGTCCAGACAGAATCATGGGTGACCATGCCTCTTTTAAGTAAATCAAATCCCTTTATTAATCATTCTCCATTCTTATTCCATTTATATCACAGTTCTACAATAAAAGATTCAGAAGAATAATCCATAAACTGACATAAGCATAGATAGCTCTCTCTCTCTCTTTCTGCTTAAGGAACAAAGGAGCAGTGTAGAGATGCTTGTGCTGTAGTAGCCAGAACAAGCTACATAACTGGTTGGGGGGTTGAAGTATGAGTTCCTGCTCAAGAACTAAATTTCTAAAAGGGCTGGGGGTGGAGTTCAGTGGCAGAGTGCTCATTTATCACGTGCAAGGATCTGGGTTCTAGTTCCAGCACTGCAGAAGAACAACAAAAACTGACCAGCAATCAAAATTACCAAGAAATTCCAAAGGGACAGCCAAGTGTTGAGTCAAGTTCAGAGGCGCACCTCAGTGTGTCACCTTTGTGACCCACATCCCACTGTGACTGCCCCCCTCTCCCGCCTCCCAAGCCAGACCTTTTAATTAATTAATTAATTATTGTGGGTCCTGGGGCTTGAACTCTGGGCCTGGGTGTTGTCCATGAGTTTCTTTTGCTCAAGGTGGGTGCTCTACCACTTGAGCCACAGGGTCGTGTCTGGCTTTGAAAATGTGTTAAGTGGGGGCTGGGAAAATGGCTCAGTGGTAGAATGCTTGCCTTGCATGCATGAGGTCCTGGGTTCGATTCTTCAATACCACATAAGCAGAAAAAGCTGGAAGTGGTGCTGTGGCTCAAGTGGTAGAGCGTCAGCTTTGAGCTGAAGAGCTGAGGGACAGCACCCAGGCCCAGAGTTCAGGCCCCACGACCAAAAAAAAAAAAAGAAAAGAAAAAAAGAAAAGAAAGTGTTCAGTTATGTGATTCTGGACAAGGCATCTACCTCATCAAGTTCTCTGGTTTGAAAAGTGTCTAGAATATCTGGCATAAAGCAAACATTAGATAAATGTATAGTAAATATATATACTACAGCAAGACTAATAAGTATCTTAACCTGCCAGAGGTAACTATTGGTCAAGACATCATGAATTTATGAACATTTTTTTGATGTTTTAAAAAACCTGGGTTCCTGATAAATAGAATTATGTTTTTATTACAATGACAGTGGTCACCTTTTAATTAATTAATTATTGTGGGTCCTGGGGCTTGAACTCTGGGCCTGGGTGCTGTCCATGATTTCTTTTGCTCAAGGTGGGTGCTCTACCACTTGAGCCACAGGGTCGTGTCTGGCTTTTAGAGCAGTTTCCTGGAGATAAGAGTCTCAAGGATGTTCTTGCCTGGGCTGGCAATCCTCAGATCTCAGCCTCCTGAGTAGCTAGGATTACAGGTGTGAGCCATCAGCACTGGGCCTTTTAATTTATTTTTAACAATTAAATGAGGTATTTTGAGAGAGAGTCTGGCTTGAGGCCAACAAGTCATAAAGCAAGATTGCAGAATGAAAGAAGATACTCGTCCTCAGTCAAGGGCTGGGAAGCCTGTGGAGTGCAAGCTGTCATGATGCCAGCTTCACACAACTGCTTCCTTCATGTAGAAGCGCTCAGCAGGGACATCACTGACTCCACACAGGAAATAAAGCTGTTGCATCAGAACAAAAAAGGAAGAAATAACCTTTCTTTTAATGATTCAGAATACTGTTTTAAAAAGCAAAAGTCATAGGATAGGAAATGCTGCTTTTTATTTCATACACACACACACACACACACACACACACACACACATTTTTCTATTTCATATAAATTCTATTAGGTTGAGAAAAAAGTATTAAATTTGTAAGAAAACCTGCAAGTAGTGTTTCATATTTTAACCTAGGAAGAAATTTGGTGTATGGAGGCATAAATATTTGATATGAACTGTTTATTAATATTTTAATAATTCTATGAGAGGACTCCCTCCCTTTCTCTTTCCTTCTCTCTTCTTTCTTCCTTCTCTCTTCTTTCTTTCTTCCTTCCTTCCTTCCTTCTTTCCTTCCTTCCTCTCTCTCTCTCTTTCTTATACAGGGATTTGCTACATAATACAGATTGTTCTAGAGCCTGCACTCTTCCTGCTTCAGCTGCCCTTGTGTTGGGATTACAGGTGTGTGCTATAACTCTGGCATCTCAGTTTCTCTAGCGAGATATTTGTACATTATTTAACTATGATCATCCATAATTCTTAAGACTTTCAGAAGTCTTGATCAGTGTTCTAAGTCAATATCGTTGACTGCAAAATTCTAAAGAAGTTAAATTGCCATTGGTCAAATAATTCGCCCAAGGTACACAGATTTGGGATACTTCTCCTTAAGAGCTGGCCACTGAACAATGAAGTAATCCGAGAGATGGAACAGAATCTTTCCGGACAGAGATAATGTTTCCACTCGGCAGATGCTCTCAACGTAGACAATGATCACCTTCTTTATTCCAAGGATCCCAAGGAAGAGGGCAGATACACAGATAGGAACACATGTTCCTGGTCCGTTACACAACACCTTTAAAAAAAATTAAAGGTTAAATTACAATACAGAAGATTAATCAAAATGAGGTATCTTGCATTAAGACCTCCTGCACTTTAAGAGATTTGTGTATTAGTCCAGTAAGTCTTTCTTGGTGAAGAACCTGGATGTAGCGGGCAGAGCACGTGGAAGCCAATGCTCGTGGAAACCATGTGAGCATTTTGCCTTGGCTCTCCTGGTCACCAGCTCCGGGACTGGGAACCAATTCTGAACTTCTAACAAGAGCCTGGGGCTCACAGACACATGTGGTTCTTCTCTGTAAATCTTATCTGTCTCCAAATATACTGAAACAGACCGAGTTATTAAGATTCATTCTGTTTTCTTTCTTCTACTACTGTACTTTGGAGGTAGGAGAAAATGTCCTGGATGGCTATCTTATAGGATATTTTTGTGAGATATGAAATAATTTTCAGGGTGGCAACCACATGAATGAGATTTTTTTTTGTGGGGTCTGGTTGTGGGGACTGAACTCTGGGCCTAGGCACTGTCCCTCAGCTCTTCAGCTCAAGGCTAGTGTGCTACCACTTGAGCCACTTCCAGCTTTTTTTCTTTTTGCTTATGTGGTGCTGAGGAATGGAACCCAGGGCCTCATGCATGCAAGGCAAGCACTCTACCACTGAGCCACTTTCCCAGCCCAAGATTTTTCTTATTCTCATTAAACCCTTAAGAGGGGTTAATCTGTGTTTGAAAGCCAGCCAACTTTTAATGCTTTTGAAAGTGTGCTAATTTTTTTCCTTTGTTTTTTTTTTATTGTGAAAATACTGTACAGAGGGGTTACATTTACATGGGCAAGATAATGAGTACATTTCTTACCAAGCATTGTACCCTCCTCCTTTGTTTCCCCTTCCCATCCCTTCTCATCCTCCCCCTGCCCCCCCACCCAATCCTCCCTGCTTCCCCCCCCCCCCGCCACCAAAGTTGTAAAGTTTGTTTTCGACATAACAACTTGTACATCTCATTGTTGCAATGGGTCCATCTGTATCCCAATTTAAACGATTTGTTTTTCCCCTTCCCCTCCACAAATTATACCGACATCAAATACAGTGAAAGCAGGGGTTATACTGTGGGGGAGTGACATACAAAGCAACAAAGAAATAATCTTATAAATGTGTTAGAAACAATCACATGAAAGAAAAAAAAACATTTGAATACATATCTTAGGGTTCATTTCCCTAACATCACCTTATCTGACCTTTTCTGCTTGACTCAGACATATACTAGATATTGCAAATAAGGGAAACCATGGGACCTATGTTTCTTTGGGCCTGGCTTACTTCACTTAATATAATTTTTTCCAAGTCTTTCCATTTCCTAACAAATGGGGTAATGTCATTCTTTCTGATGGAGGCATAGAATTCCATTGTGTATATATACCACATTTTCTTGATCCATTCATCTACTGAGGGGCATCTGGGTTGGTTCTATATCTTAGCTATAGTAAATAGTGCTGCAATAAACATAATCGTGCTGGTAGCTTTAGTGTGGTCTTGTTTGTAACCATTTGGGTAAATGCCCAAAAGTGGGATTGCTGGGCCATAGGGGAGCTCTATGTGGAGCTGTTTGAGGAACCTCCATACTACTTTCCAAAGTGGTTAAACAAGTTTGAAAGTGTGCTAATTTTTATAGAAAGCTACTGATTAAAAACAATTTAATTGACTAACCTAACAAGAGAAACAAAAAATTCAATCCACAGAATGACTGCAAAGAATGTTTGTATGTCTGAAGAAAATGAGAAGATGCTTACTTTACATAATTTGTTGATAATCTATTGTTATTTTTAGAGGAAAAAGAATCTTACCCAGTATCTTAATCATATGTTCACAGTGACCAAATTAGTGATACCTAACAAAGTGTTTTACTCCTAAAACCTTAAAATTGGAGGCATCTGGGTCTATGCCAATTGGCATGATCTACAATGTCACATGACCTTTCAAGGCCATGAGCACAAGACTCTAATAGTGGGATGCACCTCCCATTACACTGTTTAACCACTTCAGCAATGCAGGGAGTCCCCTAGACAGACAGACACTCCTGCTTCCTCATGGCCTGTGGTCAGAGTTGCAAAGTTTTGCTAAAAGTGGTCTGGTTTGGATTGATTATGCCCCTCCTGAGGAGTGACCATTTGGAAAGCTTTGGGAAGAGAGTGGGTAACATAACTTGTTGTTGTTGTTGTTGTTGTTTGGGGGGGGGGAGCAATCTTCTGTCCATTTTCCTGAAGCTCTTTTTTTTGGGGGGGGGGTCCAGTCGTGGGGCCTGGGCACTGTCCCTCAGCTCTTCAGCTCAAGGCTAGCGCTCTACCATTTGAGCCACGGCACCACTTCCGGCTTTTTTCTTTTTTGCTTATGTGGTGCTGAGGAATCGAACCCAGGGCCTCAGGCATGCAAGGCAAGCGCTCTACCACTGAGCCACCTTCCCAGCCCTTTCCTGAAACTCTTTACTTAAAATTTAAATAATTTCTCTTGAGTAACCATCTGCTATACTGTTCTCCAGACTCTTAACTTGTTCCTTTATTTATTTTCTTTGGTGCCAGTACTGGAGCTTGCACTTAGGGCCTGGGCACTGTCACTTAGTTTTTTTCTGCTGAAACCTGGTGCTCTAGCACTGGAGCCACACCTCCACTTGTGGCTTTTTGTTGGTTAATCATAGATAAAGAGTCTCAATGATTTTCCTGCCTGAGATGACTTTGAACTGAAATCCTTAGACCTCAGACTCTTGAGTAGCTAGGATTACAGCTGTGATCACGGGTGCTGGCTGCTGTTTTTTATTGCTCATAGCCGGTACTCTCCCACTTGTCATACCCCTACTTCTGATGATTGGCTGGTTAACTAGAGATAAGAGTGTCTAGGATTTTTCTGCCCAGGCTGGCATCAAATCACTATGCTCAGAACTCAGCCTTCTGAATAGCTAGGATTACAGGCATGAGTCACTGGCGCCCAGGTTCTACGAGATACCTGCCTGTAATCCCTGCACTGCGGAGGCGAAGGGAGGAGGATTACAACTTTAAGACCAGCCTGAGCTACAGAGTGAGACCTTGTCTCAAAGCAAGCAAACAAACTCTCCAACCTGTCTAAATAGACCCCCAAGGCAATATAATAGAAAGAACAAGGGGCTAAGCAGCAGAGCTAAGAGCCTGTGGACTAGCTCTGTTATTCTGGGCAGCAGCAGTGACATTCACCACCTCAGCTCTCTCCATCATTACTAATAACTTGCCATAGCAAAGCACTGGGCTGAACATTTCACATATATCCTATTTTAATTAATTCTCATAGCAACCATTATTACATAGTTTTTTGTGTGCGGTATTGGGGTATGAAATCAAGCCTATACTTGCCTAGCAAGCACTGTGAGCTATATCCCTTGTCTTTTTACTATTAGTTTTTCTCCTGCTAACTTTGCCCAAACACTGCCTCCAATCATGATCCTCCTACCTCTGTTTCCCAAGTACAAGGGCCACAGATCTGCACTAACCCTGGTTGGATTGCTTTTGAGATAGGGTCTCCCTATCTTTTGCCCAGTTTGGCCTGTTTTCACATTCTAAATTAATTATCATCACACTTAGCCTAAATTTTAATTCTTATTTGCAGATGAAGAAAATGTGCCACAGAGACACTATGGTAGTTGTTCAGTCCTATTTAGTAGGTGAAAGAGTCATTTTGTTTCAGGTCACTTTTTCTTCTGTGGTTAAATTATCCTATCTAAAATCAGAAACACTGGACTAAAGGATATTCTAGGTCAGCCAGGATTCTATGATTCTGTGATCCTGTGACTTGAATTTGCCTCATATTACAAACTTGTCTCAGGATTTAGCTTTTTTTTTTTTGGTCGTGGGGCTTGAACTATGGACCTGAGCGCTGTCCCTCAGCTCTTCAGCTCAAGGCTAGTGCTCTACCACTTGAGCTACAGAGCCACTTCCAGTTTTCTGGTGGTTTATTGGAGATAAGAATTTCACAGACTTTCCATTTCCTAACAAATGGGGCAATGTCATTCTTTCTGATGGAGGCATAGAATTCCATTGTGTATATATACCACAGTTTCTTGATCCATTCATCTACTGAGGGGCATCTGGGTTGGTTCCATATCTTAGCTATGGTAAATAATGCTGCAATAAACATAGTTGTGCTGGTAGCTTTAGTGTGGTCTTGTTTGTAAACATTTGGGTAAATGCCCAAAAGTGGGATTGCTGGGTCATAGGAGAGCTCTTGTGAAGTCTTTTGAGGAACCTCCATACTGCTTTCCAAAGTGGTTGAACAAATTTACATTCACACCAACAATGAAGTAAGGTTCCCTTCTGTCCACATCCCCTCCAGCATCTGTTATTAGAGTTCTTGATTGTTGCCGTTCTAACTGGGGTGAGGTGGTATCTCAATGTTGTTTTGATTTGCATTTCTTTTATGGCTAGGGAGGTTGAGAATTTCTTCATGTGTCTATTGGCTTGGAAAAAATTATATTAAGTGAAGCCAAGCCAAGCCCAAAGAAACATAGGTCCCATGGTTTCCCTTATTTGCAATATCTAGTATATGTATGAGTCAAGCAGAAAAGGTCAGATAATGTGATGTTAGGAAAATGAAGCCTTAGACATGTATTTAACTTTTTTTTTCTTTCATGCATTTGTTTCTAACACATTTAAAAGATTATTTCTTTGTTTCTTTGTATGTCGCTCCCCCACAGTATAACCCCTGCTTTCACTATATTTGATGTCGGTATAATTTGTGGAGGAGAAGGGGAAAAACAAGTCATTTAAGGATACAGGTGGACCCGTTACAACAATGAGAAGTACAAGTTGTCATATCAAAAACAAACTTTATAACTTTGGTTGGGGGGGGGGGAGGATTGGGTGGGGGGGTGGAAGGAGGCTGGGAAGGGATGTGAAGGGTAAACCAAGGAGCAGGCTGCAATGCTTGATAAGAAATGTACTCATTATCTTGCCCATGTAATTGTAACCCCTCTGTACAGTATGTTCACAATAAAAAAAAAAAAAAGAAAAAAAAGAATTTCACAGACTTTCCTGCCAGGGCTGGCTTTGAACTGCGATCCTCAGATTTCAGCCTCCTGAGTAGCTAGGATTACAGGTGTGAGCCACTGGCGCCCGGCTAGGACTTAGAATTCTAGAACCGCTAAGAATGTATGGCACTGCTGACATGTTGGACTGTGGTTGTGCAAATGTATTTAAGCTGTGGGCCAGTCCTATGCAACCCATGCATTGACATGACTCTGTGCATTGACATGTGTGTCTAGCTGAAAAGCACTGTATTTAGTACTTCTTAAGCCCTGGACTATTTGTGTTGCTTTTTTCAATCTTCTTTTCAATTTTATAGGACAAAATGCAATTATAGCTAAAAGAAGGTAAGGAAATCTTGCTGGACCTTGAATGTCACAAAATGATTTTCCTATTTTGTTGTTCATTTCAACATCTGATGGACCCTCTATAGACAAATTATTTATATATTTTTCTTTTGGTGTTTTGAGGCAAGGTCTCCTTAGGTACCCTAGGTTAGCTTGGAACTTACTATGAAGTTCAGCCTGGCCTCAAACTTGTGATTCTCATGCCCCAGCCTGCTGAATGTTGAGATTACAGGGGTGTGTCACATACCTGGCTCTACATTATTTCTACATTATAGAGATGACTGCCTATGATTGGGTATTGGTAGGAGATGCACTAAAAACCTGACACAGATTAGAAATAGAGTTTAACTTAAAGGAATTTTGTTTTATATTTGTTGCATATATTCATGTTTTGAGGTACCTTAATACAAAAGTCCCAGGTACAAGAAAATCATAAAAATCATAATTAAGTGGACACAGATAGGTACCAGTGGCTCACACCTGTAATCCTGAGATGGGAAGGATTGTAGTTCAAGGCCAGCCTAGGCAGACCGGCAAGCAGTCTGGGCAGACACCCAATAGGTGGGGGCCATGGTATATACCTGTCATCCTAGCTACATGGGAGACTGGTCAAACACAAAAGGACTAGGAGATGACCATTCAATAAAAGAAGATGGGTGTGGTGGCATACACCTGGTATCCAAACTACAATGGAGGTGTAAAATAGGGGCAACATGGGCTTAGGAAAAAGCAAGACCCTATTTCAAAGTGGAGAGAGCAAAAGAGGATGGAAGACATGGTGGAGGGTCAACCTAGCAAGCACGTGTCCTGATTTCAAACTCCAGCACTGCCTCAACATATGCAAGGGCCTAGGCAACCCTCAGCACCAGGGAGGAAAAAGACTTAGAAAAAGAAAAGGCAAACAAATCTCAAGAAAAATCACTTAATTAAGCACAGTTTTGTTTCTAGCAGCCTAGACATTTTCTTTAGTGTGGATTATGGATATTTCATTATTCAAAGCATACCAAACAGATTTATTCCAAGGACTGAACAACAACAATAAAAAAATACCCACTGAGACAGCCTGCATAAAGTAGATGTTAAGTAATATAATGGTTAGAGCTGTCTTTTTACCAAAAAAAAAGTCTACATTTCTGTAGTGAATGTGGGGTCATGCCATCTCTCCTCCTTACTACTGGAAGCTCTTTGTGGGCAGAGACCACTCTTAGGCTGATCTATACTCTTCATGTGGAACAGAGCAGGCTGCAAGGAAAGGATGGAGCAAGAAGACAAGGGAAGAGTCTTCCTTGTTTAGCCTGTGTGGAGCCAAATGCTTCTATTGGACAGATTGGCCATTTGTAACTCTGTTATATACATTGTTATTTTTTCCTCCTCATCAAACCATGATCCTCAGATCTAGCCACCTGACTAGTTAGGATTATGGGCATGAACCACCAGTGTCTGACTCTTGACTCTTTCTTCTCTCTCTCTCTCTCTCTCTCTCTCTCTCTCTCTCTCTCTCTCTCTCTCTCTCTCTCTCTTTGCCAGTCCTTGGGCTTGAACTCAGGGCCTGGGCTCTGTCCTTGAGCCTCTTTGTGTTCAAGGCTAGTGCTCTACCACTTAAACCACAGTGTCACTTCCGGCTTTTTCTGTGTAGTTTATTGGAGATAAGAGTCTCACCAAGTTTCCTGCCTGGGTAGCTTCAAACTGCGATCCTCAGATCTCAGCCTCCTGAATAGCAGGATTACAGGCCTGAGCCACTGGCACCCCAACTTTCTCCTTCTTTTTAAAAACTATCCCACATCTGTTCACCTTTTTCTTAGGGAAACCACTGCACCCCTTGCTTTCAATTTAAGTAGAGCTGACTCCACATCTGGCTATAAGAAGACTTATGACTGAGCAATCAGAGCATGGAATTCCCGTGGTGAAAAGCACTGGCTCAGAGAAGAGTACATAATTCAGGCAGAAACCACAAGTTTTAGTGGGCTGTCTGCTGGAGCTGCTGAGAGAATGGTGCCTCTCCTACTGTTCTGGAAGCGTTAAGATGCATGGACCCGGCACTGCCGACATCTACTTTACTACCAAGTGGAGAGCTTGAGAACAAAGCCATCGTAGAACACAGCAGAGCAAAACAGGGCAATAAGGACACCAGGTTCTGAAGCAGCACAGAAGTTCCAGCTTCGCCTGAAAAAAAACAGATCTCTTCCTAGCCGTGCCAGGTACATGAGAAAATGAACATATTCTATTTTTGTGTAAGCCAGTTTGAAATAGGATTTCTGTCACTGGCAATAAAAGGCACACTAAATGACACAATCCTTTATTGTGCCTAACTCCTCAACCAGCCGTGGACAATCTGAAACGTCTACCAGCAGGTGTTCAATATGTCTGCTGGATGCATGGCCAAATCAATAAATAAAGTTCTCCAAGAGCAGAAAGCCCATGAAATGGACTAAAAATAATGTAAGTTATAGGTCTAGAAACTGGAAAGGGGCCAGGGCTACTTTAAGTATGAAGTCATGGGGTTAGATGAGGCATATCAAGAATCAAGAACAATTCGAACATGTTTATTGTTCTGTAGATTTGGGTCATTGCAGGTCAAGTCCCACTGGCTGAAATAACACTGGTATGTATGAAAAGATGTGTTTATCTTTTGTAGTCTGAACTTAACTGCTAACCCAGCAGGAGCACCTCCCCTCCTCCTCAAAGAACTTGGGGTCTCAGATTGGTTGTAGGGCAGAGATCATGTAGTTGGGGGTGATCTAAGACAGAACATGTGGCTGTGAGCCATGTGGAGCCCAGCTAAGGCTTCAGTCTTGGGGCTAGAAAGAAGCAGAGTCCAATGTTGTGTCACAGGCCTGAAAAATCAGTCTCCTGCTATTGGATGTGGAGGCTACAAGGAGTCCAGAAAGCACAGAACAGAGCTTCAGGGAAGTTTTATCATGTTCTATGAGCCATGAGCCATAGATAAAGAGCCAGAGAACTAGAATCCATGGTGAAAAATTTGAGCTGACCCAAACAAGCAGGCTAGACAAAGGTCACAGGTGTTAGCAGATTTAATGGTTCTGCTTACTGGATAATGGATATGCCATGCAGAAAGGCTAAGGGGGAGATTAGGAGGGGAATGAACAGTGTAAAAAGAAGCAAAACTAAACAAACCACTTTAAGAATGGTTCAAGAAATTAAGAGGAAAGCCACAAAGTCCCTTGTCTAGTTTCTAAAGTGTGAAAAAACAAGAAAGATGAATGTGCATCTTGCAGTCAGCAAAGCTACCAAGATAGAGAAAGAGAAGAGATCTTTAGATTTGGCCTCTGATCTGAGGATTCCATTACTTTCAGTAACGGCTACTTATGTGTTATGAGGTTAAAATACAGGGCAGGGAAGAAGGAGCTGAGGTGGACTTACAGAAAGGAGCCAATGGGCAATATGTGAATATGAAGATGAGTGGAAACAAAGTGAGGCAGAGAGAAGAACTGACCATAGCTGCTAAAATCTTCATCTGCTTCAGTCCATCAGAAAGGATGATGAAGGCTAATAAGAATGAAGATGATGAGGGCAACAAAGGAGAGTCAGGGAAGAACAGATCCCATTAGAGCAGTGGCAGGATTTCCTTAGGCAGGGCTTTCAAAAGCTGGGCTGTGAGCACAGGAAGAGTCAGGGTGGAACATGGGTCAGAATTACTGGCAGAACAAATCTGGTGACCATTCCAGGGTATGGAAAAAATAGGCAATACAGGTCACATCCAAGACAAGAGGAAGGCAAGAGCAGTGGACCAAAAGCCTCCAAAAACTGAACAGAGAAGCATCTGAGTGAAGCATCAGGGAGTGAAGAAGAAAATGCAGTTGCAGGGCAGGTGTCTCTGCCGTGCGGGGGACAGGAATCTGGGCTGAGGCTGAGGAAGGGCGGGACTCCCTGTCAGCAATCAGTGGAGGTGGACAGCAGGAAGGAAAAGGATGTGTGGCAGATGGGGTGACGCACGTGTCTGGCTTAGGTTATGGTACGCTTCATTTCTTCCTTTTTGTGTATATGTAATCATCTGAGTAGTGATAAACAGAAACATCTAACTATCAAGACCAACATGGGTCAAATAAATCCTAAGCAACCGAATCACTCCTTATGAACTTCAAAGTCTCCTATGATCCCACTGCTAACAGAATTTTCTGAGTCTGTCATCACTGGGTACACAACATTCTGAGGTCTGCTTTCCCATTTATCACACAGATTCTGTCCTGTGTTTTTGTGACGGAGTGAGCTCCTTCACAGTGAGAACATGCCACAGCCTAGCTAGACACTTTTATTTTTATGTTGGAAATCATATTTACTAATTTCTACCAAACTGACTTCAAAAATGGCATGAGGCTGACAGCAAGAAAGGGAGGTGGAGGTGATAGTTTCAGGTTAACATTAACCAACCAGAGAACACATACCACCTCTCAACAACTTTTCTATTTCTCTTTATCTAGACGCACACCTTTCATCTTCTAAGCCATTTTAAAAAGTAAGAAAGTTACAAACTGGGTTGTGGGGTTTTTGTTTTGTTTTTTGATGCCAGTACTGGGTTTTGAACTCAGGGCCTTGCGGTCTTGCTTAGCTTTTTTGCTCCAGGCTGGCTGGTGCTCTATCACTATGAGCTATACCTCCACTTCTAGCTTTTTGTTGGTTAACTGGAGATAAAGAGTCTTTCAGGCCGGCTTCAAACCACGATCCTCAGATATCAGCTTCCTGAGTAACTGGGATTACAGAGGTGAGCCACCAGTGCCGAGCTCAAAGTAGTTTTTGTCTAGACTAATACACTAATTGTTTTAAGAATAATGAATTTATTGTTGGCTCCTCAAATAGAAGTTACTTGAGTTTTCCTTGTACACAACTTAAACAAAAATGTTCACAACTTAAAAAAAAAAATCCTCCTCAATTAGTACTCTGAAGAGATTCCATGTCCATGACCCCATTCCTCTGCAGTCATGCTTGCATGCAGTCCGCCGAGAAGCTGCATAAGAGCCAGAGGAGAGGAGGAGATCCAGCCATTTGTGGTACTGTAGATAGAACCGGAGAGTGTCAGGTTAAGTGCGTTAAGTCAGGCACAGAAAGACAAACACCTTCTGTTCTCACCTGTGTGTAGAAGCTAAATAAAGTTGATGACATAAAAGCAGAGAGCAGAACAGAGGCCCTTAGAGGCTTCTGCAAGGGGAGAGGGAGAGGCTGGGTAATGAGCACCAAAACACAGTGGAGGGAAGAAGCAGTTCTAATGGTACACAGCACAGAAGAACTACAGGCTACAATAATGATGTATTTCAAAATAACTTGAGCAGGAGTGTGAAGGCTCCCAGTACTGAGAAATGATAATAATAATAATTTCACATTTTAAATGTGTTTTGAATTACCTTATACTCTACAAATGAATGAAAAAATGTTAACTGATTTTTTTAAATTTATTTTTTTTAAAGAAGATGAACAGCATGGTGTTTAGGGACCAGGGCTTTGCAATCATGCTGACCAGGGTTGGCTGCTCTATGGCAAGTGACCCAGCAAAACTAATTTATCTATCCATGCTTCAGTTTCTCCAATCATGGATCCATTCTTTCAAGAAACAATTTATTGAGCACGAACAATGTGCCAGGTACTGTTCTTGGTATCAGGGATGTATAGCTTAATGAAGTTTACACTCCAGTAGGTCAACAACAAAACAAAGCAAAAGACAGGCATATGAATATACAATACACAGCAGGACAAGTGGACTGAGTTACTGAGGGCCAATAAAAGGGTTTGGGTTGGGGCTGGAAAGGAGAGACCTGGAGATGTGATATTATCAAGCAGAGATGCTGAACTGTATCTCGGAGCTTTGAGCTTCTTGTAGTAATAATGTTAACAAAGATGCAGATTTAAAACAAAGATGGAATTGGCTCTATGGTTTTTAGGAGGGATGTGGCAATTTGAACCTATTTTCATCTTGAGTCTGTAATAGTAAAGGCAAGGAATGTTAGAATGGAAATAGCAATCCAGTCAGAACCAAATATAACAATCCAGTCAGAACCAAACATATAAGATTGGATCTGCTACACAGTGCTGTTGTATAGATTAAGTAAAAGGTAAAGTATTTAACACAGTGTCTGGCCCATGACAAAATGTCAGTAGTGGCCATTGCAGGTGGTTTACACCAGTAATCCTAGTTTCTCAAGAGGCTGAGGGTTGAGGATCACAGTTTGAAGTTAGCTGGAGCAGGAAAAGTCTGTGATACTCCTATCTCCAATTAACCCCCGGAAAACCAGAAGTGGTGCTGTGGCTCAGAGTGGTAGAGGGCTAGCCTTGATCAAAAAGAGCTCAGGAGAAAATGAGGGAAGAGTGAAAATGTTCAAAATAAATGTACTCAATACCTGATTTATGTAACTGTAATCCCTCTGTACATCATCTTTACAATTATTATTTTTTTAAGGCTCAGTGACAGTGCCCAGGTCCTGAGTTCAAGCCCCAGGACCAACAAACTAAATACAAAAGTGGCTATAATACTCTACCACAAAGTACAATAGTATATAGTGGAATTGAGTGTTGTGTGGAATAAAGGCTGGAGGCAGAACATAAAGAGAGATTAAATGCACTGTGCTGATCTTCTCCTCAAGGTCTGTCAACTCTGTTGCAGGCACAGCTTTGATCTGGCATGATTTATCCCTACCTTCCAAGGATACCTAATTAGAGTAATCTAACTATCTCTTTCAGTCAATTTATCATCCAGCCTACTCTAAGTGACATTCATATTTTTAAAAATGATAAAAAGCACCTGATTGCTAGCAAGGCACTTTCTGGATTTCTACATGTGGTAAATTACTGCAGGATTTCAGAGCTTTTCCTCTGAATCTGCAGTGCTCTTGTAATGTATTTCTTAGTTTATAGCCAAATGGCCTTGAAAGTTCATGGCCAGAATATGGTGAGCAAGCCAGATGACATGATAAGCAAGCCTGATCTTGCTCATTTCAAAATAAGAATTGGCAATATTTGCTCTTGCATAGGGAATGAGACTTCCCAATGTATTTGTGACCATCCTAACTTGAGGGTTTGGATTAGGGTAAAGGGGTAGAAGGAAACAGGTGCCAGATATTATCTGTCTCTAATATCTCCTCCACAATGCAGGGATAGTTAACTTGTGGGGTGTTTTTTTGTTTGTTTGCTTGTTTTTGTTTTTAAACAGGGTCTCTTTATTAGCTCAGACTGGCCTCAAATTCATCATCTTCCTGCCTCAGCTATCCAAACTGTTGAAATAACAACCATGTACCACTATGCTTGGCTTCAGCTGTGGTTTTGGTACATACTGGAGACACACACCAGACCTAAGACTGCACAGTTTCGATATGCTAGTGACTGTTTCCACAACTGTAGTACAGAGTAGGCCACAGTGTTCAGTTATCAGTGCTTATATGAAGCTGGTGTTTCATGTTCCTGCCATCATTAAAAAAAGTACACACTGGCTGGGAAGGTGGCTCAGTGGTAGAGTGCCCAGACCCAGAGTTCAGGCCCCATGACTGACAAAAAGAAAAAAAAATACACACATAAAGTAAAAACTTTAAAAATCTGTTTGTCAGAATGGCCAGGCTAAGCCTGCTTAGCAGTGTCACTAAAGGCCATCACCAAGCTGAGTCATTGTTTTTTCAACCTTTCTAGTTGCTTCTACTTTCATTTGAGGAAAGTCAATCTTTTAGTTTTCCTGTTTCCTGGACCAAATGGTCAAGGTGACTGTTTTGTGCTCACTGGCGTTCTTTTTGGTTTTCTTTGTATTTTCATTGTTTTTACCAAGGTCTCTGAAGCTTAGGAATGTGGTATTTTTTCCCTTTTGTTTTCCCATGTCTGTACCCTGCATCATGCATAGCTCTCCAAAGCATGGATAGCTAAAGTCAGAAGTGACCTAGAGCAATCATTTAATTCAATCTCCTTTCAGATTGATAATTTACTGGGCACCCACTACTTGATACTTAGATCTCAGCCTCCTGAGTAGCTAGGATTACAGGCATGAGCCACAGGTGCCTGATTTGGGCAACTATTTTATAGCATAAAAAAGTTTAAGAATTTTTGAGCTGAAGAGCTGAGGGACAGTGCCCAGACCCAGAGTTCAGGCCTCATGACCGGCAAAAAAAAAAAAGAATATTTGTCTGTGAGATTCTGGGTGTGTGTGTGTGTGTGTGTGTGTGTGTGTGTGTGTGTGTGTGTGTGTGTGTGTGTGTGTGTGTGTGTGTGTGTGTGTGTGTGTGTGTGTGTGTGTGTGTGTGTGTGTGTGTGTGTGTGTGTGTGTGTGTGTGTGTGTGTGTGTGTGTGTGTGTGTGTGTGTGTGTGTAAAAGAATATTTGTCTGTGAGATTCTGGGTGTGTGTGTGTGTGTGTGTGTGTCAGAGACAGAGAGACAGAAACAGAGGGAGATAGAGAGACAGAGACAGAGACACAGACAGATACACAGACAGACAGAGACAGAGAGATAATGCTTATAATACTTACAGACCATGAAGCAGAGGTAAGAAGACAAGACAGAATCTCACAAACTTGGATGCATTAAGCCACTGTACTCTTGGTAAGGTTAAAGAACACAGCACTTGGGCTGGGAAGGTAGCTCAGCAGTAGAGTGCTTGTCTTGTATGCATGAGGCCCTGGGTTTGATTCCTCAGCACCACATAAGCAGAAAAAAAAAGCCGGAAGTGGTGCTGTGGCTCAAGTGGTAGAGCACTAGCCTTGAGCTGAAGAGCTGAGGGACAGCGCCCAGGCCCAGAGTTCAGGCCCCACAACCAGACCCCAAAAAACAAACAAAAACAAAAACAAACAAAAACAAAAAAAAGAACACAGCACTTTGGAGCCATGAATAGCACTGAGGGCTCAGAAGAACATGTGCTTTACTCTACACATTCAAGGTCTCAAAGATTATGTTCTTTTGATTGTCCACATGTTTTCCAACACTAAGAGGGAGGTGGCAGGAAACAAGGCACCATATTCCCTTCCACTCAAGGTCACCTTCTATGGGATCCCATCCTGTGTCATCTCTACTAAAAAGCACGTGGGAATAGTTTACTGCTCATACAACTTGAGAGTTGGGGAGGTGACAGGTGCATAAGCAAGGGCTCAGTTCTGGGGTTCAGTCTGTCAGCAGCATGAGAGTAAAGCCTCTGCCTGAGCAGTCTTAAGGGCAGGGGCAGAGATTTTAAACCAGCAAGTAATCTGGGAAGCATCTGGCCTCATCAAAAGCTCAAATGTGTTCAGGAAGCAATTGGTAGGTGCTGTGGTAAGAATACTAAAATGGTAGCTTTCCTAATTCAAATGTATGTCCATCCTGCTCCACTTCCATTTCTTGAAATAAGAGTGTCTGCTGGATTGCAAGCAACAGGGAGTATGTGAGGTACAGCAAGTTCAAGGAAGACGTTGGTGGGAGTGTGTACTTAGGAGCTGCGCTGCCTAGGAGTGAAGACTGGCTCCCTCACTTCCAACCTGTGCGACCTTGGGCTTGTTAGCTCACCTGTCCATGTCTCTGATCATCTGTAAAAGGAGGATCAGAGTGGCAGCTCTCTCGTGGTGAGGACTAAGGGAAAGTCTGCAAAGCCCTTAGATCAGAGCATGTCCTTGCTGCTGTTACTCCCAGTCTCTGGGCTTAGGGCAGCTTCACAAATACCAAAAGATAGATCTGAGAGCTGAGGGGGAAGAGAGTCTTTGTGGCATATGTATAGCTGATGTTCTTTCAAGCTCCACAGTGGCTCTTTGATTGAATTTGCTTCCTCCCCCCAGACCCCCACCCCAGCCCGCTGAGGGCACTGCTGGGCTACGGTCCAGGGCAGTGGGTTCTCAGGTTCTCTTTTAAGAGCCTTTTAATGGAAAAAGAGATGGGAAGGAAAAAAAAAAAAATAAACCCCTACTTTGTGTGGCCCAGCTAATAGGGCAAATAATGGACAGCAAGTTATTTACCAGTAGAACTTCTCAGGGTGAGATTTAGAATAAGATTCCATTAAAGACTGTAGGCAGTCCATTCTGGGGTATAAAAAGGAATTTTCTTCGCCAAGATGAAATGGCACTTCCTGAGTGTGACAGCACGTTTCCAGGGAGAGTTAAGTGGCACACAGCTCCAATGCTACTGTTCCATTGTTGCCAGGGACTCTGCCTCCACTGGCTGTCCCGCCTTTGGCCTGTCCTGCTGGCCCACCATGGTGTGGAGCTTCGAAACAGAGCTGCTGGGACTGGAAACAAAGCCAGGCCCGCTTTGATGGAGGGAAATATTGGCAGTGGGGCAGCCTGAAAGGGGATGGGGACAAGGGACTCACAAGTGCCACCGACCAAACTTCAAATTCCATGCTAATTAGAAGCAAGTGTGGTTAAAAAAAAAAAAAAAAAAAAAAACCCAGGCTGTAATTCTAATAACTAGTGCCAGCCCATCTCTTTGAGTTGTCTCATCTCCAGGTCTTCTCTGAGAAATTTCATGCAGGAATTCAGTGGCCACCTCCCCAGGAGAAGGGCACTGGGGCTGGGTGCTACATCTCAGGGATGGGGGTTTGGTTCCTATCTTGTCCACTGAGTTATCAAACTATGGGCCAAGTCAATTTTCTTTCTTATGCTCCAGTTGTGTTTTTCAAAGTGGCGATAAAAATGGCAGGTAACTATCTCACAGAGTTGCTGTGAGGAAGGAGTGAGTTAATATTCACAAGGGCCTCGCCTTTTTCTCAGCTGGAGAAGACATGCTGACAGGGCATTCACGCCCTAGAAATGTGGCATTGCATGGACCCCTTTCACGTGCTTTGCACCAAACAGGTGCACACAAGTTTCAAGGGGGAACCTTAAGAAACTTAGATGTCTAAAGGTGCTGGCCAATTTAGTATCATAATACCTCAGAAAACAGTTACATGCAAGTTTTTAAGAAACAATAGTTTATAGCTGGGAATGTGGCTCAGTGGTAGAGTGCTTGCCTAGCATGCATGAAGCCCTGGGTTTGCTTCCTCAGTACCACATACACAGAAAAAGCCAGAAATGGTGCTGTGGTTCAGGTGGTAGAGTGCTAGCCATGAGCAAAAGAAGCTCAGGAATAGTGCCCAGGCTCTGAATTCAAGCCCCAGGATTCGCAAAAAACAAAAACAAAAACAGTTTTAGGTTGGGAGTTGTAATCCTATCTACTCAGGAGGCTGAGATTTGAGAGATTATGCTCCAAAGCCAGCCCAGGCAATAATCTGTGAGACTCTTTTCTCCAATTAACTGCCAAAAAGCCCAAAGTTGAGGTATGGCTCAAGTGGAAGAGTACTAGCCTTGAGAAAAAAAAAAATCAGGGGCAACACCCAGGCCCCGAATTCAAGTCTAGGGATTAACAAAAAATAAAATGAAACAAAAAAGTTTTATTCTCTATTCTCTAACCACTACCTCCTCCTCCTCCCCCTCCCCCCCCCTCCTCCTCCTTCCCCTCCTCCCCCTCTCCCTCCTCCTCCTCCTACCTCTCTTCTCACCTGGCTCCCCAATCTTCCCCCAGCTTTCCCAGCTTTATCCCCTTCTGCTTCCTTCTTCCCAGCTTTACCTCGCCACACAACTTTCCCACAAATGAAATCTTGTCTCCACCAATCTTTCTGCAGCTTCTTTCTGTCTACACAGAAGGCCCAAGCACCCTGTGCTACAAGTCTTTCCTAAACTCATTCCTATCCTTTTGCTTCTTATTGTAGTTTCAAGGCTCACCCGAGTTATGTCCTGTGCGATGGTGGCATTGTGTACCCCTTATTCCAGTTCCTTTAACAACAATACATGTGTGGAATCAAGAAATATATTCTCAGATAATAATATATGTGGGAGGCCATGTATTATTGTCCCTTGCTGACCATTCAGGTACAGCCAGTTTTGTAGTTCCAAAGTAGACTTAATTGTTCCAAATGCTTTCTTTGTGCAAATTAATGAGTTCTGGCACATGTAAGTCAGGATTAGCAAAGATTTGGCCAGTTTGAATTAATTCAACCCATGCTTACTGGAAATCAAAAGCTCTAGGAGCAGTATTCCCATATCAAAACAAAACAAAACAAGATAAAACAAGTCAAAATGAAACAAAGCAAAGCAGGAGTAAGGCAGGAGGAAAGTAAAGGAACTGGGGTTAGAAAGAGAAGAAAAAGAGACAACAAAGATGTGCCAGGCCTACAAAAGGGCGATTCTAGGTCAGGCTGGTCCTAATCAAAGAGAGAAGTGCAAACTCAGGGTTTTTGGAAAGTGCCTTGTTTCAGGGAGTCTTGGCCATGTCACAAGGTAGCTATAATGGCACATATTTTCTCTTATAGGTGGAAGCTAGGTCTAAAATATAACTGGACAAAGTAACCTATGAAGGACTCTGGGCATTCACACACACAGAGACTAAAAAGGATACCCATAGGGGAGGAACCCAAAGGTGTAACTTCTCTGAACATTTAAAACATTATTCCTTGAAACAAACTCCAGGAAATGGGATTTTTGTTGGTGTTGGTGGTCATTTTTGCTTTTTTTGGGGGGGGGGGGGATAACAGAAAGGGAGGGAGGAAGGGTGAACAAATACAATCATGTTATTCTATTCAGAATTACACTATGTGGAAAGTGAACTGTGTAACTTGTGGGCAGGGAGGGAGGGAGAACCTGGGGGAAAGGAAAGCAAAGCAAAAAAAAGAAATGTAGTCATTACTCGACTTATGAAATGGTAACCTCTTTACACTACATTTTAATAATAAAAATTATAGTTAAAAAACAGCTCGCTGTCATTATCTGTATTTTATGGCTGACAGAATACACAAGTAATATTTACTTTGCTTACTATGGTAAAGTATAACACAGAGGAGGGAATGTCCAGACCCCAAAGGGAAAAAGAAGGGTCTCTCCGCCTTTTCATTGTCTTTCCCCAGGGAAGAGGGGCTAGACTGACAGTGAGTTTAGAACAGAGGATGCTCAGCCAGCAGCCTCTAGGAGCTTCTTCACTTTGTGCAATTCAGCTTGCTACACCCTGTGACTGCATACAGACAGCCCCTGATCTCACTGAGGACAGAAGCTCATAAACCTATGGGGCTGTGCGTGCAAGCCACATCCTCCAGTTCCACATTTTTCAATTGATAAAACTAGTAACCTAATTCTGGCTTCCTTCCTTCCTTCTTTCCTTCTTCCTTCCCTCCCTCTGTCCCTCCTTCTCTGTCTCTTTTATCTCTCTCTTTACCACCCCTTCTCTACCTTTTGCAGTACCAAGGATAGAAGCAAGGAGCTAAGAAAGCTCTCTACCTCTGAGCTAAAAGTCCAGCCCAGTATCTTACTTCTGAATTCCTTGTGAATGTAAGAGGGGAAGACAGAAGAATTCAACCTTGGTCAATTATACAAAAAGCTAAAAATTAAACAGATGTTAATTATTCAATTAGTTGAATAATTAACATCTGTTAAGCAGCCAGGTATGGTAACTCAGGCCTGTAATCCTAATTGATTCCAAAGATAGAGACAGGGAGGATTGTAGTTCAAGGCACGCCAAAGCAAAAATTTATAGAGAGTCCATCCTAACCAATAAGCCAGGCATAGTGCTTCACACTTGTAATTACCATATACTGAGAGGCAAACATAGGAAGATTGTAGTCCAAGGTTGGCCTGGAACAAAAATATAAGAAAAGCTAACTAAAACCAAAAAGGACCAGAGATGTGGTTCAAGCGATAGAGTGCTGTTTTTTTTTGTTTTTTTAAAAAAAGGTAATAAAAATGAATCTGTTAATTTCAAATTTGTTAATTTGTCCAAGGTTACACAGCTAGTAAGTAACACAGTAAGGACTTCAACGGCGGTGTGAAGGAAAGCTTGTGGTTTTCTAAAATTCTATTCCAGGGCTTAGAATGCTGTTCAATTTCTAGACTTCAATTCAGCAGCCAGGAGATGCGACAAAGAACAAGAGGGAATAATTACTTGCTGTGCATGGGTGGTTCAGGCCTGTAATCTCAGCACTCTGAAGGCTGAGGCAGGAGGACTGTGAATTTGAGACTAGCCTAGGCTAAATAGTGAGACCTCAAGTAAACCAAACCAAACAACAATAACAACAAAAGATGCAAGGCGAGAGCTGGGCCTGTATCAACGCAGCCTGCAGAAACTAAAAAGATACCCCCGATGGAAATAGTTTTGGGAGTCAGATGACTAGAGTCCTCCAGAGTAATGACATCCTCCCATCATGTCCCATCGTCCCCCATCATGTCACAGAATGGGGGGTGGGGAGATGGCGGGGAGGAAGCTCAGAGGCAGCCAGCCCTAACTGAGCTAGTGGAGTTGCTTTTAAAGGAGATCTGGCAGAACTCAGGCTTGGTTGTCCACAAGTACCACATAAAAGCTGGGTTGTCTGCCATGCCCATGTTTAAAGGCCGGGCTTATTCTTTTTCCCCCCTCTGTGGAGAGGTACACAAAGAATTCTCTGACCCATTGCACCCACTGAAAATGAGTGAACACCACAACAATGCTTGCTGGAGTGACATTCATAGCTGAAAACGGTGAAATCAGAGCAAATCTCCCAGTACAGGAAGATTAGATGTCAGGCTTTACACATTTAGCAGAGAACTAACTATGGAAGTTTCAAAAATTTAGGACTCAGTTTTGTATTTCAAATAGCACGTAAGACATACAAAAGAAAGGCTACTTTTAAGCAGGGAAACAATTGAGACAGGCTGGGTAAGAATACATATTTTCAGCCAAAAGCTACTGCAGTGTTAGTGCAACATACCAGCGGTGCTCTTGATGGTCCCAGCCCCAGGTGGAGTGGGAAGGCCACATTTCCCCCACGCTGCACACTTTAGAAGGTATAAATCGAGATCCCAAGCACAGATCCTTCCAGGCACAGGATTTCCCACAATGAGCATGGACTTTAAAGGCCCAAGGGTTTTATTTTACATTATTGTTTTAGATGAATGCCTTTAAAAGGACCAAATAAATTATAGGAGAAAGTAGATCACTTCCCCGTCCCTCTACCTCCCCCGCCTTTGAAGCATGTTTTCCATGGATTAATTTACTTACTTCTGTTAAATGTTTGACAAAACTGGCTAGGCTGTCCAATGATAACATCCATTATTATGATTAGATATAAAATCCCTGAATTACACAGTATTGGCAGGCCTTGTACTGTCCCAATTAATGTTTAATGTGATAGGCTGGTCAGATACAAAAAGCTAATGATGCTGCTTAACATTGCAAGCTTTGCTTTAAATACCATAGAAACATTGTATTTAATCCTTAATATCTATCTCTGTGTGTGTGTGTGTGTGTGTGTGTGTGTGTGTGTGTGTGTGTGTGTGTGTGTGTGTGTGTGTGTGTGTGTGTGTGTGTGTGTGTGTGTGTGTGTGTGTGTGTGTGTGTGTGTGTGTGTGTGTGTGTGTGTGTGTGTGTACACATGTGCATATGCCAGTCCTGGGGCTTGGACTCAGGGCCTGGGCTGGTTGCTTTCCCTGAGCTTCTTTTGCTCAAGGCCAGGCCTCTACCAATTAAGCCACAGCTTCACTTCTGGCTCTTTGGGCGGTTTTTGTTGGTTTGTTTGTTTGTTTCAATGGGGTTATGAGTCTCAGGGACTTTCCTGCAAGGGTTGGTTTGGAATTAAGATATTCAGATCTCAGCCTCCTGAGTGGCTAGGATTACAGGCATGAGCCACCAGTGCCTGGCAATCTTCAATATCTTTATGGGGTGGTTACTACTACCTCCATTTTACAGATAAGAAAACTGGGATTCAAGGGGTTAAGGACTTTGCCTAAGATCACACAACTACTAAATCAGGTGAGATTTAAACTCTGGCCATTGACTCCTAAAGACTTGAATATTTAATTCTGTGTGTATTAGAGACCACAGGCCAACAAAGAAATAAAGATGATTGAAAGAAATGCCACAAAACAAGTAAGAGATACACTGAGCCTAGTCTAGGAAGATGTCACAGAAGAAGAGACACTGAGAGTCAAGTCTGGAAGCATGCAGCAGTATTTTTAGGTAAAAAGGTAAAAGTTACTGAAGTTTTCAGGGCTTGCCATGTCCATGTCCATTTTCAGAGGCTGGTGTGGGCTTTGAAGGAAGAAGTCTGGAAACAGGGAAATAGGACAGTTAGGACAGCCCAGGTGAAGATGGAAAGAGAGGAAAAAGGAGGAAAATGGAGGAGGCAGCATCAGGGAAGATTTATTTCTGAGCCAGAAGCAAAATGGACTGGTGACCTACTGGATGTACATGGTGAGGAAGATGGACCCAGGTGTGCTGGCTTTTTACATCACTGTCCAGTTTAAGACTGGGAATTATGGAGGTAAACACACTGAGAGCAGGGATCGGAAATAGGAAGATACCTTGGTTCACTTTTGGAGAACTCTGTGAATTATATAAGGGACATCTGGACAATGCTTCCTACCGTACTTCTCTGCTTATACCCAGTCTTCTACCAAGTGCTAAGGCAATTAAAAGAGGAACAAACCTGGGTCCCTCCTTCCTGGCAATCATATATCAATACTTGGGACTGCCTAACCCTATGAAGCACTGTTGTACATCCCTCTTGACTTTCAAGTGTCCACTGGGTATCCACGGGGTGATAATCACTGCAAAACTGTCTGAATCAAACTCAATTCTGTTTCACACAGAAAGACAAATATTTTGGGGGAGGCATGTCTTAAACATACATTGAATTGTCCTCAGTAGAGCCTCCACAGAAAATGGGAAAGATTACACTTGTTTTCTTTGGGACTTCATCAAGAGCTGTCTACTGTTTGATATATTCATGGGCAGCAAAGATACTCAGTTTTTTAAGTTATCAAACACAATGAACTTAGATCAGCCTGAACTATAGTTGTGTTACTCATGGTGATTCTATATTCAGAATCTACTTATTTGATTATGTCTTTCTGTGTTGTCATTCTTAGGCATTTATAGACTATCAAAGAAAGATATAATTTGAGCCATGTGCCAGTGGCTCACACCTATAATTCTAGCTACTGAGCAGGCTGAGATCTGGAAATCACAGTTGCAGGCTAGCCCAGAGAGATAAATCCAGGAGATTCTTATATTCTTATCTCCAAATAATCAGCAAAATGTTGAAAGTAGAGGTGGAGCTCAATGGTATAGCACCATCCACTGTGAGCAAAAAGGCCAGCAAGAATGTCAGGTCCTGAGTTCAACCCCTAATACTAGTTTTAAAAACATGTGTGTGTGTGTGTGTGTGTGTGTGTGTGTGTGTGTGTGGTGTGTGCGTGCGTGCGTGTGTGTGTGTATCTCACACTATATCTCCTCTGTACATCACCTTTATAATAATAAAAAGGATAAAAACACCCATTTATACACACATATATGTATACATTTTGTTTACAATTCATTTTGCCTTTGTCTTTTCCTCTTTATTACAATTAAAGTATTATGCTGAATTCCTGGAATTGTGTACCGAGGCAGGCTACATAAGCTATGAATTTCATCCATGATGGGAAATTGTGTTGTAAAATGGATATATTAGGTTGCAAAGGGTTTGAGAAGTAAATACAAAGGAACTAAATGCAAAGCAACCCAATGAAAGAACTTTAGAAAGGTTAAAGAGTACAAAGGGAGTTTAAGAAGCCTCACAAGGTTATTAACAAGGAAGAAAGATTACTCACCAAGGGAAATCATGAAAGATCCCTAAAGGAAGTATGATGTGAACACAGGCTGGCTGATACCCTTCTTACATACTTCCAGAAATGCAACTCATTATCTACCTCCAAGGGTGCCTAGAGTACTGAGTTCTTGTAGATGCTCTTGTTGCATCTCCCCACAAAGGCCTTCTTTTAGGATGCTCCACTGGGAAGAGCATGATGTGTCTCTAAACTTTGGGGGTACCTCTTCCAGATTCTGAACACTGTGGCTCTGAAATACCTTCTGGTTAATATTCTCTCTCTCTCTCTCTCTCTCTCTCTCTCTCTCTCTCTCTCTCTCTCTCTCTCTCTCTCTCTCTCTCTCTCTTTCTCTCTCTCTCTCTCTCTCTCTCTCTGGCTAAATCTCCCTAGTTCCTCCAACTGTTTCTCATATAGCATGGTTTCATATTCCCTTGCCATCTGGGTCGTTTTCCTCTGAACATGCTCCAATTTGTCAATGGCCTTTAAAAGTGTGGTGTCCAGAACCAAATGTGGTTTCCAGAGTAGAAATATATAACTGTACTTCCTAATAATCTCCCCTTAGACAGATCACTATGGAGGAAGTGCCAGGTGGGAATCTAACTTAATAATCATTGTATCTCCATACCAAAAAATTTCCTTCCTTGTTGAAGCAAATTCTATTTTAATTTTCAATGCAATGAAACTGCTGATCTCAACAAGTATTTTTTCTCCTTTTTTTGTTGTGAGAGTTAAAAGAAAAAAATGTGGGTCTGGCTAACAAATACTAACAATTATTTTTATTTGCCAATAGCATCTGTCTGCCAGCCTCCTACTGTCATTTCCTGTTTGAGACATTTTTCTCTTCATAGACTCCGGTCCTGCCCATTTCCCAAGTCAATCTAACTAAGTTAGTCAGTCACCGCCCTTCCCAGGGGCTTGGTCTATAAAACACAATGGGTATCTCACACTTACGCTGGGATTTGGTATGTGTGTGGAAAGCCCCTATGTTCCCATGTATCTAGTGAACCTCAGGTTTGGCTCCAAAAGGCATAATAATTTCATAAACGCTCACCTCATGTCCTTGCAGTTCAGGAGGAGAAAATGGATTAACAACAGACTCCCTCACAATAACTGTATCCTAACAAGAAGTAAGAACAAATCTCTTTACTTGGTTACACAGTTACCATCTCTGTATATAAAATAATCAATTAATACTCTTCAAAAGTAAAAGAGGTATGAAAGACAAATAAAGATGACAGAACTGTGGAGATTTAAAGAAATTAGGGAGACCCGATAATAAAATGCAATGAAACTGCCACTAGAACAGAAAAAAGGACAGTGGTGATGAAACTGGTAAAACCTGCATAAAGTCTATAATTTAGTCAATAGTATTGTCAGCATTGATAGCTTTGGTAAAGCAAGAGCATGGTTATATAAGGTGTTAACCAGAGTAGAAGCCAGGTGTAAGGTATACAGGAATCCTCTACTATTTGCAAATTCTGTGTACATTTAAAATGGTTTCAAAATGAAAAGTTGAAAAATAATTACAGTGCCTAAGCTTTAATAGGTACCCAAAATTATTAAGCCAAATAATTAGAAATATTAATAGTAAGTCTGAATTTATTAAATTTGAATTTGACAAATTTATGAGTGAGTCTTGAATGAGCCTCTAGCATACATAGATGAGAAAACTTTTGTTTTCTAACTAATGGGCTACTAGTACTTCTAATAACCGATTGTCTCCTCTATTCCCATTGTCATACTGGAGGTATATTTCTCCTCTCTACACGTATTCTTCTGGTGCTTCCAACTTCACCTTCTAGAACTAACTTTACATAGAAAAGGTCTTCCTAACATTTACATCTTCTTGAATAATTGTCCTCTTCAAATGTTTCCATATTAATGTTTCTAGTTCAGATTGCTCTCTGAGTTCTGACAGTACATCCAGTGGCCTACTGGATATCCCTACTTCCGAAATCAACCAAAGCCTGATTCACCTACCCAAGTGAGAAACACAGGATCTCTTTGCCTTAAATTCGACAATCTTTACTCTTAGCTCCCAAACAGTATCTTGGTCTACACTGAAGTATTGAATGCAATATATCTATGCACTAGGTATAAAGTTGCAATTAAATTATCTTTATCATCGATAGTCACAAAACTATTATCTCTTAATGAGTAAAATATAAATCTCCTTTCAGCCTGAAGAGTTACAAAATGGTTGTAGAAATTGTTTATAGGTTAATATGGGATTTTTGATGGTACAAATGCTCTTTTTGACTTAAAAGAGAATGAATCTGTTATATACTGAATTTCTGTTAACTATGTGACTACTCATTTGTGTATTAGGGATTTAGAAAACACCTCAAAAATGGGTTTGTTCTTTTTCCACTCTTGAATTCTACAAAGAAAAGGGAGTTCTTCTATACTGGAAGGGGAAAAAAATATCAGAATATCATTCCATATTTAGTAAAAAGTTTTACAAGATAAAATTCCAAGTCTAACAGGGCCTAGCAAGAAGCAAAAACAAGCAGATTTCTTCCATATGTAAACAAAGATGTTGATAAAAGTCTGAGGGATTGTTTTGACCCTATATTTAGAATACTGTGTGCTGATTGAGTCACAGGATGATCAGAGAGAGAGTCAATTCAGAAAGAATAAGCTGGAGACCAAGAGATTCACATCAACAGCGTAAAGAAACCTGAAGATTATTATGACTTCTTGCTGGAGTCTGAATATTTGTGGTGTTCAGTGGCCCGCCTTTTGTGGCAAGGACAAAGCCCTATTACTGAGGATTAATATGGAGACTGAGAATTTTGAGCCTAGGGCTGAAGGCCTGCTCTGCCACAGAACTGCTTCTCTGCCATGTGGTTTGCTGTGGGCTAAGAGTGAGAGTCCGATGCCAGCTCTGCGAATTGTTAGATTTCTGCAGCTTCCTCTCTCCTACGGGGCGTGGTTTACTGTAGGACAGGGTCTAAAGGTGGTAAGATCAGCAGGCAGAGTGCCAGGTTCCCTCGGCTCTCCCTTGCAATGCCCAGCTCAGTGTTGTTTGCTTCCCCCACTCCCTGATGGGTTGGAGGTTGACCACCCCTGGGTGCAAGAGATTACAGGGCTCTGGGGTGAGTTAGGGCATTCAAAATAAAGACCATCCATGATAAGCCTAAACTAAGCACGGCCACTAAACCAGTGCTGCAAATATGCAAAGAAGGGACGCTTCTAAAGTGAGGGCAGCCATGACACTGCCAACACACCCCTGACCTGCCCAGCTTGCAGCCTGCAAACAGCAGCAGCGGGGAACAAGCTCCCTCTCTGCGGCAGATTACAATATTGCAGACCCAGAGAGAAGCCTCGATTATTTGTCTTTTTTTTTTTTGGTCAGTCCTGGGACTTGAACTCTGGGCCTCTTCAGCTCAAGGCTAGCACTCTACCACTTGAGCCACGGTGCCACTTCCAGTTTTCTAGTGTTTATTGGAGATAAGAGTCTCATGGACTTTTCCTGCCTGGGCTGGCTTTGAACTGCGATCCTCAGATCTCAGCCTCCTGAGTAGCTAGGATTACAGGTGTGAGCCACCAGTGACCAGCTTTGTCATTTTGAACTTTAAGTTTATTACACTTTTAAAATATATTTTAATATTGTTTATTTTATTTAATTTCTAATGTCTTTTTTTTTTTTTCTTCCAGAGCTGGGGCTGACCTCTTGGCCTGGACAAGGTCAAGGCTAGCAATCTATCACATGAGCCACAGTGCCACTTCCATCTTTTACTGTGATTAATTGGAGATAAGTGCCTCACAGGCTTCCTGCCAGGGCTGGCTTCAAATAGTGATCCTCTGATCTCAGCCTCCTGAGTAGCTAGGATTACAGGTGTGAGCCACTAGCACCCAGCTTCTAATCTCATTTTTATTTTTATTTTTATTTAGTTATTTATTTTTTGGGTCCAGTCGTGGGGCCTGAACTCTGGGCCTGGGCACTGTCCCTCAGCTCTTCAGCTCAAGGCTAGCACTCTACCACTTGAGCCACAGTGCCACTTCCGGCTTTTTCTTTTTTGCTTCTGTGGTGCTGAGGAATCGAACACAGGGCCTCAGGCATGCAAGGCCAAAGCTCCACCACTGAGCCACCTTCCCAGCTCCCTAATGTCATTTTTATTCCTCTTATTACCTTTATTTAATTTCATTTATGTATTTTATTTTGCAATTTGATTTTTTTCTCTTCTTCTTTGCTTCTTCCTCACATTGTTCTCCTTTAAAAAATTAACTTGCCTCTTTCTTTTTCCATTCCCCTGCTTCTTTTATTTCATTCAGTGTCATTTTTATCTTTAATTAGCTTATTCTATATTATTCCTCTTTCTTCCTCTCTCTTTTTTCTTTCTGGAGATGTTTGAATTCAGGGCTTTGTGTTTCCTAAGCTGTCACTCTACCACTGGAGCCATGCTTCTAGCCAAGCTTTTTAGCTGGTTACTTTAGAGATGAAACCTAGCAAACTTCACCTCAGCTGGCTTTGAATTGCTATCCTTTAGATCTCAATCTCCTGAACAGCTAGAATTACAGGTATAAGCTACCAGTGCCTGACTTTTTACAGATTTTTTCCCCCTAAGGTAACTGGTGATTTAATGGTTGGCTTTTATTGGTTTTAATTGTTTTTATACATTTGGTTGGCTCTGTCTGGTATTGTTGCCATTATGGTCATCTGTTTTACCCACTGGAGACTGAACTCTCAAGAGAAAGCTGCTTAGTAAGAAGATTCATGGCAGGGCGCTGGTGGCTCATGCCTGTAATCCTAGTTACTCAGGAGGCTGAGAACTGAGGATCTCAGTTCAAAGCCAGACCGGGCAGAAAAGTCCATGAGACTCTTATCTCTAATAAACCACTCAAAAACTGGAAGTGGCGCTGTGGCTCAAGTGGTAGAGCACTTGCCTTGAGCTGAAGAGTACAGGGGTAGCGCCTAGGCCCAGAGTTCAAGCCCCACGACTGACAAAAAAAAAAAAAAAGATTCATGAATAAAAGTTTAACAGAATAAAATGTAGAAACACAATATAAAAAAGCAAGACCATATGAGTCCTCCAAAAGTACACAACCCAACGATAACTGAATCTAAAGATGCTGAAATGATTGGAATGTCAAAGAATTAGAAAGTCTAATTTAAAAAAAATTAAAAAATGAAATAAAGAAGTCACCCCCCTACCCCTGGATCAAAAAGTCAATTTAAGAGCTTGATGACAAAGTGAATAACTTCAATGAGAATTCAGTAAAGTGAGTGACAGAGATTCTGGAAAAAAAAACCAACAAATGCACACCAAAACCCAAATGGAAATCTTGGAAATGAAAAAGAAAAAACAAAAACAAAACCTCATTGCAGAAGCATCGCCAACAGTTAGACCATCAGGAAGAAGAAAGGGTATTAGGGATAAATACAAGGTTGAGAATTAGTACATGCAAATAGTAGTGGAAGTAAAAATATGACTAAAATACCTAAGAACTCTGAGATAGAATTAAGAGACCAAATCTCAAACCTATAAATCTATCATATAGAAAAGGGAACCAAGATACAGACAAAAGGCATGTAAAGGAATGGACATACGAGTCCTTTAGAACCTCAAATAGACATGATCAGAAAATAACCTCTCCATATCATATTGCAGTTGAAATGCCAAGAGAATAAAACAACAATAAAGATAGGAAGGAAGGAAGGAAGGAAGGAAGGAAAGGAAGAAGGGAGGGAAGGAGGGAGTCAAGGAGGGAGTCAAGGAGGGAGGGAGGGAGAAAGGGAAGGAAGGAGGCAGGGAGGGAGGGAGGAAAGAGAACTGTTAAGATATTTATAAAGGCACATATATCAGAATAACAGCAGATCTCTCAGGAGAAAGTCTAAAGGCCAGGAGGAAAAGGACTGATGTATTTCAGGTCTTGAAGCAAAATAAAAACCAACAGAGACTACTACAACCAGCAAAGTTATTCTTGAAGGTGGACTGAGAGCTGGTTTGGAGGTCCTAGCAGGGGAGTATAGATACTTGTATACCCTTGACCAAAGAATGATCCTCTTCTATCAGAGATGGCTGTCCTCTATGAGCAAGCATGTAACTTCAGGAGGGAAGCAAATGGAATGGTGAGGGAGGAAGAGGACACATGCCTAGCCCAGCCATATCAGCTGAATGAACCCTGGCAATTATTGGTGTGACCTATGTCACAGCCACATTATCCTCACATCTAAGACCTTCCATGAGAAAGCCTACACTGAAGTGCTTCATGAGCTCTAAGCCAGCATTGTACAAGATACTTAAAGGAAACCTGCAGATAGAAAAAAGAAGACATAAGTACACAAGCATGAGCGCTTAGGAAAGAGAAAGAATCTCATTAGGAGAATAAAATAAAACAAGGAACAACCATTATTAGCTCAATAAACCAGCAGCCTTCTAAGATGAGGAAAGGAGAAGTTAGTACATAACCCCCAATCATAAAACTAGATATAAATCAATGGTTTTAACTTTCCAATGAAGAGAGTCAACACTGAATGAAATGAAAAACAAGACTCAAATGTTTGTTGTCCAGAAGGAACTCACTTTATTGGCACGCACAGTGAGCATACACAGACTGATAGTGAAAGTATGGACTATGATATTCTAGTAAAGAGAATCTGAAAGCAAGCAAGAGTATCTATTCTCACAATAGACAAAGCAAATTTTAAGCCAGTGGTTTTAAGCCAGCAAATTAGTCAGTGGTGGCAGAAGGAGACCTGAGTCATAAGACTTTGTTATGGATTCTCATCCTTTTCAATCTAAAGACAACTTCACATAGTTTTGAACTTGCATGACACTCAGAACAGGGGAGACAGTGAGAAGGGGGTCACTAAAGTGATCCACCAAGGGGCTCCTAAACTCCGCTCACCTCTCAGTGGGATCCAGGCAGGATCTGAGGATGTTATCTAAGGAGGAGACATTTAATTCAGAGACAAGGGGGTGCAGTGCTGTGGCATGAAAGGGAGGCTGGGACCAGGCACTGCTGTGTCCTAGTTCTGTATGATTCCATTACTAGTCGAAGACCTTTCTAGACACCCAACATATTGCTAAGCTCCTTAGGGGATGAAAATAAGCCCAGAAGACTTGGTTAGGAGGCCTTCACTCTGAGGAGAGAAAAAATTAAAATTCTATGTTAAAATGTAAAAAAAATAATTTTTTATTTTTTAATTTAAAATTTTAACTGTAAATTAATTGTAATTCTCTCTCCTCAAAGGAAAAAAAATAACAACTCAAATGATGGGAGAACAATTAATTGTGAAACTCTAAGTTCAAAGAGAGTTCATAGGAAAGGTTGGAATGGCATAATGTCTCAGAAGAAACCTCAAGAAATCAAGAAACTCAACTGTGGAACGAGCACTGTGAATCAGGCCCAAGCTGACAAGCCCTTCAAGAGGAGGAAGTTCAGAGGATGCCCCTGAACGACGGTCCAGTAGGAGAGAGGTGGGATTCATGACATATGGCTTTTGGAAGGGCCAAAGTCTGTGAGGAAAACATAACAAGAGGGCTCCAAAAGAAAAACAGAGAAGCAAATAATCCTTGGTTGTTTTCACGCCCGAAGCAGCTCACTGTGGCATGAAAATCAGTGTGAAAACAGCCAGACACAACCAAACTGGGCACTGTAGGAACATTCCTCCGTCCAAGTCAAAATGTTTATTAACTCCTTGTTAGCCTCTTCATTTTCATGGGTGGTGGGGTAGGGAGGAGACCCAGGAACCCACCAAGACAGCTCCTTCTCAGCACATGTTCACACACTACACTTATGATTCCTGTTCTATACATGAGGAAAGGGAAGTTTGTGGAGATTAAATAGTTTACCTGAGTTTATCTAAATATCAATATGGCAGACCTACCTAATTTCAAACCATGGTGCAATGACTCATTTGTAGCGTGGTCTAGATCTGAGCCTGGAGCTGTGAATGAGGACAATTAAGTTTTTGTCCCTTCTTTGCTATTGGATCTAGGTCTCTGAACAAGCTACTCCCCTTCTCTTAGTTCTATTATTTAAACTTTAAAAACAGGATAGGGTATTAAATTATAGCAAAGATATCATATGAATATGTGTGGGATTCAAAGGATACAAATGAATTCCCCATCAGGAAATGGCTTATTATAACTACTTCAATAAGAACAGAAGAGCAATATAAAGCTATATACTGATTTTTATGTGTAGAAATCCACCAAGATACAAATAATCAGACAAAGACTAACTATTATGCCACAGCTACTGTGGCAGCTCCAGGGCTTTACGGAAGAGGGGCTTCATGATAGCAGGTCTGTGTTCCAATTATACAATAAACTGACTGCCTTCACTTACATGTAATATAGCATAACATCTATGAGGCCTCAGAGAAAGGACTGAAGCTGGACCAAACCCTGGCTCAGGAAGGGAATGAAATAAGCAGAGATAAAAGATAAGGAGAGAAGACAGAGCAAATGGGGGGGGGGGCGGGGGTCAGAATCTCAGATAGAGCAGTTACTGTTAGCTTTCACTGAAATCTGTCCTCAAGTCACCAGCCCTTCTAATTTTGCAAAAGGAGCCAGGGATATGGATTATTGTTTAATGTGAAATAACTCACCAATCAGATAAAACATGCCTAAGGATCATCAGTTTGTTTCAGAGAGATGGTTGATTAAAAAAAGATGGAGGGAAGCTGGTTCAGTGCTAGACTTAGAAATTAAAAAAAAAAAAAAAAGTTCACTCAAGGAAACAAGGAAAGGCACAGAGGAAGCTTGTCCATTTCCCATTTGAATAAAGTTCACCCATACCCCAAAAGCTCTTGTACATCTAACTCCCATGACACTTACGGTTTTTTAAATTATCTAACATGCTGCTTAAGGTTAAACAGCAAGAAAACCCTTAAAAATACCCAGTTATGGCCCCTGGTGAATTGAGGAGCCCAGTAAGGAGAAAAACAACAGCAATTAAGCAAAACAAAACAATAGCAGCAACAAATCTTGAAAAAAAAAACAAATAAAACAGAAACAGAGTTAGTGTGCCAGCAAGAACAAAAGCAGGAGAACTGGTGATTAAAATTAAGTTTATGTTCCGGAATCCTAAGACACAAAGAAATCTCACAACAGAGGCAGCTGGAAAGCGGTCCTGGTGCAAGGCCACATCCCATGACTGTTGGGAAGAAAGGAAGCATCCGTGAGAGGAGAAACACAAGTATTTCAATGGGAGGACAGAGGTGCAAGCGGGGAGAGGAAGAAACACAAAGCACAGTGCAAATAGGAAAAGAGGGGACCACTAAGCGTGGGGCAGGACCGGGAGACACCCAAATCACCTGAGGAGGTGTGTGCTTCTTAATAAACCAGGAGGAACCCAGAATGACTGGAAGAGCTAGGCTACCATCAGCACCCTAGCAAACGTTTTTCAAAAATGTATAGTATCTAAGAAATGGTGAGACAAAGGGCAAAGGGGGAACCTATGCAACAGTGACACTCATAAGACAATATGTTGGAAATGATCTATATAACTCTGGGGGGGGGACTGAGGGAGGGAGGGAAAGAGGGAGAAAAATGAGGGAAGGGGTAACGAGTTAGACAAGAAATCACTGCCTTACTTATGTAACTGTAAACCCTCTGTACATCACCTTGGCAGTAAAATTTTTAAAAATAAGTAAATAAAAGAATATAACATAAAAAAATGTATAGTCTCTAAGGTATGATGATGAACAAGGAGCTTTTCATTTTGGCAGGAAGCCAACGCCAGTTATTGGTTCTGAATGGCTTGCAGGTATGACCTTCCTAGACAAGGATGTGCCCCTTCTTCTGTACCTACTTATGCCCTTTTGATAAGGAGCGGCCATGCTCAGAGAGGAGAGCAAACCAGTTTCGAGCCACCAGCCCTAGTTATTGACAGAGCCATGAACAATTGCCAATTCTCCTGATTCTGTACACAACAAAGTGTAATGGATATAAACCAGAGGAAGACATAGATTGGGAAATATAAGAAAAAGGTGAGACAGATTCTAAGGTATTCTCGATAAAACATATATAAGGAATATCCTTCTAGGACCTGAAGACTGGAACTTTGTCTTACATAAGCTTCACATGACTCTCACACAGAGAGGAAGGAAATTTACCCTTTCCTGCTCCCAGTCCTAAACTGCCCCTAGCCCTTCCCCATCCCAATTCTGTTCTCCTATTGGATGATCCACAAAGACCTTCTTGCTTCCCGTGTACACTGAAGAACATGGCTCCTTGGGAAATTGAAAGGTGGCTTGAGAATAATAAATCAGCAACCAGGCACAGCCTCTACCAGCAAGACTTTTCTACACAACGCTGTATTGTGTAAGCAAATCTTTTGAAAATAGCATCTGGAGCTTTTAAAGATGTGGACACAACTGATTTGAGTACGAGGCACCTGTCTTTAGAGAAAAGTGATTATTTAGTCCACAAAAGCAAACTGAGCCCTGTTTGCACAAACTGTCATCTGTAAACATTTGAAAGAAAAACTGCTTGGGTCAAAGATTTGTGTAAAGGGCTTAACTGTGAATTCAGGAAGATCAAGAATGCAAAGCAGCACTTTGTTAATAAGTGGAATTTGCTGCCCTTTGCAATTCTACAGCTGATTCCACTGCAGGATTTCATTCCTCAGAGCAGAATACGGACATTTTGACGTCATAACCATGAAACTTATAAATCTCCTATTCACATATCTGAAAGGAATGACCAGTCACAACCTGTTCTTTCTGTAATTCAAACATCTTATCACTGGGGAACTTGTTGCTATTTTTAAGAGTGTGTAATATCAGTTCAGGCTTCCTAATCTGTTTCTAATCTGACCTTTTATGGCCTTCTGAACAATAATGTGAACATATCATTTTCTATAAACCACAACAATGTTTGAAATGTGTAAAGTGTTTACAGAGTTCTCAGTAAGTCTGTGGTAAGTGCAGCTTCCTTATCCCTGAGTGGACGATCTATTTGAAGACTACTTCTATAATCATTTGCCATGCATCTTAGAGAAAATAAGTTTTGCTTTGAACTCGAGGCCTTGTTCTCACTAAGGCAGGTACTCTACCATTTGCGCTGCACCTGCAGCCTCAGTCTATCCTTCTGTCTATGTGGAAAAGGCACCATGGAAAGTGAGCAACAGCGTGGCCTACATATGCTACAAAATGCTGTGCTGGTATAAGTGGAATGTCAAACTGCATCCTAACTGGCAGAGCAATCAGTTTTCTAGAGCTGATTTAACGTCACATGTTTTATGCTGGGAATAAACGCTTTACTTTGCCAGCAAGAGTAAATGCTAACCTTAAGGGGAAAAAAAGGATACATTTACCCAATGACTAGGGGGTAAACATGGCAAGAAAACAAAGAATTAGGAAGAAAACCAGGCAATGGGTACTCATGCCTGTGATCTAAGTTGCTCAAGGGACGGAGATCTGGAGGAGAGCAAAGGAAAGTCTGAGAGATTCTATCTTCAATTAACCAGCAAAAATCAGACTGGAGGAGTGGTAGAGTACCCAGCTATGAGCAGAAAAAGTCAAAAGAGGACTCAAGGCCCCGAGTCAAACCCTAGAGCATGTACATGCACAAATTAAGTTTCAGGTCTTACATTAAGGACTTTGGCCTATTCTAATTGATTTTTTTTTTACAAGGTAATAGATCAGGAACTTGTTTCAGTGTTCTATGTGTGGATATTCTGTTCTCCTAGCACCATTTGAAGAGGCTGTCTTTTCTGCAATGCATGTTTTAGCATCTTCACTGAGAGTCAGGTACTTGTAGCTATGTGAGTCCATTTCTGGGTCCTTTATTTCATTCCTTGGTCTCAGTGTCTGTTTTGGTGCCTGCTGGTTTTGTAACTATTTGCCATTCCCTTTTGATTATTCAGACCAAGAGAATGCTTAGCATTTCCCAAATGTGTTATACATGAAAATCCTTAGCTGAATTCCAGGGATAAATTCAGAGGAAGCAAACGTCAATCAAGAACCAGTTATACAATTTCGATTTCTTCTACCCCACCTTAGGCTGTAACCAGACCTCAAATTTTGAAGGCACTGCTGACTTCTCCCTTCCTGTTCCCCTCTCACCCAACTTCTCTCTCAATACCAGAGGACCGCAGACACGCTTGCACAGTGCCAGGGTGGCCACAAGGAGCAATACAACTGGCCACTCCTGAAGGGGCTCACTCCCTATATTCAAACTTACAACATCTCCCAACAATTGGCCACTTCCAAACAATTCTACTTACAAAGTCTCCAGACCTTTAGCAATCCTACTTAGCTTGGGCTGTAGTGTTCTCCCTAAGCTCTTCCAGTTCCATAGGCAACTGTTTCCACTTTTTGTGTCTTGTCTTTTGTCAGATTAAAAGAGGACTTGAAAAAGCAAAAGCATCCATTCATTGATTTTTCAGATGCTATACAAAGATGGGTACTGGGCCGGGGGGAGGGGGGAAGGAAGAGTTGGAAAGCATGGTTCAAATGGTAAAACAATTGTCTAGCAAGCCAAAGACCCTAAGTTCAAACCCCAGTGCCACTAAAGCTTTTCTTTTTTAAATTTGTAATTAAAATCCAAAATTTTAATTAATTAATTTCTAACTTTTAATTTTAAAACAGACTACAAATAGGCATTGAAAGTATACAAAGCTGGACTGGCTCTAGGAGCTACTTATGCTTCCAAGGTCACTGTGAAGATTTCCTTCCTCTTTATTCCACCCTGTGTTTCCAGGAAGCCCAGCACCTCCGGGCACCCTGTCCACAAGGCCAGGTCTCTCCACATCCATGGTCTCTGTGGCTGCACATTGGCCCTTTCTTTGCATGTAGCTCTGCCTCCTCCCATGCCACCCCTTCCTAATGTTCTCTTCACTGCGTTCCTTTTCCTTCCACTTTCATTTCTGTTTTTCTGCTGTAGCTACACTGCTGACCCTCAGAACACACCTGCTTTCACCTTGAAAGAAGAGGCCACACCAGGCCCACACCTGACATGCCTGGTGGTCTGGATCAGGAACAGCTGAGCCAATGACGCAAGCAAAGCTCAACAAGAGAGCAAAAATGGTAGGCGAAGCCACGCTGGCTTCTGCAGGGAGGGAAAAATGTGTAATGTTTGTCAAGTGGAAAAAGGAATCAAAGTAGGAAAAGAAAACCTTCAGGCTTCTGAGAGTCCCTTAACACAGAGAACATGATCAAAACAGTTCAAGGACATTTCTGATAATACATCACCTGATTTTGGCACTGATTTTGTTCTCTCAATGTGATTTTTCTCTCTCAATGGGAAACAGAAGCCATAACAGTTAGAGTAAATACCTCATCTGTGGGCACAAGTAACCACAGGTTGTTGCCCACCCAGCATCGCAGTGGCACAGCTGGTAGTTTGTCCATGGAGTTGAGAAAAGCAGTATGTCAGTCATAAGAAACCTGATAGTGGAAAGGCTTTTCACATCAAATCATTTCTTACTCTGACCATCGTTAGACTGGCTAAGTGCGTGTAAAGTTGGGAGCTGGTACTTCTGTATCTGGCAATTGCTTATCTTATAAAGCATAGGTGAAAAGAATCAGGCTGGGAAAGAGAAATGTGGGCAGTATCTTAATGCTTTACAGTGGACTGAGCAACACAGGAACTGTGGCTCCCAAGTATGATTTCATTCATCTTGGAAAGCAAGCAGCAGTTACACACGGTGTGGTCTAATTGTTTCTCACCGGGTTTGGCTTAAAATCTTATTCTCACTGAACTTCATTTCTAGATAGGCATCTTGAGATAGCAGATCGTTTCTTTGTCTAGCTAAATTTCCTTTGAACTATATTATAAAGGTTTTCTTAATCACCCCCAAATATAATACCAGATGAAGGTTGTGTTACAAATAGAATCAAATCAACAAAGGAAAAAACAAAGTTTCTCTTAAGTGTTCTGGCACATGGACAAAAAGTTAATCAACGCCTTATAATGTGTCAAACACATGTTAATTAGTAAGTCAATCAAAATTTTATATGCTATTCAAACAGATAATCTTGGTGCTACCTAGTTTGTGGTTCACCACAGAAAAGATTCCATTAGAAAAAGTTACACTATCCTATTAAGAACAATAACCTGCTACCTAATGTTGTCAACTCACTCACTGCTATGAACTTAGACATTCTTTGCTCAAGCTGGGTATGGAATGGGAAAAAATGTGCAAGTAAAACAAGGGCCTTCTTTCATATGAAGTATGAGTGGAGATGTTAAAAGTACATCTAAATTTGCCATGGTGAACCAAATCAGCCTCAGGCAAAGAGGCAGCCTATTAGACAGGAAAGGCCTATTTATTTCCAATTTGTTACATATTGGATATCTAAAATTTATTTTTTTTACTCAATTAGATACTAAATTAGGTTTCTCTTTTTTCTTTCTATTTTTTTTTTAAATTCAGGGCTCTTTCTTTAAATGTTTCATTTAACAACAGCCAAGTTGGAATGAAGCCAGTGATAAAACTCTTGAAAACTTTGGAAACAGCTCCTGGGTTTTCAGATTCTTAAGAAAAGCTCAAGGGGAGTACCAATTTAGGGAGTGGGTGTTTTTGTTTGTGTCATGACTCACATCATCCAGCATTCATTCATTTCTTTTTAAGTCATTCTACAAATATGTGGAAACACTTTTCTAGGAAAGGACCATGGGAAACCCCCAAATACTTGGACCTTACCCTCAAGAAGTTCACAGATTTCCCCTCCTCCCACACAGGCAGACCTCTTCACCTGGCAAATTGAACTTTCTCATCTTGTCCCTAAAACAAACTAATTTCTCTTCCAGGAGGTGTTTCTCAGAGAATGAGATTATCAGGCTAACTTAAACACTCCTACTTAAGGCAGGCGCCTGTGTAATCCTAGCTATTCAGGAGGCAAAGAACTAAGGATTGAGGTTCAAAGTCTGTCAGGGGAGACAAATCCACAAGACTCTTATCTCCAATTAACCAGCAAAAAGAGGAGTGGCTCAAGTGATAGAGCATCAGCCAAGAGCAAAAAAAGCTGGCCAAGTGTTAAGTGCTTATGACATTCTGCCTGCTGCATACCATACTTGGTAAGAGTCTTATTCCACACTTGGTAAGTGTCTTAGGCTGAAGGTGTGGCTCAGATGGTAGAGTGCCTGTCCACTAAGCATAATGTCTGAATTCAAGCCCTAGTACTGCCTGTGCCCCTGAAAACATCTTGATAAAACTGCAAAGCCTACTGGAAACAAGTAAAGGAATGATGATTCTCTGGCTGACCACAGGTGAATAGGCATATAAGTGGGCTAAAGACACCGCTCTGTTGGTTTATCAACATAGAACAAAGAAGAGAAAGGGGGAAATTTTGAGTTCAAGTGAATGGCTAGAAAAGAAGGCCAACTTCTCAGTTCTTCAGCAACATGCTCTTAAAATGATAGATTTTAACGTACCTTTTGAAAAGCTTAGTACATTACCTGGTACACTATTAAGTGATAACTGCTTAATGAAATAATACATCTTATCATTACTGAAAGGCCCAAAGGAGAGTTGGCCTCCCTTTCCTTGGAGATGGTCTTACATACCAAATCTGGCTTTATCCGGAAAACCATGGGAAAGGAGAACCAAATGGCCCACATGGTAGTGAGCACTGTGGACAGCCAGGACTGCTGGACCTCACGGCTTCTTGGAATTTGGTGGATGTGGTATTCTGTGTACTGGAAGGAGACAAGAGACAACTGGGTCATCAGTACTGAAGTTAAACATGGATGACATTTGTAGAAATGACTTTTTAGGAAATGCTTTCTTCTTTTTATTTTCCTGCTAATCACTTAAGAGTTGTGAAGCCTATTTCATGCTTTATCATTGGGTGATGACATCATGACAGGAAAGTTTCTAAATGCAATGTTTAAAAAGAGTTATGTTTGACCCTAAGGAGAAATTTTCTACCCACTCTGTTATAGGTAAAGAGCTGAACACAATGATACATTAAAAAGAGGGCTTGCTGGATACTGGTGGCTCACACCTATAATCCTAGCTCCTCAGGAAGCTGAGGATCACAGTTTGAAGCTATTCCTGGCTGGAAAGTCTAACGCCAGAAGTGGCTGTGGCTCAAGTGGTAGAGTGTTAGCCTTGAGCAAAAAGATGCTCAAGAACAGCTCCCAGGCTCTGAGTTCAAGCCTCAGGACTGGCACACACACATGCACCCAAAGAGTTCTTACAAACTGATATATAAGACAAACTGGTATCAAGACAGGCAAAGACAGAAGGTAATTTCAACCACAAGAGCAACAAGTGACCTGCAAACATTTGAAATTATGGCTAACAATGAAGCACTAAAGAAAACAACTGCACCTGCCTGACTAACAGTGACAGTGCATACCCAGTGCTATTCAAGGGGCAACGTATAGATCACCTAGATCTTTAGATGAGCTGAGCAAATGCATTAGTCCAAAGTTTGGGGAGGGCAATTTGGAAGTACTTGTCAGAATTTTTTTTACTTTATTTGTTTGCTTTTTATTTTATTTTCTGGTGTGGGAGATCTAATCCAGAGCCCCATGACCCTAGCCCACCTATCACAATATTAGATGTACCCACTTTTGATCCAGTATTTCTCTTTCTGAAAATATATGCCGCAGGTTTGCCCACATGCTCATTCACTGTCTCTCTGTTTATATGTGCGGAAACTAAGGCAGCAAATCTCCAGTAGGAGATTTACAATAAAATATAAATATGTTGATAAAATATAAATATGTTGATGACTCTATCTATCTATCTATCTATCTATCTATCTATCTATCTATCTATCTATCTATCTATCTATCTATCTATGTGAACTTCTATAGAATATACCACATTGAGAGAATCCTACAAGTTGTCAGTATGTTTAATATGATTAGTGCCTTTTAACAAAACAGTCATACAATTTACACGCCTATTTGTATACACATATTCATTAGTATTTTACGTGGAGAAAATATAGAACTATATTCTATACATTATCAAGATTATGTTATAGGAAATTTCCATTTTTCCAGGTCATATATATGTCTGAAATTCAAAAACGTCTTATTACTTTTATAATCAGAGAAAGCAACATATTTTCCTTGAATCAAAGCTCCAAGGATATTGATTACATACTGCTGTGTAACAACCCCCTAACTTAGCAGCTTAAAACAACATTTTTTTTTTTCCTCAACTGATTCCAGGAATCTAGGAGTGGCTTGGCTGGGTTAATTTGGCTTGAGGTATCTCATGAACTTGAAACCAAGTTGTTGTCTGGGGCTGCAAGCCACTGAAGGTTTAAGCAGTGAGGAGAATATACTTCCAAGATGACTTAGAATGTCTGTCAATTTTGTGCTTGCTATTGGCTGGCTGTCAGCTGCTAGCCAAATGAAACTTTCTACAGGACTGCTTGAGTGTTCTCATGATACCACAGTTAGCTTCCAAAATGTATGTTCTAAGGGAGGGCAAGGCAGAAACCAAAGTGTCTTTTATGTCCAAACCTCAGAAGTCACACACTTGGCCACTTCAGAAAAAATCCTATTGCGTATACAGGTTAACCTTATTCTAAATGGAAGGGAGCACACAGAAGCATGAATAGCAGGAGGAGAGAATCATTGATGGTTTTCTTAGAGCCTGGCTACCACACAGTTAGGTCAGAGGGTGAACAACTTAAGTCCTTCTCCTTTGGCATTGAGGAACAATTACATGTTCCTTGTAAAAAGAATAGAAATCCCCTTTCTCAGCTATGTATTCAGTTTGTATTCAGAACAAGGTGTTTGCAGGCATCTCTTAACACTGGAAGAGGGCCTGAGTGCTATTCTTAGACAGTTAGAACTGAAGGCAGAGGGACTGCATGCGACCACTGCCTCCCCAGAGAATGACACGACCCACAGTGGAGAATGTGAGTTTGGGGCTCAGTGTGTTTCCACTTTTATCAGTCATCTATGAAGTAAAATTATTTTCCCTTGGCTGGGAAGGTGGCTCAGTGGTAGAGTGCTTGCCTAGCATGCATGAAGCCCTGGGTTCGATTTGTCAGTACCACATTAACAGAAAAGCTGAAGTGGCGCTGTGGCTCAAGTGATAGGGTGCTAGCCTTGAGCAAATGCAGCTCAGGGACAGTGTCCAGACCCTGAGTACAAGCCCCAGGATTGAAAAGGAAAAAAATAAAAATAAAAAAGAAAGAAAGAAAAGACAAGACAAGGGGCTGGGAAGGTGGCTCAGTGGTAGAGTGCTTGCCTTGCATGCATGAGGCCTTGGGTTCGATTCCTCAGCACTACATAAGCAGAAAAAGCCGGAAGTGGTGCTGTGGCTCAAGTGGTAGAGTGCTAGCCTTGAGCTGAAGAGCTGAGGGACAACACCCAGGCCCAGAGTTTAAGCCCCACGACTGACCAAAAAAAAAAAGAAAGAAAAGACAAAAGATAATCTTTTTTTAAAAACTATTTTTCCTTTCAAAGGCTTGAGGTATTAAACATTAACTACAAACTGATACTATTTTTCAAACTATAGCTTACACATGGAGAAATAACCAATCAGAGGTAAACGTGTATGTTTGCTTATTACTGGAATTACTAACTGAAAACCAAGTCACATGCCAAGTAGTACTACCGAACCGCATATTACTGTCAGAAGTGTGTGGTAAACATATGTCATAGATTATAGGGTATCCTCCTCTGGAGTTTGGAGAAGTAATCAAATATATGAATACTTCTGCCGTGAAACATGAATAGTCACAGGAAGTGAGATTAAAAAGAGACTATAAGCATCAAACATGTTCATAGTAGCTTTAGGTATTATGTATGTTTATGAAAACGGAGGTTTTTGGTCCTCTAGTATTTCACATAAGGGACTGTGGATTCATATTACAAAACATTTGAATCCAATAAGTTATCATGTCACTGTGATTAGTATGATTTTTTAAATTACCTCATAGGAGGCCAGGCACCGGTGGCCTGTAATCCTAGCTATGCAGGATCTAAGCATTGCAGTTTGAAGCCAGCCCACGCAAGAAAGTCCATGAGACTCTTATCTCTGATAAACTACTCAGAAAAAAAATCAGAAGGGTTGGCCTCTACTTGGCTCAAGTAGTTGAGTGCTAGTCTTGAGCAAAGAAGCTCAGGGAAAGTGCACAGTCCCAGAGTTCAAGCCCCAGGAATGGAAAAAACAAACTAACAAATACCCAATAAGGTATGATTATAAAATTTTGATGGTGTTACTTTCAACACCCAAAACTTTGTGGCCACTAACCTTCATGGCCTGATCTCAGTATCTTTAAAAGCAAAAGAAGCTGTCATGTTGTTTTAATTTTTTTTAAAGCTGTGCGCATGTAATTAAAAAAAAAAAAAAAGCAGCAAACAATGTTTCTGGATTACATAGGAACAGGACCCTAAGAGAATGAAGGGAGAGTCAGTTTAACTCTGGCTCTTGTTACTCATCTTACTTCCCCCAAGGAAGAAAATGTCCATAGTTGTTACTAAGACTGGAGCAGAGGCAGCACTCCTACACTGAATTCTGTTACCAGTTATTCTGTAATGGAATCACCAAAGCCATCTTTTCCTAAAGTAGATGCACTCATTTTCCTGCTTAAAACTTTACAACTGGAATGAGGTCTAAATTGCTTACAATTGCTCCCACGTTCTCATTTGATTTGATGCTGGTTTAATTCTCTACGTTCTCCTTGCTCAATTAATGGAGCCACACTTCTCTTGTTTAAGTGTGTCAAACGCATTCCTTCCTGGGGTCTTTTCAGTTCATCCTAACTAGCTTCAGTCTCACAGCTTTTTTCTTCCTAAAATTAGCCTCATTTGAATATTATATTCTCAGAGATGGTTCTTCCCCTCATACATGGACACCCTTTACACTTTGTAATTTATTGTCTTTTTTTTTTTCTCTCTCTCTCTCTTCTCATGGGGCTTGAACTCAGGGTCTGGGCACTATCCCTGAGCTCTTTTGCTCAAGGCTAGTGCTCTACCACTTTAAGTCACAGCAAGAGTCTCATGGGGATTTTTCTGCCCAGGCTGGCTTTGAACTGCAGTCCTTAGATCTCAGTCTCTGGAGTAGCTAGGATTACAGGCGTGAGCTATCAGCATAATTTATTGTCTTAGTGGCAATTATCGGCACCTCAAACTAACGTGTTCATTTATGTGTGTATTTGATTTTCTGCCGCTTTCCCTAAAATGCAGCTTCATGAGACAGGAAGATTTTGTTTTGCTTACTATTAGCGAACATTAGTGGTGGCACTTCCTACATCGTGAGTATGTAGTAAATGTTTACCATAGAGATAAATGTTTATTGTTACAGTTTCTAGAATTCCAAACTATGATATCTTTGCGTGGGATGTTGATAGACACAATGCTGGTTTTGAAAATGTCCTCATATTATTGTGAGGCTTTATGAGACCAACTGACCCAATCTCCTTGTTTCACCCGTAAGGAATGTGGGCTTTTGTCAGGTGACAGACAGTGCCAGGACCTGGGCCAGGTTCCCCACATGTCCTAAAATATAATGACTCACCCTTCTGGGGTTTCTGTGCCTCACTGCTGAGACACAGATCTTCCCTAATACCCACAGAGCTCTACCAGCTTCTATGGCATCTACTCTTGCCTCTTATTTTTCCAACACACAGCCAACCACTGATCCTGACACATTTCCTTTTCTCATTTTGTTATTAAACTCATCTCCTTTATATACTTCTAACCTCAAACCCACAAAGCTTGCTGTGAGTTACCCTGGCTTTGTCTCCTCCTGTCTCTCCATCCTGCACTGTAGTTATGGCTTACCATCCATTGCTGATACCATGAAGTTTCCCCACCGCCCCTCACTCTTCTTTTGTGAACACAGGACCAGCCTGGCACCAGTGGCTCACACCTATAATCCTAGCTACTCAGGAGGCTGAGATCTGAGGATCCACACTGGGCAGGAAAGTCTGTGAGACTCTCATCTCCAACTAACGACCAGAAAACTAGGAGTGGTGCTGTGACTCAAAGTGGTAGAGCACTAGCCTTGAGCAAAAAAAGCTCAAGGACAGAGCCTAGGCCCTAAGTTCAAGCCCTATGACTGACCAAAAAAAAGAGGACTTTGGGAAAGTTCTGCTATTTTGGTTTTGCTCTTGCTTGGGTTACATACTCCTAGAAAGGATAAATTTAGTTGAGGCCTTTCTTTCTGTGAACTTTAATGTGTTTATGATGAATATGTATATAATGTGTCACATGACCTTCTTTTTTCACAATTAGCCAAAGAAGTAAGACTCCTCTCTCTCCATCATATAGAAAAACAACCTAATAAAACTTTCTATCTAGCTAGTGAGCTTTCTAATTAAGGACAGGCAGTGCCCACATCTTAGTCTGTGTACCCGTAGGGCCTCCCAAAGGCTCCCGTACCTACTTGACTGATGTACAACCAAGTATTCAGTGGCAAGAAAAGTAGAATGCTGAAGAGTAAAAACATAAAGTGCAGAATGTTCCCCCCCTCCAAGCTTCTAGTTTGTTTGAAATTACATGAAACATTGAGTTAAATACTGATAGAACAGGACAACCTAGACCTTTCAAAGAAGTTCCAGAATTACATCATGGCTAAAAACCACAAACATATCTGGCTTCAGATTGGGGAAAACTAAATAGAAGTTTATAGTGATTTAGAGGGAAATAATTCCACCAAAGAATCCAGATGGCATCATAAACCACAACAGAGCAGATGAAGTGGCCTGTGAAGTCATTTTTTGCTCTTGCCACATACTGAAACATACAAAACACTTATTATTTAGTGAATGTCACACTATTACAGAATCTTGGAAAGAAGACAAAAGCTAAAATGGTAAGATTTCAGTCGTCCAAATATGGTTTCAGCTTTCTTTGAGAACATTTAAAAATAATGCTATGTGTATGTACATAATGGTTTAACCAGTCATTCTGAAACTGAGATGACCACAATGTGCAACACACACATACACACAGACACACACACACACACTTCTGCAGACAGTTCCTTCAAATACTTGGTAGAAGCTTTGTGCAGTGGCAGAAGTGTAGCCAATGAGGTCTATCTGAGGCGTGATTATTGCTAATTGAAAACTTTTCTCAAACACTTGGTAGATTTTCTTGAGTTCATGGGAAATGAGGAGGAAGTAATGTGGAGGCGTCATCTCTCAATCCCACAAGCAGTCAGAGCCCCACACGTCTGAGTGTGGGAGCTATGCTCCAGACAGAGTCCTGCTGGCCACCCGCTGTCTGTCACCTTTAGTAGGCCCATCTCCGCAGACCTCTGTCTCCCACTGCGAAGCAAGTAGGCATGGATCTGATCAGGGACCCTCAACGGGCTACCAGGACCCCACAGCTGTCCCTCAAGGATGAACTGTCGAAAGCCAACAAGGCTGCCGCTGCAGTGCTCCCCTTTGGCTTGAAAGCCACTCCTCACTTCATCTTGAGAAGTCTCTTCTTGCCTGCTGGAAGGTTTTAGGAAATGAATGCGTAGTTTGCTGGGGAAATAATGAAGAGATTCTGGCATGAAGAATTTTAAGCTCTCTTTATGGATATTTGTTGTCTTCTTTGTCTTTGTTGATCTTTTTTTTGTCAGCCCTGGGGCTTGGACTCAGGGCCTAGGCATTGTCCCTGAGGTTCTTTTGTTCTAGGCTAGCACTCTACCACAGCACCACTCCTGACAAGGGACCAGCCCTCTGCACTCAGTTTCCTTTTTACTTTTACTTGCCATCCTCAGTGCCTCAGTCAATCCTGATTAAAACAGGAAGTACATTGCTAGGCCCAACCTTGCCACTTATGGGACATGACTTCTCTCTGACTGTCTCCACGGGGCTCAGTTGGACTGGCTTTCTTCTAAACTATATGTATCTTTACTTTTAACTACAATCAACTATAGTTCAGGCTCATTAGAATGAGGAAAAATGTGTGTGGGGTGTGGGAGTGTGTGTATGTGTGTAATACACTCTTACAAGAGAAGTATATTAAGCCAGGAGTTGTAACATAATTTACAAATTAAAAGCCTTACGATCACAGTTGTGTATTTTACAACGATTTCTTTTAGAATCGTTTGAGAACTGCTGGATACCATATGCATGAAATTTAGAAGTCTCTGGAAGCTGAGTCCAGGCCTGGTCCACTGAATGCAGTAGCACCCCACCTTGTGGAAGGGGCAGGCAATGATAAGTGGGAGCAAGGTAGGGCATTTTAGAGGTGCTAGTGATAAACTATGACTGCTTCAGATACAAACCAAACATGCAAAATCAAAAACCAACAACAGCAGCAAAATCTCTGCCCTATTGAAATAACTAAAACTCCTCTGCTTCCAAGGCACAAGTACAAAGTACAAAATACAAGCCTTGAAACATTGATGCTTTTGGTAGGTACTCAGGTTACTTTTGTAGTAAATAATTCATATCAGTAAATAATTACCCCTATTAGGGCTTCCTTGTTCTAAGTGCCACCTTCCCACTGTGATACATTTTCTTACACTTTCTAGAAGTGTGGGTTATCTTCTTTCTACAGTTAGCTTTGAAATTGTAGTTGACTTGTCTTGTTGTGGTTACAGTTTAACTGAGCTGAGGGTTGTTCTTTTCATTTAAAGGCCATGTTCTTGTTCTGGGACATGTTTTTCCTGGGACATGAGTTGGTTTTGGTTAGAACTTCCTTTTATTCTCTTGCTCTTTATGGATGGTAGACTTTAATATTCAGTCTGATTGTCTAACTTTGTTTTCTCTGTTTTTCTTCTTTATTCTTATGCTTTATAGCAGAGGTCTTTAATAGCCTGCTAATTATTCATAGACTTATTTTTTTAATTCCCACAATCAAAATTTTAATCGCTCACTCTGATACTGAGTTGTTGTTTTTAAAAATCTCATTCTGAGGGGTATAATATCCTTTCATTTCTCTGAACAAACTGTATTCTTTTTCAAGCTTCTGCCTAGCCTCTGATTTCTTTTCTCACAGTTCCTTTCACTGATGAATAGTGTTAGTTTCATTTATGTCACTGGCATTCCTCTCTGCTGGCTCAAACCAGTGATTTTCAAGAAGAGGAGGAGGAAAAGACTCCTCCCACTGCACTTAGCCAGGCCTGCAGATACTTCATTCAGGTTGCCATGACGGGTAAGGCGGTGGGCTCCTGCGATGGCATCTGATGGGTGCAAGCCAGGGCTGTTGCTAAGCATCCTACAATACACAGAACATTCCCCCAAACCAAGATCTCCATGAGCCAAATGTCAATCCGACTTGAGAATGAAAGATCTGGTTCGAATTAAGGAATGATGCATTTGAGTCATGTTAGGAGACCCGTGTGCTGCATCGGGCTTACTGAAGAGTTAAAAAGAGAGAGGAAAAAAAAAAAGGGCCCAAGTGTTAGAATTTACAGTTAGTTCTGTTCTCTTAGGCAAATCAATTTCGTCAAATGTAACCTTCAGTTTATAGTGTGGAGGACAGAAATGTAGCATTCTGGGAAGGATCCTGGAAGGGGAGCTGGGTGGAAAGTGCTAGAGGGGACAGGGCTGGCCCTCTGAGGAAGCCTTCCCCCTTGTTTTCTAGGGCTGTAGCTTACCTCTTCCCCATTCTCGCTTACTGCTCACAAAAGCCCAAAACTACTCAGTTCAACTTTCATGGGTTTACAGAGCTGTGTCAGATAGAGTGTGGGTGTTTAACTGCTCTACAGGCAGACCGGCCCAGCTCTCCTTGCTGTCCAGGCTTCTGGGAGCCTAACACCTTCATTATTGGTTACTCACTGCTACTGCCCACTGGTGCCTTTTATTCACCCCAAGGTCTCCAGGATTCATGCCCTTTCCTCTCCAATTGCATCCAAAACTTCCTTTCACTCCTGTTCTTCATTTAAAAAGCGCAGTTTTGCATACAGAAGTGCTCTATCACTACTATCCACTTTTGAAGGAAGATTTTTTACTTTTGGGGTGGCAAAGCTTCTAGCGAGCTGTCCCACCCAAGGAGCATCTTAAGTAAACGGACCAGCATGCAACCTACCTGGTGAAGAAAAGTCTTTATTTCATTTTCATTCTTAAGGTGGTGGAACTCAAACCCAGGCTTGTATCTGATAGGCTGGCACTCTACCACTGAGTTGTATCCCCAGACCTTAAAGGAAGGTTTCCAGCGAAAACTTTCTCCACATAAAATACAACTGCAAAGTCATAGAAAACTTGTTCTAATTTGAGAGAGCGAAATCATCCCTAACAATGATACAAAAAAAAAGAGGACAAAATCCTCTGCACATCTGCCTCCTCCAGATTCATCGGTAACATGCAATTCCTCCTTAAACTCAGCCCCTCTACACCCTTCACCATGGAGGAGTGTGGCTCAATGTTACGAGCTGTGCTGCCACCTGGTGGTCCGATGGGGGAATAACATCAACAGGGACTGGGAGAGTACAGAGGGAAAGTGTGGTAATAAAAGCTCTTCAACATATAACATGGAGGGATTTCACAGGGCCAGGTTTGAGGTCTGAGAGAGCTCTGGAGAGGGCAAGTGAGAAGAAGAAGACGAAAGGGGAGAACGAGGAGGGAGAAGAAGAGAGAAAGGGGATGGGATTGGATCAAGTATACAGCACTTAAAGAACTGTCGATCAGTTGAAGGAACCTTGGGAAGCTCCCGACGCTGGCAGAGATTGCCGACCAATCTGAATTAGGAGGAAACACTACGAAGATGCAGACAAGATTCTGGCTTAGATACTTCTCCAGTCAGTAGAGATAAAGCAATTCCTTGTTTAAAATTGCCCAGACCAAATACTTTGGCTCTTCCCTTCAAATCCCATAGCCAGTCTGCAAAAACTTTGGTAACTCTACTTAAAAATAACCAGCTAGGTATGTGTGGTAACAATTCATGCCTATAATTCTAGCTACTCAAGAGGCTGAGATCTGAGAATCACAGTTCAAAACCAGCCCAGGCAGGAAAGTCTGTCAGACTCTTATCTCCACTTCCCCAGCAAGAAGCCAGTACTAGATGTGTGACTTAAGGAGTGCTAGCTATAAGCTAAAAAAGATGAACGAAAGCACAAGGTCCTCAGTTCACACACCAGTACCAACACACACACACACACACACACACACACACACACACACACACACACACACACACACACACGTGCGCGCGTGCACAACCATAATCCAATTGTTTCCCCTATTCCTCCCTTTACAGGTACAAGCCACACTTATTTCTACTTGGGTTGCTGCCAAAAATTTGGAAAGTTGTTAGTCCTTATCTGTTTTTAAGTATCAAGAATATACATGTGTATACACTGCATTCTATTTAATGTCTCTTGTTAAAAAAAAAATCTCACCATTACTTTACATTACCATCACTTCACTGGGAAAGATTCTTTCCAGCATTTTATATAGGTGTGTTTTTTTTCATCACTATTTTCTGCTAGTTACTGCTATTGTTTTGTATATTCAGCTTGGACCTAACACATTTCTAAATTTCTATTATTTGTTAACCCCTTTTTCTAGATATGATGACTTGTTTCTTCCTTTTGAATATTTATACCTCTATTTCAAAGCAAAAAAAATGCCTAATGGCAGAGGCTTTTATTTTGGTTCTGATTTGGGAGATAAAGAATATTTCTAGGACTGGGAATATGGCTTAGTGGTAGAGTGCTTGCCTTGCATGCATGAAGCCCTGGGTTCAATTCCTCAGTACCACACACACAAAAACAGCCAGGAGCGGTGTTGTGGCTCAAATGGTAGCCTTGAGCAAAAGCAGCTCAGGGATTTTGCCCAGGTGTAGAGTTCAAGCCCCAGGACTGGCAAAAAAAAAAAAAAAACCAAAAAAACCAAAACAAAAAAAGAATGCTTCTAATGGATACTGGCTTCTGGCTCTAAATATACTTTTCCACATCAAGCAAAATGTGGGCAGCTCTGGTTCTGCAGGTGGTGTAGAGCTTCAGGGGCTGTGTAAGATCTCCATACAATGGGATTTCCCATATGGCAGTTTAAGCAAATTACTAAAACAGTATGAACAGAGGGCATGGGTTTCATTTAGAAGCTCAAACTACATGAATGTGGAGACCTGTGACTGGTTTCTAACACATATATTTATACTCTTGTATAAATATGTACAAGAAACACAGAAATTCAATTAATAATCTGCCAGAATGCTAAAGGAGGAAAAAGTTAATGTTAGCAGGTCATTTAACTTGGGTTTCTTTGTTTTTCTTTTTTCCCCCTCATCAAAGGAACATCCACATACTTATTGTAGAAAACTTGGAATAGTTGAAGAATGTATATGAGTACAAAAATATTTACTGCCTGCCAGTCAATGGTGGCTCACGCCTGTGATCCTAGCTACTCGGGAGGCTGAGATCTGAGGATCAGATTAGACATGTGAAGCCAGCCTGGGCAGGAAAAAATGTAAGACTACCAAAAAGCTGGAAATGGAACTATGGTTCAAGTGGTAGAGTGCTAGCCTCCATTACAAAAGCTCAAAGACAGTATCTAGGCCCTGAGTTCAAGCCCCAGGATCAGCGTGCGAACATGCGTGTGCGCATGCACGCGCGCACGCACACACACATACACACACACACACACACACACACACACACAGAGTAAGTAAAACAAAAATACTAAAGGCAATCATTTCCAAGTACAAGGAGACTTACAATGTAGCAACATGGAAAGCAAGTACAGAAAAAAAAGTTGTTGGAACTCCAGCTGGTATCAGGGTTGCCTCTAGAACAGGTTACGCCCCAACTTTTTACTTCCTATCCTTCTTTATCACCCAATGCTTTCAGCTAAGAAACAAACAAAGGAATAAAATTTAGGAGGAAAAACATTCCAGAGTTACTTCTGACTGAAATATCCACTGAGTGGATACTCTGTACAGGCTCAACATTCAACATATTTTTAATGACCAGACAAACAACTTTTCCTGAGAAAACACTAAAAAGCGATTTGTAGAGTAGTGGAAAAATCCAATAATCATCTGACCTGAAAGTAAAGAAGGTTGGCTATAATTTTTGGCCTTTCAAATTCGTTTTGGGGAACTTCTACTATTGTTTTATGCATGAAAAGAGTTCAATCTATATCTTCACATGCAGTTTAAAACATGTAAATCTAGAGTTACTGAGTTTTTATTCGTCAGCCACATGATACAAAGAGTCGCCTGACAGCCTGACAGAAGGCACAGGGGTAATATTGGTGTGCAGGGAGGCAGTGGAAACAAGGCTCTAATTCAGAAGCAAAACAAAGGGATGAACCAAAGCTCACTGTGAAATGCTCCTTCCAGGGACGGATGAGCTCCACTGACACCTACGCCAAGAGGACCAACCTCCTCAAGAAAGCTGCTTTGAGTCACCGCTTGCTACCTTTCACCCCACCCTAGTAATTGGCTCTACTTGGAAAGGTTACCATCCAATTTTGGCTGGAAAATATTACTTTTCGCCACTCCTGATGCTGGAACTAATCTCAGCGGAAGCTGCAGTTTTCTTTAGGAGGATTTTTCAAGGTATATATTTTCATATAAGCAATTTCACAGTCAAACGCCCTTCACTTTTTTAATCTCGATTGTTATTAGTCAAGGGAAGCCAGTTTTTCATGAAAAGATAGTTCAATTACTCAGAGGAACATAGATGGAATAGAGGAGTTTTAAAAATATATACCAGGAATAATCACTGATGTTTAAATTTTCAAATATATAATTTCCATATGTATGTATACAGAGGAATAATATAATCCACAAATATATAATAAAATATAATATATATTTATATAATGCAATATATTATAATGTAATATATATTCATATATCCTATTATTACATAAAATACAATTATATTATATATAATTATATATTATACAATGTATTACGTAGATATTTTATATATTTCTCTATAGCGAAGGGGTAAATTGATATATTTTGTAAAAACTAGCAAACATTTAGATATCTATTAAGTAATTTTGTTCTAGGTCATAGTGAGTTGTTGGAGGCAAATGAGAGAAAATTCTTGTTGCTTGGGTGACTGAGTGGCAAACAGTGGTGATGTGCCTCTCCTAGTTTCAGGGAAGTCTTCATGCTCCTGGAAGGGCAAGCCTGGGTCAGCTGGCTTCACCAGCACACCTGTGAACCCATTCACTGCTGTTCCTTAGTGCCTGCAGTGAGATGGATGGGACTGGCAGAGTGCTAACGCTTTATGATGGTGCACATTTTCTGGTTCACTTAAGAAGCCTGGAAAGGGCTGGGACATAGCTCAGGGGCAAAGCGCTTGCCTAGCAAGTGCAACGTCGTGGGTTCAATCCCCTATACCATAAGAGAGAAAAAGAAGGAGGAGGAGGAGCAGCAGCAGCAGAAGGAAGAGGAGAAGGAGGAGGGGGGGGGGAGGAGGAGGAGGAGGAGGAAGAAGAAGAAGCCTGAAAAAGTTGATCTATAAAGAGATAGTTCTGGGCTGGGAAGGTGGCTTAGTGGTAGAGTGCTTGCCTTGTATGCATGAGGCCCTGGGTTCTATTCCTCAGCACCACATAAGCAAAAAGAAAAAAGCCGGAAGTGGTGCTGTGGCTCAAGTGGTAGAGTGCTAGCCTTGAGCTGAAGAGCTGAGGGACAGCACGCAGGCCCAGAGTTCAGGCCCCACGACTGGACCCCCCCAAAAAATGAGATAGTTCAAGGCCTGTAGCTATAGGAGTATTTCTGAAAGCATCACTGGTGTCACCTCCAAAGGAAGAAAAAAAGTGAGGAAACTTTGAGTAGGCAGGAGTGGTACAGAACAGACACACAGACTGTGCCTCAAAACTCTGATTTTAATTAGAACTCAAATTTGACTCTGCTTCTGATATAATGGCAATAGATGCTAACTAAAAATTTTCCTTCTATAAACCAATTATGGTGCTGTAAGAAACAGCAAAATATTATTTTCTCTGCACAGAGAAAGGGAAATGCCTACTTGCCAGAAAGAAGAAAGTGCGAAGGGAGCAGAGGCCTGTGACAATGAGGTTTGTGGAAGGAGGGTGAGTTACGCCAGAGGCCTAGGGCTGCTGCAGTGCCTCCCAAGGGGCCTTATAAAGGAGACACAAACTTTCCCCAGTGCCAGCTCCCAAGTATCTGGATGTGACAGCACCCAAGAGCCTCGTTCTTGGTTTTCTGCTTGCTCCTGGGGAATTGAATTCTCTTTCTTGTTTTAAGGAAAATCATCTATACACAGGATGATTCCAAAATTTATATTCCAGACTGGACCCCTTTCCTGAATTTCAGACTCAGGAGGCTGAGATCCGAGGATCATCGTTTGAAGCCAGCCTGGGCCGGAAAGTCCGTGAGACTCTTATCCCCAATAACCCACCCCAAAAGCCAGAATTGGAGCTATGTCTCAACTAGTAGAGTGCTAGCTTTGACCAAAAAAGCTCAGGGACAGTGCCCAGGCCCTGAGTTCAAGCCCCAGGACCGAAACAAAACTGAAAACAACAACAACAAAAGAAATCTCAATTAAGCAAAAAAGACAACAAAAGAGGGGGGACAACTCAGAGAAAAAAGTATAGTGAGTAGAAAGGTTGAAATTAATATATTAGCAATCAGAACAAATGGACATGTGCCAAATAAAGCAATTAAAAGACATTTGTTTTCTGTTTTTAAAATTATGCTACATACCATTTATAAAAGACATACTATGACACATACAAGGTATAAAATAAACAAACAGAAAAAGATATACCATGCAAACATGAGTCAGAAAGGAGGTGGCATTTTGCCAATATCAGACAAAACAGTTTTAGGTATTTATATACTCTCAGTAATTAATAGATCAAGGAATCAAATAATTAATAAGAACATAAAAGATGATTTGTTTATGAGCATCAAACAATCTTTACCATGAAGACAGGAGGATTGTGGTTTAAGGCTACCTTAGGCAAAGTTTATAAGATCTTATCTCAAAAGAAAAGAAAAGCAAAAGCTGGACATGGTGGTTCATGCTTATAATCCTAGCTATTTGGGAGGTAAAGATAGAATTGTGGTCTGAGACCAGCATGGGCAAAAGCTTAAAATTCTATCAAAAATAAACTACAGCATAAAAGGGCAGGGACTGCTAGGTGCTAGTGGCTCTCATACCTCTAATCTTAGCTACTCAGGAGACTGAGATCTGAAGATCACAGTTTGAAGCCAGCCTGGGCAGGAAAGTTTGTGAGACTCTTATCTCCAATAAACTACACACACAAAAAAAAGTCAGAAGTGGCACTGTGGCTCAAATGGTAAAGTGCTTGCCTTGAGCAAGCACTTTGTCCCAGGGCACTTGTCCCTGAGCAGGAACAGTGCCCAGGCCCAGAATTCAAGCCCCAGGATCAGAAAAAAAAAAAAAAAAAAGGTACGTGGGGGAGGGGAGAGAGGTATGGATCAAGTGGTTGAGTGATTGCTTAGTAAGCATGAAGCCCCGAGTTCTATCCCCAATACTTCTCATCCCCCCCCCAATAAAATAATCTTGTATAAAACAGTAGAAAATAACTTCCTTTTTGAACACATAAGATTTACCTCAAACAAATTATATCCCAGGTCACAGAAAAAGCCTTAGTATATAGTACAAACAAACTTCTCCTGTCATAAGAACACATTCTCTGCCCATAAAATAAGATTCGAATTTGACAAAAAAAAAAAAATTTTGACTACCTGTTACTTATGAAAGACACATCAGAGAGAAAAATATAGCCACCTGAAAGGATGAAGAACAAAAAGTTATGAGTAAGAAAAGCCAAGCTAAAAAGCCAAATACTATGTGTTTGTAGATGGTAGACCCAAAGAATATATATACGTATATATATATATACATTGTATATTTGCCATATACATATTCAAACATATACATATACATATACATACAACATGTTTCTAACTATGGGACTTTTAGGGGGATAAAAAGGAAAGAAGAGGAAAAAAGAGTGATGAAGGGTGAATAATTTTGAAATACCTGGTAACTATACATGGAGATGACGTGCGGAATCTCACTGAAAGCTGCGGATCAATAGGGCATGGGGAAATGAGGACACAGAGAACAATAGAGGAGAGTATGCATGGTGAAATCTCTGGGCACAATTAAGACACAATTTTAAAAAAGAGTGACAGGAATGTAAAACAGGCTCTGCTGCAGGAAGGGTGACTGAAGGGTAAATGAGGAGTAATGAGGCTAAAGTGCTTTAAAATTGCAAATATGAAAACAGAAAGATGAAACCTGTTGAAATTGTTTTAGAAGGGAGAAGAGAGGAAGGCAGGGAGATAGAGCGAATGAGTTTGGGTACATTGTATGCAGGTATGGAAATGCTACATGAAACCCATTCCTGTATAACTGATATGTTAATACACAGCTTTTTCTTAAAAAAAAAAAAAAGAAAAGAAAAGATACACATATTAATACAGAAAAATATAGTTTAAGAAAAAGTATTTTTTGGGGGGGGTTCCGGTCATGGGGCCTGAACTCTGGGCCTGGGCGCTATCCCTCAGCTCTTTAGCTCAAGGCTAGCACTCTACCACTTGAGCCACAGCACCACTTCGGGCTTTTTTCTTTTTGCTTATGTGGTGCTGAGTAATCGAACCCAGGACCTCATGCATGCAAGGCAAGCACTCTACCACTGAGCCACCTTCCCAGCCCAAGAAAAAGTATTTTAAGGACAAATATGAAATACTGTAATAAAAAAAAGTTCAACTGGCCAGTAGGCTATAACAATTCTAGAGTTGAATATGTCTAATAAAAGTCTTAGTCTACACAAATAATAAAATAAGCACAGAAAGAAATTACACATCTCATTACAGAGGGAAATTTCAACATATTTCTTTTCCTTTTTTTTTCTATTGGTCATGGGTCTGGGCCTGGGTGCTGCCCCTGAGCTCTTCAGCTCCAGGCTAGCGTTCTACCACTTGAGCCACAGCACCACTTTGTTTTTCTAGTGGTTTATTAGAGATTAGAGTTTCACAGATGTTCCTGATTGGGCTGGCTTTGAGCTGCAATCCTCAGATCTCAGTCCCCTGAGTAGCTAGGATTACAGGCATGAACCACCAGTACTCGGCATCAACATTATTTCTTGTAGTAACAGATATGTTAAGCACATGAGAACACTAGTAAGGTCACACAGATCTGAACGCTATCAGTAGTAAGCGTCATCTGATCATCATGGTTAATGAATTCAATAATTGGAAAATACAGCTTTTTCTTAAGGACACACGAAACAATTGGGCATGAGCAATACAATAAGCAAATTTCAAAGCCATGAAGATTTCAACAAGTTTTGGTTCTGGTTTTGGTTTTTCCTGTGTCAGTGCTAGTTCCACCTACAGTATGGTGTGGGTGGCTGTCATGGCAGGGCCAAGCTCCAGGATGTCATGCAGACAAAGGCCAGTAGGTGGACCCTCCTCTTCAGCATGGCTCTGTGGGGATGGCAAAGTATCTATCTACCTGCTTCCTTCTCTTTCATTATCACACACACACACACACACACACACACACACACACACACACACACAGAGTGGTAAACAATCCTGTCCAAGACAAAAGGATGTAGACCATGTTTACACTAACATCCTCAACAGCTCTCTCTTGCATCTCTGTCCCTATCAGATTCATATGTAGGGACTCTCTCAAGAATGGTGCAGTTTGTCTTTCTCTAAAAGTGGTTTCATTGCCCTCAGAGGAGATTAACTGACAGGGAAGGATTTCAAGCCAGATGCCAAGGCCACACTGATTGCGGCACCACTTTTATGATTAAAAAATATAATGGGGGCTGGGAACGTGGCTCAGTGGTAGAGCGCTTGCCTTGCATGCCTGAGGTCCTGGGTTCAATTCCTCAGCACCACGTAAGCCGGGGAAAAAAAAGCTGGAAGTGGCACTGTGGCTCAAATGGTAGAGTGATTGCCTTGAACTGAAGAGCTGAGGGACAGTGCCCAGGCCCAGAGTTCCTCAGGTCCCACAACCGGACCCCCCAAAAAAATAAAAAATAAAAAATAAATAAAAAATATAATGGGGGGCTGGGAAGATGGCTCAGTGGTACACTGCTTTTGCCTTTCATGCATGAGGCCCTGGGTTCAATTCCTCAGCACCACATATGCAGAAAAAACTGGAAGTGGTGCTGTGGCTCAAGTGGTAGTGCACTAGCCTTGAATTGAAGAGCTGAGGGACAGCATCCAGGCCCCATGACTGACAAAATCCCATGACTGGAAAAATCCAAAATTGTTTGCTTTCTTTTCAATGTGAATGAAACCCTAATAGATTCTAAAATGTAATCCACAGCATATGACTTTTTTTTTTTTTTTAAAAAAAGGGTGTTAGTGACTCATGCTTGTAATCCTAGCTACATAGGAGGCTGAGATTTGAAGACTGGAGGTAGGAAAGTCTGTGAGATTCTTTTCTGCAATTAACCACTAGAAAGCTGGAAGTGGAGCTATGACTCAAAGTGGTAAAGCATAAAAAAAGGTCAGGGACAGGACCCATACCCAGAGATTAAGCCCATAACCACCACTGATGACAACAACAACAACAACAACAACATCAACAAATCTTTCAAGTATTACATTAAACAATGAGTCAGAAAATTCTATGCACATGCTAAATTAAAGCTACCTCCAAACTGAATGTAACTTCAGAAAGAATAAATGAGTAAAACCAAACATACCTATTCCTTAGGTTGAAATTAACAGTAAGAACTTTGTGATTATTTTAACCTTTATGTGTTTTATTTATTTACTTTGTGCCAGTCTTAGTGCCTAGATGCTGTCTCTGGGCTTTTGTGCTCAAGTCTAATGCTCTATATTTGAGCCACAACTCCACTTTCAGCTTTTTGGTGCTTAATTGAAGATACAAGAGTCACAGACTTTCCTTCTCAGGCTGGTTTCAAACCTCACAACCCTCAGACCTTAGCCTCTTGAATAGCTAGGATTACAAGCATGAGCCACTGGTGCCAGACTATGTGGATTTCTTTTATAAAACAAAAGGGACTTTTGTTAAATATTTTGTTAAATATTTGTTAAATATTTGGGTGTTTCATCAGGTTCAGCACTTTATGGATTTTCAAGTAGCCTATACCACTGGTAAATTATAATACTTTTACATTCTTCTTATGGGAGTAAAATCATCAGTTTTCTCCAAATTCTCAGGTATACTCTAAAATAAGATTTGAAATACTTATCAAAATGAATTCTAGGAAATGGAAAAGCAAACAAATATAAAATAAGATGGACATGTATAGTCCCCAATGTTGTGGATGAAAAAAATTACCAGGGCATTCTTTTTTCACTGAGGTTTTTGAATTGGAAAAGAAATAAATGAGGCAGAGTGATTAGGCAGGAGAAGCAGAGGATTTGCATAAACCCAGGCAGAGTACACATTTTTGACAGGACCCTGAAGTTATTTGCATGTGTGAGCCTCAATTTTCTTATTTGTTAAGGGAGAATACTATTATTGGTCTCACAATGGCTGAAACAGATAATGATTACCAAACTGATAAGCCTAGTCTCCTTTCAAGTTTGTGGTTACATGTCAATGTAGACTTTCCTGAAACAGGCCTGTGAACTTTCTTGCATTGGGTTGAACAGTGTCCTTTCAAAATTTACATCTATCTATCTATCTATCTATCTATCTATCTATCTATCTATCTATCTATCTAGAAAATATGAATAGGATATCATTTAGAAATAGGGTCTTTTTTTGGGGGGGGGGTCTGGTCGTGGGGCCTGAACTCTGGGCCTGGGTGCTGTCCCTCAGCTCTTCAGCTCAAGGCTAATGCTCTACCACTTGAGCCACAGCGCCACTTCCGGCTTTTTTCTTTTTGCTTATGTGGTGCTGAGGAATCGAACCCAGGGCCTCATGAATGCAAGGCAAGCACTCTACCACTGAGCCACCTTCCCAGCCCATGTATATATATTTTAAGGGCTGATAATAGCATGTAGATTTATGTTCCACTCTCGTTGGATATGTCTTTTTTAAAAACACATTTTAGTAGTATGTTAGTTAGAGATTATGGTTACAAATAATTAAGATTCGAACAGGTGTTTTAAAAAATGTGTCTGGAGGGTGGCCATGGGGAAATGAAGGAATGGAGAAAGAGATCCATTAGAAGATCTCAATTTCTAAACAAGAGAAGACAGACCAAGCCAGGAACAAGCCAGATGAGCAGGGCATTCAGAGCCACTGAAGGCAGCTCTACCATCTGGCTTGTCTTTTTCTTCCTATGTGTCATCTTCATACCTCTATCTAGAGCCCACTTCTACTTATCAGGAGAAAATATGACTGCCAGTACTACCCCAAATTTATCTTTTACAGAGCTTATTTCTGAAGAAAGACCAACTCCATTTTCTGGGTCTCAAGAGCAAACAGCCAAGTGGTAGACTCTGATGGACCTAGTCTACCGTAGATGTCCACTCCTGAACTACCTCTTACAGCCCTGTGGCCAGATAGTTGTCAGAAGAAGAGACAGAAGGTGACAGTATATAGAATGAACAGGTCTAATGTCCCTATTCAACAAAGAAGCGGTTTCACTTAAAAAAAAAAAAACAACACAAAACTACAAATTCTGAATAAAAAACTAAAATGAAGTGTATGAAGGGGTAGAGAATTACAAATTAAGAAGTTATAGATAAATCAAATATAAATACATTGATAAAGAACTTCTGAAGAACCAAAAAATATATCATTTTATCTATATGACTATAAATAAAAATTGAGTGACAAAGTGTTTTCTCTACCAGAAGAAAAGTTATTGTAAACAAAAGATTAAGCAGCCATTTTTAATTTGGAGATTTACTCTGAAGAAAACTCTTTGGCAGTAAAGAAATATAATTCATTACTAGTAAACATTTGATTGCCTGACATGGGGAGGGTACTGAAGTGCCATGACATTATTTTCAGAGACAATTAAGACAACATAAAACTTGTATCAAGGAAATAATCACTTACCATGGTACTAGGTTCTCTTTCAGCACGATCAGATTCAAAAGACTTAATTTTACTGGCACTCATTTTATCAGTATCAGCAATGATATAATGTCTAGGCGAGTAAGCATTGGACAAGCTTCCAACTAGCCTCAGGATCTCCATGGTATGCCCACCTGAAAATGAAAGTAAGGCTAAGATTAAGAAACCCACAATGGACATTATCTATTTGGTCACACTATACCAATGTCATATTCTGCTGTAACAGCATATTTCTCAAAATATACAAGAATGTTTGGAAAACAATAATCTATGCCCTTGTATAAATATATTTTATATGAGAGAAATCATTAATGAATAAAAATAAAATTGGCACTAACAGTGGGCACTGGGGAAGGAACACAGAAGTATAAGATACACTTCTTGCAATCAGAAAGACTGTGGGAAAGGACAACATACTTATAAATATAAAGAGAATGCAAGTCAGCAAAAAAACCAAAACGGGGACACAAACAAATGACTGTGAAAAAAATGAATGCCCCTGTAAAGGCTAAAATCACTTGGAAAGTGAAGATAATGGACAGATAGGCAGAAGGCCAGGGAACAGGGGCAAAGATCCTTATAACTTGAAATGGCTAGATCTGAGATAATGCTTGTAGGGCAATGAGAATGCTGGACAGAAGGGTAAAGGTGAAGTCGGGGGAAGAAGGATAAAGACAGTCACCAAAGCTTCTGTATAGAGAAGTAAGGTAAGGAAGGCATGCTCACTGACTCATGAGACTTGGCTGTTCCTAGGGACAGTTGCTCATCACTGTGGTAATCTTAACAAACCACAGGTGCTTAAATATTTACCAATTTCACTAATCAAGTACAACCTCTTATTTATTTATTTGTTTCTTCACTCATTTATTTTTAGTGAGGGCTAGTACTAGGGCTTAATCAGGCCTTCAGTTCTCACTTGGCTTTTTCATGCACAGCTGCTGCTCTAACACTTGAACCCTGCCTCCATTTCCAGCTGTAATTAGAAATGAGAGTCTCCCAGATTTGGCTGCCCAAGTTCACTCTGAACTTGGATCAGATCTCAGCCTGCAGCTAGGATTATAGGTGTAAACTACTGGTGGCTGACCAATCTCTAAAGTTTTAATACTTTAATTTCAAAATCAACTAATCACTTCCCCAGTATTTATAGGGCATTGCATCCAAGAACCCTAAGGAAATAAAAATCTGAGAGACTCTACTTATCCAGGAGGCTGAGATCCCAAAGACAAGTGGGTCGAAGTCAGACCAGACAGAAAAGCCCTTAGACTCTATCTCTTAAATAACTAGCAAAAAGCAGAACTTGACGTGTGATTCAAATGGTATAAAGCAAAAAAAGCTAAAAGCCAATAATGTAATTTTACACAGTCATTTTCAGGGAAACCAAGCTCATAGAGACAACGACATGTGTTTTCTCTCATATGCAGAAGTTAGATCTAAAAATACAACAGGACACAGTAAATTATATAGGACTCTTCCTATACATTTTAAATCATCTCTAGATGACTCAAGACATCTAGTACAATGTAAATGTTATTATGCTGTATTGTTCAGGGAATAATCACAAGAAATAAGGTCTGCATATGTTTAACAGAGATGCAAGTTTTCTTCAAGTATTTTGGATCTGTGGTTGGCACAAGGAAGAGGGCCAAGTGTAAGTTCATGGGGTTTCTTTCACTCAAACACCACCACCAACAAGAAAAGGACATTTACCACAAAACATTCATTTCACTTTATAAGCTCTGTGCTTCAGCCAGGTAGGTGTCTTCAACATTCTCTCCATTATCTTATTGTTACATCCTCCACATCTTTGGTTAGGCTGTTTACCTACTTAGAAAAGCTCCCTTGGGCTGGGAAGGTGGCTCAGTGGTAGAGCGCTTGCCTTGCATACCTGAGGCCCTGGGTTCGATTCCTCAGCACCACATAAGCAAAAAGAAAAAAGCTGGAAGTGGCGCTGTGACTCAAGTGGTAGAGTGCTAGCCTTGAGCTGAAGAGCTGGGGACAGCGCCCAGGCCCAGAGTTCAGGCCCCACGACCGGAAAAAAGAAAAAAGAAAAGAAAAGCTCCCTTTCACCTAACTGCTTTTGTTCTAAGAATGGGCTTTTAGTAACAATATATGAACACAAAGGCAGATAAACAAGCTACGTACTTCCCTCAATATCTTTTTTAAAAAATAGTGGAACAGAGAAAATTTCTTTCTAGCTTGGGCTGGGAAGGTGGCTCAGTGGTAGAGTGCTTGCCTCACATGCATGAGGCTCTGGGTTCGATTCCTTAGCACCACATAAACAAAAAAGGCTGGAAGTGGCACTGTGGCTTAAGTGGTAGAGCATTAGCCTTGAGCTGAAGAGCTCAGGGATAGTGCCCAGGCCTAGAGTTCAAGCCCCATGCCTAACAACAACAACAAAAAAATTCTTTCTAGGTTCTAGAGGGAATTACATATAGAAAGAAATATGACACCAAGCTAAGGGTATATAATTCAGTGGTACAGTGATTGCCTACCAAGCATGAAGCCTTGGATTCAATTCCCACCTAGTACCAGAGGGGAAAAATACAGGCAAGAAATAATAGGCACATTTTATGATACAATTAACTAATAAAAAGGAAAGAAATATATCATAGATTTAGTATATTTCAGGAATCTGAATCACACATTCACTTCATGACTTTCACCCATCTTGACTGAGACATGAAATTTACACATTTGATTTTACTCATTTCAGAATCTTTATTTTTAGCCTTGAAAAAGTGGTGTGGTTTGTTAAGGAGGTACTTGTTTTCACAGCTAGAATAATTAACGATAAAACTTAAAAGCCACCTTTTCCAGTTCAATGGAAACTTTATTATTCCTGCTTCAATAGTCTTTAGTCTTTCTTTTTTTAAAAAATGAAACCCTCACTGAATACATTCATTGAAAATTTAACTTGTTACGGAATGAAGTCTTAAAATCATGGACTCTTTTACTACTGAGTTTATTTTGCTCTTTTTTTTCCCCCTCTAACCAGTACTGGGCTTGGACCCAGGGCTTTGCTTTCTTATTTAGTTTTTTCATGCAAAGCTGATGATCTACCACTTGAGCCACCCCTCCACTTCCAGCTAACAGCTGGAAGATAACTGGAGATAAAAGTCTCCAGGACTTACTGCTTTGAATAGAGATCTTCCAATCTCTGTGTGAGCCACCACTGCCTGGCCTGTTTTGCTCTTTTAAAAGATACATTTGGGGGGGGGGGGGTGGGGGGAGGGCTGGGGAGTGTACTTTAAAACACATCCAGTATCCAATCCCTTCTTAGCTATCGTCCTGCTCCAAACCACTATCCCCTCTTCCATATAATATGAACATAGGTTCTGGATGTTAATTCCCTATCCCTATCCACTGTGATCCTATTTTAAAAAGCTGTCAAATTACATGTCTCTGTTTAAAACTCTTAAACGGCTTTGCAAATCATATGGAATAAAAGGTATCTTGCCGGGTGCTCAATGCCTACAATCCTAGGTACTCAAGAGGCTGAGATCAGCTGGGCGCCGGTGGCTCACACCGGTAATCCTACCTACTCTGGAGGCTGAGATCTGAGGATCACAGCTCAAAGCCACCCTGAGGAAGGAAAGTCTGTGAGACTCTTTATCTCTAATAAGCCACTCAGAAAACCGGAGTGGCACTGTGGCTCAAGTGGCAGAGAGCTAGCCTTGAGCGCAGCGACAGTGCTTAGGCCCAGAGTTCAAGCCCCACAACCAAAAAAAAAAAAAAGGGGGGTGGGGGAAGGCTGAGATCTGAGGATTACAGTTCAAAGCCAACCCAGGCAGAAAAGCCCGTGAGACATCTCCAATTAACTACTACTAAAAAAAAAAGCCGGAAGTGGAGCTGTGGCTTAAGTGGTAGAGTACTAGCTTTGAGCAAAAAAGCTCAGTGAGTTCAAGCCCCAGGACCCACACACAAAAAGTTTTTTATTGCCTGTTTACTTCTTGGACCTTACCTCCTGCTTTCCCCTTACTCATTCTTCCCATCACTCTGCTTTCTTGCTGTTGATAATCTGCCCCATTCTAGGAAGCTTTGTCTGGTACTTCTTTTAAAATGTATTCCTTAAACCAGGTGCCAGTAGGAGGCTGAGATGTGAGGCTCTTGAATTGATTCCAGCCTGCACAGGAAAGTCCAGAAAAAAGCTGGAAATGGAGCTGTTGCTCCAGTGGTAAGAAGCTAACCTTGAGCTAAAAAAGCTCAGGGGCAGAGCTTAGACCCTGAGTTCAAGCCCCAGGATCAACCCAATAAATAAATAAATAAATAAATAAATAATAAATGAAATGTAATACTCCCCATGTGATAGTAGTTATCAATATAGAACTTGCAATGTGCTCTATTTATTTTGCTTTTTATATTCCCCTATCCTTACCCAATTGAGATGGAAAGCACCATAAGGCCAGGGATTTTGGTTAATTTTGTTACTACTGTAATCTCAGGGCCTAGAAAACAGGAGCCCCATCTTGTGCTTAGTGAATGAGAGTTAGATATCAAATACAAAATTTACCTAAGGAACACATAATGTGTATCACAGAAAAATAATTTTGAAAATTATCTCTGAATATAGTGATCAACTAATAATCTTTCATGGTACCTAAAGATTAAGTATTTTAGTTCTAAGATAAACATTGAAAAAGCCTTCTTCCACCTCTACAATTGTGAGTAGAGGCTTTTTTGAGTACAGACTATTTTTTAGAAGTGTTTATTTAATTATAGGTCATTTTATGACTTGAGTGACTCTTTAATGCCCTTGACCCTAAATGATCTGAATGAGGGAGAGCATGCTTGAACTCTCTATCTTAATTTTGGTTTCTAGTTCACCAAATCTAGTATTATCAAGTGAACAGCTGTTGTTCAAGTAAAAACCACAGATATCAACTGTTAGCTTTTCCATAGGGAAAGTTCTGATAAATGGTGATTTTTCTGAAGAATGCATAGCCATAGTACAGATATGTTTCTTACACAATGTAAGATTTAGGTCATCTCTCACAGTGGCAAGTACCCATTTTGTTTGGTCTTCCTGTTAGGTTTTCTATATTTTCTGTTTCACTCACTGCTGTATCTTTGAACTTTTCATGGTGCTGGGTACAGAGTGGGCTCTTCATAGCAAGTAATACTATTCAGTTTTGTTATTTAGAGGGCTTCCTTCAGAGCCTGATAGCTGCTCCAGATTAAAGTATGTCAGGCAATAGTGGATTATACTTGAAGATAAGTTTCTCACACTCGGTTACAGTAGAAATATTATTCTACCTGGATAAAATCACCTGGCATTTCCAAATGAACACACTCTGCATGTAGTCATTTGCTGCATAATGATGCTTCCTCCCATCAGTAATGAATGGCATGCATGGCAGTGATCCCATGAAATTACAGGGACATAACTATTCATACTAGCCAGTGACATCACAGACATCATAACATAGCAGCACAAGGCAATGCTCACAAGTGTGTGGCGATTCTGGTATACACAAACTGGCTGTGCTGTCCACTACATATATAAATGTGTAGCACATACAATTATGTCCAGTTCACCTGGTGAACGATAATAAGCAAGTGTACAACTGGTGTATCTATTTATGATACTATACCTGTTATTTTAGAATATACTCCTACTTAAAAAACAAAACCAGCTTACTATAAAACATGCCCTGCTGTGGAGGCGGCAGCCTTGTATGTCTTGTGTTTCTGTGTCTCTAGATTGCATCATTTTCTGCTGTGCTTGATTTAATCTTGTGTTGATGGTTCACCTGACCCTACACTAAGCGTACCTGCCACATGGCCTGGGGATACTATGTATAGGACACAGGTTAGGCTCAGGTAAGGACACCGACGTTACAACAAGGACTCCTTTCCCCAAAGAAGCTAGTGCACCTGTCAAGACAATCAAAACCCTAACACCTAAGTGCTTTCAGAGTGGGTGGATTTGGATGGCTGACTTGGAGGCTTGGCTCATACCCGGGCCCCAAGTATGTACTGGTCTAAGGCCTGTGGATTCCGCCCTCGTCCTCGCCCGTTTCGCGTAGGAGTCGGTGCACAGTCCACGTGGCCTCCTCTACCCAGCAGTCTCTGTGCCTCCCCAAACTTCTAGTTTAGGAAAACGCCTCGATTAGTATTGCACGGCGGCCATGATGGAGCAGCGGCATGCTAGCATCAAAAGGCGTCGGAACGCTCTCGGCTCGCTAATTATCTGTTGTGAAGTTACACGCAGCCGAGAAGCTTAATTACAGACAAGAGTGAATCACTCAAGCCGTCTCCGTAGCGTCAGCACGCCGCCATCTTCCCAGGGTGGGCCCACCACTTCCGGTGACGGGGAGAAACTACAAGTCCCAGCGTGCCGCGCGGCGCGAAGCGCTGAGAGGAACCGAGAAAAGAGTCGCGGTGGATTGTGGAGCTTGTAGTGACCGGCCCCAACTCCACCTCGCCGCCTTGAGACTTACCCGACCCAGCCACTACCAAGAGACTGAAACACTCCCGGGGAATAACCTCCTGGGTCCGAAGCACTATCCATAGTCGCAGGACGAGGATGACCGCCACAGCTCCTATCGCGACGGCGAGAATAAGCATACCATGCGAAGAAAGGGCGCATGCGCACTGCTCCTGGCGCCGGCAAAGTGCGAGACTTACGGGAGCCGAGGGGACTCAAACGCCGAGCGCGGCGCTTCCAGGTGGGCGGGGCTTACCAGAGATGGGCGGGGTTGAGGGCGGGAGAGGAAAAGGCGGGTTTTGCCGGCAGTCGGGCCTTCTTCCCTACCGGATTTTAAGGCGCTTGTCGCCTGGAACCTAAGCCGAGACATCCTAGACGTCTGCTGATGAGGTCAGGCCGTCTGTGGGTCCGAAAGGCTCTGAAGTTATCTCGTTAGGAGTTCCAGCTCTACTGACTTTTGGCTGAGGCTAACAGATTACGTCAGTCCTTCCTTCTGTCCAAACGGATCATCTGAAATTCTCCCTCCCTTCTTCCTTTCCACCTTCCCTTCCTCCTTCCTATTCCTCCTAGTCCTCTCTTCCTCTCTTCTTCCCTCAGATCTTCCCCTTCCTCCTTCTCTCTCTCCCTCCCAGCCTTCTTTCCCAACCCATTCTTTCTGTCCCTTTTCCTTCACTTCTCTCAAAGGACATGTTGCTGTTGCTTAATAGACACAACTGAAGGTTTTGCCAGTCACATTTCATACCTACTCTTTCTGAACACTTTTGTTTTTTAGTTTTCTAGGTAATTTCACAGATCTCAAGCAGGTGATCACCTGGAGTTATACCACGTTCCCTAGAGAAATGGAAGTTCCCCGAAACAGAGTAGCTACTCAGTTAATTTTACCCCAAAACATTTTACCCCATGTCCTCAGCCAAAGTCACCACCCCCTCCAGTCCTAGTGATACTTGTGTTGTGGTGAGTGTGTGTGTGTGTGTGTGTGTGTGTTGCCAGTCACAGGGCTTGAACTCAAGGCTTGGGCACTGTCCCTGAACTTCTTTTGCTTAAGGCTAGCACTCTACCACTTGAGCTACAGCACCACTTCCAGCCTTTTCTGTTTATATGGAATCAAACCGGGGCTTCATGCATGCTAGGCAAGCACTCTACCACTGAGCCACATTCCCAGCCTATACTTGTTTTTATGTCTACTTTCATACTGCGGTTAAAGAAGCCCCTTGACTCCAAATGTGATTTTCCTTTGAATTTCCATATACTTGTAGGTTACACAGTACAGTTTAATAGGTGAGTAGGCTAATTTTCCAAAGTGGAATAGTGTCTGATCTAGAATTAGAAACCAGTAGTCCTAACCCCTGCACTGTAAGAGCACCACATCATGCACCCCTTAGCTAAACTCAGCTTGATTGATGGTCATCTTTGTGCAGACTCTCAGAATGGAAAAACTGATTGTATAAGCTGATCTCAGGGGCTACCCTTGAAATTCTGATTCAAAAGCTGTCTGGTACACTGTGAAAGGAGGGAGAGAGGGGGGGTAAGTTTGACTGAGGAAATTGTATGTATGAATGGGAATTCACAAAACCCTACTCCTTGTACGGCATTCTATCTATCTATATATATAATACGGTAGAAAAAAATTTAAACTGTCTACTGGGTGAGCTGAATCCTGGGCTATATCAAAATGTGCAGATAATCAAGGGATCAGGAGGTTAAAGTGAATTAATCAAGAATGTTAAGTCTGAGCCAGAAGAAGCAACAACTGAAATTTCTTAGAAAGTGCACACACTGACAACACAGATAACAGATTCTACAAGAAAGAAGTTGGCAACCATATGAGTGTGGTTCAAATTAATCATGAACAAAGCTTGCCCAGGAGGTGATTATTTTTTAATCTATTTCCTAAAATTTCTATGGTAAACATCTATTTTTTCATTCATATTGTTAAAATTTTCTTTGTGTGTTTGGGGGGAGTAGGTACTGGTTAGATGGTGTCATTTGCTACAAATAAATGGGACTAGAGGAGAAAGAAACCTTTGTGGGTAGGGAAGAGGGAGGAGAAGAGGATGAAAATGAAATGTTCTGTTTTGCAGTTTGGTTGGAATAACCTGTTAAACATGCAGGTTGTTATATCAAATAAGCAGTTATATGTAGAGATCTGAAGCTTAGGTCATATTTAGAGGTACAAATTTAGAATTCATTAGCATATGGATGGTATTAAAAGCCCAGGGTTGGGAAAGATCTTCTAAGGTGGTAGGTCATTCCTGTCCAATAGAACTTTCTGTGTTGATGGAAGTGTTTTGTACCTGTGATGTACCCCCTCCACATCTTCCTAATGAAATAGACCTAGTAATACTGAGAAACTGAACTTTCTTTTAATATTTTACCTCATTATGTACATATATATCCATATATATTTTTTGAGACAGAGTTTTGCTGTATCCCATGAGGCTTATCCTTCTAACTCAGCCTCTGAAGTGCTGGGGTGGTGAGAGTTTGCTACCACAACCAGCTCCATTATCCTAAATCTAAAAAAGATTGTGTACCTAATGTCTGTTGTATGAGACGGCACAGCTAAAGAAGAGTTTGGAGTTGCTTACACAGTCTGGCAGAGGGGATGGAGAAACACAACTTGAGGAAATGAGGAAAAATCAGGAAAGAATAGTATCGGAAAAGTGGAGAAAGGAAAACAACTTGAGAAGGAAAGTTCAGCCAGCTGTGTCACATGCTGCTCATGGATAGGGTCAGGGGACTCTGGGACAAGTCAGTCTCTGAGCATGTAAACAAGAGTAGTGTTCCTCGGGATGACATGCTGGAAATCAGACAGGAATGAGCAAAAAAGGGAATTGGAGATAAAGAAAAGCAGAAGTGTCTCGAGACAGTGTTTCATGTTTTTCTTTTATGGGAAATAGGTATATGAGGTAGTGATAGAAGGGAATTTGGAATCATTTGTGGAACCATTTGATGTTTGATTTTGCTTTTTTCCCCCCTCAAACTGCTGAGTATTGAACCTAGGGCCTTGGAATACAAGGCGCATGTTCCCACACTGAACTCCACTCCCAGCCCCAGGAAATGTATTTTTTAAAATTAAATTTGTTAAATAAAAGAATATTTGCTGATACGGCAGAGGAATGTTGACACAGGATGCAGGGAAAGGTTTGAAGCTGATGAAGAATGGGGCTTGGTCCGATGGGGGTTTTTCCCATGAACTATGGAGAGAAGGCTCGGGATGACTGTGCATGCCCGCAATGAACAGGGGCGTGGACAGGCTATTTATTTGAGTTCAGATCTACTAGTGCTATTTTTCATCAGACACTAGGCAAGGCACTGAGGGTCCAGTGGTAAAGTGATAACAGTTAACACCTAAGCAGTGACTTAACAATAAGCCTGACTATGTACAGCAGGACCCAGACCTCTTGTCAGGGGTCTCCTAGAGAAAAGCCACCCATCTCATGGACTGGACTGCTAGAGATTCTGGCAGGCCTCTTTCTGCCAGAGTTCAACCATCAATCCTAATGAAGGTAGAGAAGTATGGACAAAGAAGACTGAAGCTTTCCTGTAAGAACCCCAGAGACCACTTTGATTAGCATTATGCTTGTCCATGACAAGGTAGGATAACTCCCGGAGCACTCAGTCCAGGTTAGATACAGAGTTGGGGCCATTACTAATGGCTATATACCTTACTGTTAAGTTAGGGGACAGGAATTGTCCTAGTAATATGTATATATATATATATGCCTTAGTTATAGGCAAGAATTTTTCTTGTCAAATATACGAGTCTCTGTTAGTGCCCCTCTCCTGAGTAGATTCTTTAGATGGTAAGCCTTGAAACAAAAGCAGGTATTTACGAATTCTATTAATTAGCATTCACCATGTGCTTGCTCTATGCCAAGCCCCAAAATGTGAATTGACTATGTTTTGAGATAGACGCTATGTGATTCTCATTTTTAAAATGAGGACACTGAGGTACAGAAATGTCATACAGAAAGTGGTCAAATCAGGATTTGGTCATAATCTGATTCTGTGGTCTACCCCTTTATCATCAATAGTATCATTAAAATTTAATTGTTGCTGGGCACTGGTAGCTCACGCCTGTAATCCTAGCTACTCAGGAGGCTGAAATTGAGTATGGCAGTTCAAAGCCAGCCCAGGCAGGAACGTCTGTGAGACTTTTATCTCCAATAAACCACCAGAAATCCAGAAGTGGCACTGTGCTCAAGTGGTAGAGCGCTAGCTTTGAGCTGAAGAGCTGAGGAACAGCACCTAGGCCCAGAATTAGAGCCCCACAACCGACAAAAACAAAACAACAAAAAATCAAATTGTTGTATATTAATACCAGCTACTGTACTGTATATTAAAGAAAGTTAGAAAGGGCAGTATTATTTTCTATTCCTGACTTTCCATTTATAAAATTAAATAGGAAAAAGATTTTTAAATGTTTTTTCTTAAACATTCTAGTAAAGAATTGCATTACTTTTTTATAGCTTTTTTTTTCCAAGTGGACTCAAAAAGGGTTACCACATATGTATGTATTTATATTTGTTTTTTATTTTTTATTTATTTATTTATTTTTTGCCAGTCCTGGGCTTTAACTTAGGGCCTGGGCACTGTCCCTGAGCTTCTTTTTGCTCAAGGCTAGCACTCTACCACTTGAGCCACAGCACCACATCCAGCCTTTTCTGTTTATGTGGTACTGAGGAATTGAACCCAGGGCTTCATGCATGCTGGGCAAGCACTCTACCACTAAGCCAAATTCCAAGCCTCTATACTGTATTTATATAAAGTCTTTGACAGGTGCAGATGGCTCACACCTGTAATCCTAGATACTCAGGAGGCGGAGATCTGAGGACCATGGTTTGAAGTCAGCCAGGCAGCAAAGTCCCTGATACTCTTATCTCCAATTAACCATAAGAAAGCTAGAAGTAGTGCTGTGACTCAAAGAGGTAAAGCGCTACCTTTGAGCAAAAGAGCTCTGATACAGCGCCCAGGCCCTGAGTTCAAATTCCAGGAGGAGAACCAACAACAATAACAACAAAAAAAGAAAACAACATGATTTATTTTCTCTTTCTCACTTTATGTCCATTTATCTTGCATACATTTATACACAGATATTTAGAAGCCCCTTGTTCTAACGCTGTATACTCAATAATGCCTTCTTAGTTCAAAATTTAACAGGACATTAAAATGTTATTTAACAAGACATTTCCAGACTATTGTGGGATATCTACTGCATTGCATTCTTTTTTTAATTGCCATAATAGTATTAGCAGTAGTTTTTCAAATTTACCAGAATAATACAGTAAAAATATATTTCTGCACTGACCATTGCTTATCTTTTTTGTTTTGTATTGTTTTGGGTCCAGTTGTGGGCCTGAACTCTGGGCCTGGGCGCTGTCCCTCAGCTCTTCCGCTCAAGGCTAGCGCCACAGCGCCACTTCCAGCTTTTTTTTTCCTGCTTATGTGGTGCTGAGGAATCGAACCCAGGGCCTCATGCATGCAAGGCAAGTGCTCTATCACTGAGCCAACTTCCCAGCCCAACCATTGCTTATCTTTACAGACCTCTCTGTCTCTCTGTCTCAGTCTGTGTGTGTGTGTGTGTGTGTGTGTGTGTGTGTGTGTGTGTGTGTGTGTGTGCACTCCTCCCCCCTCCCTCCCCCCCCCCTCTGGTACTGGGATTTGAACTTAGGCTTAACACTTGTTGACCTGAGCCACATGTCTAGCCCTGGTTTTCACTGGTTATTTTTTAGGATAGAGTCCTCGTTTTCACCCTAAGCCTGAGCTGTGATCCACCTACTTTTAGGCTTTCCAGTGTAGCTGGTTTGACAAGTATGTGTCACCCAGCTTCCAGAGGAAAGCTTCCCTCAGTGGAGATGGACTCTGTCAGACTTTTCTGCCCAGGCTGGCCTAGATCTGTGATCCTCCCAATCTCAGCCTCCCTCTCACATTGTTTAGGATGACAGGTGCATGCAACCCTACCCAATGATGGAATGACAAGGCATTTTTTGAACTCTTCTGCCTAGGCTGGCCTAGAACCATAATCCTCCCATTCTCAGGATCCCAAGTAAGTAAAATTACAGGACTGAGACACCAGCGCTGAACTTGAGGGTTTTTTTTTGTTGTTGTTGTTTTAATCATATCAATACTCTCTTGCTCACAAAGCTTCTACCTGGAACCTCCTTGCCTATGCATTTTTCTGTGTCTTTCTAGAATTCCTTTCTGCCACCATAGAACTTATTTTCCCTTGGTGGAAACATACAAATTCTGTCTTCATTTTAATTTGTCATTCCTTAAATATATATGCATATATAAGCTTGTCAAACCTTCTATGAAATCCATATACAATAATAATGTGTCTACACTTAGGCAGTATGTACATACCTTCTCAGCTACCTTTCACAACCAGCTTAAGTACCATTATTATTTCCATTTAGTGACTTTATCATGCTAAATCTCTGATCTTAGTACTTTGATTTACTTCCTGTGCACATGTTGTGGCCATCTAGCGGCTTCAGAATATAGTAATAATTGGGGAGAGTGCTTAATACAGAAAGCATTCTACTGATAGGACAGGATAAGAAAAATGAAAGTTGCAGGTGTACTACTTAAAGATCAGTGGCCTTTTCCCTTGAAAATCTTTTGTAAGTCATCAGTGAAAGTACTTCCCAATATGCAGAGACTTGCTATTTTCTAAATTTAACTTTGTTTCTTCTCAGCATCTCTGTGAAATCTCAGCATTTCATGTCCTGTTTCTCATTCATCCACATTAGGTACCCTATTCACTGTGGTCTTCTTAATTTATTACAAAACAGATTTGTTAATTGAGTGACATTTTGTTTTCATTATCAATCTCAGGTGAGTGTTAGCTGTTTCGTAAAGTTAATGTTCCTTTCTTCTCCATACTAGCACTAAGTGAGGTTTTTAAAAAATTATGTTTGTATTAGGGAACTTAAACCATTATAGAAATGGATCTGCAAAAGTCTTAACTTAGAAACATTTGATTTAAAAAAAAAAGAAACATTTGATTAATACTTGATAATGGGCCTGTGGAATAACTATGTCTGAACTTAACATTTAGAAGAGTCCATCAATTATGTCCTCTCTTCTATCTCGAACCACTGACACTTACTGTGTCTTTACTCTTAACCTATAAACTGGCTTAAGTCTTTCCCATTAAAAAATAAAAAGCAAAATCAATAAAACCCTACCTCCATCTGTTCTGACTCAGCATAACGCCTTTAAATTACACAGCCCAACCACATTAAAATGGCACTGAAATCTTTAACCATGCCTTTTGTCCTTTGCTGGACTGCTTTTCCACTCCCAGGTCTATTTTTTATGCAGTTTGACTGTCACAGATCTGAAACCTTCCACTGAGCACAAGGTGAGGATTCAGATGTTAGAAGTAGTCATTGCAAACCATGGTTTTACAGCAACTTTTTGATTTTTTTCTTTATGTTTTCTTATCTATTTATTGCTTACTGTTTTTTTTTTTTTGAGACAGGGTCCCCTGATATAGCTCAGACTGGCCTAGAATGCTCCATCTTTCTGCCTCAGAGTCTCCCGAGTGCTGGGATTATAGGCATGAGCCATCACATCTAGCCCTTTAATGTTCTTCCTCAAGGAGATGACAAAAAACTGCCCAAGCAAGGGGCTTTCCTAACCTAGGCCCCTCAAGGAAGACATTTCCTTAACATCTCTGATGTCTCCTGCCCAGCTTTGCTTCCTCCTCCCCCAAATCTCTCAATGTGGCAGCCATATTTCCCACCTGACATATTCAATCGCTTCCCACTCAAGGAGGATTCATTCTTTGGTTTATTCTTCCATGTCATAAAGCCTCAGATATCATCTGAATGAGAATTTGAAGATAATGGGATAAAGTTCTGTAGATAAGATAAAAGATAAACCTTCCCCTAGTTGGTCATTCTGCTCAATGCAACAGAAGTCACCCAGAATGTAAGCACATGTTACAATAAGAAACATCCAACTTGTTACGCAGCACCACCTGCTCCTTTCTCTATGAAATAATTTTTTTTCTTCAAGGAATTTTTGACTCATCATATCAGAACAAAAGACTCTGGCTTTTACTTCCAACTTTAATCAGAATGTGTTGACTTTGCATTCTCTTTCCCATTTGTTTGTCTGTTATCTCTATCACTTGAACCATACCACCAATCCTTTATACTTTCCTTATTCTCCAAATAGAGCTTTCTTTTTGCTGAGGTCAGTCTGGACCACAATCCTATTTATGCTTCCCATATAGCTCAGATGACAGGCTCCCGTCATTACACTGGCCTTTCATTGGGTAAAATGAACCTTTCCCCTGGCTGGCCTTGAACTGGGATTCTCCTGATCTCAGCTCCCAAGTCTAGGATGGCAGGCATGGCCCACTACTCCTGGCTAATTACATCATCTTTGATGGAAGTTTTGACTATAAACAATACTGAAAATTTTATGTTTTACTTATTGCCAATTCATATTTCTTCCACTCAGACTTATTCATATATTTTGTTCTCCCTCAACTGATATTCTAGTGGGGTGAGCTTTTCCCACACTGCAGCTATCACTCAGGTATTACTGGTACTTGCTTATTTCCATACCCAGCCTGGAGCCCTTTGACTCTCCAGGTAATATGCTATCTAATGCAGAAGTGACAGTTGCTGACTATAGGACCAAAAATGGAGGAATGTTTTCTGGAGGCTGTGGGATCTTATTCAACCATCACATCTAAATATTGGAAGTTTGGATAACTTCAACAGTCTAGGAATATTATGTTCATCTAGCTTTTGAAGATGCACTTTATACATAGGCAGGGAAGGTAGAACTATGAGTCACTCTAGCCTCTAGGACTGGCTACACTAACTACCTTATTTCTTTTCTTGAGAGCCTGTGTTTTTTAAAAAAAAGACTAGTCTATGTTTGCTGTTTCTTTTTTTCTCTTGTTTAATTGTACTTCAACTCATTGAAATCTAGTTTCTGCCATAATTATTGGAAGCTCAGGAATTTCAGGGTCAAAAGCACATTTACATACACACAAATATATATATATATATGTCATAAATATATAATATATAATATATGATATATAATCTTAGATAATTAAGATTATATAAATATACTAGCTATTCAGGAGGCTAAGATATGAAGGATCAAGATTTAAAGTCAACTCACAATATCAGACTTCAAATTATACTATAGACCCATAATACAAAAACAGGATGGTACTGGCAAACATACCAGGCCCAAAGGCAAGGGCACACACTATTAATCCATATACCCATAGCCAATTTATGTTTCAACAGAGGAGCAAAGAATATACATTGGAGAAAAGATCATCTCTTCAGCAAATTATGCTTGAAGAACTGGATATCCAAATACAGAAGACTGAAATTGGACCCCTATCTCTCAACTGTACTAATACCAATTCAAAGTAAATCAAAGACCTTTATGTAAGGCCTGAAACTTTGACACTTTTATGGGAAAGAATAGGGAAAACAGCTGAACAAATACAATTGAAGATTGACAAATGAGATTGCATGAAGCTATAACGCTTCTGCACAGCAAAAGAAGTAGTCACTAGACTAAAAATATAGTCTACAGAATCAGAAAATTTTCTGCCACCTATACCTCTGACAATGGACTAATGACTAGAATATACAGAGAGATTAAAAATTGAAAGCCTAAATCATCAATAACCCAATTAATAAATTGGCTAAGTACTTAGATACTTTGGAAAAGAAATAAAAGTGATCAATAAATGCATAAAGAAATACTCAAGATCCCTCTCCATAAAGGAAATACAAATCAAAACTACACTGGGATTCCATCTCAGTCACCAGAATGGCCATAATCAAGAAGATGACAATATGTGCTGACAAGAATACAGAGAAAAAGAACCCATATTACACTAATGGTGAGAATGTAAATTAATGCAACCATTATGGAAGTCAATATGGAGATTTCTCAAAAATTTTAAATACAATGACCTTATAATCTATCAATACCACTCGGGGATTTATCTGAAGAACAGGACAAAATAGATATACCTGCCCACCTGTTCATTGAAGCACTATTTACAATTGCCACTTTATGGAAACAACCCAGATGCCCTACAACCTTTGAATCATTTTTTAAAAATGTGACATGTATTTGTGTGTGCATGCATATACACACATATATACATATATGTACATGTATATAATAGAATTTTATTTAGCCATCTAAAAGAATCAAGTTGTGTTATTTGTCTGGAAATGGTTGAATCTAGCAAACATCATCTTGAGTGAAGTAAGCCAGGCTTAGAAGAACAAAGGCATATACCATCTCTTATATGTGGATATTAGACCTAAAATATAAACATATTTGTAGAGTCATATGTATATATATATATATATATATATATATATATATGATCAAACTGACTAAACTATGGTATATGCAAGAGTCAGATTACAATTTGTAACCCATTTGAACAACGAACATACAGTCTGACAGAAAGAATCATAGGAAGTTGAAGCATATCTTGCCAGGGAAGAGGTGTCAGTGAAGTCAGAAAAGATGAATGGAGAGAGGAAAGAAGGGTAAATGTCATATTACTCAATGTACTTTTGTGAAACAGAATAAGGAAACATGATACAACTTGTATGGGAATGTAGAGGTGAGAGGTGGAGAAAAGATGGAGGGGGGTGATTGATGAAGGTGCATTGTGTACAAAAAATAGACATGTCAAAATGAAACTTCCTTGTGCAATTAATAGAAGACAAACACATACATACACATTAACCAGAAAAAAACAAGCTGGATACATGGCTGGAGAGAGAGAGTTCTTGTTTTCATTCTCTTATAAAACTCCTGTCATCTGATGACACCATGGCTAGAAACCATGGTGAAAGGCTAAAGAGAGAAAGATGCCCTCTTGACATTTGATACCACAGCCAACAGGACTGACAACATACATGTGAATTGTGGTCCTTTGTTTCATAAATATTAAAGAATGTCAGGATAGCAACAGCAAAGCAAGCATAAGCATTTGCATCGATTGGTCTCCACGTACTAGTTTTGACTGCTTGGGAAACCATCTTGTATCATCAAGCACCATGAAGCTGCCAGACAACTGTCAGCACATGAATGAATCCAGGGGAAAGTGTGAAGAACCTGCCGGCAAAGTGCAATCCAATACTTAGCCATAGAATTTTTCACTGGTAAACAAATGCTTGAAGCCATGAAGTTTTCCAATAGCTTCATACACAGCATAAAATAACAAAGATATATTCCCTCCCAAGATATTTAAAATCTGAATCACTGAACTAACGTATGCTTTCAACCCCATCGTATGAGTGCTAGAGATTGTTTTTAAGTTCTCGCCTTCCATATACATTCTCTTTGAACTAGAAATAGTGGTTGTGGAGTCCGAGTGCATGGATTTAAATTCTAACTCTTTTATTACTAATGGAGAGACTGATTGGGGAAAATGTTTTATTTGGTTTCATGTTTGACACAAGACCTTACTTCATAGCTGAGGCAGGCTTTGTACTTAAAATTCTCCTGTCTCAGCCTCTTTAGTGTTAGAAGTGTGTATTGTGGAGAACATTATTTTACCTCTTTGTGCTTGTGTGTTCTCATCTTTAAAATAGAAATAACCTTGTCTTTTTTTTTTAATTTGGGTAGATGAAATTCAGATAAGGTGATCTGGGTACAAGCACTAAGCTAATTATCATGTTACTGTTACAATTATCTTGGATTCAACAACACTGACCATGAAACTCCAGATAAAACTTTTCTTTTTGAGGATTAAATTATAATTTTTATTTTATGTTTTATTTGTGAACATATTGTACAGAGGGGTTACAATTACATGGGCAGGATAATGCATACATTTCTTACCAAGCATTGCAGCCTCCTCCTTTGTTTACCCTTCACATCCCTTCCCAGCCTCCCCCTCCCCCCAAATCCTCCTCCCCACCCCCTCCCCCAGCCCCGGCACCTATGTTGTAAAGCTCGTTTTCTACATGACAACTTGTACTTCTCATTGTTGCAACAGGTCCACCTGTATCCTTAAACGGCTTGTTTTTCCCCATCTCCTCCACAAGTTATACTGACATCAAATATAGTGAAAGCAGGGGTTATACTGTGGGGGAGGGACATACAAAGCAACAAAGAAATAATCTTATAAATGCGTTAGAAACACATGCATGAAAGAAAAAAACGTTAAAATACATATCTAAGGGTTCATTTTCCTAACATCACATTATCTGACCTTTTCCGCTTGACTCAGACATATACTAGATATTGCAAATAAGGGAAACCATGGGACCTATGTTTCTTTGGGCCTGGCTTACTTCACTTAATATAATTTTTTCCAAGTTTTTCCATTTCCTAACAAATGGGGCAATGTCATTCTTTCTAATGGAGGCATAGAATTCCATTGTGTATATATACCACATTTTCTTGATCCATTCATTCCAGATAAAACTTGTAGTGGAGACTTCTGGGATTGTGGAGGGACAGTTTTCAGAGGCAGAAAGCCGTTAGGGTCCTAGAGAACTTTAATGTAATACGAGGTCAGACTTTTTTCCCTCACCTATCAGTGTTGCCACGTGTTGTTTCTTTGGAAAGTATGTCTTAGTTTTGTTAATTATAAAGCAGAAACAATAAAGAAAAAGTCTCTTGTCATGCAGATTAAGTCTTAAAGGCCTGACACATAGAGCATGCCAATTACATGATATTTAATGCACATGAAGGTTAGAAAAGCAAGTCAAGGTCACTTTGAGATGGAAAAATTACCGAGGATAACTTTATCTTGGTGACTGGATCAGGAAGCCTTGCAGATGTCATTTTCCTAAGCCTCTGTAAAAGAAACTCCAAGAGTGAGCAGGAAGTATTAGAGCTGCAGACTTAAGGTTAGAGGAAAACACTCAAACAATCACAGTTCATTTCCTACCACCTTAGCCTTTGACAATCCCCTCCATCTTCAGGTTGGTTCTTGTTTGCCTTTTCTTCCTTTCTTCTTTTTTTTATAACTCCGAAGTCAAGAATTCACATTCATTAATTATTTCTTGAACACTCCGGAATACAAGAGTGAATGACAGGTCAATTTCTGTTCTCACAGAGCTTCTGACTAATAGATTTGGCCCATAACACCAGCTATCTCACTGCTGAAAGCCGGGGGGAAGGGGATTGGATGGACATGGGAAAAGAATTATGGATAAGGTGAGATTTGGGACATGGATGAGTAGACAGTTGGGGTAGAGATGGTGGTGGGTATAGCTAGTGTGAGATGGTAATTTTCTAAACCCCTCTAAAACAGCATATATAAATGGGCAGAAGGAAGAAAAAAACCTAGAAACTTGGAGAATTAAAATAAGCCAACATCGATGAACAATTGCATTAGGAGCCAAAAGTGGCCATGGACTCTGTTTACCCAGTTAAGGAATTTGTACTTGATCCGAAGGGCAATGGGAAGCCATTTAAGGGTTTAAACACAGGAGTGAGGCTTAGAAATAACACTGACTACAAGGTGAAAAACAGAATTATTGTGACAGAACATTTGCCGTCTTTTTTTCCGATAAAGTTTTTATTTTATTTTTTTATTTTTTGGGTGGTCCAGTCGTGGGGCCTGAACCCTGCGCCTGGGTGCTGTCCCTCAGCTCTTCAGCTCAAGGCTAGCGCTCTACCACTTGAGCCACAGTGCCACTTCCGGCTTTTTTCTTATGTGGTGCTGATGAATCGAACCTAGGGCCTCAAACATGCAAGGCAAGTGCTCTACCACTGAACCACCTTCCCAGCCTCCAATAAAGTTTTTATTGGAGCATACCAGTTAGCTATTCATTTGGTATTATTTAAAATAGCTGCTAGGAAAAAAAATAAAAAATAAAATAGCTGCTAGGAGACCTTAAGGATAGAGTTGAATAACTGACCAGCTGGCTTACAGAGACTGATCTTTGTACTATCTGGCCTTAAAAGAAAAAAATGGCCGGATGCCAGTGGCACAATGCCTGTAATCCTAGCTAATCAAGAGGCTGAGATCTGAGGATCGTGGTTCAAAGCCAGCCAGGGCAGGAAAGTCCATGAGACTCTTATCTCCAATTAACCACCAGAAAACCAGAAGCAGTGTTGTGGCTCAAGTGGTAGAGCGATAGCCTTGAGCTGAAGAGCTGAGGGACAGCGTCCAGGCCCAGAGCTCAGGTCCCACGACTGACACACACAAAAAAAAGTTGGTTGATCCCAAGAGACGGTTGGAATAATCTGGTATACAATAATGGTGGTTAACTTAAGGGAAAGCACAGGAAAAAACTGGAAAGACAGATTGTGGAAAGGGTATGATAGACTATCTCACTCTGTCTCACTGTACTGATTTAACAGTGCAGCTTTTCCCCACTCTCTGGTTTCTTTTCTTTTCTTTTTTTTGGGGGGGGGCGGGGGTGTCGTGGGTCTTGAACTTTGTCCCTCAGCTCTTCAGCTCAAGGCAAGCACTCTACCACTTGAGCCACAGTGCCACTTCCAGTTTTCTGGTGGTCAATTGGAGATTAAGAGTCTCTTGGACTTTACTGCCCAGGCTGGCTTTGAACCACCACCATCAGATCTCAGCCTCCTGAGTAGCTAGGATTACAGGTGTGAGCCTCGGGTGCCCAGCTCTACTCTCTGGTCTCTTCTTTTAACCTCCACTTTGGCTCACGCATGGGGGAGATGGTAGAAAGATTATTGAAGATTTGGGAACAAGAGGGGTTAAAGAAATACAAGTAGCTTAGAATATTATACATCTCAAGAAGTGTTTGAGACATACTCTGAAGTTAGTTACTCTATTTTCCTGTCTCTCTTCTCTTATCACTAACTATATCCATATTACCAAATTAATTTCTAAGGTAAAAGAGTCCTACTTTTGTTATTCATATCTTCCAAATCTCCATTATCTGGACCATTATGTACACTGACTCATCAGGATGTTTCTTCTGACAAGAATTCTAGCATTTGGCAGCATTTAGCTAGTAAGGCATCTTGGAACCAGGGTAGCATACCCTCAGTAGGAGTATATAGAATAGGAAGAAGTCTAAGATGAAGGTAATCAAACAGGTAAGCCAAGATTGCTCACAGTTGTAATGTAAATAAGGTGTAAGCATGAGGTTATAAATCAAAGAGAAGGATTGGAAGTGAAAGAAATCAACCAAAAAAATTGCCTTGTAGCCTCAACTCCAAATGAAAGGAAGTGTGTGTGTGTGTGTGTGTGTGTGTGTGTGTGTGTGTGTGTGTGTGTGTGTGTGTGTAATCAATGCAATATGCAATGTTAGATACATAATAGGGGTACAAGACATAAATCCTTAACCTCATGTAATTCCTGAAACCTGGTTATCTTTGTGGTCTTGAGGCTTCACTGTTGTGATACAAACCAATCTATTGTGCCTGCACAAATCAAGCAGCACTGGTTTTATTTTCCAACAACCTAAGCAACAGCATGTTGGTAAATGTATTGAATTTATCTGTACCTCAAGCCCACCTCAATTAGGACTCAATGTATTTGTGTCACAACAATGTTATCAGTGAACAAAATATGACCACCATCATCTATGAAGTGTCTACTAGAACTGACATATAGTATCAGATGCTGGCCTGGGTTCTTGGACTTCATCTTTATAATACCTTATTATTACATTTCTTTTTACAGATGAAGAGGCTCTGGCTCAAAGAGCTCTTTTCTAAAGCCACCATAAGTGGCAGTTTCTGTGACATCAAACCTCCTCAGTCACATTAGCTCTTGCTGCCTCATAGCAAGTGGTCCTGACTCCTATTTCTAAACCTTTGACTTCCTCATCCCCTTGCTTAAGATCCCTCATTATCTGCTCATCTCCTCAGAGCAGAAGCTACATAATTCAATGTGGTATAATTTAGTTTTCATAATCCCAGCCTACTTTAGAAACCTTTACTACTTTAGTAGCCTTCTGCTACTGCTTCTACAAGTGCACACTGAGTTTCAGTACTTATGTCTCCCGGAATTGTGCTGGGCTCTTGGTTTGGCATGGTTCTCCCTCCTTCTTCCTTTCTTCCTTTCTTCCTCCCTCCCTGTGTCCCTCCCTCCCTGTCTCCTTCCTTCCTCCCTCTTTTTCCTTCCTTCCTTCCTTCCTTCCTTCCTTCTTTCCTTCCTTCACTTCTTCCTTTCTTCCCTCCCTACCTCCCTCTCTCCCTCTCTCTCCCTTTCTTTCTCTTTCTTTCTTTCTTTCTTTCTTTCTTTCTTTCTTTCTTTCTTTCTTTCTGTCTGTCTTTCTTTCTTTCTTTCTTTCTTTCTGTCTGTCTTTCTTTCTTTCTTTCTTTCTGTCTTTCTTTCTTTCTTTCTTTCTGTCTTTCTTTCTGTCTTTCTTTCTGTCTTTCTTTCTGTCTTTCTTTCTGTCTTTCTCTCCTCTTTCATCATAGGGCTTGGGTGTTGTCCCTGAGCTCTTTCACTTTGACTTTCCTGTGTGGGCTGGCTTTGAACCACAATCCAGATCTCAGCCTCTTGACTAGCTGGGATTACAAGCGTGAACCACCTGCACCTAACTGGTTCTCCCTCTTACTAGAGTATTATTCCTTCTCATCTGCCTGGACATAAGACCAGAGACTCAAGTTCTACCAGTCTCTGAGATTGCCTAAATCTCTCAGGGTCTGGATCATATTGGAAAAAGTGAAATTTTTCCTCGGTCTGGAAACAATTTATCTGGAATACATTGGTATCATTATCCCATTTACTAGACTTTCTTGGAAAAGTTGCTTAGCTTCTTCAAGCCTCAGGGGGTTTTGATTTTTCTTCATAAAATAGGGTAATAATGGTGCTTTTAAACAGTGCTGACAATACTTGGGATAAGCTATTATTATAGAGCCCTTATGCAATTAAATTAGTCAGCAACATTATTGTAGCATGAATATTGTTAGGACACTGAGCTTCCTTTGTGATTTCCTGGTCACCCTTTTGAGATTCTGTTCAAACTAGCCCTTGTAATCCTTTTCTAGTTTTATACATGGCTAGCTTTTTTGTTTTCAGTTGTACTGTCATACTTCTGATTTTACTAATTATATCCCATGTAAATATTTATCTAAGTAAGCTCTCATCTCTGCTAGTGCAGACATGTTGTGGACATGGACTACTTTATTATCAACCTAAACCTGGTATAAATTAGTAATTTGTATATACTGGTTGCTAGAATGGGTATATTTGTTAATAAACAGGGACAAACCAGACACTAGTGGCTCATGCCTATAATTCTAGCAATGCAAGAGGCTGAGATCTGAGGATCAAGGTTCAGAGCCAGCCCAGACAGGAAAGTCCATGAGACTCTTATTTCTAGTTAACCACCAGAAAAACAGGAAGTGTCACTATGGATCTAAATGGTAGAATGCTAGACTTGAGCAAAAAAAAAAAAAAGTTCAGGGACAGTGCCCATGCCCCGAGTCCAAGCCCCACAACCACCACCAACAAAAATACCCCAAGGGACAAGTCTCAAGTAACATTACTGAGTAATAGTATTACTACAATATTACTACTAATGGGTAACATTTTGAGTATAATTCACTTTACACTTTCCAAACTACTCCATCTTAATTCTCACAATAACCCTATTAAGGTATTATTCTCATAAATTTTTTCACAATTATGAAATATTACTATTATCACTCAAACCTATATAACTAGTAAGAAATACAAAAATTATTTTGGTGTTTCAATAGAAAGCTCTGTTTCACAGAAGATAACTTCCATATCATCTGATTCCTGCCTTTGATCATCTTTAAATAATTTATACTGCAGCTTAAGTGTGTCTTTTTCAAATTTTCTTTAAATAAAAACAGGTTCTAAAGCCTGCCTTGGTTTCTCACTGAATGAATTAAAGAAAATAGTCAACTTTTTTGTCTTTTCTGTCTGCATCACAGTCATGATGTTTAAGTTTTTGTGAAACTATCTCTTTTTTTATTATTGGTTTTAATTTTTTTGTACCAGTACTGAAGTTTGAACTCAGGGCCTCATATTTTTACTTAATGTTAAAAGTATCTCTCTCTCTCTCTCTCTCTCTTTCTCTCTCTCTCTCTCTCTCTCTCTCTCTCTCTCTCTCTCTCTCTCTCTCTTTGTGCCAGTCCTGGGGCTTGAATTCAGGGCCTAGGTGCTGTCCCTAAGCTTTTGTACTCAAGGCTAGTGCTCTGCTACTTGGACCACAGCTCCATTTTCATCTTTTTGGTGATTAATTGGAGATGTGAGTCTCAAGGGCTCTGTTGCCCAGGCTGACTTTTAACTCAGATCTCAGATCTCAGTCTCCCGAGTAGCTAGGATTATAGGTGTGAGCCACCAGCACACAGCAAAAATTACCACTTAACAGATCACCTAGAATTGAATTCTGCAGTGACAGACTCAGAGCTCATTTCTTCAATGCTCATTTCTTCCTCACCAACAACACTGTATGCTTTGCTGGAGAGTCTGTTCTTAAGGTAGAGAGAGAGAGGCCTCCCAGATCACAGTCTGATCTGGGTGGCCTTTACTTTTGTGTTTTTAACAAGACTAGTATTCTTTTGCAGGTGGTCTGGAAAACACCCAACTACTGTTATACTGCTTTCTTAGTAGAAAAAATAAAATGCTTGTAGAAGATAATTTGTGCACTTTTCCAACTCTCAAAGGAGAGAATAGACAAATTCCACTAGGAGAGAAGAGACAAATTCCATTAGGAGGAATGATTCTGTGTTTCACACAGAATCAATATGGGCCTTAAGAAAAAAAGATATGACAAGGAAAGATTTGAGGAAAAGACATTCTGTTTTAAGGACAGAATGAGCAAAGGCCTGGGGTGGAATATAGGTTTATTTTTATTTGAGTTTTTGAATGGCTACTGGATAGATTTGGCTAGACTGAGTAGATTATAAAGGATGCCACTGAAGAGGTGTGTCTGAGTTAGAATGGAGGACTTTTATAGGTAATAAAGAGCAGTGGAAAGAAAGCTTTTGTCTCAAAGCAAAAGAATAAGAAAATAACCGCTGGATACTTGTGGCTCATGCCTGTAATTCTAGCTACTGAATTCTGAGGATCAAGGTTCCCAGCCAGCCTGGGCAGACAAGTCTGAGAGATTCTTATCTCCAACTAGCCAGTAAAAAGCCTAAAGTGGAGATGTGGCTCAAGTGGCACAGTACTAGCCTTAAGCAATAAAGCTACCACCGGCACAAAAATTTAAAAACCAACTAAAAAGGAAAATGGCCAATAACAGATCACAAGAATTCTAAAGAGGTCTGAAGTTGGAGAGAGAGAGAGGCAATTTATAAATGACAAGGAAGCCAGGCACTGGTGACTCATACCTGTAATTCTAGCTACTCAGGAGGCTGAGATCTGAGGCTCACAGTTGAAAGCCAGTCTGGACAGGAAAGTCTGTGAAACTCTTATCTCAGATTAACTCCCAGAAAACCAGAAGTGGCACTGTAGCTCAAAGTGGTAGAGTACTAGCCTTGAGCATAAAGAGTTTAGGGACATAATACCCAGGCCTCGAGTTCTAGCCCCATGATTGACAAAAAAAAAAAAAAAAAGAAAGAAAGAAAGAAAGAAAAAGAAAGATGTAAGATGCTACAGATTTGAAATGTCTTCTATAATTAATAAATATTTATTGATGGTCTAAGGAAAATTATTTTGGTATGATACAGGGAGAACTCAGAGGTAAAGAATGTAATGAGTGGGGCTGAGAAGGTGGCTCAGTGGTAGAGTGCTTGCCTTGCATGCCTGAGGCCCTGGGTTCGATTCCTCAGCACCACATAAGCAAAAAGAAAAAAAAGCCGGAAGTGGCACTGTAGCTCAAGTGGTAGAGTGCTAGCCTTGAGCTGAAGAGCTGAGGGACAGTGCCCAGGCCCAGAGTTCAGTCCCCATGACCAGACCCAAAAAAAAAATAAATAAATAAAAAAGAATGTAATGAGTGAAAAGGAAAGAGTCTGGGAGATAAAGTAATTTTCTAAGTAGGACTGTGCTTGAATATAGTGTGAAGGGGGAGGGAAGACTTGGGAGGGGAGGGAAATGAGGTTTCTGAATTGGTGGTGACTCCATAAATGGAGTAAGGAATACAGAAGATTTTTATTAAACTGTAATTAAAATTATTATAGTTATATATATTTTATTGCATTTGAAAAACTTGAGAAAGCATGGTGAGATCCCAGAGCTCTAGAAAGAGTTTAGATAGCAATTATGTAAGTAGAGTTGGTATCTAGTACAGCGTAGTAACATGAGGAAACAGGACAAATTAAGGCATGGCTGAGGTAGGGTTAACATTGAATAAGGACATTACCTGAAAATGAATGGAGCAAAAGGTTAATTGAGAAATATAGAGATGAGTATCAACATATAAGGTGTATATGTTCTGAAAAGCATTACAGATTGTGCTAGGACAATGTCAGGCCCAAGGAAAAGCCCAAAGGATAGAGCATTGTAGCAAAGGTGATGGGTAAGGTTGAAGAATGTTTCTTTTGAAGAATTGCTTGTTGGGAGTGTTTACTCAGAAGAACTCAGAAGAACAGTGAAACTCTTAAGGGGTTGAGCAACAACAACAACTATGGAAATACTTAAAGATGTCTTCCTGTAGTTGTTGCATTCTGAGGTAAAATAATGAAGTAATGTGGTGATGTTGTTGAGCTGTGTGTGTGTGTGTGTGTGTGTGTGTGTCAGTAGTGCTTGTACTGAGAACCTAGGCACTGTTTCTTAGCTTTTTCACTCAAGACTTAGCATTCTACCACTTGAGATACAGCTCCATTTCTAGCCTTTTGGAGGTTAATTGGAGATAAGAGTCTCACAGACTTTCCTGCCCAGGCTGGCTTAGAACTGTGATCTTCAGATCTCTGCTTCCTGAGTAGCTAGGATTATAGACGTGAGCCACTGGTGCCAGGCTGATTCTTTGCATTTTTGTTTATTTCCATACAGTAAAGTTAGGTGATCATCAAAATACTTGAAGATAACTTCCTGTAGACATTAAATTCTGAGTTAAGGTAATGAAGTAATGTGGGGATGGTGGTGAATTGCTTCTTTGTATTTTTATTTATGTCCACACAGTCAAAGTATGATTGGTCATTACTATTAAAATGGTCACAACAAAAACAAAGACCAAAATAATAATAAAAAACCACATTTCATGTATTTAGGAGACATGGTTTTGAACTTCAACTCTATTTGATTGTCCATCCTTTCTGCCCAAATCGATAGGACAAATGTTGAATCTAGATAGTTGGTGTTTTCAGCTATCTGTCATAGTTAATATTTTCCAAGTTGACTCATCCTGCTCTTACAATGCACATTTTTATTGAAAGAATCAATCATTTGGATTAAAACAAAAAGTAAATTGAAATTGAATTCCTTTCATTTTTAAAAATTCACTAGAGGGCTATTTTCCCTTTCTGTCTTAGCGAAATAATGTGTGCAAATAAAAGTCTAAAAAGCCAAATTCTGGTAGTTATGAAAATAACACGGCCTGGCACTGCTGGCAAACACCTGTAATCCTAGCTACTCAGGAAGCCGAGATCTGAGGATTGCAATTCAAAGCCAGCCTGAGACATCTGGGTAAGATTCTTAATTTCTAATTAATCACCAAAAATCCAGAATTAGAGCTGTGGCTTAAGTGGTAGAGCTCCCACCTTGAGTGAAAAAGCTAAGGGACAATGCCAGGTCTGGAGCTCAAGCCCCAGGATTGGTGTGTGCACACAAAAATATCATCTAGGACAGGACTTCATGTATGTAAAACCAGAAGGAAGTTTCTTTGGAAGAAATTCAAGATGAACAACAAATAGCCCCATAGATCACTTAATTCCCTCTTTAATGGAGAGTGGATTTTCTTACTTGGTCTTTTGACTAAGAAACGTGGAATATGGATAAATATATGACTTTGTTAATTTCTAAATTTTGAAAATATTTACTTATCAATGGTGGTCATAGATGCTAATGGGAAGGGTTGTTGTGAGAACTGTGTACTGGAACATAGGGGACTAGGTTGGAAGTAGTTGCTCTAATGCACACACCATTTGTCTACTGTGGATGAGGAAGTAGTCAAGGGGAACTTCAGGTTTTTGTGATGGTTTGACCAGTCTGGTAGCCAAATGGAGAGTTAGAATCAAAGCATAGAAAGTGGAGGTGTGGTTTAAGTGTTAGAGTGCTAGCCTTGGGCAAAACAGCCAACTGAGATTGTGAGGCCATGAATTCAAGCCCTAGTAAAGGCAATGCCTTTCCCCCTACTCCAAAAAAAAAAAAATCATTGTAGATAACATTCTATCTGAAAACTGTTTTATCGATGGACGTTGGACTTTTAAAGACCTCAAGTTCAACTTGTAAATATTTGGATATAAAATGGGTTTTAATTTTGATCAAAAAATTAATTACTATGCTCACATCTATTTTATATGCTTGTGAAATTCTTCTACTTGATAGGAGAGATTTAGTAGATAAGTTACATTTCCTTATCCTGGTGGTGTTTTTTCATAAACAATACTGTAGTTTCTAATATGTTATATTTTATAGAGAGTATTAATAAATAAAAGTGTTTTAGTCAAGTGGTTCATGGCTGTAATCCTCCAGATTAAAATGGAGGATTAAGGTTTGAGGACAGCCATGGGAAAAAGTTGTCAAGTCCATTTCCAAAAGTAACCAGCACAAAGCAGGGCTAGAAGTGTGGCTGAAGTGGCAGAGTGCCAGCCCTAAGCAAGCAAGCTGAATGAAAGTGAGACCCTAGGATCAAGCCCTGATACCAACTCCTCTCCCCTCAAAAAAAAAAAAGTTTCCTGTATTACAGAATCCATTTCTTCGATAAACTTTTGGCAATTAAACATTATGTTAGCATTTGGGGATACTATACATTTGTTAAAAGAATATATTGATGAAGAAGACGCTGAATTCTAACCATCTTTCAAAAATAATTTAATAATGATACTGGAGTTTGAACTAAAAATCTTACACTCACTAGGCAGTTGCTTTACCACATAGGTCATGCAGGTATGGATGAAAAGATACCTGGAAAGATATTTAACAAACTGATCTAAAAGTGATGAGTAATATCAATTTTAATGAATTTATAAATTTTTTCAAAATCTATGAAAAATAAAGTTAGATATAAAAAGATTAAGTTGAAAATAGTCATTAAAATAAGTTAGAAATTTATAAATTTAGGCCTATTGTTCTTCCCACTTCTTATTTTGCATCCTTTTTGTTATTATTTACTTGCTTCCTAGTATAAAAATAAGATTCCATTGTTTAAATATTATATTATGACCACAGGTGTTTGTCATTTATTCACTGCAAAATAACATGATAATAATAACACAACAAAAGGTTCACAAGATATAAGCTACAAGGCAATGGTGTATATCTGCAGCCCTAGGAATTGGGAAGCTAAATCAAGAAGATTGCTTAGGAAGTGGCGCTGTGGCTCAAGTGGTAGAGTGGACGCCTTGAGCTAAAAAACACAGGGACAGCGCCGAAGCCCAGAGTTCAAGCCCCATGACCAACCAAAAAAAAAGAAGAAGATTGCTTAGATCTAGGAGTTCAAAGCCACGCTGGGAAATGCAGCACGGGGAAAAAAAAAAAAAAAAGCTTTGGCAAACAAATCCATCAGAAAACTTTGCTTTTCCCATCATGTGGCTTGAATTCAGGGCCTGGGTGCTGTCCCTGAGCTTATTCGCTCAAGGCTTATTCACTCAAAGCTTAGCACTCTACCACTCTGAGCTACAGTTCCACTTCCGGTTTTCTGGTGGTTAATTGGAGATAAAGAGTCTCACAGCCTTTCCTGCCCAGGCTGGCTTTGAACTGCTATCCTTAGATCTCAGTCTCCTCATTACCTAGGATTATAGGTATGAGACCCGGTGCCTGGCTGTTCTTTTGTTTTCTATTTTGATGTGGAGAAAACTACAGAAGATGAGAGATGTCAGTAAATTTTAGAATTCAGAAATTGAATAAAGTAGTGGCAGCTAGCCTGGCAAAGTAGAAGAAGGACTAATATAAGTATTTGGAAGAGAATTAGCACTGGGAAGTTCTGTACTGTGGAAGGCAGGGGTTAGGCACCAGAGTGAAGGATTATCCTAAAGTTAACTCGAAGCTTTGGGGTCTTTGCATCCTTTTGTCTTCTCATCCAGCCAGTATACCCCAGTGCATCCCACTCTAATGGTACCACAATCAAAGCCATCCTTCTGTGAAGTCACTTCCTGTGGAGTTCTCAGTCTTGGTGTGATTGACATTTGGAATGGGGTATTAGTGGGAGGTTGTTTTGGGCATTGTAAGATGTTTAGCAAAAGTCCTGACCTCTGCTTATTAGATGACAGTGTATCCCCTGAGTTCCTGTCATGACAACCCCAAATTCCTCCAGCTGTTGACACATGGCCCCTGTGGAATTAATCAGATGCATCAACTCTCTCTGACTTGGCTCAGACAAAAGAAAGAAGCAGACATGTTCAATAGGCTAACGCTTGAGAATAATATAGATGTTCTAAAACCCTAAAGAATTCACAAAGTGAATTGTAAAAAAAATGGAAGAAAAGAAATTAGCAGAGAAATAAAGGGAAAAATTACAGATAAGATTAAAAGGATCCCTTATACTAAAAGAAAGATACAAAGAAAGAAAGATACATCATTGTGGAATTTCAGACTTCCAGGGACAATGAGAAGATGCTAGAAACAAAAACAAGTGAGACACAAAGGTGATCAGAAATCAGCAGACATTTCAACAGCAACACTGGAAGTAAAACAATGGAAGAATGTTTTTTTACAAGATTGGGGAAAGCCGGGCTTTGATGGCTCACACCTGTAATCCTAGCTACTCAGGAGGCTGAGATCTGAGGATCGTGGTTCAAAGTCAGCCCGGGCAGGAGAGACCGTGAGACTCCTATCTCCAATAAACCACCAGAAAACTGGAAGTGGTGCTGTAGCTCAAGTGGTAGAGCGCTTGCCTTGAGCTAAAGAGCTGAGGGACAGTGCCCAGGCCCAGAGTTCAAGCCCCAGGACCGACAAAAAAAAAAAAAAAAACAAGATTGGGGGAAACTCAGTTTCAACATCTTTGAACTATTAATCAGGAATAAAAATATTTTCAGACATAAAAGTACTCTAATATTTATTCCTAAGTACTCCCTCTGAGTAAGGTACTTTGTCTTTAAAAAAAAATAGGAGTAAACTAAAAATTCCATGTTTAGGCATTGGAAGATATTGATGGGAATTTGATATGTTGAAGAAAGAATGGGTAAAGGTTAGATACAGGGCTTTGTTTTCTTTTCAATGGAAGAATCAATTAGAGTCCAAAGAGGGATTAAAAAAAATGTTATCATAGTATGTTATTTGGTTCAGCAATGCATTCTGTTTATATTGTCAGGATGATGTAAGCCCTCACTGTTGTTTGTTTTGGTATATCTAATTGAGAGCAAGGGTGGGGCAATGTAGTGCTAATGGTAGCATGAGATAGGTCCTTCATACTCTGATAAGATGTCAGTATACAGTGTCTGAGAAATGGTAGAAACATTGGCATAAGGAAATGAGGAACACTCATCAGGATTATTAGGAACGAGGGGTGGAGACAGACGGGGCTGGTAGGACTTGTGCATAGCTTTTGTTTTAAGCTTTTAAGAACCATTTGAGTTTTCGCTTACTTATACTGATTTTATGAAACATAAAAATGCAACTAGGCCCTGGTGGCTCATACATTAACCCTAGGTACTCAGGAGGTTGAGATATGAGGATCCTGGTTCAAAGCCAGCCCAGGCAGCAAAGTCTGTGAGACTGTCATCTTCAAATAACCACCAAAAAGTTGGAAGCAGAGTTGTGGCCCAAGTGGTAGCCTTGACCTAAAAAAAACTAAAAAACCAAAATACCTCAGGAACAGCACACAGACCCTGAATTCAAGCACCAGGATTGGCACACACACACACACACACACACACACACACACACACACACACACACACACACACACACACACACACACACACACACACACACACACACAAAGTAAAAATGTCAACAGAAGCAGCACACATACATGGGGGGGGGAATCACATAAAGTAGGCACTCCCCTAAAACACAAAACATGTCCAGAATTTCAGAGATGTTGTTTAATATCTTGAATTATTTTTTTCCTGAAACTTATAAAATTATTCTCTCTCCTTCCTTCCTTCTTTCCCTTTCTCTCTCCCTCCCTCCTTCCCTTTCTCTCTCCTCTTTTGCTGTCTCTTGATAAGGTCTTACTAAGCAGCCCAGGCTGCTCCATACCTATGATCATTCTGCCTCAACCCCTCAAGTGCTGGGATTACAAGTGTTTACTATTAGATTTGGCTTTTATAAAAAAAAATCTTGATACACTAAAATGGAACAGTGTAGGCAAAGTAATGCCTGAAGTTGTTCACTATTTCTTTTAACTCAAATCTTTTTTTTTTTCTTTATTTTTGCTGTGCTGATGGGGAACCCAGGCCCTTCCACATGCTAGGTAAGCACTATAACTTATGAGCTATCCTTCTATCCCTAATCAAAACCTTTCCAATCAAAATGTTTGCTGTTGTTTGGGTTACATCTTTATAAACAGCAGAAAAGTGGAATTTTCCCACCATTGTTGGTGTTAATTTTCTTGATAATTTAGAAAGAAGCAGCTTGGATCTCAAGTTTTGAAAACAATTGGGTCTGTTTCACACCTGTACTAAGTTACTCAGGAGACTAAGATTTGAGGATTGTGGTTCAAAGCCAACCTGGGCAGGAAAGTTCATGAGCTGCTTACCTCCAATTAACCAGCAAAAAGCTACAACTGTTCTACCATTTGAATCACAGCTCAACTGCTCTACTTGAGCTGTGGCTCAAGTGGTAGAGCATCAGCCTTTAGTGAAAAAGCTAAAGAGCATCATCTAGAGCCTGAGTTTAAATCTCATCACAGACATTAAAAACAAAAGGAGTTAAAGAATTTTGCAAAAGAGAAATTCATTAAGGAAAATGGATTTCAGACAAGTTTTTGTATTTGTTTTTTCTTTAAGTGAAGGTGAATACATTTACTTCTGTTCATAGAGGCCCAACGATAAGGAATCAAGTGAGCTGCAGAAAATAGTTATTTCTGGGGTTTTTTACTCGGCCTGGTTTGTTGCTGTTAGTGTTAAATAATTATAGATATCAATGAAAGAACGATTCACACTTATCAGGAGAGGCCAAAGCAATGAACAGCCCTTGATAAACACGGGAGAGTATCTGTAAGACATGGTCTTGATATAGCAGCTGGAAATGACATTGTGAAATATGTCTTTTTGGACTAACCCCACAGATCTCCACCTACAACCAACCTACCCACTGATAGTAATAAAGCAGGTATGGGACAAACTAAGGTAGCTAGGTCCTGTGCACAGTGTGGTCAAAGTGCAGTGATGCCCTGCTACATTCTGATTCTGGGGAGAGAACACCAAATGGTGAACTTGAGGGAGGAGGAAGGCAGGTCCTGTGCAGACAAATTTTTGTCTCTATAAGGTGGGGGGGGGGGTGTAGAAAATTACCTTTCCTCAGTCTGAGATTTTTCTGATAAGAACTTTTCAGAAATAATGGAATCATCATGCCCACTTTATAGATGAACAGATTGTACGTCAGTCAGGTTAGCTAAAGCTAAGTGTCTCTAATAAGAGTCCCAGGTTCTGACTTTGATTCCCTCCCTCCCTCTTTCCTTCCCTTCCTCCCTTCCTTCCTTCCTTCCTTCCTCCCTTCTTCCTCCCTCCCTCCCTTCCTGTTCCAGGGTTTGAACTCAGATCCTTCTATTTGCTAAGTAACCATCTACCTCCTGAGTCACACTCTATCCCTTCTGTTGCTTTTCTAGTTGAAAAGAAATAGGAAGATGTGTGAAGATGTGTATTTTCAGTGTTTGTGTGCATGTATGTATTAGGTTAAATGTGTTAGCTCTACCTATGGATATTTCTCTCAAAGGATCATTTCTCTCAAATTATTATTCATGTAGGGAGGGGTGAGATGGTTTCTTTAGGATGTACTTCTTTTCAAATAAAGAAAAGGAGAGATTTAACTCCTCAGGAGGCTGAGATTTGAGGATCATGGTTTGAAGCCAGTTTGAGCAGGAAAGTCTATGACATGCCTATCTCCACTTAACCACCAAAAATCTGCAAATAGGGCTGTGGCTCAAGTGGTAAAGCACCAATCTGAGCTACACACCCAAAGGGCAGTGCTCAGACCCTGAGTTCAAGAGCACACACACACACACACACACACACACACACACACACACGGGGGGGGGGGATTTGCTATTGCTTTTTGCACATTATAATTGCCTAAATATTCCTTTTCTGGATTTTTATTCCAAACCCTCCCAGCCGGTGGATTCAGGTCACGTGGCAGTGTGGCAGGCAGGCCCTAGGTAACTTGGTCGGCTCCACTGAATGCTAAACTTTATTCATTTAGGCAGCTAGGGACTCACAGCCAGCACCAGCAATGCAAACCCTTCCCACCACACCCTGACAACTGGCGGGTGGAGAATGTAGGTGGGTGGCTGGGATCGAACCCAGGGCCTCGGGCACGCACTAGAGCAGCTCTTGGGCCGGCCTGCCCCGGGGGGGGGGGGAGGCTGGGGGCGGTGGGAGGGAGGCTTCCCCCTTCCCCGCCCCCCCTCCGGGTCCCGGCTGCACCTGCCGCCCCAGGAGGCCAGGGCGGGGCGGGACTCGACTTGGGCCACGTCAGACGTGGCGGGCCCGGGCTGCCCTTCGTCCCCTTCGCCAGGACCGGAGCGCGCCGTCCGTGCGCACAGAGTCGGGGCATTTAAGGCAGCATGCCAGTCCACAGGCCGAGGCGGTCCTGGCTCTCGAGGGTGCTGGGCACAGGCTCGCCCGGTTCCCCCCGCTCCTGAGGGCAGCCCGGGAGCCGCTCGGCGGGGTGAGGTCGTCCGGGGACCCCGGACGCGGACCCCCCTCCGCAGGTACGCGGGGAGCGCAGCGGACCCCCGGACCCGCGTCCCCGCGCGCCGATCTGGGCCCCGCCGCCGGCCTCGGGCCCCGCCCACGTCGACCGGAGCCGGAGCCGGAGCCGGAGCCGGAGCCGGAGCCCGGCCGGAGCCCGAACCCGAGCCCGGCGGCCGCGGCCCCTTTAAGGAGCCGCTCTGCGGTATACCCGAGCCCGCAGTCCGGGCGGGCGCGGCGGCGCCGGAGCCTCGGCCACTGCTCCTCCCGGCGGCGGCCCCGAGCCCGCGGCTTCCCCGGCTCCCGCCCGCAGCTCGCGGGTGGCTCCGGCCGGCACCCGCCCCGGGGGCCCGGCCCGATGACCCGGCGCCTGTGACCCGCGCCGCTGCCGCCCCCCGACACCCCGGCCTGGCGCCGCGAGCCGTCCCGGGACCCCGCACAGGTGACGCGGTTCGGCAGGGATCGGGGCGGCGGGCGGGCTCGTCTTCGCCCCGCGCGGCCCCGGGTGCTGGCTAGGGGCGCCGCGGCTCCCGCCCCCGGCCTAGCGCGGCCGTGGCGGGGGTCCCGGCTGGGGGCTCCGGCGGGGGGGTGGCGGGGGTCCCGGCTGGGCTCCGGCAGGGGTGCGGCGGGGGTCCCTGCTGGGGGCTCCGGCGGGGGGGTGGCGGGGGTCCGGCTGGGCTCCGGCAGGGGTGCGGCGGGGGGGGGGTGGCGGGGTCCCGGCAGGGGTGCGGCGGGGGTCCCGGCTGGGGGCTCCGGCGGGGGGGGTGGCGGGGTCTCGGCAGGGGTGCGGCGGGGGTCCCGGCTGGGGGGGTGGCGGGGGTCCGGCTGGGCTCCGGCAGGGGTCGGCGGGGGTCCCGGCTGGGGTCGGCAGGAGCCGGCGGGCGCAGCATCCCTGCCCGCGGCCGCTCCGGAGCAGGTGCCCCCCCCCCCCACGCCCGGCCACCCCGTGTCTTCCCGCTCCGGCCCGGCGGTGCATCCAGGGGAGCTGGGGGTCGGGGTGGGGGGTTCGCATCCCAGTGAGTGTGTGTGCGACCCGTGGGCATCCGGGGAACGCTGGCTTTCTGCCCCCCTCTCCCCCCCCCCCCATCAAGCATGCCAAATGGCAACACCCCCCGCCCCCGCGTCTGTCTAAAACAAGTGGCTTTTATTTCCCCGGGCAGCTCCCCCAGGCGCGGGGGGGGGTGGTCCCATTCTAGCCACTGAGTCAGAGGGAGAAACTGTTGGTGCTTTTATTTTTAATTTAAAATTCTAGCTCTACTTTGGTACACCCCCCCCCCCCGGTTGATCAAACGAAGTCCCTCAGTTTGCACAGCCAGGAAATGGGCTTTGCAACGTCAGCATCTCCCTACCTTGTCAGCGAAGGGGGAAAACCCCTGGGAAGGTCCTTTGGAGCTGTCCGGCTGGTCGACAGGCTCTTCTCAGTGGTATTCATTCGAATGTGAATGTGCTGGTCCTTCTATGAAATTGTAGGTTTTACTTGGCAGTGATCTTTGGTGATGTTTAAATACAGATACCCCTTTGGAGTAGAGGGAAGAAGAGTTCGTGTGGATGGTGGGATTGATGAATGAAACAGGCCAATAAAAGTGTTACATCGATGGAAACTGATAGACCTTGGATGGCAGGTGGTTTTAGTTGAGTTACTGCAGCGTGAACGCCTGGTGTAAGGAGCTCTCCTTTGGAAGAATCCCAGTTCCCTTTTAAGTGTGCTAGTGTACTAGTTAGACTATCTCCCCTTGGGTCTAATCTTTCTTCTGTGGGTTGGGTGAGATGAACTCAGAAAGAATCCCAGTTTCCTTTTAAGTGTGCTAGTGTACTAGTTAAACTATCTCCCCTTGGGCCTAATCTTCCTTCTGTGGGATGGGCGAGATGAACTCTGAAATGTGTCCACCTTCCATTGTTATGGCTTGAGGAATGGTGGGGTGGAATTGATTTGCCAGTCCTTGCCTGTGCCTTGTGGGGACCTGGAGAATTATTTACTTTGAGGCTACTTCTGTTTTTCTTTCCTCTGCAACACCTTTAACCACATTGCTGCTCTCAGACTTGACTGTGTGGTCTTGTTTATCTGTCTAGGCCAGATGCCTTGGAAGCCAGCTGCTTAGTCATTACTATTAGCTTTCCTTTCTTCTCTCTCCATCCACAGGTTCTGTACCCCAATGGAAAGAATGATGCCTCTTTGCTGCTTACACCCTGTGCTGACTTGAAGGTGACTAGAACTGGCTGCTGACACTTTATAGCAATCCCTAGAGAAGTTTAGATCTTTGCCAGGATCCTATGAATAGACCCCCACTGTATGGATTCCAGAACAGACGTTCCTTACTTTTCTGAAATCTTCTTGGGGAAGTACTTTTGGTTGGTAAGGGGAGCCTTGAGGGCTGGGAAGTAGGAGTAGGCTTAGGAGGGTTGAGAACTTCCTCCCAGGATCCTCCCCTTCCCTGGAATGCTGGCTTGCCCCTGTGAAATGGGAAGGGGTGGGCTTGTGAAAAGGGAGTGGTGCATTCTTGGGGCTAGTTCTGGAGTGTGATGGGCCTGAGGTTTATTTAGTAGACCCTCTGTGTCCTCAGGCTTTGGGAGTTTCTTGTTGCTCAGCGTTTGGTGTGGCAGACCATTCAGCCACCTGTGGCGTTCTGAAGGTGGTCCCTGGTATCTGTGTTCTCTCAAAGCTGGCATTTTTTTTTCTTCTGTGCTGGTGCTTGAACTCAGGGCCTGGGTGCTGTCCCTTAGCTATTTCTGCTCAAGACTGGCACTCTACCACTTGAACCACAGCTGCACTTGAGGCTTTTTGGTCATTGATTGGAGGTAAGAGTCTCACAAATTTTTCTGCCCACTGTTTTCAAACCATAATCCAGAGATCTCCATTATTCTCAGATGTCTGCCTCCTGAGTAGCTAAGATTACAGGTGTGAGCCACTGGTCCCCTTCTCTCATCTCTCTTTATGTCAGTACTGGGGCTTAAATTCAGGACCTTACTCCCCTGATTCTTTCTCTTGCTCATGGCTGGTGCACACATCTCCACAGTTCCAGTCTAGCATTTTGCTGGTTAATTGGAGATGGAGTCTTGGAGACTTTTGGCTCAGGCTGGCTACCACTTGACATCCTCTGGGTCTCAGCCTCTTGAGTGGCTAGGATTACAGATGGTTCCTGGTTTGGTTTTACATGACTTAGAGGACACCAAACAGTTAAAAAGAAACCCTTCAGACCACATTGTCTCTGTTTACCTTTCTTTCCAAATTGACATCCCATCTTGTACAGATGAATGATTCATTTTGGTTTCCGTATCTCTTGGAAAGCTAAAAAGTAGGATATTCTGTTTGGTTGAGAAGAGCCAGCTGAGCCGGCTACACGGATACAGAAAAGTTGTTTTTCTTTTGATGAAAGACAATGAATTAATTGTCTAGGTGAGAATTGTGGGCAGCCTGGTCAGAGCACAGCAGGCATGTGGGTAGAGTTAGTTTGGACATCACGTTCACACTAAGCTTGTCACCTCTCTCTGCTGGCCTCCTTCCATTCGCCCTGGGAGAGGAAGAAGAGAGCAGAGCCATTTACCCTTAGAATGGTGAATGGGGCTTGAACTGAACCTTAGGCCTGGCTGTTTTTACCTGGCATTGGGAAAGAATGCATCACATCAGGAGATGGAGGCTAATTTTGTAAGAAAGCTGAAGGTACTTCAAGAGTGACTTTGGCCCGTATTTGTTCTGATTGAAGATGAAAGGCAGGATGCAAAGAAATGGAGCTCATGCTGCTCCGAGGCCTGCTGTTCCTGGCAAGGCAGTTGGATGTATTACAGGCCGAAGGGAGCCCGGAGAAGGCAGGATTAGGCAGCATGAGCAGAGGTGTTTCCATGCACAGAATATTGGTGTTTGGGGGAAGAAGCTTATGAATGAACATCAAAAGCCAGCATTTTTTTTTTTTTTAATAGCTGACCAACAAGATAGCTAGAAGTCTTCTCAGAGCTTGAGCCAATGTGGAGAAGTGTTGCCACTGGGTTGAGAGGGAAGTCTAACTCGATGGCAAAGCCTTGTTGAAAGTACTGTTTCCAGCTTTTTTTTTTTGGCTACCATAGTACAGAATGCATTTTCTTTTCTTTTTTTACTTTGAGACACAGAACAGGAGTAAGTAATCTGTGTATCTGAAACAAGTTTCTATTTCTGTTTCTCTCCTGTGTTCTTTAGAACTCTTGACCTGTGAATGATTCACGGTCCACTATTTGGAAGCCATTTGTCTGATGAGGAGTGGGGGGGTTGAGGAGGGTGGAGATGGTAGAGAAGGTGACCCAGCTCTCTGCTCTGCTGGTGAGAACAGAAGGAATGTGGGAATTCATCTGCTGTCTGATGGGTATAGGACTCACATAGATAAAAGGCAGCTGGATGGGGCAGGTGCTAGAAGGGCCTTCCCACAGTTCCTTGCAAGGAAAAGCAAAGAAACTGGGTTTGGAGGACGAGGAGGAGTGTATTTGGATTTGAAAGCAGATCTCTTTAGATAAAAACCAAAGCTCCTTTCTCTCTGGCGAAATGAGAAAACAAATGGGCCCCAAACAAATTCGCTGATGGATTTAGGTCAGGACCACTCTTGTGGGCTGGATAGGGTACTCAGGGCTTCAAATGTATAATGGATGAGTAGGAGGCACCCACCTCCCTTTCCAGCTTTGAGATGTTTGAGCCAAGTGGATGGAATGTGTTGTTTCTGAGTCCTACTTGCTGATCAGATTTGCTTGAAAGTTGGCTGCTTGCCTCTCCCAAGAACTGGAAGAGTATTCTCATTGCATTCTAGAAAAGGATTAGGTTATCAAGACTTCCTCAGAAGTTTGTTTCATGAGCCACCCTCAGACTCAAGCTTCTGTCTCAGGCTGCATCTGGGTACTAATTCCAGTGTGGGTCCTGGAGTTAATCAAGGGTAGAGTCTAATCTGTAGGTGTTTGATCTTCAGTGTCATCACAGTAAAATCTGGCTCCCAACATGCAACACTCCCACCAGCAAGTAAAACAAAGCCTGGGGAAAAGGACACAAGTATCAGAGTTCACCCAGACGAGTTGCTTAGCTACTGCTTGCCTTTTGACACCCTCTTTACCACCTACTTGGATGTTCCTTGAGCCAGCTTGCTTCCTTGTTTACTTTTCTTACCTTAAGTGGTATTTACTGGGGGTCTGACTTCTCTCTCTGTCTGCTGTCTGGCAAGCGTCTAACACCTTCACTTCTGGCTTCTCTAATGATACCTCTGACTCCTCTGACTTGGAGTTCCCACCAGCCTCTTCCTGTGGAGCCTGGTTTTGCACCCTGAACCCTGGAAAGAGCTGTACACTGATAAGTTTATCTTGGGTTCTGATTAAACTTTAAAAGTTGGGACATGGAGAAACTTGGTTAAGTTAATTTTAAATTTGTTTCATCCAAATAGACTTAAAGATGCAGGTTAAAAGTGTATTTTGGGCTAGGTATGATGGTATACACCTGTAATTCCAGGTACTTGGGAGATGGAAGTAGGAGAGATGTGTCTGAGGTTGGCCATGGTAAAAGCATGGGACCCTATTCTGAAAAACAAACTCAAAGCAAAAGGGCTGGGGGGGGGGGCGGGGGAGCGGATGGCTTAAGTGGTAGAACACATGCCCAGCTTGCAAGTGTAAGGCCCTGAGTTCAATTCTTAGTACTGTCCCTCCTCCCCACTCCTCACACCAAAAGCATAATTGGGAAGTAAGAGATACTGCTTAATGGTAGAACGCTTGCCTAGCAGATGTGAGGACGTGGGTTAAATCCCTGGCATGTGCGCACAGACACAAGGAAAGAATGAAGATATTGAAACTGTCTTCCTATTTGATAATGTATTATTTAGTGGGATGGAAGGAAGAAGGAATTTTTATTGGATGAAATGTTTTGAAATAATCTTAGAGCCCCCTTTTTGGATTGTTTATATGATTAAAAAAACTAATCTTGCTTGATTAGCATATTGGCTCTAATACATGTAAAAATATTGAGACAATGATGAATTATAAAATGTTTTATACTTTGTCACATGCTATTTTAAAGACATTTAAAAAAACAACAACTCACAACTTTATTTAGATTGAGAAAGAGCTCTTGGCTTTTTTAGCTTCTCTGAGTGCTTCCATATAGGTTTCTTACATGCTTTGTAGAATTATGGAAGACTTCAGAGCAGGATAAAGGTGAGGGTGTGGGAAAGCCCGTCCAGAGTATAGTTGGGACACTGAACAACTCCTGGCCTTTTGCCTGTGAATCTGTAAGACATTGCATGTTTTGGGAATTTGAGAATGCATGATATAGCCTGAGATCATAAATGTTATCTCTGGTGTTTTTTCGTTTTTTTCAGAGTAGTGAAGCTAGCAGCATTACAACCAGTAACCAGGAGAAAAGCCAGTAAAAGTTAATCTCTTCCCACTTTCCCACCTCCCACCTCCCCTAGTTTAACTGCGAACAGCATGTGTTCCAAGTTTTGAGGTGTAGCCCTATAGACTTTTCTCTGTGAAATGTGCTCAGTTATTTATGAAAGACTGATTTTTCTGCAGAATATCACCTTATTTCTATAGCTGGCCATATCACCATATCTGTACATTTAAACATTTCAATGGCTATGGCTAATGGTGCTACTCATGATGCTGCAAATGAATGCCCTTCACCCAGTTGCGGTGCTTCATACCTATAATATCAGCTACTTGGGAGGTAGAGATTGGGAGGATTGCAGTTCTAGGCCAGCCTGGGTAAAAAGGCAATGAGACCCACCCTTGCTCCATCCCAACTATCTAGCCAGGTATGGTGGTCTATGCCTGTTAATCCCAGATATGTGGGATGCATGGGCAGGAGAATTTCAGACTGAGGCCAGCCCTGAGCAAAAAGTGTTAGACCCTATCTGAAAAATAAAGCCTCAAAAAGGGGAGAGGGCAGGAAGCTGAAGTGGTTCAGATAATAGAATGTCTGAGTTCAAACCCCAGGGCTGCCAAAAGACCCTTATGTACTGTTTGTATGAATTGTATATAGGGTAAAAGTTAGCTCATTAGTGTTTTGCTTGTTTTATAATTCAAATGCTACCTAAATTGCCTTGGTCAGCTGCTTAGTTCTCCATCAGTAGTGAGGTGCAGCGTGGATGTGGCAGGAATTTCAGAGTGGGTCCAGCTCTTGTTTAGAACACATCCTATAGTTGGCCTTAGGCATTCACCTTAAATGTAAGGCCTTTAGAGTGATTTGGACCCCACTCTTGTTCCAAAAGGGATTTGAGGATTTTAATGGCTTACAGGGATACGGACACTGATAAGATTAAGTGAATTCAGTGGATCACGGGAACTTAAGGTGGAGGAGGTAGAGTTGTTTTTTTCCTTTTGCGTATGTGCATGCGTGCACATGCATGCCTATACTGAGTCTTTTTTTGGGGGGGTCTGGTTGTGGGGCCTGAACTCTGGGCCTGGGCGCTGTCCCTCAGCTCTTCAGCTCAAGGCTAGTGCTCTACCACTTGAGCCACAGCGCCACTTCCGGCTTTTTTCTTATGTGGTGCTGAGGAATCGAACCCAGGGCCTCGAGCATGCAAGGCAAGTGCTCTACCACTGAGCCACCTTCCCAGCCCCCTATACTGAGTCTTATACTCAGGGCCTGGATACTGTATCCACTGTCCTTTAGCTTTTTTGCTCAAGCTAGTACTCTACCACTTGAGCCAAAACTCAGACCCTGGCTTTTTGGTGGTTAATCAGAGACAAGCATCTCACAGACTTCCCTACCCCAGCTTCAGATCCTCAGATCTCCTCTTTGAAGTCTTGTAGCTTCAAGACTAGAAAAGAAAACGAAATGGTAAAATCCCAACCAGTCCCCAAGAAGTGAGAAAGAGATCTCAGGGTTTTCAAGAAAGCACTCAACTTGAAGAGGTCAGCAACCCCCAACACCATTCCCAGGGCTGTAGTACAGCTCAAGACTTGGCTTCCTGATGCCACTTCAGATCATGTTCCTCAGTGCTAGCCAGGGGTGTCACACCACCGCACTGTCCAGTGAAAGGTTAGGAGGGAGAGATGTAAGTTCAGGCACTTACTCCAGAAATAGCTTTAAGAGGCCCTCAAGGGACACTTACCCAATGTAAGCAATAATGTGTTAGGATTATTCCACAAGGCAGGATCAAGTATGCAACCTGTGTGACATTTCTGTGAGTGAAATCCGTTGCCCAACAATACTTGACTTGGAACCAAGGTAGTCTGAACTAGAATTAATTACAATGACCCAGCAAAATATTTTCCCAAAACCCACAACAGTACATTTGGTCTGTGCAAGGATAATAATTGTTTGCATTGGTCAACCCTCAAGACAGAAGAATTGGAATCACCATTGTAAAAAGTCTTGAACATCTTCAAGCTGGCTTGAAAATGAGTGTGATTGATCTCTAGAGCTTGGACACCTGAATGTTAAGGAAGCTTGGCCCTTGTTTATAAATTTAGGAAGTACCCTCTTTCTCTTCAGCCACCTGGGTCTCAGCTTCCATGACCCAAACCACCAAATTCTTATGTTAGAGCCATTGATCATTACCAAGGCCATCGACCACGCTTAGGCCCTCTTATCTAACTTTTAGTACTGGAATTGGAACTAGGGATGTTGTACCAACACTCTACCTATTGAATTCCAACCTCAGTCCATTTTGCTTTTAGTTTGTTTCTCACATAGGATCTTACTAATTTGGTTCAGACTGGCTGCTGTGCTTAGACTCTCTAACCTCCCAAGGAGTTAAGATTATAGATATAAATTGCCATGCCCAGGCTGGCCTCAAATTACCATCCTTCTGTCTCTACCTTCTGCAATTGCCATTCTTGAATTTAAGGATGGTGAGGTAGTTCAAAGATACATGTCACTCTGAGTTTGTTTTTCTTCTTCTTCCAGTTCTGAGGCTTGAACTCAGGGCCTGGGCACTGTCCCTGAACTTTTTGCTCAAGACTAACACTCTACCACTTGAGCCACAGGTCCACTTCTATCTCTTAGATAGTTAATTAGAGATAAAGAATCTTACCAACTTTCCTGCCCAAGCTGGCTTTGACCTGTGATTCTCAGATCTCAGTCACCTGAGTAACTAACATTACAGGTGTGAGCCACCAGTACCCAGCTTCTGTTTGAATTTTAGGAAGTCCTTGGCTAGCTTCTCATTTGAGCCACCAAATTCTTATCAGGTCACTGGAGTAGGAAATCTGTGGGGCTCTTAAACAGAAGAGAAAAAAAGGGATGTCACTTGTGATTGGTGCAGTGTTAGCCCAATAAGCTCCCTTTCCATAGCTTAGCATGCTCCTTTTCTAGGCAATACTAGGCCCATGTAGCAAAGGCAGTAACTAATCAGCCTCCAGTTCCCCCCCCCCCCCCCCCCCGTTTACCTTAAGATCGCACTCCTCTGGGGCAGCTACCACCATCTAAGGCAACAAGAGCCCCTAGAGTGACCTTCTGGTGTGGGCAGTTTCAAGACCCCTTATCTACTATTTGGGCAGCAGCCATAAATCCTAAGCTACCATGATGAAGGCCCTGGTCCTCACGTCCACACCAGGGTCTCCGCCTCCTAAACCTCGTAGATTATAAAAGGTCACTGGGCACAATAGCTGGCACTTCTCTCTTGTGAGAAGAGGTCTTGCTGGTCCCTTTACTTGCAATAAACCTTTTCTTTGTTCTTTGTACCTGGTTCTCTGCATGGTTTTCTGGCAAAGTCTAATTTACTCTAACATGCAAAATCTTGTATTTTTCTCTGATTTGTTGATACTAGAGCAGCACTTCTCCACTGGAAAGGGCTAGTGCTCAAGCATTGTTTGTTATTGGGTGTTATATCTATCTACTGCCCAACACAAATCATCCCCAAGTCCTGGTCGTTTGAAACCAGTGTTTTTATTTCTTGACATTCTGGAGACATGCTTGGAAGTTCTCTGCTGGTTACATCTTGAGTAAGAGGGGACAGTCACTTGCAGGGACAGCTGGACTAGAGATCTGGGAGTATCAAGTGTTATCTGCCAGCTGGGCAGCCTCAGTTTCCTCCTCCTGGCCTCTGACCCTTCAGTAATTTAGACAGCTTTCCTTCATTGGCTGTGGCAGGGCAGAGGCCCCGGGACTCTTGTCTTTCAGTTAACCAGTGGCCTGCAGACAGACACTGTGATACTGTGAAATCTTGTGAGCCCTGCTCAGCCTCCAGCATACCCAGGGCTTCCCTTCTGGTGTTCTGTGTGTCTGCAGGAAGCCAGGCCAGATGCATGGAGGAGGAGACTCCCATCTCTGGTTTGGAGTGGTAGTATCCCCTGGCAGAAGGGACTGATGGCCTTTAAATGATTTACCACAAATGGCTACCTGTACCAACCAGGTGCCAGCCAGGTATTATCATTTAAGCCAGAGAACCATCTGGCAATGCAGTGTTGTTTGGCAGGTTAGAGAGGCCATCTTCCTCTTACCCAAGGCCACTGAAAGTGTTCGACCTAGGATTTATTTCTAGTTCTCTAGCTAAGCAAAGTTCACTTTAAGAATTTAAGTGAGCTGGCAGCTGGTGGCTTATGCCTCCATTCCTTGCTACTCGGGAGGCTGAGATCTGAGGGTTGCAATTCAAGGCCAGCCCAGGGAGGAAAGTCCCCAGGACTCTTGCCCCCAATTAACCAAGAAAAATCTGGAAATGGAGCTGTGATTCATGTGGTAGAATGCTAGCCTTAAGCAAAAAAGCCAGGTGACAGCATGAGGTCATGATTTCAAGCCCCAGTGCTAACACACACACACACACACACACACGCGATAAGACAGGGAAATGGAAATCTGTAGACAAAGCCCTGCCTTTGTCTCCTCACCACATCCTAAGATCTTTCTTACTGTGACCAGATTATTGGTTTGGAGGTTAGAAGAACCTTCTTGTCTCTGTAGGTTCTGTTGACTTCCTGGGTACTTTGGCAGGTGTCCCCAATAGTCCCTTAAAAAAAAAAAAAGAAAGAGCAAAATAGATTTTGGGGAAAACCATGCTTTGTCCAGCTTTTCCTTGATTTCACAGTGTTGGCAGGAAGCCAAGGATGGTTCAAGCCAAGAGGCTCCTTCTGTGATCCTCCAGGAGAGGAAGGAAGCACGCAGGTATGGAACAAGGTACATGAGAAATGGGGTAGAAAAGATAACAGTCTGCAGAGCCCTTGACCTCTTCCTGAGGCCTCAGGTGATACAGCCAGAGCCACCGGGTCCCTCCTTTAGCATCAAAGTCTTTACAGCATAGATCCCATCTAAGACCTGCTTAGTGTTGCAGTAGCAATGGCTATTTCCTGTCAGAGGAAACTCAAATTGTATCAGCATCAAAGCCCTTTGTATATATGCCAGCTGCTGTATTAACGTGCCCTTCCAATTACTGAGGTCTCTGGGCTTAAGATGTTCTGGTTTATTCAAATGCAGTGGCTGTAATTGGAACTTAGTGGTTTACAAAAAGAAAGCCTTCTTTATAAAACTTTTAATTGACTGTGATGGGAAGAAGCATCATTTATCTGGGAAAATCACATGTGCCATTCCGTCCTGAGCCTTTGGGTGGGCTCTAGAAAAAGAACTGAATTTCCTAAGGTGGAATTCCTCAGTGGCTGGGAACAGAGGAGCAGTGAAGAGAGCTGGGAAAGGAGAGAGGAAAGGGCACGCTTGCCTTTCTTAGCACACAGTGTGCCTGCAGCCATGCTGCTTCTTAGGCACTAGTGCAGATGAGGCCCAAGTAGAAAGGGGTAAGTGCTAGAACTCAGGCAACATTTCACATGTGACAGGTGATTAAGGGTGGCCATGAATTATTACTAGAGTCCATTTATTTTTAAGGTAAAAGCTAGAACATATGACATTTAAATGGAAGCTAGGGAAATACCAGTAAAAGTTTTGTTCAGATCCCAAGTGGCTCACTCCTATAATCCTAGCTACTCAGGAGGCTGAGATCTAAAGATCGAGATTCAAAGCCAGCCTGGGCAGGAAAGTTCATGAGACCGTGAGACTCTTACCTCTAACCACCAAAAAGCTGTAAGTGGAACTGTGGCTCAAGTGGTAGAGCACCAGCCTTGAGCAAAAAAAGCTAAGGGACATTGTCCAGGTCTTGTGTTCAAGTCCCAGTACTGGTACATGTGCACACACACACACATACACACACACATGTGAGATTCATAGCAGAGATAGGAATTAACTGTTAAAACCATTCTGTGAGCCCGTGGTAGTGGGGTGGGGCCACCCCGCAGTTTGTGAGTCTGTATATGATTTTGGTGACCCATAGTGATCTGTCTGATTAGGTAACGGGCTACCTTTCTCCCTCCCTGCTCTAACATCCTTTGCTTGTGCACAGAATTGTGTGGAAAATAAAATCTTCGAAAAGTATGACCATTTGACCTAAAATGTTTTTTTTAATTGTTGTTGTTAAATCAAAACATTTGTTTCAATGCTGGGTCAGTTAGCAGCTCTGTCACTGGTAGGAGTGAAGACTTTGTCTCTCTGTCATTTGAATTGTTGTGAGTCCATTGTTGTGAGTGGTAAAGTGCTTGCCTCACATGTGGGAAGCCTTGTGGTCTACCCCCAGGACACATAGGCACAAAAGGACAGGGATCAAAAAGTATTTTCAGAGTGGCTTTCCCCTGTAATCCCAGACACTCAGAAGGCAGAAATTGAGAGGATAGTGGTTTGAGGCTATTGTGGGCAAAAAGTTACAGCAAGATCTCATCTTAACAAAAAAGCTGCACTTTCTTTTCTTCTGCAGTCCATGGACAAAGGAGTTGCCAATCACAGATAGACTGCTCATAGAATAGAATGTTAGGGCCATTGATAAAGATAAGTAAAAGTGTTCCCCATAGTTGGTAAGAATGGCCAAGTACAGATTATTATGTATTCATACCTATGAAACTTTTGAATACATTTATATATTGTAGGGAGTATGGAATGGATACTGCATTTAATATTAATTCATTTGTAATGTTGGTACACTTTGCTTATGGACATATTTGGAGGTAAGAACCTTTTTGAGGGCAAAGTACTTTCTTGCTTTAAAAATAGGGCTGATGGGTCTGGGAAGGTGGCTCAGTGGTAGATTGCTTGCCTTGCATGCATGAGGCCCTAGGTTCAATTCCTCAGCACCACATAAGCAGAAAAAGCCAGAAGTGGGGCTGTGGCTCAAGTGGCGGAGAGCTAGCCTTGAGCTGAAGAGCTGAGGGGCAGCACCCAGGCCCAGAGTTCAGGTCCCACAACCTACCAAAAAAAAAAAAGTAGGGCTGAGAATTTAGAAATTTAGAAATATTTTCAATATTCTATTGATGTAACAATAAAGGCCCAGTGATTGATGAGGTGCTAGCAGAGTGGAAAGTATATGTCAGAATAGGAATGTCTTTGTGTGTGTGTGTGTGTGTGCGCGCGTGTGCGCGCACGCACGTGTGCACGCACGCACGTGTGTGTTACTCCTAAGTCTTGAACTCTGGGCTTGGGTGCTGATCCTGACCTTTCATACTCAAGGCTAGTGCTCTACCACTTAATCCACAGCTCCACTTCTGACTTTTGGGTAGTTAATTGGAGATAGGAGTCTCATAGACTTTTCCTGCCTGGGCTGACTTCAAACCACAATCCTTAGATTTCAGCCTTTGTAAGTAGCTAGGATTAGAGGCGATAATGGGGGAAGTGACCTGTTGGCAGAGCTCAGAGAAAGCCTCCCTGAGGACGAAAGGATTATCCTGAGGGGTGAAGAAGCATGGGAGTTAAGGTGAGGGGGAAGGCATGAGAGTGGGAAATAGGAATTGCAAGGCCTCCTGCAGGGAGGGAACACCAGGTCCCCAAGGAACAGAGAGAAGGCCACATGGCTAGAATGCAGCAAGAGAGGCAAGGACCAGTTGAGGCTGAAGAAGGTGAAGTCTTTGGGAGAGTACTGGGGAACATTAATGACTGTAAGTTGACAGTAGGTAAGGAGGTAATGTGTTTTGGTGGGGGGGGGGGCGCATCCTCTCCTAAGATTCTCTTGGAGCCTTTCAGTCCTGTTCTGCACACTAAGGAAGCCAGTCTGGAGCCATTCTGGGAAAGTGATAGAGTAGTGTGAGATATACATGAATTGTGAAAGCAATTTGAGACTTGAAATCTGTAGGACTTGGTGGTAGATTGGAGGCAGGGACAGAGTTTTAGCAAGGTGTAGAGAACAAGTTCTCAGGGAGGACTCCTGGTTTCCCTCTGTCAGATTTGGATGTATGGTGACACCATTTGCTGAAATGAAGAATCAGATGTGGCTGGTTGTGAGCTTTGTTTGAGATGCTTTTGAGACACTGTGTCAAAATGACAAGTTAGCTAAATATGTCCAGAGCTCCATATAGAGTTTGGAATAGATATTTAAACTTGATTTTTTTCCCTTCATGTAATTGATAACCAAAGCTCCAGAGATGACTGAAATCACATAAGAAGGCAAGAAAGGGAGCAGGTGGTCTGGAGCCTTAGGAAATGCTCTCTTTAGTGGTGAGGTCAAGGAAGTATGAGGTGAGGGAAGCTCACTAAGAAAGTGTTGCAAGGAAGAAGTGTCCAGGAAGGCAGACAATAGCAGAACTGTCCAGTAGGAGGAGCTGTCGTTGACCTTGGCAATGATTAGTTCAGGAGAGGGATGGAGAAGAGGATGGAATGAGTTGGAAATGAATGATGACAGAGTATGAACAAAATCATGTTACATTTTTGTGAAGGAGTGGAGGGAATGAAAGAACACATACTCAGAAGTGAGAAGAAGCCAGGTGCTGGTGGCTCACACCTGTAACTAAGGAGGCTAAGATTGAGGGTTGTGGTTCAAAGCCAGCTCAGGAAGGAAAGGCCATGAGACTCTTATCTCCAGTTAACCACCAGAAAACTGGAAGTGGCACTGTGGCTCAAAGTGATAGAGCGCTTGCCTTGAGTAAAAGAGCCCAGGGACATCTCTCAGGCCCTGCGTTCAAGTTTCATGATCGACAAAAAAATATAAATAAATAAACTAACAGAGACAGTTGAGGAGAAAATAAAGGATGCTTGTGAGAAAAGGTTCCCCAAATCGCTAAAAAGGATGGAACCCAAGTGAAAAAAGGCTGGTTTAGTGCTGGTGGTTTGTGTAGTTGGTGGTAAGATCCAGAAAATTTTCATGTGTTTTGATTTTTTTTTTTTTTTGGTCGAGTAGAATGGGGCTAGATGATTGGAAGCTTGAAAAAAGTTGGGACGGTTTGGAAATTTTACTGTGAAATATGAGAGGATTGGTTGGCCAAGGCTGTGTGGTTTTAGCCCAGAGAGTAGAGAAGGCTGTTTGATCCCTGTATAATTTCATGCTCACCAACTTCAATCCCTTCCTGTGTATGACTCTCTTGAACAGTGCTCTGATTGTTCGGGGCTCATTGTTGAGTAAATAGTTGGACACATCCACGCCTTGGGTTTTGCCAGCTCTTGGCAACAGATGAGGTTAGTAAGAGCCTTAGGGAAATGATGACTCTAGGATCTAAGCTGATTAAAGAGAGACATTTTTCTTTAAAGAGTGGAAAGGCTAATGCTTCAGGGGGACGCTGAGAGGTCAGTGGATTCCTTACTGTTATGACATTGAGCAAGGAAGCGGTGTTCAACAAAGGAATACCTGAGATGTTATTTTGGAGATGGAGAAGCGATGGGTTAGGCCCTCGTGAAGATCTGTGGGTGATTGGGAGGGGCAGGGAAGGACAAGGTACTGTTCCATGAAAATAATAGGAAGTCACTTGAGTTACTTTGAACTTTGGGACACTGGTGAGCTGGGGCTGATCTTTTTGATTGATTGGGAGGTTAGAATAAGAGACAAATTAAGAGGGGGAACAAATGGAAGACCAAAAGGGATACGGGTCTGTAATAGACAGTGGGTGGGGGAGGAGTAAGGCTCGAGGAGGCGACGGAAGGTTATTGGAATGTCTCCTGACTGAGGTACTGAGGTGTCAGGCTCAGTGGCCTCCCCCTGAAAAGTGTGCAGAAGATGGTGTTTTCAGAGTGTGCCTAAGAGAGGCCAAAGAGATAGCACTGTTCTGTGTGTGTGCCAGTCCTGGGGCTTGAACTCAGAGCCTGAGTACTGTCCTTGAGCTTTTTTTTTTTCCCTCAAGGTTCATGCTCTTTCCATTCTACTCCTTGAGCCAAGCTCCATTTTCGGCTTTTCTTTTTGGTAACTGAAGATCAGAATGTCACAGACTTACCTGGACTGGCTTCAAACCATGATGCTTAGATCAGCCTTCTGAGTAGCTAGAATGACAGGTGTGAGCCACCAGTACCTGGCTGAGAAAGCAGTTCTAGGGAGCTTGGTGGAAGGGGCTGGGAAGTACAGGGGACAATGGGCTGGGACAGATGGCTGGAAAGAACTTTGGGTCATGACATAACCCCTCAGATGGTGGAGGAGGTAAGTAGAAACACAGAATTATGAAATGGCCTAGACTCTCCAGGCTGCAGTAGCAATAGGCCCAGAGATGTCTCGAGCTCCATGCTTCCAGAGACAGACAGTATTGGAAGCAGGTAGGATGAGTGTGACCCATTCCCTCAATACTGTCCTTGTGTCCCCTGAACATGATATCATGTATTCCTCCACAACAGCAGTCAGGCTGGTACTTAGGCTATCTTCAGTGTAGGAAGAGGACACTGAGTTTCCACCCAGGAAGTGAGGTTGTTTGGCTCACACTTGGGTCTTGATTCCATCTCAAGACTTGGTGCCTCTGCACTTCCCATTATGTTACATGTACATACCATTTCCTTACAGGTGAAATGTTAACTGTTGAATGCAAGCGACAGAGTGCTGAGAAATCAATGTGGTTAAAATCCTCTTTTTAGATAGTAAAATTCAGGGCTATGGAGGTGGCTCAGCAGTAGAGCGCTTGCCTTCCATACATGAGGCCCTGGGTTTGATTCCTCAGCACCAAATAAGCAGAAAAGGCTGGAAGTGGCACTGTGGCTCAAGTGGTAGAGTGCTAGCCTTGAGCTGAAGAGCTGAGGGTCAGTGCTCAGGCCCAGAGTTTAGGCCCCTTGACCAACCCAAAAGAAAAAAAAATAGTAAATTTCAGCTCAGTCTTGGAATCAGACTTTCTCTTAGCACTTTGAAGGTCAGCCTATGGCTCATTCTTCCTGACCATCCTTCTAGCAGTCCTTCTCCACATCCACGGTGAATAATACTTGGCCATTTCTACATTGTAAGAAAATAGTTGGTTCTTTAATCAATCTCAACTCTCCCCTTATTATAGGTTTTGCCTAATTATGCTATTATGACTAATGACAAGTTTTTCCTCTCATTTTACATTGAGTGTTTTTTAAATGTTCAAAGATGCCATTCAAGTACTTTTTTTTCCCCATCAGCCATGGGGCTTCAACTAAGGACCTGGATGCTGTCCCTGAGCTTTTTTGCTCAAGGCTAGCACCCTACCACTTTGAACCATAACACCACTTCTGGTTTTCTGGTGGTTAATTGGAGATTAGAGTCTCATGGTCTTTCCTGCCTGGGCTGCTTTGGGCCATTATCCTCAGATCTCAGCCTCTTGAGTAGCTAGGATTACAGGCATGAGCCACCTGCGCCCAGCTGCTCAAGTACTTTCTAAGAAAAATTTTTTTCCTTCAAGCTGATATTTCTTAGCTCTTTAATACATCTTTATAATATGGTATGCTTTCTGAAAAAATGTTTTATTTATACTACCTTAAGGGTGTGTTAATATGTGATTCATTCTGAATTAAATGAGGCTGGCTCTTATCTTGATCAAAAGGCATACTTTGCCTTGCCTAATTTCTTTTTCTGTGTTTTATATCTTTTGTATCTGGCATCATATATATTTGTCATCTCATTGAGTTGTGTTACTTACAATGTTAAGGTTGTGTGTGTATGTGTATGTGCATGCTATTATGTAAATCCTGTACTTAAGTGTTATCATTGAAAAGTTTATCCCCATTATATTTTGTCTTTGTGACTAGATTCATTATTCTAGTGAATTATCAATGAGGACAATTCTGAAACTTGACTCTGTTAATTCAGTATATCATCTCTCTTCCCAGCTCTGTTATATATAGAATGCAGTTGACATACAAATATTTGTAAAAATGTTTTTATAAAACAGGATCAAGAAGAGAAGAATTTATCAAGTGGTAGGAGGAGATAATGTCTCAGGTCTACTTCAGATCATTGATCTACCCTGTATTTGCCAAATTTTCTTCCCCAGTCATATTTCTTTGTATTAGTCTATCATGAGAGGTGAGACTAGAATTAAGTTACCCTTTATTTGGCATTCTCCAATCTGCCAGAATTTGCCAGTCATTGCTGTGTGGGAAGAAGGGACAGGGCTGAGCTGTTCTAGCTTGGGAGATACTGTGAATGGCAGTGTCAGTCACTGAGATTGGGAGCCATGGAAGAAGGGATGGTTATGCATTTCGTTCATCTTGGACCAGATAGAACCTGCAAGGGCTTCCGGAATGCCCATATGGAACCATTCAGAGGCCAGCTGTCTACCCAGTCCTGGTGTACTGTGTATGTAGGGGGGGGGGCAGCTGTAAGTTTATGTTGATTGTACACAACATAAGCATTGTTGAGAGAGTGGGCTATATAGTCAGGCAGAACCCGCAGAGCACCAAGAAGAGACTCCATGTTGTGGTGATTGTCCTTAACAATGCCCTGTTACGGGAGTTGATGTTTCATAGCATTCATTTACTTGGTGAAATGGGAAGAAACCTCATCTGCTACAAGAAGGGGGAGAAATGGAGATTTGCTATTAGTGAACACATATTTAGAATCAGTTGGGAAATAGGAAAGGCAACCTACTAGGGATGGAAAAGGGAAATGCTGAGTGTGAGTGAGGCTTTCTTCTCAGCTTCCCTTTTCCCTGCTGGCATTTAAAACAAACACAGAAGCTGGGAATGTGGCTTAGTGGTGGAGTGCTTGCCTAGCATGCATGAAGCCCTTGGGTTCCCTTCCTCAGTACCACATACACAGAAAAAGCCGGAAGTGGTACTGTGGCTCAAGTGGTAGAGTGCTAGCTTTGAGCCAAAGAAGCTCAAGGACAGTGCCCAGACCCTGAGTTCAAGCCCCAAGACTGTCAAAAAACAAACAAAAAGCAAACAACACACACATAGACCTCTCTCCCACTTCTACTCCATTAAGAATTTTTACTGCTAACTCCTATCTGGTATCACAGTGGAGTTGGAGATGGGGGTGGGGGGTGGGGAGTGATGCAGGCTATGTCTGGTATTCTCACTGGTGATTCTCAAAGTCCCAAGGAACCATATACTTACAAAGGAATAATAGACTGGAGGAAATGGGAGTCCCAGATGTTGGTTGGGTTGTGGAAGTTGGCTCTAAACTCCTAGCAGAACTGAGTTTTTCTAGCCTCTACCTCAAAGCATCTTGGGATTTCAACAAAAAAGATAGACTCCTTGCTTCACCTTGAATTCCATTGGCTATCTCCTCACTGTTTATGTGTCATCTTCACTGTCATCTCTCGAGAGGACTCCATTTATTCTCTTTAGCATCCCAGACATGTTAAATGGGTTCCTTTAATCTCTTAGCTTATAAATGTGTCTTCCAAACACCAGCAGAACTTGGTATTTGGTAGACAAGTGACAGTTGTTGGATGGGCTGTTGGCTAAAGTGACAACTACATGTTGGTTGTGCTGTGTTTGAGGACCTTGTCTCTGGGTGGGAGTGTCTTTCTGGAAGAGGAGGGCTTTCCTGATAGAGATGTGTACTTCCAATGTCTTCATGCTTTTTTCCTTCTAAGACACCAGCTTCAGTGGCTGTTTGCTGTCTTGGAACAAGGACAGTCATCAGTGTGTTCAGTAGGCCTCTGGAAGTTTCTCTGGTGTCCATCATTCCTGTGAACCAGGGATGGGGTAATGATATTGTAGACACTCTTGAGGTATTCCATGTCTGTTTCAGCCACTCCTTTCTAGGACAGCTAGTAAGTCCCAGCCTTCTGCCCCTTGCTAGCCCCTAATGAGTCTCCACTTAAGCTGTCCTATCTGGGGGAATTTGTGTAAAAAAAAAGTCTTGGTCTTGGCTTTGGTTAGGCAAGCAGCTACTTATTAAGAAGCAAGGCTGATGGAAGAGGAATTTAAATGGCTCTCCCTGCCCAGCCTGTAATAAAAACTACAGGGTGAATATCTGAGCCTCTTTATTTAGTTTCAAATCAAACATTTTTGCAAGGGGAGATTATCAACCTATTGGGGGAGGGGTGGTACTTCTTTTTGTAACTGACAATTGTTAGAGTGTTTTTTAATGTATTAAACTAACCATTCCTTAACTGGATAATGCCGTGTATGATATTCATGTTTCATGAGAGCTTCTGAAAACAAAAAGCTCATGTGTGTACACATTGAATTTGAACAAAAGAGCCTGAATAGCCCTTGCCTATCCATGCTCTAACATCAGCAGAAAGCATGTGTAGCCTTCAGGACAAATCATCCTAGCTCTCTTGTCATTACTGATTCCATTTTCTTCAATGATCTGTCCACCTGGCCTCCACATCCCTATTTGCTTTCATCTTAGAAATCACTTTCCTTTTTTACATCACTTAGCAGATTATAATGATGTCCAATATATGTACAAAGCTTACTTTTATGTATTGTTTGGTTAATATGAAGCCTAGACTAAATTAAATATTTATTTAATTACCCCATAAACACATGTTGAACCCAAAGAAGTAAAGGAGAATTGAAATTAATGGAGTCTCACAGAGAAGAATTGCAGTATCAATAATTTTACCAAGTACACGTACCCCTCAAAAAAGGGGGATGGAAAGGAAGAATTCATTACAGACATCTGAACTCTATCATGGGGGCCCTGTGGGAGATTGATGCTCATTATGACATCCTGGCTGGAAGGGAATGAAGTGAGGTATTGCATTTACTAGTGCAGCCAATGACTTGGATTTTCTCCAGTGAGTCAGTTTCAGTAAGTGACTTTATTTCTTCACATTAGGCAGCTGGAAATGTGTATTGATTTGTTTCCTCCGATCATTTGAGGATCAGCTGTAGTAGAGAAATAGAGCCAGAAAAATGCTACATTTGCTGGATATGAACAAATGCTTTGGTGGCTTTTTAACACCTGAATGTTCTTGAGATTTTTAGTAGCCAAATAAAGTTTTCAGCTCAATAAGATAGAAAACAGACTTTGAGTGTGTGTATAAGCATATTATTATACTTTAACTCCTTAAAATTTGTAAGTTTTTTTTTATTTACTTATTGTGTGCATCCTGGAGCTTGGAATTAGGGTCTGGGAGTTGCTCCTGAGTTAACTTTACTCAAGGATAGTGCTCTACCACTTGAGCCACATCTCCACTTCTGGCTTTTTGGTGGTTAATTGGAGCTAAGAGTCTCACAGACTTTCTAAGCTGGCTTAGAACAGATCTCAGCCTCCTGAGTAGGTAGGATTACAGGATTGAGCCACCAGTGCCTGGAAAAATCTATAGTTCTTAAAAAAATTTTTAAATAGAGATGAAAAGGTATAGAGACCTTTTGGCCGAAGGGGAAAATGTGAAATAGTAGTTTTAGATAATGATATGATTCTTTCTTTTTTAAATCTTTAGTTATAGAAGGAGGTTTAATTTCACCATATCAATTTATGAGTACTACACATCTTGATCAGTGTCACCCTTCCCATCATCCTTCTCCTATCTATCCTCAACCTCAAGTTTTCTAGTTCCATTTTCACATATGCATATTGAGTATTATGACTGTATTCATCCATTACTCCTCTCTCCATTAATTCACCAATCATTACCTTAAACCTACTTCCCTCAGTGTACTGGTATTCTGTTTATACTGGTTATATATCCACACACATGTGTATTTGTGGGTTTATATATGTGTGTGTTATATATGTTTATTTTTAGGTCTGATTTCCATATTTGAGAGAAAACATGAGCCCTTTGTCTCTCTGAGCCTGACTTCATTTAATATAATCTTTCTTCAGGTCTTTCCATTTCTCTGTAAATGACGTAACATTTCTTTCTTTTAAAAAATATTGTTATGATGTACAGAGAAGTTGCAGTTACATAAGTCAGGTAAAGAGTACATTTCTGTTTTGGACAGATATTCTTTTTTTTTTTTTTTTTTTTGTTGGTCGTGGGGCTTGAACTCTGGGCTTGGGCGCTGTCCCTCAGCTCTTCAGCTCAAGGCGAGCACTCTACCACTTGAGCTACAGTGCCACTTCCGGTTTTCTGGTGGTTTATTGGAGATAGGAGTCTCAAGGTCTCTCCTGCCTGGGCTGGCTTTGAACCGCGATCCTCAGATCTCAGCCTCCTGAGTAGCTAGGATTACAGGCGTGAGCCACTAGTGCCTGGCCAGATATTCTTTCTTAAGAATAATTCATGCCCATGCATGTGTGTATATGTACATGTTTCATTTGTCAGTTGTAGAGCATTAGAGCTGTTTTCATAACCTAGCTACGGTGAATATTTCAACCATAAACTTGGTTATGCAAGAGTTTATTATATATGTTGGCTTGTAATTATTTGGATAAATACCCAAGAGTGCTATCACTAGATCATAGGGGAGTTCTGTTTTTAGATTAGGTAATTTTTGGTTGTGTATGTGTGTCTTCTGGTACTGGGGCTTGAACTCAAGGCCTGGGCACTGTCTCTTAGCCTTTTGGCTCAAGTTTGGAGTTCTCCCAAGTGAGCTACAACTCCACTTCTGGCTTGTTGGGTGATGAATTAGAAGAGCAGAGTCTCATAGACTTTCTAGGACTAGCTTAGCTGTGATCCTCAGATCTCAGACTCCTAAGTAGCTAGGATTATAAGCATGAGTCATTGATGCTTATTTTTAATTTTTTTGAGGAATCTCCATACTGTGTAATTTACATTCCCACCAACATATGGTGTTTATTTCTAAGACCATTATTGTTATTATTATTTTAATTTTGTTTTAAATGTGGTTTGCACCACTGTATAACTAATTTTTATTATATAATTTTCTGTTTTTTTTAATATAGGTGATGTTCTAGTACTTTAAACTTAATTGGTACTTAGAAATTATCTGACTCTCCAATTTATAGATGAGGAAATAGTGGAAATAAGGGGATTTGTCTTAAATATAATTAAATATATTATTAAAATAATATCTTCATTTTTAATGTTGAACTCTAAGACTTAGAGATCATTTTAAATACATTCTACAATTCACAAATCTTTAAAAATCAAAGTTTTTTATTTTAAATACAAAAATAAGTTATATAACAAATAAATGGTAAGGTTGAAAAGCATGAAAGATTTCCAATTCTTAGGGTTTCTTCTCCTAATTTGTGCTAATTTTCAAAACTACTATAAAATAGGAATATGTGCTCTTTAAAGAACTAGTAACTTACAGTACCATTTCTCTTAACAGGTTAAAGAAATATGGACAACAACAACCACATGGTTTTCAGCATTGTGTGTACCAGTTTTTTCACCTTTCAGTTGCTTTTCCATTTTGTAAGTCATAGGTTTTCAGCAAAGGTTTCTTCAGGTTATAATAATCTAAGCAACGAAAAGAAGATTGAATGGAACTCAAGGTAAAAACATAGGCATGTAGCTGTCTTTAAAAACTACTTTTGTGGACTAAATTATTTTTTTTAATATTATATATATTAAAATATTATATATATATATGTATATATATATATATTATATATATGCTTTTGTTTTTTGTTTTTGTTTTTTTTTGGGGCCAGTGCTGTGGCTTGAACTCAGGGCCTGGGCAGTGCTCCCTGAGCTTCTTTGGCTCAGGGCTAGCACTCTACCACTTGAACCAAAGTACCACTTCCGGCTTTTCTGTTTATGTGGTACTAAGGAATAGATCCCAGGACTTCATGCATGCTAGCAAAGCACTCAACCACTAAGCCATATTCCTAGCCCATACTTGCAAACTTCTAAATAAAGATGTGAGAAATAGGCTGAGTGCCAGTGGCTCACATCTGTAATCCTAGCTACTCAGGAGGCCTGGGATCTGAGGCACCAGGTACAAAGCCAGCCCAGATAGGAAAGCGAGATGCCTATCTCCAATGAAACACTAAAAACCACAGAACTGGAGCTGTGGGTCAAGTGGTATAGTACTAGACTTAAGGAAAAAGAGCTTAGGGACAGCCCAGGCCCCTGAGTTCAAGCCCCAAGACTAGCACCAAAAAACCACCAAAAACAAAAAACCTCTCTATAGAGAGAGTTGATTGATGTGGAAGATTTGGAAGTAAATGTCTTTCCCACCTGATTGGAGCAGGGAACTCATCCTGCAGTGAGATCATTCGGTATGTAACTTGGAGGGGCAGGGCAGTAGCCCTTTCACTGTCATCAGTTTGTTGAGACCATACCCCTCCTTGTCCCCCAGTCCTAGGCTTGAACTAAGGGCCTAAACACTGACCCAGAGTTTTTTTTTGTTGTTGTTGTTTCCTCAAGGCTGGTACCCTATCCCTTGAGCTACCCCTTCACTTCCAAGAGGTGCTCATAACTACACAATCCTGTGTGCTGCGTCTGCTTTAGAATCTTAGCCCAAGCACTGATGAGTCATGAAATGGCAGACCTTGGAATTCCTGATACTCTATCCCAAGTGAAGCAAGGCTCCTGGCCCCCATTTCTAAATGCCTACTCTGTGTCAGTTTTCCATGCGCTCTTATGTTTGAATGTTCTAAGGTGCAACTTCAGAATGTTAACTGGCTTACAAGAATGAAAGTTTATTGCAAGGGACATGAAGTGTTTACCTACATTTCTTTTTTTTTTTTTCTTTTTTCATTTCAGGGTAGTATCTACATGCCATTCTTTGGTGGTTGGGACTTTTGGCCTCTACCTTTTCCTCTTTGATGAAGCTACTATAGCGGATCCACTTTGGTAAGCTCTTTTCTAACATAGTCATTTAGATTTATTGTTTGCTCTTAATTATTAATGAGGGTCATTTATTTTAAAACAGGAAATGTATTTATGGTGTATGTTTTATTAAATTGCTGGTGTTCTCATATATTCCAGCAAAGTACGTTAAAATGGTTTTAGCTTTGAATGCCAATAATGGGGGTGGGTAGTTTTGCTTTAGTTTTAAGAATTGTTTTCTTTTTTTTTGGGGGGGGGGGTCCAGTTGTGGGCCTGAACTCTGAGCCTGGGTGCTGTCCCTCAGCTCTTCAGCTCAAGGCTAGCACTCTACCACTTGAGCCACAGTGCCACTTCCGGCTTTTTCTTTTTGCTTATGTGGTGCTGAGGAATCGAACCCAGGGCCTCAAGCATGCAAGGCAAGTGCTCTACCACTGAGCCACCTTCCCAGCCCAAAGGATTGTTTTCAAAAAAGGAAAATATGGTGAAGAGATGAACACTGATTTTGCCAAACTGACTTATATTTGACATGGGATGGTCAGCTTGGAATAAAACCTACTAAAGTCTTTGTCTTCAAATTTATGTTCGATCTGTTGTTCAATACCAAAGAAATGAAATGGGAATTAAAAGTGGCTTTGTGAGATTAGTGCCAGATGAGGAGCAGTAGTAATGATTCAATTTGGCAGTAGTAAGATAAAGTATGAGTCTTTTTGACAAATTTAAAATGTCATTCCAGCCAGGCATCAGTAGCTCACATCTATAATCCTAGCTACTCAGGAGGCTGAGCTCTGAGTATCACAGTTTGAAGTCAGCCTACGCAGGAAAGTCCATGACACTCTTATCTACAGTTAACTACCAAAAAGCTGGAATGCGATGTGGTAGGTCAAAGTGGTAGAGCATGAGCCTTGAGCACAAAAACTCAGGAACATTGCCCAGGCCCTGATTTCAAACCTCAGGACTGGCACACACACAAAATATCAAATGTCATTCCAAAGACACATTCAACATTATGGCTTAGGTCAGCTTAGTTTACAAGAAGAGGTACTGTGTTGGAAGGAGTGGAATGGTAGTTATGAGCTTTGTAGGTTAGAAGACAACGTAACTATTATTATTGGTCTGCTAGGGTTTGGTTGTAAGTGTGAAGCTATTCTCATTAGAATCATACTGATTGATACATTTCACAAAGAGGATATTTTTCAAAAGGGATCCAATTTAGTACATTTAGTTCTTTGACCAGACTTTTATATCATCTCCTTAAGTAATACCTAGCTTAAATTTTCTTTACTTCTATTGGCAGAACCAGTTTTCTTATGAAGTAAATGTTGCACCAAGATTGGACTCATTAGTCCATATTGTTTTATTAAGATTTAATCTGATATATTAGGTGTGTGGGTGTGGGTGTGTATTTCATGCCATGATTTATTTCAAGTCCACATTTCTTGGGTTATATTTGCAGAACAAAATTTATATTTAAAAAAGCCCTTGTTTATTTCCATTGCTTCCACTATCAGTTTCATTTTGGGCTATTTCCACAAGTATTATTAATCAAGCATAGGATGTTGTTGAGTGGTAAGAAATTGTGCCATCTTGATGTGTGTAGGGGTCAAAAGAGCAGGGCTCTCCTCTTCTAACCATTTTCCTAATTGTGTGATAATGGAAAATCCTTGAGTGAGGATGACGATCTAGATTGCTTTGAAAATCAAAAATGGGGTACATGGTTTCCCATGGTGAGTTTAGTTCAGAATAAAGAATAAAAACCTTTGGTACTTACAATTCTATTGGAGTCCTTTTACAAATCATAGAATACATAGTCTTTTTTTGGTTGGTCGTGGGACTTGAGCTCAGGACTTGGGCACTGTCCCTGAGCTCTTTTTGCTCAAGGATAGTGCTCTACCACTTTAAGCCACAGCTTCACTTCCAGAGTTCTTGTAGGTAAGAGTCTCATGGACTTTCTGATTTTGAACTACAATCCTCAGATCTTAGTCTCCTGAGTAGCTAGGATTACAGGCGTAAGCCACCAGTATCTGGTACATTTACAGTTTTTAAATAACATCTTTAGCATAGTTGTGTGTGTATAAAGAAATAGTTGATTCATGCAGTTAGAAGTAGTCTCTCAGCTTGCACAGTTCTCTGACAGGATAGGATTGAGAAGTCAGATGCAGATGGATGGAGCTCTTAGTCATCTTCTGGATCTATGGAAACACCATATGTGGTAGGATGATTCCTTCTCATTTCACACAAAGCAAACCCTCTACTCTGCTTTTGGATTTGGAAGTTGTGGGGCAGTTTTAACTTTGGTTCATCAATGCATTGTGTTCTCTCAGCCACCTTCAAGAGGCCTCTTTTTTTTTTTTTAAATATTGGGACCTCAGTATGGTTTGGCTTTAAATGCTTTTAAAGGATCTCAGCTTATTTTAATTCCAAGAGTTTCTGATTTATCATCAAGGAGATTTTGGAAACTTGCTCAGGCTAGAGTAGAAACTTCATGTCCACTATGGGCAGCAGATCGCTAACAATTCATCTCAGATGAGAAGTTACTAGATTTCCTCAGGGGACGTGGGTTTATATTATTCTGGAACAGCATCTGTCTTCTACTAGCCAGGAGGCATCATGGCTCAATTAAATGGAGGCTGGTGCTTTGCGATTTATGTTTGAAAACAACAGCTTTACCATTTGAAAATCAAAGAAAGCATTTTTATTGTACTTAAATCTCAGTAGAAAAGGTGCACTGGTCATCTATAACCCATATGCTTTAAAAAGAAAACCAACCAACCCTTTTTATTTTGTCTTAAATATTTTCAGGGGTGATCCAAAACATGTGATTGTGAATATTGCTACTGCCTCAGGCTACCTCATTTCTGGTATGTGATAATGTTATACATTGTATAGTTCTCATTAAATGGATCATGGGATTATTTACAGTATCTGTATTCTTTTCTGTTTGTTTTTATTTTGGCTTATTTGAGAAGTAGCTTTTAGGACCTGTCCCAAGATAAATAATGAATCAGAGTTTTAGATCTGTCTCAAACCCCAGAGTTGATATGTCAGTTCCAGCTGTTCACTCCAAAATACCAAGAAGACATGGTAAGAGATTTATTACATGGCATGGATATTCTATGAGAAGTCCATTGGTGACTGCAGATAGTGTCTTCGAGCAAAAACACGTATAAAATGGAGGTGAAGGGCTGGGAATGTAGCTTAGTGGTAGAGTGCTTGCCTAGCATGCATTAAACCCTGGGTTTGATTCCTCAGTACCACATAAAGAGAAAAAAGCCGTAAGTGGCACTGTGGCTCAAGTGGTAGAGTGCTAGCCTTGAGCCAGAGAAGCTCAGGGACAGTGCCAGGCCCTGAGTTCAAGCCCCAGGACTAGAAAGAAAACTAAAATGCTGGGAACTGGCAGTAAATAAATAAACAAATAAATAAAATCAAAGTGGAGATGCAAAGCCTTTGCTTGCCTTTAGTTAATTCATGGGACCAGCAAAAGCAATAATACAATAATACATGCAATGGTGGTAGAATGTGAAACTCTTTTTACCTTTCTGATTCTCACTGATGATCTGAGATTTTTTTTTTCCTGTGTAATTACTATGAAGTTTAAGCCTTAGACTCTGGTACTTACTTGTTGATACCAGTGATGTGTCTTCCACCAGTCAAAATTTTGGCAAAACTTTGCCCTTATCAGTTAATGTTCTGGAATCTTCTACTCCATATTACCATCTAGTATATTTTCTTACATGTTACATGGGGACAGAGTGGCACTTTTTACAACAAGGCCGCCAAGATTGAGAATGTGCCATTCTAACCACAATTTGAAGTGACATTTTGGATCATTTTAATAAAAACCACAGAAAAATAAGAAATCTATGATTTGGATGTTTATAGGACTTGAAGTTGGTATATGTGAAGAAGTGAATTCTAACAAAGAAAATTAGATTCTGTCAAAACCAGTAACTCATTAATAAAAAGAGATACATCTTGATGAGAAATAATGACTAGACTGTTGGATTATCAGGTAGCCTAATTTAAAAAAGTGAATCCTGGCTGGGTACCTGCAGTTCACATTTTTAGTCCTAGCTGAGACCTGGAGGATCAAGGTTTGAAGACAAGTTGGGACAAATAAATCCCCAAGAGTCTACCTCCAATTAATCAGCAAAATGCCAGACTAAAGGTGTGGCTCATGTTGTAGAGTGCCATTTGAGCCAGCCCTGAGTTCAAACCCTAGTACTGGCTTGGTGCTGGTGGCTTATGTTTATAATCCTAGCTACTCAAGAGACTGAGATCAGAGGATAGCTGTTCAAAGCCAACACCTGCGGGAAAATCCATCAGACTCTTACCTCCAATGAACCACCAAAAAGCCAGAAGTAGGGTGATGGCTCAAGTGGAAGAATACTAGCCTAGAGCAAGGAAGCTCAGGTACAGCATCCAGGCAAGCCCCAGGGTCAGTACACACACACACACACAGACACAGACACACACACACACACACACTCGTGAACATCTTGGAAATTTGACACAACAGTGTCATTAATAAGGATTACTCAGAATTTATAATATGCCAGTATACCACATGCACTGGTTATGAATGCTGTCAGTTCAGAGAAGAGTAACCACTTGGGAAATCCTGTGTGAAAGAAAACTGATTATACCCAGGGCTGGGAATGGGGCTTAGGGGTAGAGTGCTTGCCTAGTATGCATGAAGCCCTGGGTTCAATTCCTCAGTACTACATAAACAGAAAAAACTGGAAGTGGCGCTGTGGCTCAAGTGAGAGAGTGCTAGTCTTGAGCAAAAGCAGCTCAGGGACAGTGCCTAGGTCCTGAGTTCAAGCCCCAGATCAGCAAAAAAAAAAAAAAAAAAAAAAAGAGAAAGATTATCCCCCAAAACGTGGCAGTCCGAAAAAACCACAAAAATTCACAAACAAAAGGAGTGAATTGAAAACAAACGTTTGAACCAATTTGAATGAGAAGTGAGTTCATTTTATTCTTCTTATAGACCATTGTTATAAAATCATTACAGGGCTAGGAATGAGGCTTAACGGTTAGCGTGCTTGCCTGTCCCGTGGCTCAAGTGGTAGAGCAAAAAGCAGCTCAGGGACAGTGCCCAGGCCCTGAGTTCAAGCCTCTGGATTGGCAAAATAAATAAGTAAAATCATTACATAAATTGGTCCCCCAAAAGTATGTACAGCCAAATATGTAGGAAAAATTAGTGATTTTTAGAGAAAGGTATCAGGTACTTAGCTACTGATAATGTTATATCACTCTCCTTGATCTTCACCATTAGAGTATCCGATTTCTCTTGAAAAGTTGTAGTTTTGATTTCTCTTTCTGAACATTCATGCTTGTGTTAGTATTTTTTAAAGGTTGATCCCATAAAAATCCTATAGTCTATAAGCTCTGACCTGATGCAACCTGTCCTGCCTCAGTCTTCATCTATGACAGCCATTTATTTCCCCTGTGGACATTTCAGGTTTAACCATTTGGTAAACAAAACATGAGTGTTGACATTTTGAGCAAGATCTGTTTTCTGAATCATAGTATTTAGATTGAGAAGCTTTTAAAGGGAACTTGATAGATTGAACTCTTTGTCTTTTTTATAGTCAGTTTTTTTTCTTCCTTTGGACTTAGACTTGAACTGTGTTTTACACTTCACTCAAAACTAGTGCTCTACCATCTGAGCCATGCCTCTAGCACCTAGTTATCAGCCTTGCTGTGTTTACTATTTTGAATTGATATTTCATTGCATCCTTTGTTAAGTAACTCTTGTTATAAATAAGTTGATCATTTTGTATTTTGCCTGTCACTAATCTTTTTGTATTATTGTAGTGACAAATACCAGTAATTTGGGCTTATTTTAAATTTATTTATATTTGGTAATATTTTATTTTATTTAGCATTGGGGACAAAGTAATTCATTTATACCCTCAACAAATATTAGGTTGATTACAAACTGTATTCCCGGGTCTGTGTTAGAATTCTGAGGGTATAAAGATACCCATGGCTTGGCCACAAAACAGTGAGGGGAGGCAGGCTCAAAGGGCACAGAAGCCAATACCTTCTGAGAACCAGGGGTACTAGAGTGGATGCGGGAAGAAGGAAGTTTTGTGGCCTTGGTGTGAGAGGTGTTGAGCTGTCCAGAGGGTGAGTTAAATACACATGTGACCCAATGGTGCTTTCTTCCTGTGTAATGTCTTACTTCTTTTTCCTCTTTACAGATTTGTTGATTATCCTTTTCAATTGGAAAGTGATTGGTGACAAATTTTTTGTGATTCATCATTGTACAGCACTGTATGCATACTACATAGTACTGGTGAGTGCCAGAATTTCCTGTGGCCTTACTAGTCAATCAGACTGGGTAACAGAAACTCAGGGGTGAATGTAACTCAATGTACAAGTCTTAATTTATACATACCATCTTCAAATTCATTCAGGGATCACTCTTGTGAGGTGTTATCTTCACATGTGTTTCTATTAGAGTGTCTATATGTACTCATAAACAGAGACAGACAGATGACCCTATTCTTTGAGTTTGTATTTATTTTTATTTATTCATATATTTTTGTATTTATTTATTTTTGTCAGAGACCAAGACTCAAACTTGGTATCTGAAGCTTTTGCTCATTGGGCTGACGCTCTACCTGAGCCTCTCCTTCAGCCCCAAGTGTCTGTTCAAAAACACTGGGTATGTAGCTGTAGGTATTTGTCTTTTCTAGATGCATGTATCATTTAATAGCGAGAGATAAGTACAAATTCCTATTTAGCTATATAAGCTGAAAGATTTCTTTCTAGTAGTAGTAATATCTTCAACTGGTTATACAAAGGGGGAATAATTTACTGTGACCAGTACATATATTTTCAATTTTTTATTATCTTTAAGTAGTTGTAAAAGGGGATTTCAATGCGTACAATGCATCTTGATCAGAGATAATCCTTCCATCATTCTCACTTCCTCCCACATTTCCTTCCTCCACCAATCTTGTTTCCTACTTCCATTTTCACATACACACATTGAGTCTTAGGACTCTATTCACCCTCCATTCCTCTTTCCATTCCGCGAAGCCCTTGCTTTGTTAAACTGTCTGTAAATTGTTCAAAGGGGTTTCACCGTAGACTCTCCCTCCCGTGTATACCATTACCAGTTTGACCTTCAATATGGGAACACACATATTCTATTTGTGTTTACATATATCTTTATATTTTTGAGGTCTAAAATCCATATAATTTCTGTTTTATTTTTTATTTATTTTTTGTCAGTAATGGGGCCTGAACTCAGGGTTTGGGCGCTGTCCCTCAGCTCTTCACCTCAAGGCTAGCACTCTAGTACTTGAGCCACAGCGCCATTTCTGGCTTTTTCTGCTTATGTAGTGCTGAGGAATTGAACCCAGGGCCTCATGCATGGGAGGCAAGCACTCTACCACTGAGCCTCCTTCTCAGTCCATGATTTCTGTTTAATTCTATATAAATTCATACATAAATAAAATTAAGTAGGCTTAATCACTAGGAGAATCTTGCTCAGAGATTTTATCAATAGTGTTTCACAACTGAAGTTTTCAGGGGGTTTTGTTTTGTTTTGTTTTGTTTTTTTGGAGTTTTTTTTTCTCCCCAAAAGGCAAAATTTTGCTGTGCTGCCCAGGTTGACCCCCAAACTTCTGGGCTTAAGTGATCTTTCTGATTCAGCCTCTCAATTAGTTAGGACTATAGGTGTGCCACACTGCACCTGCTTAAAAACAGAACTTAAGAGAGAATTCTTGAAACAACTCTCAGGCACTAAAGCATATTAAATCCTGTGTCTAAAATTGCACACAGAGTTCATAAACTGGCAGTTGCTATTCCTTGCATGTTTGTTAGATTTCTCTACAATCATTGTTTTTAACCTAGATATTCCAACATGCTTAAAATAGACATTTTGTAAGTGATGAAAGCAAACTAGAACTTTATGAATTTTAAGTAATCGATGTGGTATCCAATTCTGTTTTTTTTTTTCTGTTTTAAAACTTGTATGTAAACTCTTGCTTCCCCACCCCTCCAACTTAGTAGTTTTAAATCCTTGTATTATTGAGTACTTATGAGTATTTGGGGGATTTTTAAAATTCCAGATTCTTCTGTTTTTGTTTTTGTTGACACATGGGGGGATTATGAATCCAAAGAAGATTTGGCCATCATTTCTGCCAGAATTAGCTGTATCAAAACATCCCTCTATATTACCCACTCAGACACAAATCTAAATAATTCACACTTATATTTATATTTAAAAACTTTTTTTGAATGTGTGAGTGCTTGTGTAAAGAATCCACATTTGCTTTATTTTCCTGAAACAATAGATATGTGTGTGTGGGGTGTGTGTGTGTGTGTGTGTGTGTGTGTGTGTGATTTCTACTCTTTGCTTTCATCCTCTTTTTAAAAAGTTTAAATCAATTGAACCTGGTTTTATAGAGGTCTTAGAGACTTCTTATGCAGATATTTTGTTTCCTGGGAATTTTTGCTTAGAGGACATGCAGACTGATTAACAATCCTGAGTTCAATATCTTGCTACAATTTAGAAGCATATTCCCTGGACAAATAACCAGTGGGCTATGAAAGAATTATACAAACTTTGATGAAAGGTAAGAGAGCACTTTACAGAGCATTTTAAAATGTGGGCATTATGAACTGCTGTTCTGTTTTGCTGTTAAAATCACAGGCTTGGCAAACAGTGTCTGAATTGGCAAGTTGAATGTTCAATTATGTGAGATGAATACTAGTTTCCCTTTGGGTTTTCATGCCTTAAAAAAAATCAAATGCACGCTGGAACTTGCAGAAAAAAAGAAATTAGTAGCTGTTTTGATATAGCTTCCTCTTCTGTTATTTTAGTCTGAAATAAATTTATCTTGTGATTCTATTCATAGCAGAAAAATAGAAATAAAATAGATGGAATGAAGAATGTTTATAGTTTTATAGTTAGAGAGATTCTGTGGTATTTTTAGATCTTATTTTTCTTCATTCAATATATGAAATTTTCTCTGTGGTGCAGTAAATTCCAACTCTGCATTTTTGTTGCTCACTAGAAAAGTTATCATTATTACTCTTGGTTGTAAACAGTTCTGAAAATGTGAGTGAGTGAGTGTGTGTGTGTGTGTGTGTGTGTGTGTGTGTGCGCGCGCGTGCGTGCGTGCATGTGTGCTGTTCCTAGGGCTTGAACTCAGGGTCTGGGTACTGTCCCTGAGCTTTTTTTTTTTCCTCAAGGGTAGTGCTCTACCACTTGAGCCACTTCTGGCTTTTTTGGTAGTTAATTGGAGATAAGAGTCTCATGGACTTCCCTGCCTGGTCTGGCTTTGAACTGTGGTCCTCAGATCTCAGCCTCCTGAGTAATTAGGATTACAAGCATGAGCCACTAGTGCCTGGCCAGTTCTGAAATTTTTACTGTGGTATAAGGGTTCGTGTTTGGAAAGTGCTTTGACTTGAGAATTCTGCAACTATTTAAACTTTTTTTTCTTAAATGATTTTGACATTGGTACTAAATAAAACTTACAGTGATGAATAGAAGTAGGTTTGAAATATATGGCACACTGAAGGAAAAGATGAATAACAAGATTCTTTGCATCTAAGTTATTATAGGTTATTTCTAGATTATATAATATCTTGATCACTATTTCTGTACCTCTGCTAAATTTGCTAAAGTTTAAAAATTCTCTGACAGAGTAATTTAGATCTTAACTTCTTCTTGTCTATAGAGAGAGGTTAAAAAAATCCTGTATCTTTTTTGCCTGGCATTCAGTATTCACCCTGGAGAAAAGCATCATAATAACCAAGGAAAACAATGGCAGGCTATATTTTTTGGAAGAGGATGGGGAAAGGGAAAGGAGCCTGTCTGTGCTTTAATGTCTTAATGTTTTTGTCAAGGACAGGCTGGGGACCATGCAGAATAGTGAGGATTATAGGCATGGGTACTACATCTGACTTTTCATTCATTTATTTGTGTATTCATTCATTCATTCATCCATTTTTGTTTATTTACTTAGTGTTTGTCCTGGGGCTTGAACTTGGGGTTTGGGCACTGTCTCTTAGCTTTTCCACTCAAAGTTAGTACTCTACCATTGAGCCAAAGCTCCACTTCCAGCTTTTTAGGTGTAAGAGTATCGTGGACTTTCCTTCCTCGGATAACTTTCAGTTGTGATTCTCAGATCTCAGCCTCCTGGTTAGGATTACAGGCGTGAAGCACAGGCACCTAGCATGACTTGTTTTTGAGAGAGGGTTTCAGTGACATCTTGCCAGGCCTCCCTGGAGCCAACTGATTCTGCCACCCAAATAGGTGAGATTAAAGACCTGGGCTGCCATGCCTGGCCCTTGCTTTCTTATTTTAAAGGACAAACCATGATCCTTTTGTACATATCTATATTTCTTCTGGCTTGGTTAGTATGCTCAGGTGTTTTTCCTCTTTCTTGGGAATCACCTCCTCTCCCTGGTCAAGTTATGCCTGTAGATAGTGAGTTATAGTACATTTGGAAAACAAGTGTGAGTGGTAAAAATTTCTGTTGTGTGTGTGTGTGTTTTTTTTTTTTACCACCTAATTAGTATAGCTTACCAAAGCAAAATTAAGATCTATTAGAAATGAATGAGAGCTGGGCACTGGTGGCTCATACCTGTAATCTTAGCTACTCAGGAGGCTGAGATATTAGGATCAAAGTTCAAAGCCAACTTGGGCAGGAAAGTCCTTGTAACTCTTATTTCCAATAAATTACTCAGAAAAAGCTTGAAGGGTTGCTGTGGCTCAAATGGTAGAGTGCTAGCTTTAAGCAAAAGAAGCTCACAGATAGCACCAAAGCCTTGTGTTCAAGCCCCAGGACTGGCCAAAAAAAAAAAAAAAAGATCTAGGAGATTTCTGTTTTCCACTAAGCTTACATTAAGTAATTCATTATTTATCCAATAAAAAAGTCTTAAAACCTTAAGTAATATGCTTAACAATACCCAATAAAGTATCTTAAAACCTCAAATAATATGTGTAACAATCTTTTTTTCCTACTGATTTTCTTTTAACTTCTTACATACTAATAAGCAAAGATTGACAGAAGTAATTCTTATGAATTAAGCTTATTGATATTTCTGTAGCTCTTAGAGAAATAAATCTACCTAGAAGCATAAATATATAATTTACAAGTCATTATGAATTAGGGATTGGTCATAGCAATAATGTTAAGTGGTGTGTGTATGTGTGTGTGTGTGTGTGTGATTTTTGAATGTGCTTCAGCATTTCCTGTTTAATATGGAATATCTGATCTAATACCCCTCCCCAACCCACGATTCCACACAGAGCTAAGCTCCTGCAACATCTTGCTCAGTTTTGGCTTAGAACCTCAGGTAAGGGAGGCCTTCCCCCATGCATGGCAGCTAGTGTGCATGTTGTATGACTGGCCAGCTAGGTAAGCAGCCGGCTCCTCTCACTTCAGGGCAGCAGTCAAGGAGACCTGGTGCTGTGCTGAGGCATGGGTCCCAATAAAGCCTCAGCCAAATAATCACTTATCCTGGGGGGAATGGACTGAGCTAGCCGGGTGAAGAACAGAGTAGTTTCAGAGACGGGAGGAGTAAGAGATGGGACTTGGAAAGCAGAGACTAGGAATAATGGACCAAGAGAGGGGATAGAGTGAGAAATGGTAGAGAACTGAGACTGGACAGGCTGCAAGTCATGGCTGCTGGAAGAATTCCTGAAAGCCACCTAAAGTTCCCAGTTCCCGCTCTGAGGAGCAGCTCAGAGCTGTAACAGCACACTGAGCTGCTGAATGTTGGACACAGATCACCCAAAGCTGTAACCCTAAGAGGGAAGGGTTCCTGACCCTAAGTCTGGAGATGCCAGTAGGGAAGGAAACAAACAACAACAACAATAAACCCTAGTCAGGTGTCAGTCACCGTCCATCAACTGGTCTTTATTTCCTTATTTCCTTACTTCCATTTTGGGAGGAAAAGGATGAAGAACTAATAATATGTTGGACAAATGGATTTTAAAAAATGGGATCCTATTGGGTGTTTAACTACTTTAAAGTTCTTTAACTTTGAGATTCACACTAGCACTTGATCATTCTTTCTGTAGTAATTTGAGAATGCCATCACTAATGGTTCATTATAGAGTTCATTAATCAAGCCTGAGTCAGCGAACTGAAACCTGTCCTTTCATGTTCACAGTACATATGCAAAATGAACATGAGTGTGTCTTTTTTTTTTCCTTGCTGGTCCTGGGGCTTGAACCTGAGCCTCTTTTTGCTCAAGACTGGCTCTCTACCACTTGAGCCACAGCACCACTTCCAGCAAGTATGTCTTTAAAATGCTCTATAATGCTCAGCACATTTGTAAAATCTTATAAAGAAGAAAATTGCTTTAGCAGTAATGGGTAGGATGTGTTCATATTGATTATTACAGTATGTCTAGGAGATATGAATTATTTCTCAAGTATGTGAACATTTCAGTAAGAATCTTGGCCTTGACACCATGTTTTACATTTACCATACAGACCCAAGGAATGCTGGCGTTCATTGCCAATTTTCGCCTACTTGCAGAACTTTCCAGCCCTTTTGTGAATCAGCGGTAAGTTATTCTGATCAATCGACCAATTAAAGTTTGCTGTTTACTTTTTTAGTTGGGGACATCTGCCCGCCTCCTCCCGGCCCCCAGTTGCTGGAGCCACCGTATCAAACATGAGACCCTGTGTTATGAATGAAATACTGTCATGGTAGTATAGATGAGGAAAACAAGCCTTGAAAAGGCTCAAGAAGTGTATTTCAGCTGTCCCCGCTGGTCAGTGGGGGTGGTACACCTCCACAATGGCGCTACACGCTTAACCTTACAGTTCACTGCAGTGATTTGTGGAGAAAACAGACAAAGCCCTAGTCCATCTCCTCTCAGGTCCAGTTCTTTTGCTGAAACTCATCATTTCCTTCTGTCTCCAAATTTTGATACCAACATTATCTTGGTCCATTTATGAATCTTTTCTATTTCACAGACTACTTTTTTTATTGCAAATATACAGCACACACATAATGTTAATAGTTATCAGAGGTTTTTAAGCCATTTGAACCATTTTGAAGACTACAGATCTGACCCTATCCTCCACACTGTTTGTACAACAGAAAGGAAGCTACAACTTTATCTTGCTGGATGAAAACTGTATCCACTAAATTCTATTTTTTTTTTTTGGTCGGTCGGTCGTGGGAACTAGGCACTGTCCCTCAGCTCTTCAGCTCAAGGCTGGCGCTTTACCACTTGAGCCACAGCACTACTTCCAGCTTTTTCTTCTTATGTGGTGCTAAGGAATCGAACCCAGGGCCTCATGCCTGCAAGGCAAGCACTCTTCCACTGAGCCATCTTCCCAGCCCTTCCACTAAATTCTTATTCCCCCTCCTCAAAGAGTAGAAACTGTCTATGACTAGAGTAGTACAATATTTGCTTTTTTTTGTGACTGACATACTGAGTTCAGTATAACATCATGAAGACTCATCATATCAGAGCATGTCATAGGCTTTCCTTGATCATTTTGAGGAGCCTCCATGCTTATTTTTTAGAATATCTGTTTACATTCCTTCCAACAATGCACAGGATTCTAATTCCTCCATAGATTCATCAGTATGTGTATTTTTCTACCCCTTCCCTTTTTTTTAATCATTGACAATATTAATGGGTATGAGGTAATACCTCATTGTAACTTTAATATTTGTGTTTCTTTGATTCATGGTGTTAAGCCTCTTTTCATATACTCATTGATCATTTGTGTATTTTCTTTTTCTTTTACTATTTCTTGTTGTTGCAAGTTCTTGGGCTTAAACTCCAGGGCAGGGCACTGTCCCTGAGCTTTTTTTTTGTTGTTCTAGGATAGCACTCTACAAATTGAGCCACAGCTCTACTTCCAGCTTTTTTGGTAGTTAGTTGTAGATTGCCTGGAGTTGGATTGTCAGATCTCAGCCTCCTGAGCAGCTAGGGTTACTTGGGGCTCTCCATTTATAGGATCATAAGTGCATGCTGCCACATCTACCTTCTCTCTGTAGAGATGCAGTTTTCATGGGCTTTCTGGCCTGGAACTGTGTGTGATCATTCTCATTTCAGCCTCCCATATAGCTTGTGGTGAAAGGAATGTCCCACTGTGCTTAGATAAAGGTTGAGAAGTGGGGGCGAGTCTCAAAAACTTTTCTGCCTGGGCTACCTTTGACTGCAATCCTCCTGACCTCATTCTTCCAAATAACTTTAAGTTTTCCAGAAGCCACTAGTGAACAGTAAGTGTGTCATAGAGAATGAATGAATTACATTGTACATGTAGATTGCTTTGGGAAGTGTGAAGATTTTAATAATCCTACTTGTTTTCATTCTTGAGCACACCCACTTATTTATGAACCCTTCTCCTTGACCATCCACTTATTTATCCTTGATTTCAGGTGTTTTTTTAAAATTATAGTATAAAGTCATTTTGGGCCCTTGTTTTTATTTTAGACTTATAGAAAAGTTGCAAAGTTGTTCCGAACTCCAGTTTACCCTTCACCCAGATTCCTCTGTTGTTATCTTATTTATCATGGAGCAAGCATTCCTAAAACTAAGAAAACAGACCAGATACATTGTTACCAAGAAAACTTCTGGCTTGGTTTTCTCTTCAGTGGTTTCTGTTACAGGATACAACCCAGCCAGTCCTTCTGCTTTATCTGCTCAGTCTGGGGCCATGTCTTCCTGGCCTCTAATGTTCTGTAACAGTTTCTTACCCTGTCCTTGTGTTTCTTGACCTTGACTCCTGGTCAAGGAGTAGGGGCCAGCTTTCTCCCAGTACAGTCTGTGTGTGGTTGATGCTTTTCTCATGAATAGATAATACAGAAATCACCTAGAAGTGGAGGACTCTTTTTTTTTTTTTTTTTTTGGTCAGTCATGGGGCTTGAACTCTGGGCTTGGGCGCTGTCCCTCAGCTCTTCAGCTCAAGGCAAGCACTCTACCTCTTGAACCACAGCACCACTTCTGGTTTTCTGGTGGTTTATTGGAGATAAGAGTCTCATGGACTTTCCTGCCCAGGCTGGCTTTGAACCTCAATCCTCAGATCTCAACCTCCTGAGTAGTTAGGATTATAGGCGTGAGCCACTGGTGCCCAGTTTTGTTTATGGAGAACTCTTTATCATATCTTATCTGGATGGTTAACAGGGGGGAAGTGGTAAGGTGGTGGCTAATGATTCTTCCTCTACTGGGATGGGTTTTTCTTGTCCATTTTCTCTTCCTTAGAAAAAAGCACTGAAGCATATAGTACATTCCCTAGATCTTGAGTCTATTTCTTACCTTTATCACTCTTACCTGGTCTTAAAACAATTGTTTTGGCTGATTGTAGGGCTTGATCAGGGCTGGTGCTGTTCACGAGCTCTTTCCACTCAAGGCTAGTGCTCTACTACTTTGGGCCACAGCACCACTCCCAGTTTTCTGGTGGTTAATTTGAGATAAGAGTCTCATGGACTTTTCTAGCCTGGGCTGGTTTGGAACCTGGATCCTCAGATCTTAACTTCCTGAATAGCTAGGATTACAGGTGTGAGCCACAAGCACCTGGCATTGTGCTGCTTCTGGAGCTTGAACACAGGGCCTGGGTGTTGTCCCTGAGTTTCTGTGTTCAAAGCTAGTGTTTACCATTTGAGTCACAGTTCCACTTCTCTACCACTTAATGTTTAGTACTTATGTTCTTACTAAGAACCTTGTCCTGTTGACAGCTTTCTCACTGACCTTTGCAGTTCTCTGTCAATGTGCTCCCTTGGTTTTCAACCTTGTTTCTTACTACTCAAAATCAGTGTTAGGTTCTTACTGTCTGTTGTACCTCTGGTCTTTCTTGTCTTGCTTCCTTTAGTTTTCATATCTTTCATTTTTCCCAGATCTTGTGAATGAATTTTACCTATCTATCCTTCAAAATCACAAGACCTGAAGGATATTTTGTGCAGGGATAACTCAGAAGGTGAGTCTCAAAGCAAACATTTGAGTGACAGAGTCTACCCTGCATGAAGCCTTGTGAATGATTTCAATGCTATCTGCAATCTCAGGGCACAAGCAAAGGAGGGAAATGTTTAGGGCATTAACTTCCTAGCATCCTTTGTGCACTGGACATACTTTGGAACAAGATTATCTGTCAGGGCTCTTTAAGTCATGCAGTTTATATTGCTGACATAGAGGAGTTCTGGTTTCAAATAGTTGCTTCACTTGTGTGCTATTGCTCACCCAGTCATTGCCCAGAAATTCATGCCTTTTGAATCCCTTACCATAAGCTCCTCAGACTCAGGAGAGAAGTCTCTTCCTCTATAAATACTTTCAGCCTCTTTATTAGGATGTCTAGTATTAGTATATTTACAGGTCTTTTTAAGCAATGGGATGGTGAGAGGTTGATCTTTCCACCCCAGGAGGAAAGAAGGAATTGCAGATATGTTGTACAATCTTTGCTTCTTCAACTATTACCTAATCTTGTCAGTTTTTCATATGTTTGGAAGATAATCCATTCCTTGGGCTTGAGGCCAAGGTAATTTTTGCAAGCCTTAAGGATAAAGAGGAAACAGAGGGAAAGCTGAAAGACCTGGATTCAAATCAGGCTCTCCCTTTGTCACTGCTTATGAAAGGAAGATGATTTATCTTCTCTAAGCCTGTCTTCTTGCCTACAAAGTAGGGATGATGACCCAGCCTCCCACCCCCTCTCCTAGTTTGTGGAGAAGATTCGATAGGATTAGATACTTAAAGCCCCAGGCACAGTGCTCATCACTCAGTACATATTCAGCAAGTGGTAAACCTAAGAAACCTTGGAAATACATAGTTTACACTTGATTGCTATACACTGTCATATCTTCTTTGTGAGTAAACCACTGCAATTAGGTTTCTTCCTTTGCCATTTGGCTGGAATGTGTGTTGTTTTTTTTAAATTAAATGTATCAATGAATCTGGGCGCTGTTGGCTCACGCCTGTTACCCTAGCTACTCAGGAGGCTGAGATCTGAGGATCCTGGTTCAAAGCCAGCCTGGGAAGGAAAGTCGGTGAGACTCTTATCTCCAATAAAGCACTAGAAAACGGGAAGTAGCGCTGTGGCTCAAGCAGTAGAGTGCTTGCCTTGAGCTGAAGAGCTGAGGGACAGTGCCCAAGCCCTGAGTTCAAGCCCCACCACCGACAAAAAGAAAAAAAAAAAAAGATATCAATGATTTCCAGTTGCAAAATCCAATGAATTTGCTTTGGCGCCTGCTGCATCTGTGGACTTGGTTGTATTGGCCACACTATTGCCAAACGTTATTGACTTTCCCAATGGATACTACAGCTAGTTCTCTTTATATTTCCTCACTACTCCCCCACTTCCCCCCTACCCCCCCCCCCGCCGCTTTTTTCATAAGAGATGGTTCCTTAAGCATTGCTGAGTGATGCTTTGGCCTGGTTCAGTTTTTCTCTGTCAGGTCTTATTCATCTTGGTGCAGTGGTCTATGAATAAGTTTTGGAATCAAGTAAACTCAAGTTTTAGGTTAGCTTTGCTCCTTCCTTGCTATTACTACTTGGATCAGGCACATAATTTAATATTCCTGTCTTCAGTTGTGTTCTGTATATAAAAAGAGCATGCTTAATACTAGCTACTGCCTCATATTACAGTTGAATTTTTTCTCTCAGAAAATCATGTGCCATTGCTTGATCTTGCATTTGCTTGATCAGCACATGGCTCAGTTGTCCCAGAGGTGGGGCTTAAACTCAGGCCTGGCGCATGGTCAGCAGGTGTTCTATCAATGACCTACATCTCCCAGCTGGAGTCTTCTGGACGGTTCCAGAAGACTACTCAATATTGCTTACCACGTCTCCATTTCTATTGTCAGTGTTCTTGGTCATCTCCTCTTTCCCGGGCGGTTTTATCTTCCTGCAAATCACCATTGTCCAATGGAGTACCCACAAGCCATGTGCAGTTCAAATATCCCTTAATCTGAAATGCTCTGGGCCAGAGGCATTTCAGATTTCAGATGTTTATTTTTAAGGATTTTAGAACATTTACATATTGCATAATGTGATGAAGAGGATATGTATGAAATGTATATGAAACATCTATATATGAAATTCATTTGTGTTTCATAAATACTTTATACACAGAGCCGATAGAATTTTGATTGTGATGTGTCAGAGGAAGTCAATTGAGAAGTTTTCCATTTGCGGCATCATGTTGGTGCTCAAAAAAATGTTTTAGATGTTTAGAACATCTCAAGATTGAGATTTTTGTGATTAGGGATCCCAAACCTATGTTTTAGTTGATTAAAATGAGCAAAAATGTATGTATATTTTTTGCCAGTCCTGAGGTTTGAACATAGTGCCTGGGCACTGGCCCTGAGCCTCTTCTCTGTGCTCAAGGCTAGCACTCTACCACTTGAGCCACAGCGCTACTTCTGGCTTTTTCTGTGTATGTGATACTGAGGAATGCAACCCAGGGCTTCATGCAGGCTAGGCAAGCACTCTACCACTAAGCCACATTCCCAGTCCTAAGCAAAAATGTAAAACCAATTCCTCAGGCAGACTTTGAATGTTTCAAATGTTTTTGTAGCCTTATATGATTTGTGGCCACTGAAATTAAGCAGGACATTTTTACTGTTGCTTGAGGTCAGGTCAGAAAAGTTGGGCTTGTGGGCCCAACGTGCTGTTGGCCAGTGTACAGTGTGTGTGTGTGTGTGTGTGTGTGTGTGTGTGTGTGTGTGTACATCCATGTGTACATGTGTGTCAGTTGGTACTGGGACATGAATTCATGGCCTGAATGCTTTTTTGTGCTTTTGTGCTCAAGGGTGGCATTCTGCCATTTAAGCCTTACCTCCCCTTCCAGTTTTTTGCTGATTAAATGGACATGAGAGGCACAGAATTCCCTAACAAGACTGGCTTTGACCTGTGATCCTCAGATCTCAGCCCCCTGAGTGGCATGTATTACAGATGTGAGCCACAGGCAACCTAGTGATCTTCATATGAATTGGAAAGGGATGTTCTCTGACTTGTGTACAATCACAAAGCCGATTAACTTCTAGAGTTTTCCGATGGATGTGATATTTTATTCATTCTCTTTTCAGGTGGTTCTTTGAAGTCCTGAAGTACCCTAAGTTTTCCAAAGCGAATGTCCTCAATGGGATACTCATGACCATAGTGTTCTTCATCGTGCGGATCATCGTGATACCTCCATTTTATATCTTCATATATTCTGTGTGTGGAACAGAACCCTACAAAAGACTTGGCTTCTTTGTCCAGTGTTCCTGGATCTGTAGTTGTTTTGTTTTGGATGTGATGAATGTCATGTGGATGATCAAAATTTCAAAAGGGTGCATCAAAGTCATCTCTCTCATCAGACAAGAGAAAGCCAGAAGTAGTCTTCAGAATGGAAAACTTGACTGAAGGTGTGCTTTTGTCAAACACCTTGTTTAGATAAGCAATCCTCATTACTACTCATCTATATCTACTAATAGGATGAATTCTTGGCATGTTCTTGTGCTTCTCTATTAATTAGAATTATTATTCGGGGTTTTGTTGTCTTTTTTTAACTTTTAGAAAAGAGAAACTTCAAATTTAGTTTCTCTTTCCAAAATTTCTTTCCCTCTGCATTAGAAGCATGGATTAAAAATTGAGAGGTTTAAATAAAAGTTACAAATCTAGTGGCAAATCTTCCCAGGAATCTCCTAGCCTGCAAGTGGTAGTTTTCTCTTTATGATGATGATTGTGATAAGTTGGTGCACACTTAGTGTAGCCAGTGGTTCTGTTGAAAGTATGGGAACTACTTTTCAGTATGTAGACAGCTCTAACATCAGTACCATGGCAGGTTTCCTTTTCAGATTGCTGTCATCTCTTTTTTCCTAGGCTATTCAAAAAGTTCTGGTTTTGATTTCAGATCTGCTATCATCTGTTGATGCCGGATACATTTTGTTCACTTGAGAATATTTCCTTCTTTTAGTTATGGAAATATGCTTCATACATTTAATTATTTGTCTCCTCCTATTTCTAGCATTTTCTCAAATTGTTGTTTTTATATTTTAAGAAAGATGATGGGTCTTCTTAAGGGATGGATTTCTTTTCAAAGTGCATATTGGTAGGTGTTTGGTGATTACTTAAGTTAATCATTAAGGAAAAATGCTTTAACACTGCTGTCTTGTCTTCCTTGGCATTTTTTTCTATGTTTTTCATAGAAAAACATAGCATTTCCCCTGGGTTCACAACTGAGCTCCACACTGGTAATAATGCAGTTTGCCTTTGTCATGCCCCGAAAATAGGCCTCTTGTTGGTAAGACTGGACAACAAAAGAATCAGTATTCATATTTTATTCAGTTTCTATTCCTGCTTGCTTAGTCAGCATTTTGAGTGCTTTAGATTTTCTTGTCTTTCTGGAAAAAGAAAGAGCAGGAAAGAAGGTAATTCAATCCAAGTATTCTGATTATCAAAATAATTGTCTTACATGAAGATAAATGACTACTTATGTTGTGTGCGTGTTTCTATACTTTTACTTTGATTCTAACAATATAAATACTAGAATTATATATTTAGCTATTATTGCCTTTATTTCACTCACATACTTGACCTTTTAAATGATTGTTCTAAAGGGAGGGAGAGTACTTAGTTCATCTAGTGAGGAATACTTGAACTTAATTGAACCCAACCAAAAGACTGAATCCATGTAGTTTCTCAGTTTGAAGGAGAATGTTTGACTCTGAATTCCTTGTTCCTATTTTGGAGATGACAGAAGGCTGGCTGAATATGATCAAGACATTTAACCCAATTTGATTGTCCTAATGCAGTGAGAACCTGAGGAGTTCTACACTTTATACTTCAGTCAACTAAATGGGATTGATTGGCTTATATCAGGTAATTTTGGCATATGTATGCTGGTACTGGGGCTGGAACTCAGGGCCCTCAGCTTTTTCCACTCAAGGCTGTCACTCTACCACCTGAGCCACAACTCTACTTTTGGCTTTTTAACTGGTTAATTGGAGATAAGCGTCTCATGGGCTCTTCTGCTGGAGCTGGCTTTGAACCGCTATCCTCAGATCTCAGCCTCCTGAACAGCTAGGATTACAGGTGTGAGACACAGGTGCCAGGCTGGTAAATTTATTTTTAAAAGACAAAGTAATGTAAAATATAGGAGTTTTTTTTTAAGTTGCTTGTGTTATAAATTGGTCACTAAATTTATTGCTGGCCACCTCATTGGCATCAAAGACTCATTGGTGGGGCAGAGTGTGCAGGTGAGGAAAGTGAGTGATTTTTTTGTTCTTTTGTAAGAAAAGTAGCTTTTTTTAAAAAAAAAGAAAAGGATAATATTTATATTAAAAACTATTTTGGGAATTAATTCCTTTGAAAAAGAAACAAATTTTGAAATAACCATTTTTGACTCTTTGAATACTGCAGTAGTTCTGAACACAGTTTTTAGTCCCACCACTTCAAAGGTCAATGTTAGGCTATGCCAGTGAGGCTTACTAATCAGAGCATTTTCCAGAGAAGTTTCTTGCTTCAAAGCTCATTTTTACTTTCACTGATTGGCATACCTGTTTACTAAACCAATTTAAAATATCAATGTTTTAAAGTAAGCCTTGTTATATTACTTTAGGCAGCAATCCTTATCTCATCCTGATTGCATGACAGCTAATGCCACAAACCAAATGTAGGATCTAAAACTAGGCTGTATTTCTTCCTACACAGAAATGAAATGGAGATGACCCTACTCTACAGATAATTACAAGAGCTAATCTTCAATATTCTGTGATTGAATCCATCAACCTAAAACACAAATAAAGACAGAACATATCATTTAATGAAACAATGTTTCATTTATTCAGTGATAAACATTTTGCTAGGTATTTTAGATATTAAGTATTTTGGCTACATGGATTAATTTAAAATGATTCTATTAGGCATTCTGATATTTCACAATTGTATGAAAATATTTATAAAAATGCAAAGGCAAATTGGTATAAATTTTTAAGCAATTCTATTTTTCTAGACAAGATCAGAGACAATCTGAATGTGTAGTATTCTAGAAAATAAAAGTTCTTGTGACACTTAAAAAGAAATTGAAAATCAACAGTAGCATGCAAGATCGTATATTTAAGTATATTATTTGTGAGATTTCAAAGTTATGAGTTTAAGTTTACGGGGTTTGCATTCTAATGTCTAAAACCTTTTAAAGATCATTTGCATTTACTTAAAACTCAAAATGGAGTTACATATGAGTGTGAGAATTAACTCATGCTTAAGTCTGGTATGATCACTTTGTTTTGTTTAATGATTACTACTCCAGGTGTTATTTTGTTATGTCATAGTTACATTGCTACCATCTCTAAGGGTGACATCCAGATATTATGGATAACCCAATACTGTGTTTGAAAGATCTAGTTTTTAAAACTGCCTAGTTTATTTGGTATTTGAATAAAAATCATTCCTAAATTTTAAGAATTTATTTGACACAAAGTTTTGGTAAATGTCAGTTTTTTAAATTGTATACTTCCTCTGAAAGCATTGGGCAGTAGGAGCTTGGTTCTCACGATTTAAAGTCAGCTCTTCCTGAGTACCATCTGGGTGCCATTCACAACTCTCACTCACATGGGAACGTAGTAGGGAAAGGATGTAATGCAAGATTCTTCTGTTTCCTTTTCAAGGGAGAGAAGCATGTTCTAGAAGACACCCTTGAAGTTCATGTTTGAATTAATTTCTATTCCTGGGTTGCTCTCAACTTCAAATATGTAAATATGCATCTTAATTGGTTCAAAGTGGTTTAGTTGGATGCATGAAATTGAAAAACCCACACCTTTTTTTTTGCCATTATCAATAATATTTCCATAGAAGCTGATGTACTTTTGTGTGTTTGGGATTCCATAAAAACTTAACATATCATTTATATAATGTCATCAGAAGCATGACACAGTATTTCTCAGTAGGCATGAGCCAGCCCAATAGTGTGTCCCTTTGTGTGTGCAGAGACTGAATGGATGTACACACGCCTCTCAGCCTTAACCACAGATGGTTTATGCTGAAGATACTGAAACAGGTGATATTAAATGTATAGGAGCAAGAAAAGCCATCAGGACATGAAGTTGGTTGGAGACACCATAACAGATTTTCTCTTAAAAGATAATAGATCTTCCTCCAAGCAGTTTTGGGGCTTGAACTTATGGCCTTATTCTCTTGTTTGGCTTTTTCTGCTCAAAGTTGGAACTCTGCCACTTGAGCCACATTTCCACTTCCGGCTTCCTGGTGGTTAATTGGAGATGAGAGTCTCATGGACTCTCTCGGCTGGCTTTGAGTCATGATCCTCAGATTTCAGCCTTCTGAGTAGCTAGGATTATAGGCAGGCTTGAGCCATCAGCGTAGTACCTCCCTCTTTTATGCCAAAACCTGTCGGTATCATCTCAGAATTCACCATTCCTCAACTTCTCTTGTGGCAACTTTAAACATTTACAAATGCAAAACATATCTCTTACTGAAAAACATAATTATAGTAAGTCTCAGTAAAGATCAGACAAACCACATTGAGACTGGCTTTGTGGTAGAGTGCCTAGCATGCATGAAGCCCTGGGTTGGATTCCTCAGTACCACATACACAGAAAAAGCTGGAAGTGGCGCTGTTGGCTCAAGTGGTAGAGTGCTAGCTTTGAGCAAAAGAAGCTCAGGGACAGTGCCCAGGCCCCAGGACTAGCAAAAAAAGAGACTGGAAGAAGCCACACCTCATTTAATAGTACCTGTTTGCAATACAAAACAATGCTAATTATAGTTTTATTAAAACACATCTGTAGCCTCCTTTTCTAAAACTAGTTTAGCACTACATTTCTTTTTTGACTTGTTTGTTTGATCTGGGATCTTACCATGTAATCCTTTTTAGTCTAGAGCAATGCATTTCTGCAGTGTTTCAGCTGAGGTTATCATAGGTATGTTAATTATCTAAGTGTTCTACTTACTCTTTGAATTGCAGTGGAGTTGGAATGAGGTAGTCTCGCTGGAATCTGGCTTGTGGCAGAATTGAGTACTACTTTTCAATACAGCTAACTTTATTCTGGTGGTATTTCTTTAGAAACCACTTACTAGCTTAATGCATTACTTCATATTTCCTAAAGTACAACAACAGTCAAGGAAGTGGGCCCTATTCTTTTCTAGCCTGGACTTCAAAGCAAGCCTCTCCTTGCTTTGATAAGACATCAGACCTTGATTAGGAGATGCTTTGGACTGCCGTGAAGAATAGCACACAGCCCCTAAAGATTGGTTTCTTTGCAATGAAAATGTTTACACTTACAGACTCTGAACAACAGACAGTTTTGCTACCAGGCCCTATAAACCAGACCAAAAAAAAAAATGAGAAGTATTTCTATGATCTCAAAGATTTCTTTAAAAAAGAGAAATATTTCTAAATCTCAAAAAATTTGTATTATACCTCCGCCTGAAAATTTGTCAAATATCTGTAATTTTTTCTTTCTATGTAATTCTATAATTAAATGTGCATTGGAGCCCTTTGCTGCTTCTTGGTTAAGGAAACCTAAAAATGTAGCTGTAAATAAAATGTGCTGTGTATTCTTGTTTGTTTGTTTTTTTGTATGTGTCTGGTAGAATTTTGTTTCCTTTTATTTAAGGATTTCTCTTTCAATAGTACCTCTTCTAACTAGGATAAGTTATGAGATGTTTTGCCAGCTGTTAGAATTTATAATAATTAAAACAATTAGAGGTAGATTTTGTTTGGAAAAGCTACTGAAACTAAAGTAATGCAATAAGCTATAGTGATAGGTACAATTTTTCTGAAAATATGGTATATAATATTTAATTGTCATAAAGACTTTTGAAGTCTCAAAATACACTTAATATTTTGAGAATATACTTTCTAATTTATTTCTAGAAGGCCAGAGAACTTCTATTTACAAAACATAAGCCAAGGTAATTTATAAATGAGTGTTACTAAGACCTACTATCAGTAATTAAAATACAGTTTGGTATCCTTTATTTTGGTTTCAGATTGTGGTTTGTTTGAAGAGATAATCAAATGTCTTTCAGTATTTTCATTAAACTTTTGAAATGTTTGTATATTTGTATGTGTGCCCTTTTAAAGCATATGCAACTCCTAAGCAATAAACTGCATGCTATACAAAGTGAGCATACTTTGTCATGACAATTTTAATATTTTAAGAATGAAAAATAAACATTGATTTTTCCCATAAACACTTTGAGGATTTTTCTTGTGTTAGTACACAAGAAAAAAAGCTTTGTATTTTGTGAAAAAATAAAATCACAATTATTTAGTGCAAAACATCGTGTGGTGTATATTTTTTAATAGTAGTTAATGAATAGCATGATGAGATTACTTTCCTAAAAAAAATCTCTTATAAGCTGGGTGCTGGTGGCTCATATCTATAATCCTAGCTTCTTAGAAGGCTGAGATCTGAGGATCACAGTTCAATGCCAGCCCCAGCAGGAAAGTCTGAGAGACTTTCATCTCCAATTAACTACCAGAAAATTGAAAGTGGAACTATGACTCAACATGGTGAAATGCTAGCCTTGATCAAAAAGAGCTCAGTGACAGCACGTAGGCCCTGAGTTCCAGCCCTATGACTGACAAATCTCTTATAGAATCTGAATGCTAAAAAGAAGTTTTTATTGAAACCCTTCCCTCCCGGTCTCTCTCTCTCTCTACTTAGACGCCTTGCAACAAATCTAAGTAGTTGTAAACATTTTAGTCCTGCTCCTTAATGGAAAGAATAGTGCTATCTAATCAATAGGCTCTTTTAGATTAAGTAAAACTTTTGCAGTTACATTTTTAATGTCCTTCCCTTAGACCTCTCATGTGGCCTCAAGTGTGTTTTGCCAAATGTCTTGGCTGGAATTCCTACCTACTCAAATTGCTTGTGGTCTTAATATTACATCATGGGCTAAGATATCCAGTGGATCCGAAAGCAGAGCACTAATCAAATAGAATATTGAAGTGCTTTCTGCCTTTGGAGGCGAACCATGAGTCATGCTTTAGGACATGCTTAAAATATTGTGTCAAGACTGGCAAAGGAACAGCTGAATTTCAAAATGAAAATAGCCATCACAGCTGTCAGTGGAGAGAAGCCAACAGGTGAACTTGCAAGGATTCAGAGCCATTTGAAGCCACTGGAAATGGAGTCTCTCTCCTACACCTCAGGTTGTCTCAAATGTAATTATTACCCTTTATTCTCCTATTCTCACTTCCCTTTCCTTGGGTCTTTAAGCGTGCCCAGTGGGAGTGATCTGGAGAATGTGTAACTTTTCTCAGGGGTCATTGCTGATAAATCTGACACACATTCCTAGATGCTGCCATAAGGGCAGTGCCAGTTACCATGGTCACAGTGCTCCTTGCTCCTCTCTGCCCTTTCCTCTCACATCCACCTCCAGCTAAATTCCAGGACCACTTCTCCCATCATCTTACCAGATGCCTGGCTAAACAGCAGAAATCACCTGAGAACTCTCCTAGGGGACTCCTCAGTAGAAGGGAAGGGAACAGGGACGAAGGGCATTTCTATCTAGGCTCAAGATACAGGTGAGCTGGAAATTGGGATGGAAAAACACAAAAGGAAGGAGGAAATGACTAGAGAATGGGGAAAAAATGCTATCTGTGCCTTGTATCTTGGTTGATAGGAACTTAGAAACAGTTTGCTTATTCACATTAGGGTATAGGAAGTTTTATGGACTTTAACATTCAAATGCGATATGTACACACACACACACACACATGTAGATATATACATATATTGGGTCAGATATGCTTCTCTATCTATGTAGACACACATCTGCTAGGACATGATTTTCCCTACAGTGTCAAAGTTATTTATATCTGAGAAGAACATACTTTACCAATGCTTCACCCACTACCAGCAACCAGATGCGTGCATTGAGAGGCAGCAGCTAGGAGGTTACTGTCCTCGCCTTGGGGCAGCTGCTCCTGTGTTCAGGAGAGCCCAAGTCCCGATCTGTTGTCCTCACCAAATACCCAACAATGAAACTTTCAGGGAAGATCTGAGTTGCCAAGCAGGCACATCCCCTTAAGTTTTAGCAGACAAAAGGAATGGACTTTTCAACGGAGACTTCGTTTTAGACAGGAAGGAAATTGGTAGGAATTGCTCACTGGGAAAGAGTAACTTGGAAAGAGCTAAGAGTCCATGGAAACCATGAAGAAGGATCTTAAGCTTCCAGTCTTGGTTTTGTTTTTTGTAGAATAATGGAAGTATCTCCGGCAGTCCTGTCAGCTATCCCATCCTATTAGCAAGAGAGCTTTAATTTGAAACAAGGCAATTTAGGAAGAACAAATGTACTTTGGGATGGCTTAGCAATAGGACTTACACGACGTCTGCAGGGTGTTCTTCCCATCAAACTAGATGAATGAGAGAACAGAGAGGTTAAGTGTTAAGTGGGGGAAAACCCATAAACCCTTAGCAAAGTGCTTAAGCTCAACTGGCCTGAGACAAACACAATAGACCAAAACGGATGAAGGTGATAAATAGAGCAAACCAAACAGAAAAGCTGAGTATCAACGGAGGGACAAAGGGTGAACAAATGCAGCAGTGGTACTAACTAGACATTGGAAAAATGAACTGTACAACTAGTAAGTGGAAATGGGAGGGAAAAACTGGGAGAGAGCGAGGGAAGGGGTGACAGTGTCCTCCCAAAAATAAACCCATGGGCTGAGGAATTGGTTTTACATTTTTGCTTAGGGCTGGGAATGTGGCTTAATGGTAGAGTGCTTCGGTAGCATGCATGAAGCCCTGGGTTCCATTCCTCAGGACCACATAAGCAGAAAAAGCCAGAAGTGGTGCTGTGGCTCTCAAGTGGTAGAACGCTAGCCTTGAGCAAAAGAAGCTAGGGGGCAGTGCCCAGGCCCTGAGTTCAAGCCCCAGGATTGGAAAAAACAAACAAACAAACAAAAACCCCACAAAACTCCTTACCTCACTTATGTAAATACTAACACACACACAGATGACATCTATCTGCAAGCCAAAGGTAAAGGACCCCAAAGAAACCATCCTTGCCATACCTTCATCTCAGACCTCTGGAAAATAGAAGTGTGAGAAAATAAAGTATTTGAGTGAGAAACAAAATAAGAGAAGGTGAAATTGTCATTTTGAAATTTTACATTCTTTGGTAGAACTAAACAAGTCAAAGACCCTTTTTTTTCTGTGAATTAGAGTCAAATTATCAATGATATAACATGTCTGGGGGTGGGAGAGGGCAAAGGGGGGCACTCATGGAGGGAGGGAGGAAGGTGAGAAAATGCAGTCATTCTATGTACTTTATATTAAGATGGAACTATGAAATTTGAGGGCAAGGATGGGAGGGAAAAATAGGGGAGAATGATAGAAGGGATGATGATGATGATGATGATGATGATGATGATGATGATGATGATGATGATGATGATGATGATGACATAGTAGATCAAGAAAAATAAAAGGGCTGAACCTACATCCTGAAGAAGACTGTGAAAATAAAAGGAGCTAGGTGTCATGGAGTTGTGACACAGGGGACACAGTAGATAAGAGAAGCTTCTTTTGCTCAAGGCTGGCAATCTACCACTTGAGCCACTTCTGGCCTTTTACTATTTATGTGGTACTGAGGAATTAAGCCCAGGGCTTCAAGCATGCTATTGAAGCACTCTACCATTAAGCCACATTCCCAGCCCATACTTGCAAACTTCTAAGTAAAGATGTGAGAAATAAGCTGGGGGGTGCCAGTGGCTCACATCTATAATCCTAGCTACTCAGGAGGCCTGGGATCTGAGGCTCGAGATCCAAAGCCAGCCCAAGCAGGAAAGTCTTTGAGATGCCTATGTCCAGTGAAACACCAAAAAAAAAAAAAAAAGAAGTAAAACTGTGGCTCAAGTGATACAGTACTAGGCTTAAGCAAAAAGAACTTAGGGACAGCACCCATGCTCTGAGTTCAAGTCACAAGACTGGCACAGACACACAAAAAATGGTTTATCCCTCTCTAGAAACAAATCAGAAACAAACACATTCAGATGAAGCTGAGAGAAGTAAAGTCATTCAATTTTCTGATTTTTGTTTGTTTGGGTTTTTTTGGTCAGTCGTAGAGCTTGAACTCTGGGCCTGGGCTCTGCCTTCAGCTCCAGCTCAAGGCTAGTGCTCTACCACTTGAGCCACGGCACCACTTCTGGTTTTCTGAGTGGTTTATTGGAGATAAGAGTCTCATGGACTGGCTTTGAACTGTGATCCTAAGATCTCAGCCTCCTGAGTAGCTAGGATTACAGGCGTGAGCCACCAGCTCCCTGCTATCTGAATATTTTTGATAGTATATGTTCCTGAAACAACCAGGATAAATAAACTCATTCTTTTTTTTTTTTTTTTTTTTTGGTCCAGTTGTGGGGCCTGAACTCTGGGCCTGAGCACTGTCCCTCAGCTCTTCAGCTCAAGGCTAGCGCTCTACCACTTGAGCTACAGCACCACTTCCAGCTTTTTTCTTTTTGCTTATGTGGTGCTGAGGAATCGAACCCAAGGCTTCAGGCATGCAAGGCAAGCTCTCTGCCACTGAGCCAACTTCCCAGCCCCACTCATTCTTGATTGACAGCCTGCTCTCAGAACTTCCTGTCTGGAGTAAGCTTCTATGACCACAGCTGAGCTGCTCTGACCTCTAGCTTAAAGGTCAGAGGAGTGTGTTCATCACTCCTGTGACTTGAACACAAACGTTTCAGACTTGAGCACAGACTTTGACCATCTCACCTAACATCTTGGGAAGACTACATCAGGGAGTCTAGCATCTTGGATTCCAATGTGCCTCATCCACACAATGCTGACACATGCTCTCACCTTCCTAGAATCTATTTTTTGACATCTGTAAAGTGAGAAAGAAAACTGGCTATCTTTTCTCCACAGTCTGTTAATTCAATAATTATGATAATTAAATCAAGATTAGGAGAAAGTCCTATGTATGACAGGCTATGAACATAATCCGTATCAGACAGCAGTTCCAGAATATTGGTTCCAGTTGTGTATGTTTTGGGAAGGAGCCTGCATTCTAATTTTGATTGCAAAGTTGGTGTCTGTGAGTGTACCATTTGTTTAGAATCTATGAGTCTCACTTCCAAGAAGAGATGATTTGTAGTTATGAAATAAAGCCAAAAAGGCTGAGTATAACATTTGTTGAGGGCTTCACCATTTTTTCAGGAGCAAGAGATAAAGTTTTAATGATCTATCTTCCCACTGTTCTTGCAGCCAAGTTGATTTGTAAAATATTCTTCCTAACATTAATTATGGGAAGAGATAAGTCTCTTGATCATACTAGCCAAATATGGAACTCATTTTCTCTCTTTCCCACAATTAAATATCAAAATGGGAAGTGGGTGACTAATAAAAATATGAACAGTTATTTAAAACAAAAATATCCAAATCATGCATTATCTTGAGAAGCCAGAACATCATAAACAGATTTGTTTGTTTAACTCAATATAGTACAAGCGGGACTTTCATTAAGATTTTCAGTGGTCCTGGTGATAACAGGCCGATGGAAAGACCCAGGGTCTAGGCACTGTCCCTGAGCTGCTTTTGCTCAAGACTAGTGTTCTACTACTTGAGCCACAGCTCCATTTTCAACTCTTCTGGGTGTTTTTAAAGGAGTTTCATTTCTTGCCTGGGCTGGCTTCAAACTGTGATCCTCAGATCTCAGCCTCCTCAGAGCTTAGATGACAGGCATGAGCCACCAATACCCAGCAACGTGAGAGTTTTGTGGAAAGTCAAGGCTCAAGATAAGTTGGAATGGGGGAATTGTTATGACAATGGTTATTGTCTATGACCTGGCTGCATGGTACTGTTGTTGACTGTAGCTTTATTAATCTTTCACTGCCTGGTGATGAAATTATGTATAGGAGAATCATTTTCAAAATGAATAAGTAAATAATAAATTAATAAATATAAATAAATAAATTAAGCCAGAAGACATCTATAGTATCTTGTCTACTCCTTTCATGACTTTTTTTTTTGGTCAGGCTTGGGGCTTGAGCTCAGGGTCTGGACACTGTCCCTGAACTTATTTTGCTCAAGGCTAGAACTCTACCACTTGAGCCACAGTGCCACCTCTGGCTTTTTCTGTTTATGTAGTACTGAGGAATGGAACCCAGGGCTTCATGCATGCTAGACAAGCACTCTACCATTAAGCCACATTCCCAGCCTTTTTAAACTTGAGCTTCAGCTGTTATATATTTTTATGTTGGATCACATCGAATGCTCACATTATTCATGTTTAACTACAACTGCAGAGATCTGCTGGAAATTTATCCAACCCTGTGTGGTGGAACCAGTACATTTCAAGTATCAATCATTCACTTAAACAATGTTAATCTTCCATTCTAGGTTCCACGCAAGGCAAAGGGTATAATCAGTACACTGTCAGGATCCTTGACCACAGAAAGCTTGGGGAGGAATGGAGGTTGCAGTGGATTGAATGTTCATATGTCCCCAAATTAAATATTAAAATCCTAACTGAAGATACTAATATTAGGAGATGGTGCTTTGGGGAGATTAGGTCAGGAGAACAAGGTGATCATGAATGGGATTAGTGCTCTTAAAAAGCAAACTTCAGCCAGGTGCCAATGGCTCAAGCCTGTAAACCTAGCTACTTAGGAAGCTCAGATCTGAGGATGTCAGTTTGAAGCCAGCCCAGGCAGGAAAGTCCATGAGACTCCGTCTCTAATTAAAAGTCAAAAAAGCCAGAAGTCGAGTTGTAGCTCAAGAGGAATGCAATTCAAGATCATCTGGGACATAAAAAATTTCAAGACTCGCCGGGCGCTGGTGGCTCACGCCTGTAATCCTAGCTACTCAGGAGGCTGAGATCTGAGGATCGCGGTTCAAAGCCAGCCGGGGCAGGAGAGACCGTGAGACTCCTATCTCCAATAAACCACCAGAAAACCGGAAGTGGCGCTGTAGCTCAAGTGGTAGAGCGCTCGCCTTGAGCTGAAGAGCTGAGGGACAGCGCCCAGGTCCAGAGTTCAAGCCCCAAGACTGACAAAAAAAAAAAAAAAAAAAAAAAATTCAAGACTACATCTCAACTAATGGCTAGGCTTGATGACAACATAACTGTTGTCCCAGCTACGGAAGAAAAAAATGGCTGGTGCTCCCATCATCCCCAGTGACACTGGGAAGCACAAGAAGAAGGATCTCAGCCCATGTTCATCTGGGCATAAAGCACAAAAGAAGACTTTACTTCCAAAATAGCCAATAATAGATGCTAATGGCATGGTTCAAGTGGCAAAGCTCCTGCTTAGTAAGAATGAGGCCCTGAGTTCTACCGCAGTTTCACCAAACAACAACAACAAATCAGTGACTCACACCTGTAATCCTAGCTATTTAGGGAGTGGAGATCTGAGAATTACAATTCTAAGCCAGCCACCAGATATGTCTCTGAGGCTCATATCCCTTAACCACCAAAGAGCCAAAAGTAGGGGTGTGGATCAAGTGGTAGAGCTCTAGTCTTGAGCAAAAAAGCAGAGGGACAGTGTCCAGGCCCCAGAACTGGCAATTTAAAAAAAAAAAGGAAAGAAATGACAGAAAGAAAAGGAAGGAAAGAAGGAAAGAAGGCAGGGAGGGAGGGAGGAGTGAGAGAACAAGGAAGGAAGGAAGGAAGGAAGGAAGGAAGGAAGGAGGGAAGGAGGGAAGGAAGGAAGGAAGGAAGGAAGGAAGGAAGGAAGGAAGGAAGGAAGGAAGGAAGGAAGGAAGGAAGGAAGAGGAAGATCTCAGAGGACCAATCCTTTGTCCCTTCTACCATGTGAGTTTTCAGTGAACAGATGCCATCTATAAGGTCGCCAGCTTCACTACACCTGCTGCTGCCTTGATCTTGGGCTTCCTAGTCTCCAGTCAGGGAAGAGTAAATTTCTGTTGTTTATGGTATTCTGTTACAAAAGCCCTAATGGACTAAGAGATAAGGAATAGAGGGAAGCAGGTGTGTGTCAGCTGATTATGTGGGATGAGTCTTTCTCTGAGTTCTCTGGTCTGGCATAATGTTGAAACCTTCAGTGAGAAGTCATTCAGTTAAAAAATAATCACTATAGCTGGGTGCTAGTGGCTCATGCCTGTAATCCTAGATACTCAGGAAGCTGAGAGCTGGGGATCGCAGTTTGAAGCTAGCCTGGGCAAAAAGTCAGTGAGACTCTTATCTCTAGTTGACCACCAGAAAACCAGAAGTGGAGCTGTGGCTTCACTAATGGTGAAGCCACTAGCCTTGAGCAAAACAGCTCAGAGACAGTGCCCAGACCCCAAGTTCAAGTCCCCCCCCCAACCAATGACAAAAAAGTCACTATGTACTATGCATGTACCAGGAACGGTTTTAGTCAATGGGAATACATCACTAAAGGATGCAGACAAGGCTCCATTCTAGCATATGGAGTCAGGCAAGTAAGAAAATCTGAAAAAGAAAACCAAATAAAGTAGTTTCAGATAGGAACAACTGTCGTGAAAGAAGCAGAAGAGAGTAGAGGTTGGGGGACACTTTAGAAAGGCATTTGGATGCAGACTAGGAGGCAGCTGCAGCATGATTTGAGAAGAACATTCTGCTTGGAGGAAATAGCAAGTGCAAATCCCCCGAGGTGGGTTATCTTGGTGCATGCAGTGACAGACCAGTGTGATTACAGCTTGGATAGTGAGGAACCTGGGAGGTTCCAAGTATGATGGGATAGGTAAGCAGATGACATGCCATGCTGGTGTGTGAGATCATCACATGGGCTTGAGTCTCTCATCATGCATAAAATAAGAACCCTGACTGTAAGCAGACCAGGTCAAATAATGTGGGCTTAAATCTAGACTTTCAAGCATAGTGGAAGCTACAATTCATAGGAAGAGACATGTTTTATGTGTGTGACAATTCAGCACATAAACACATGTGCACAAATATTTCATGATCAATAAATAGCCATCCCAGGAGTGATGGGCCTGGAGATTTTCTATTTTCTTTCACTGTGAGAGAGGAAATGCTGGCTGTCACCCACTACCCTGATCTGTTATCCTATCCACTCCGGAGGCTGAGATCTGAGGATCACAGTTCAAAGCCAGGCCAGGCAGGAAAGTCCGTGAGACTCTGATCTCCAATGAACCACCAGAAAACCAGAAGTGAAACTGTGGGTCAAAGTGGAGAGCTTTGAGCAAAAGAGCTCAGGAACAGTGCTCGGGCCCTGAGTTCAAGCCCCACAACTGACAAAAAAATCAAAAATCAAAAAATAAACCCCAAACTTAAAAGTGCATGTATATAGTCACCCCATAATGTCTAATGATCTATTTTTACCTTGTAGACTGGGTTCTATTCTCCTAGTATGCTTTGCCCTTGCCACTTCACCAAAGGAAGAAAGAAGCCCAATGTCTTTTTGCTTTGTGATCTCAACTTGCTAATAGTTACAATGTCAACTCCTGGAGTTGGAGGTCTGCCAGGGTCGTTTCTCTTGTTCTATACCAGCACCATAAACACCACCACCACCATCACCATCACAACCGTCACAGAAACTGGCTGTGTACTGGTTAAAAGGGGCATCATTTCCTCCACTCTTGTATCCTTCTGAGTGATGAGGGATGGGAGCCCTTTACCCACTCAGGGAGCTGGTTGCCAACATGGCTTCATTCTACAGGGTAGTCTTAGTTAAAATACTTAAGGACTTTTCATGCCTGGGCTTTCTTATCTTTAAAAAAAACAACAAGAGTTCTGGCACAGACAGCACCTAGAATATCTAGCTAAGACTAATATTTGTTTTAAGTTGGAAATGATGCCAGAAATTCAAAATTCTGACCTTTCACAAAGCATGATCTACATTAATTATAGAATGAGACACCATGCTAATGTAAGATATTAATAGTAAATGGCAACTGTTTATAGGCATTATGTAATCTCATGATGTTTTGCAAGGCATGTGGTTCTCACATGATTTTGATTTATCAGAAATGTGAAGTATTTGAGGCTAATGGTTGAAATTTCTTGGTGGGGGGGAAGGGAAACCATCTTTCTCTTCCAGCAAACAATGAGAGATTCAAAACCACTTTTAAATAGGTTGTCTTCCCTTCTAGACCAAGAGCCCTTTGTTTATTGTGCCTGTAAGGTCAATGCAATGGACTTATCTTTGCTAAGAAGGCTAAGAGCCAGCACATTACTCAGAATTCTCAAAGTGCTTCTTATCAGCAAGGTTATTTATGCACGAAAGTTCATTGGCAAGTAACATCATGACCTTCAGTGCTCTTTTAAGCTTAGCAAAGGCTGAAAAACTTCAGCTGGTGAAAAGACTTTTAGTTCACAGTTTTCAGAGGATCCAAATTATAAACTTAAATATTGATTTTATAGTTTGATTTTTTTGACAATGTAGGTCTTACTAAAACCAAATGACTGAGTGGAAAAACCACACCTGTAATCTTCACTACTTAGGGGATTGAGATCTGAGGATCACACTTCAAAGCCACTGTGGGCAGGAAAGTCCATGAGCCATTTAACTCCAATTACCCAGCAAAAAGCTGCAAGTGGAGCAGTGGTTCACGTGGTAGAGTGCCAGCCTTGAGTGAAAAGGACAAGTAAGAGTGTGAGGCTCTGCTTTCAAGACCCAGTGCCAGCATGCACACATGAGTGGTTGTGTATGCACATGTGCACACACAGACACAGACACAGACACACACACACACACACACACACACAGACACACACACACACACACACACACACACACATCAGTCCCCCATGTCAGCTTGGATAAGAGGGTCATTTGGGTAGCTTCAATAGTATTTCTGTTGTGTCTATACTCAAATGTGATCCTGCAGTGCTTTTATTTTGTTCTGACCTGTCACTGTCCACTGCTGTGGACCGTTGTTGGCCTTGTTGAATGTTAATGTTCTATGAAATTGCTTATGTTCAACAGCAGAACCCCAAAGCCTGGCCAGTAATATCAGACCCAGCTGAATGTAAAAGGCTACTTTCTTCCTTTCTCAATATGTTTCAGAAGAAAAACATCATAATATCGTTAGCTTTGCTTCCTTCCTCCCACCCCTCAGAGCAGTGTCACATGGAACACTATTGAGAAATGATCCTGTGGAAAACAGAAAGACAAATGATGAGATTTTAAGCTCCAGAGTAATGTGATTGACTTTCCAACCACACCAGGAGAATGAACTATGGTGACAGACTGAAGGGGAGAGACTGAAAGGAAGGAATCAGTTATTATTTGTGAACACCTCCTAGGTGCTAGGCATGGCGCTAGGCTGCAAAGCTGCCCTGGGAAATGAGTCGAATTCCCCTCCCAGAGTCCATAATCTAACCAGGGGAGATCAACTAGATCCAGGCAAGGAACTCCAGCCCTGTGATCAGGCACCAAACCGAGGAGGTGAAGGGAAAGGGAAACAGATAGGAAAATAGGAAGAACTTTTGCTGTGTTGGGTCTTGAACTCAGGGCCCTAAGGCCCTTGCCCTGAAGTTTTTTTGTTCAAGGCTAGCACTTTACCACTTTGATGGAAGCGAGGTGGTGGTTGCTCACACCTGCCTGCAATCCTAGCTACTCATGAGGCTGAGATCTGAAGATCATAGTTCCAAGCCAGCCTGGGCAGGAAAGTCCATGAGACTCTTATCTCCAATATACTCAGAAATAGCTGGAAGTGGCACTGTGGCTCAAGTGGTAGAGCACTAGCCTACCAAGGACAGTGCCCAGTCCTTGAGTTCAAGACCCGGGACTGGCAAAAAACAAAACAAACCAAAAAGGCTCATGGACTTTCCTGCTTAGTTTGGCTTTGTTCAGTCTCCTGAAGTAGCTAGGATTACACGCATGAGTCACCCACACCCAGCTTGCTCATGACTTTTTGATGAATGAACTTTTCATAACTTTGAATCTTAACTTCTCCAAGCCCGTTGGTTGTCTCCTCTGGTTGAAAAATACTTCTCATTTCCAGTTCTGCTGCCCTTGACTTCCCCAGACTGAGCTGAAGTCCCCTCTCCATGACCTGATGACAGTGGCAGGCGCGTCAGGCCCGGTCCCTGTCCCACCAGTGACAGAAGCAGAGCAAGATCCAGCAAAACCCAGACAAACAACAACAACAAATTCTTCATCCCCAAATGAATCACAGCTTATTCATTGTATACTTGCATAGCTCAAGGAGTAACTAATAATTCTACCTACCAGTCAGCTCAAGTTCCATCAGTTTTACAAAGGTAATTTTTAAAAACTGGTAGAGGGTGGGCACTGGTGGCTCACACTTCTAATCCTAGCTACTCAGGAGGTTGAGACCTGAGGATCATGGTTCTAACCCACCTCATGCAGGAAAGTCCAGGGCACTCTTCTCTCCAAATAACCATCAAAAATCTGGAAGTGGAGCTATGGCCCAAGTGGTAGAGTGCTAGCCTTGAGCACAAAACTAAAGGACAGCACCCAGGCCCTGATACAAGCCCCTAAATACCTTAGTAATAATAATAATAATAAAATTATTACTTAATTTTTTATTATTATAAAGGTGATGTCTAGAGGGGTTAAAGTTATGTAAGGAGCATGATGAGTACATTTCTTTTTGGACAATGTCATCCTTATATTAAATGTTGTTGTTATCCACCAGCCAGATCTGGAATAATCCATTATTGAAATGCCCAAATAACAAGTGAATTATTTTAAAAAGAGACCCTTATTTCTTAAATAATTTTAGTTTTGCAAAACATATTGTAAAGGGGCTGGGAAGGTGGCTCAGTGGTAGAGTGCTTGCCTTGCATGCATGAGGCCTTGGGTTCGATTCCTCAGCACCACGTAAGCAGAAAAAGCTGGAAGTGGTGCTATGGCTCAAGTGGTAGAGAGCTAGCTTTGAGATGAAGAGCTGAGGGACAGCGCCTAGGCCCAGAGTTCAGGCCCCACAACCCCCCCCCCCAATAAAACCATATTGTAAATATATAATAGATTTCCTCCACTACGAACATGCCACTACCTCGGTATACTGTACTCAACTAATATCCACACATTATTAACTAATTAATGCCGAGTATATTCAGATTCCACTAGTTTTTTTTCCCCTGATGTCCTTTTCTTGCTATAAGGTCTCATCTATGTTAGATAACAAATCATCAAGATTTTTTTAAAAATGTAGGCAGCTGACAGCACAATAGCATTGTAGAGTTTCTATAGAAGCAAACCCCAACTCAAACTAAACTTATCAATAAGAAACTAACCAACTAACCTCTATTGAGGCTACTGTTCCACCTTGACCAATCAAACATTGTCTCACTTCTGTGAATGTCCCATCCACAGAGCCCAAACTGTGCTTTGGCACTGTCAGACTTAAGAATCACTGTACGCTCAAACTCTTTAAAATGCTAATGTCCCTAAGTTTCTTTTTCAAAAGTTTCCTCTTGGCTGTGATCCTCTCTCAAGACTGCTTGCTTTTGATGGCCTTGTCAGCTTTTGAGGTATTCCAGAGACTCTACCTCAGCTGGGATTTGTCTGATGCTTTCCTCCTGACTAAAACTTGGGTGAAAGGCTTTTGATAGGTAGATCACAGAAGTAAGTATAATTTTAATCACATTGTTATCAAAGGCTCATGTTATGAACATAGTGATAGTGAGTGGGTATCACAGGGCTGAAGCTGTTAGTAAAGTTATTCTCCCTGCCACCTGCCTTCCTTTTTTAAGATGCTCTTTGCATGGAAGACATTATTCCCATACTTAAAGATGAGATAGTTCACTCAAGCTCTCTTTTTTTTAAAATGTCTGTCCTGGAGCTTGAACTCTGGGCCTGGGCACTGTCCCTGAGCTTTTGTGCTCAAGGTCAGCACTCTACCACTTGAGCCATAGCTCTGATTCTGGCTTTCTTGATAGTTTAGTGGAGATAAGAGCCTCACAGACTTTCCTGCCTGGGCTGGCTTCAAACCATGATCCTCAGATCTCAGCTTCCTGAGTAGTTAGGATTACAGGCATGAACCACTGGGACCTGGTCTCACTCCAGAGTGGAGTATCTACATAAATGATTGTAATCCTTCAGCCCCAAAATGTTGTCTTTTCTCAGGATATGGAAAATTTTAATCCTAAATACACTCCATGATTTTATGTGTTTACTAAGATTAAACTCATAGATAATTTTCATACAAGAACTTAGTTATTTGGTTCATATTTTTCAGTGCAGATTATTAACATGCTCATAGTGGCCTAAACTGAGCATAGTAAAGGAGCTCATAAAAACAGTATTGAGCCGGGTGCTGGTGGCTCACACCTGTAACCCTAGCTACTCAGGAGGCTGAGATGGTTTGAGACCTGTTCTAGGCATGAATTTACAGAGTCCATTTCAATGGAGAAAGCTGGGGGTAGTGCCACAGGTCTGTCGTCTAGCTATGTTATGAAGTAGAAATAGGAAGATTGTGGTCCGGTCTAGCCTTGGGGAAGACAATGAGTCTTCATCTCAAAATGAACCAAATCAGAAAGGGGTGGAGTATGGCTTAAGTGGTAGTGTCATGATCCAACTTGGCTTTTTCCCTCCTACTTGCTGCTCCACCACTTGAGCCACACTTCCACTTCTAGCTTTTTGCTGGTTAATTGGAGAAAACAGGGTCCCTTATTTTTCTACCTGGGCTGACTTAAAATGGAGATTCACAGAACTTAACCTCCTGAGGAGCTAGGATTACAGGTGTGAGTGATCCGTGTCCAGATGTGTCAACATTTTTGTTACTTTAATTTCCTAATTGTCGCATAGGTATCTTTGTGTAAAAAAGATAAGATTAGGAAGTTTATTGGCCTTATAATTAGTACTAGGAGCCTGGAGCCAGGGGCTCTGGCTTGTAATCCCAGCTACTCAGAAGGCTGAGATCTGAGGATGGTGGTTCAAAGCCAGTCTGTGAGACTCTTCTGTCCAGTTAACCAGCGAAAAGCCAAAAGTGGAGGTGTGGCTTACGTGGTAGAGTGCTAGCCTGGGGTAAATAGGACATCTTGAGCTCAGAGCTCAAGATGTAGTGCAGGTGTGCGCACATGTTCATGTGTGCGTGTGTACACACACACACACACATACACACACACACACACACACACACACACACACACACACACACACACACACACACAAACATCATTAGCCCTGGGAATGGAAGAAAACAAGACAAACTAATTGCCTTAACAGGTATTCTAGTAGGCTTTATCATTCCTGTGAGCTTCCATGTTCTAACCCATGAATTGAGAAAAGTATTGATGTCTACATGTAGAGCTTTTGAGGATTAAATGGGAAAATATACCTTTAAATGGTTGTGTCAATTCTGAAGCTATGCTAGCTGCTGACATGAATTCCTGGGCTGGCTGACTGCAAGGTGCAGGCTTGAAGTAGTGGAGGGATCTGTGCTAATGCTCATCAGTTAGCCAGGGCCTAAGCTCCATTAGACAGTAAAGGTTTGATGGCCCTGCTGCTGGCTGCTGAGAGTCCACACGGAATCAGCTTCCTCCTGCCCACCTTCACTGTCACCCTCACTACATATGAGTGATAAAGATGCCCTGATATCTCCCCTATAAAGATAGGGAGCCAGGGATCTCCCCTGCTGAGTTTGTTGGGTTTTTTTTTTTTGTATTGTTTTTTGCTGGTCCTGGGGCTTGAACTCATCTTGGGCGCTGTCCCTCAGCTTCTTTTTGTTTTTGGGTCCGGTTGTGGGGCCTGAACTCTGGGCCTGGGTGCTTTCCCTCAGCTCTTCAGCTCAAGGCTAGCGCTCTACCACTTGAGCCACAGCGCCACTTCTGGCTTTTTTCTTTTTGCTTATGTGGTGCTGAGGAATCGAACCCAGGGCCTCATGCATTGCAAGGCAAGTGCTCTACCACTGAGCCACCTTCCCAGCCCCCTCAGCTTCTTTTTGCTCCAGACTAGTGCTCTACCACCTGAGCCACGGCCCTACTTCCAGCTCTTTCTGAGTAGTTTATTGGCAATAGGAGTCTTATGGACTTTCCTACCTGGGCTGACTTCAAACTATGATCCTCAGATCTCAGATTCCTGAGTAGCTAGAATTATAGGCGTGAGCCACTGGTGCCAAGTAAAGTTTCCTCTGAAGGAATCGCCTGGAATTAGCAAGGCATGTTGACATATCACAGTGTGTGCAGACAGACAGACAGACAGATAGGCCTCCTTCCAACCCATGGATGTGTGGACACTCTTTTGCTTGAGCTTACCATGTTTAAGGTGGGGAATTTTGTATGTGGATGTCTTTTTCCTTTCCTTCGTTTTTCTGCTGTGAAAATGTTCTCCAAAGTAATAAAGCCACGAGGAAAATCACATCCCTTCACGATTTCTTTAGTACATGTGAGTTAGGTATCAGAGCAAACATTCCAAGCTATATTTATTACTGAGTTTGGAAATTACTGTTCCTGGGAATTACCTGGTCAGGGAAACTAAATGAGTAATATCTCTGAAATTGCATTATATTTGAAGGTAGTTCATCAAATTCCACCAGATTTTGGAAAAAAATCTAAAAGCCAAACTTGGAAATTCTCATTACAGGAAGAAAAGCTTAGTGCTTTTTTTTTTTTTTTTTTTTTAAAGAAAAATGTATTTTTTTGTTACATGTCATGCTTTGTTTTTCAAAGTCAATGACTTGGCTGAAGAGTTTAATTTTTGTTTTGTAAAAAGTGTAGGTTGATTGAGATCAAGAATAGAAACATCCTTAAAACATAAAAGAAAACTATTATTTTAAAAATAATTTCAAATCAGTTATTAATGTGAGTTGTTTTAGATAATTATTTTGGAGTACAAAGAAAGCAAATGTTGGATGCAAGTGGCTCACGCCTCTATGCCCAGCTACTCAGAAAGCTGAATGCTGAGGATCTAGGTTTGAAGCCAGCTCAGGGAGTCCAGGAGACTTTTCAATAAATAATGAGAGAGAGAAAGAGAAAGAGAGAGAGAGAGAGAGAGAGAGAGAGGGAGAGAGAGAGGGAGAGAGAGAGAGAAAGAGAGGGGAGAGAGGGAGAGAGAGGGAGAGAGAGAGAGAGAGGGAGAGAAGAGAAAAATTGAGAGTTGGAACACTGGTTCAAGTGGTAGAGTGCTTAGCAATGAGCAAAAGAAGCTCAAGGACAGCACCCAGGCCCTAAGACCTGTACACACACGCACACAACACACACACACACACACACACACACACACACACACACACACACGACGCACTCCTAAGGATTGATGTGTACCCCTATATAGACTACCTGTATCACTATGGTCCCTTACTGTACTATATATATATATATATATATATATATATATATATATATATAATATAGAAATTCATAAAATTATTTGAAATAATCAGTTTCTCTAGTGCATTCAGCATCATACAAATAACCATTCTTTTATACTGTTACTTGCCCTGGAATTTATAGCTTTCTTTTTAAATTTTTATTTTTATTTGTTTGTTTGTTTGTTCTAGTACTAGAGCTTGAACTCAGGGCCTGGATGCCATCTCTTAGCTTTTTTTCATTCAAGCCTGGAACTCTACTAGTTGAGCCACACCTTTACTTCTGGACTTTTGCTAGTAAACGTGAGGCAAGAGTTTCTCTGGGTTTATCTGTCCAGGCTTGATCCTCAGATCTTAATCTTCAGAGTGGCTATGATTATAGACATGAGCTACCTAGCCCAGCATTGTCAATCACAAAATAGTAGACTGGGTTCTCTGGCTAAAATTAAATTACTGTCAATGAAGGAACGGCTTTCTCCACTTTAATCCGCATCTAACTCACTGAAAACACCAACACCATTTGAACACACTTGAAACCTAGAGCTTTGCTTGCCAAGATTTGGATTATTACATAAAAATCAAACAGTGGCAAGGCTTAAAGGTTTTTTTTGAAAAGAATCGATGTCCTTCAGTTGTCAAGCTGAGGGGAAGCTCAGCTATGATCCAAGGAGGGGGAAATTTTTTATGAAAATATTACAAATTTATTAACCTGTTTTTCCCAATACTTAAGAAATGTTGAAGCCTAATACATATAAAACAAAATGCACAGATCTTAATGGTAAAGTTAAATATCACCCTAATCAAGGAAGTGCACCTTTCATTCAGACAGAAGTTTTCCCCTTTCCCCCATCTCTCTCCAACAGGACCCTGTCCTCTTGAACACAATCTGGTCTTTTAATTTAAGCCATAATCAACAACATATTGAAGCATCAGAAAAAAGCAAAAGATATGGCCTCATCTGTACTTCCTTTATGATGTTGGATGTTCCAGTAAAGACAGTGGTAGAATCTGTTTAATACTGATGTGTGGCAATACGTTCAAGGAACAAGGAAGGCCATGAGCAGCAAACCCGAAAAGTGAACCTGACCTAAATATGGACACACTGCAATTTTACATTCATTCATTCTGAGTCATTCTGCAAAGACTGGACACCTTTTATTTTTTATTATTTATTTATTTTTTTTCTGGACACCTTTTATATGATAAGCACTGTAGGTCGAGTTGGGAGATACAGTCATCAACGACACAGAAATGCTCTGTCATCCAACTCATCATCCACTGGGACTATGGCCAGAGGCACCATGACAGTATAGTCTGACAAGTGAGGAACTGTGAAAAATTATGGGCAGACAGGAAGGTCCTCAGCCTACACTGGGAAGGATGGGGATGATTTAAAACCTGAGGAGCCACTGAGAGTTCTTCAGGCAGAAGTAGAAATGGTGTTTAGAAGAAAGGAGGAAAGGTAAGGACAAAGTGAACGGGGGAGGGAGTGATCAAATCTGAACAACAGCAGCCCTGATCCTTCTTCTAGGAGTCTGAAACAAAATGGCGCCATCCAGGAGGAAAGGTCTCTAAGGACGGTGAAACTCACATAGAGTTTATCTGAAATGACAAAAGTCTAGCCCAGATTTTTCTTCTTAGAGTTTTGCTATCACCAAGGAAGGAAGGGGGGGGGGAGAGACAGTGAGACAGAGACAGAGACAGAGACAGTGAGACAGTGAGACAGAGAAAGAAACAGAGACACTGAGACAGAAAGAGACACAGAAAGACAGAGACACAGAGACTGATGTGATATTGCCAGGTGGTAAGAGTTCCAGATGGAGCCATGTGTTTTTCTATATTCTTGACTTTTCTCCCCACTAAAAGCAGGATGAAATTACAAAGTGGAAAATGCCTGGGAACCATAGACACATTTCCACAATGGGACTATTGTGTTGACGCAGAGTGTGTTAGAAAGATCAGTAAAATAGTGCTGCTTTGTCTCCTTGTTGGAATTCTTCTAGGCAGGCAGGAGTCTCATCTGCTCCCATGATTTGAAGTTGTCAACTAGCAAATGTCTGCTCTCAGGTAGAGAGTGTGGTGGGAGCGGGGGTGAGTGAGAAGAGACAGAGACAGAGGCAGAGACAGAGACAGAGACGGAGACCGAGAAGAGACAGAGACTGAGAGAGTCTAATGGCTTCCAGCTGGGTCTCATCTCCTGATGGGATGTAGAGAAAGTCAGGGGCAACAGGCCATCAGAAGCCCAGAAGGGAATTAAAGCAGAGTAGAGACACAAAATAGAAGCTTGGATCTAGACAATGTCTACCTTGAGGTTAGGACTTGTAAGAGAAAACCACTTGGATCTTGTTAAAGTCAGTAAAGTTTTCAGACAAATTTTAGCTTTTGAAGCTAGCCTGGGCTACATGGTAAGACTCAATTTCTTTTTTCTTTCTTTCTTTCATTTTTTTTTGTCAGTCATGGGGCTTGAACTCTGGGCCTGGGCGCTGTCCCTCAGCTCGTCAGCGCTCCACCACTTGAGCCACAGCACCAGCCACTTCTGGTTTTCTGGTAGTTTATTGGAGATAAGAGTCTCATGGACTTTCCTGCCTGGGCTGGCTTTGAACCATGATCCTGAGATCTCAACCTCCTGAGTAGCTAGGATTACAGGTGTGAGCCACTGGTACCTGGCTTGGTAAGACTCAATTTCAAAGTAAAAACAAAAAGCTTAAATCATTCTTATTTCCACAGCCTTTTCCCCCTTGGCTTTCCTTCCTCTTTTATTCCTCCCCTTGGTATGATCTTCTCTCCTGCTTTTGTTTGTCTGTTGGTTTATTTATTTCAATTTCAGGTCCAATTTTCCCAGTCATAGCTGTGGTTCCTTGATATACCTCTTTTTCCATTTTCTTTTTTTTTTTTTTTTTGTTGGTCATGGGGCCTGAACTCTGGGCCTGTGCTAGCCCTCTACCACTTGAGCCACAGTGCTACTTCCTGCTTATGTGGTGCTGAGAAATGGAACCCAGGGTCTCATGCATGCAAGGCAAGCACTCTACCATTGAGCCACCTTCCCAGCCCCTCTTTTTCTATTCCATTAGTGGAAATTGATCTTGCCAAAATGGCTGAGATTTCTCATTTATAGTACTTTTATGAGTTTGAGAAAAAGGATTTCTTTTGTTTGTTTTCTTATGTGTGTGTGTGGGATATGTGTACAAGTGTGTATCAGTATTGTGGCTTGAACCTAGGGCCTTTCAGTATCCCTTAGCTTTTTCCACTCAAGGCTGGTCCTCTGTACCCAAGTCACACCTCCATTTCTGGCCTTTTGCTGGTTAATTGGAAGTAAGAGTCTCTCAGGTTTATCTGTCTGGGCTGGCTTCAAACAAAAATCCTGAGATCTCAGCCTCCTGAGTATCCAGGATTACAGGTGTGAGCTAACCAATACCTAGCAAGAAAAATGATTTTTCTTCTAAAAGTCACACAATTCTCAACTCCACCTCAGATAATAAATGACTATGCTAGAAATATACACTGAGAAAAACAACCAGTAGAAAGAATCTACCTTCACTGGCAACTGGAATTAATTGTTAGATGGTATTTTAACAAGGCAAACTCTTAAACAAAGATAAGAAAACCTTGTTTTACTAACCTTGATGAGCAATTGCTCCTATCAGAGGATGAACTCAGCTTGGGGATGATTTTTTTTTTTACACAAAGCTGGACCTGTTTTGATTATCACTCTTGCTTAAGAATCAAGGGCAGGCATGGAGCAATCAATATTTTGGAGGGCATACAGATTATTTAGATATGGTGGAGGCAGATCTTTCTCTAAAAATGGCAGGATTAAAATACTCAGCATCCAATTTCATTTTGGTATCATGGTAAAAAATAAATTCGCAACTTGTAATACTACACTATTAAAAAACAAACCGAATAAAACAGAAAAAAAACCTGAACAATGAACAGCATTGTGTACCTCCGGAGGCTGACTGTATTCCCTTTCCTTTCCTTTCCTAGTCCTGGGAACTGTCCCTGAGCCTTTTTGCTCAAGGTTAGCACTCTACCACTTGAGCCACAGCCCTATTTCCAGTTTCTTTTTTGGTGGTTAATTGGCGATAAGAGTGTCTCAGACTTTCCTGCCTGGGGGAATGGCTTCGAGCTGCCATCCTCAGATCTCAGCCTTTTGAGTGGCCAGGTTTACAGGCGTGAGCCACTGTCACCTGGCATATATATTCTTGAACTTACAAAATTCTTCTCTGGGTACTGCTGTCCCAGTCCACTTGGTTTTACTTCATCATGGTATTGAACTTCTCACTGATGAGGAACTGCGTAATCCTTATGTCCTCAGGGCAGCGAAAGCTTGTGCAATTGCTATATGTACATTACAAGTGTGCTGGTGGAAGAGACAAGTCCTTGAGAGCAAGGACAGGTGGCTTTGCTCTGTGGATCTGTGCACGCGGCCTCACTGAACCCCTGCGAACTTCAGAGAAATGCGTCAAGACCTGAGCCCTTACAGAGAACCACAGCACAGCTTCTTGGCAGGCAGTTTACCCAGGAAGTTGGTATTGGATGCTGTTTTATTTCCTTTGTAGTGTTCTGGATGAAATGAAGGCCTTGTGCATGCTAGATGCCAGGCAAGCACCCTTCTACCAAGTTACATTCCCAGCTTTTTTCTTAGGGGTTCTGTGTGTGTGTGTGTGTGTGTGTGTGTGTGTGTGTGTGTGTGTGTGTGTGCGTGCGTGCGTGCGTGCGTGTGTGTGTGTGTGTGTGTGTGTGTGTTGGAACTGGAGATTAGACTCAGAACCTGGGACTGTCCCTTAGCCTTTTCACTCAAGGCTGGCACTCTGTTCACTTCTGGCTTTTTCATTGGTTCATTGGAGAGTCTCACGGACTTTCCTGCCTAGGCTGGCTTTGAGCCTTGATTCTCAAATCTCAGCCACCTGTGTTGCTAGGATTACAGCAATGAGCCACAGATGCCCAGCTTCTTAGTGGTTCTTGAAAGTATTTTTGCTTTTCCCACATGATAATTTTCCTTATTGCTTCTTATTTTAGTATCTATGACACATAGCTTTCTTTCCATGAAAGGAATATTCTTTCCCAATACTCTTAATATTGTGTATCCTTAGTTCCAAGTCCAACTTTTTGGGTTTTTTTTGGCTAGTCCTGGGGCTTGAACTCAGGGCCTGGGCACTGTCTTTCAGCTTCTTTTGCTTAAGGCTAGTACTCTACCACTTGAGCCACAGTGCCACTGCTGGCCTTTTCTGTGTATGTGGTACTGAGAAATGGAACCCAGGGCTTCATACATGCTAGGTAAGCATTCTATCACCAAGACACATTCCCAGCCCCAAATGGGTTTTAGTTTAAGATTTTAGACCTAAGAATGGAGTCTTCAGGAATATAAACTGCTCATTAGAAAGTAAGTAGAAATGCTTTCTCAAAAAAAAGGTTAAAAGAATTATCAGTATACATCACCTTCCTGGCTTAGCAGTTTCTACCAGAGATGAAAGGTTAATAGACTTGGGGAAGGGACTCTTTAAAAATAACTGCAAGTGGGGGCTGGGAAGGTGGCTCAGCACCGCGTAAGCAGGAAAAAAAAGCCGGAAGTGGCGCTGTGGCTCAAGTGGTAGAGCGCTAGCCTTGAGGTGAAGAGCTGAGGGACAGCTCCCAGGCCTAGAGTTAAGACCACGACTGGACCCCAACAAAACAAAACAAAACAAAAATGGCAAGCTTGCTAGGCAGCAGTGACTGCTGCCTGTAATCACAGCTACTCAGGAGGCTGAGATCTGAGGAATTCAGTTTGATTTCTGCCCAGGCAGGAAAGTCTGTGAGACTCTTATCTCCAATTAACTACCAAAAATCTGGAGGTGGAGCTGTGGCTCAAGTGGTAGCGCACTAGCCTTGAGCACAATAGTTCAGGGATAGTACTCAGGCCCTGAGTTCAAACCTCAGGACTGGCATGTGTATGCGTGCACATGTACACCCACACACACTAATTGCGTGGAAAAAATACTATGGTTGTAGAAAGTCACAGTCTATTGTGTGTGCTTGTGGGGGGGAGAGATAGGGAGATATAATCTTCTTTTTGTGTGGCTTGACTTTTTTTTTTATTATTGTGAAAATACCATACAGAGGGGTTACAATTACATGAGCAAGGTAATGAGTACATTTCTTATCAAGCATTGTTGCCTTCTCCTTTGTTTCCCCTTCCAATCCCTTCCCATCTCGCCTCCCCACATCCCTCCCCCCCACGCCAAAGTTGTAAAGTTCATTTTTCGACATGTCTTGTACATCTCGTTGTTGCAATGGGTCCACCTGTATCCCTATTTAAACAATTTGTTTTTTCCCTTCCCCTCCACAAATTATACCAACATCAAATACAGTGAAAACAGGGGTTATACCATTGGGGAGGGACATACAAAGCATCAAAGAAATATCTTATAAATATGTTAGAAACATCGCAAGAAAGAAAAACATTTGGTTCCTTATCTTGGGGTTCATTTAGCCTAACATCAACTTATCTGACCATTTCTACTTGTCTCAGACATATACTAGTTATTGTAAATAAGCGAAACCATAGGACCTATGTTTCTTTGGGCCTGGCTTACTTCACTTAATATAATTTTTCCAAGTCTTTCCATTTCCTAACAAATGGAGCAATGTCATTCTTTCTGATGGAGGCATAGAATTCCATTGTGTATATATACCACATTTTCTTGATCCATTCATCTACTGAGGGGCATCTGGGTTGGTTCCATATCTTAGCTATGGTAAATAATGCTGCAATAAACATAGTTGTGCTGGTAGCTTTAGTGTGGTCTTGTTTGTGATCATTTGGGTAAATACCCAAAAGTGGGATTGCTGGGTCATAGGGGAGCTCTCTGTGGAGTCTTTTGAGGAACCTCCATACTGCTTTCCAAAGTGGTTGAACAAGTTTACGCTCCCACCAACAATGCAGTAAGGTTCCCTTCTGTCCACAACCCCTCCAGCATCTGTTGTTATTAGAATTCTTGATTCTAGCCATTCTAACTGGGTGGTATCTCAATGTTGTTTTGATTTGCATTTCTTTTATGGCTAGGGAGATTGAGCATTTCTTCATGTGTCTATTGGCCATCCTTCTTTCCTCTTCAGAGAAGTTTCTCTTTAAGAGAGATAATCTTAATTGTAGAAGACACTGGCTCCACATTTAAATATTCAGAATTTCCAGTAGCCTGTAAATACCAAAACATTTCTTTCTTGCATTGAGGTAGATGGAGAGATTTGACATGTGGCTGAGATTTTTATAGTGTGAGAACTATCAAGGTGACATAGCACTGTCTCTGATAGGTTCCTTCCAAATGTCAGGTTGCAGACTTGTTCATAGGACATCAACGCTGGAAGACAGCGACAATCCAATCCAATCGACAGGGCATTCTTATCCACTTCTTCTTTACTTAAACATGCTAAATGAGCTATGAAAGGCAAGTAAAGAAATCAATAGGGAAAAGCAAAGCAAAGATGCAATCTACTATCTAAAAGATTTTAAATACAGTGATACACTGCTGTACTTTCATGTTAATTTCCATAGACCTCTTGCTGACAGCAGACACCAGCGATTGCCACCTCACACTTTTGACAGCTGTAATCTGTAATCTTTCTTTTGTGTGTGTGCACGTAGGCTGGTGTGCATGCTGGTACTGGGGCTTGAATTTAGGGTCTGGCTGCTGTCCCTGAGCTTTTTTTGCTCAAGGCTAATGCAAAAATCCCAGCTCTACTTCCACCTTTTTTGTGATTAATTGGAGATAAGAGTCCCCTGGACTTTCCAGCCCAGGCTAGAGGGAGTTCCTCAGATATCAGTCTCCTGAATAGCTAGAATTACAGGCGTGAGCCACCAGTGCTGGGCTGACCGTAGTAATTTTGCTGTTGATGATTTCACTCATTGTTCCTATTGAAGTTGAAAAATTAAAAGTAGATGAGAACTATTCAGTTATTTCATATTTAAAAAATGTTTATTGTTTTTTAAGTTTTTGAGATAGTCTGTTGTCATCTCTAGGCTAGTCTCTAGTTGAAGATCTAGCCTCATCCTCTAGTGTGCTGAGATGATGGGCATGTGCTCCACCACCCAGATTTATTATCTATATTATCTTTAATGAGTCAAATAACTAATGTTTTACTACCACTCTGCTTTTTGGTGTTAGTAGCAGGGCTTGAACTCAAGGCTCGTACTCTTAGTCAGCTTGCATGCTCACAAAAAACCGGTGCTCTACCCCGTGATGCATACATGGCTCCAGTTTGGGTTTGTGCTGGCTGTTTTAGAGATGGAGTCTCAGCCTTTTTTGCCACCACCAGTGTAGAACTGCAATCCTCCAGTTCTCAGCCTGGACTATAGCTAGGATTCTAAGTGTGAACCATCAGGAACCCAGGCTCCTAACACTTTTCATAGTAACATTGGAGCAAATTTTTCTTTTCTTTTTTGCTGGTCCTGGGGCTTGAACTCTGGGTTTAGTGCTGTCCCTGGTCTCCTTTTGCTCAAGGCTAACACTCTACTACTTGAGCCACAGTGCCACTTCTGGCTTTTTCTGAGATTAATTGGAGATAAGCATCTCACAGACTTTTCTGCCTGGGCTGGCTTTGAGCCACAATCCTCAGATCTCAGCCTCCTGAGTAGCTGGGATACAGGTATGAGCCAAGGGTGGCCAGGCAATTTAGTGACATTTTAAATTAAAATTTTATTTTTTTCTTCACCAATCTATTTAGTGGTTAATTATGAGCCTACTGAAGTACTGCTATGTTAGAAATAACTCAAAGGAATTCCTTTTCTTGTCTTTTAAAACAAATTGGCCGCATTAGAGATAATTATGAGTTTAAATAAACCTTTGTCTTTCCAATTATGTGCACAGCAGGGTTCTTAATTACTTGGGGTCACTGAAATCCCATGACATTCTGGAACCATTTGCCCTTACAGTCCATCTTGTTAGTTTTCGGTATTTGGATGGCCAGATCTTCTGCTTAAAAAAAAAACAAACAAACAAACAAAAAACAACAAAACTCCTTTTTTAGCAGCAGAGAAAATAAAAGTGATGATGCTTATATGGATTATGAGTCTTAAAGTCAGGTAAGTTTATTCTGATGTCTGTAGGTCTCAAACAGATACTTAGAAAATGTTTTTCTGCCACAAAGCATTAACTCCTTAGTTAGACCCACAAGTCAACTAAAAGCAGGCTAAAACCTGTGGCCCTCTGGCTTCATTTTATATCTAACTCCTTTGTCTTAAAACAATGGGTCAGATCTGGTTAACTCTGCACACAGCCATGTTAATGACTCAGAAAACCATTAAGATGGAACCTCTTTCATTCCTCTTGAAGTCTGAAGGAAAAGGAAAACAGTTTTCTAAACCCATCAAGGTTTGTAATGCCAAGATTCCTACATTGCTCCCTATCAGTGGAAGTAGTTTCTGAAAAAAAAAAAATTACCTTTTCAACTTAACCTTCCATAGAAGACTTGACATGCATAATTTGAAGGAGGTAATCACCTAACAAACTCCACTTCATCCCTCTCCATTTTTACCTCTTGAGCTTTATAAATTAACTCGTGTGTGTGTGTGTGTGTGTGTGTGTGTGTGTGTGTGTGTGTGTGTGTGTGTGTGTGTGTGTGTGTGTGTGTGTGTGTGTCCTGGGATTTGAATTTAGGGCCTGAGTGCTGAGCTTCTGTGCTCAGTGTTAGCATTCCGCCATTTGAGCCCCCTTCCACTTGTTTTTTCTTATTACAATTGATTAGAGATAAGAATCTCAGACTTTTAAAAATTAATTTATTGTTATTGTAGAGGTGATATACAGAGGGATTACAATTACATGTAACAGGAAAGGAATATATTTCTTTCTTTTTTCTTTTGTCAGTCCTGGGGGCTGAACTCTGGGCCTGGGCGCTATCCCTCAGCTCTTGGCTCAAGGCTAGCACTCTACCACTTGAGCCACAGCGCCACTTCCGGCTTTTTCTGCTTATTTGGTGCTGAGGAATCGAACCCAGGGCCTCATGCATGCAAGGCAGGCACTGTACCACGGAGCCACCTTCCCAGCCCCGGGAGTATATTTCTTTTTGTACAGTGTCTCTTCATGTAATTTTTTACCTGGGCTGGCTCCTGAGTAGTTCAGGATTACCACCTGCTTCCTCTTCTGCCTGAAAGCAGTCATCACCTGACTGAGTCAGCAAAGAATCCCAGGCTCTGAGGTCTCTTCCTCATCTGCTTGTCACTTTCTGAACCGCCCTGGTCATGGCTCCTTTGGACAGTGAGAGGTTCCTCAGGTTCTGAGATCACTTCCGAATCCACTCTGGTCCCGCCTGCTTCCATTGCTTCCCCCCCCCCCCCACATCCCCCAAACTCTTTTCTGCCTCAACCATGTGGTGGGTTTTCCTTTCTGGAGAACCTTACAGACTACAGGTGTGATCCACAGATGCCAGTTTAACTTTGTAACTTTTACCCTGAGCCTCTTTTTCCTGCCAGTTACCTTGTGTCTGGAGAGGATAGGACTGATTGAGAAACATCTTTGTGTCAAGAGTGAAGTCTGCCCTCCAGCAGCAGTGATTTCTTATCAGGACCATCATCACCTCAGTCCTGGCTGATCCAGAGTCCCATGGTGGCAGAGAACGTGCCTGTTTGGTTCCCAACTGTATCTTAAAAACACTTCCAGGGCTGGAGAAGCACTCACCTGTTCTGTGCTCTTCGTCGCTTTTTTTTTTCAATTGACAAATTTCTTTCTCTCAGTCCAGCCCCACTCCAGCAACCTAATTTAGAGGAACTGGAACTTTGTGTAGGCCCCAGGAGTTAAAGATCAGAGAGCATGGGCGTGGCTTCTAGGGACCCCGCGCCAGCCCCGCCCACCCCGCGCCAGCCCCGCCCACCCCGCCAGCCCCGCCCACCCACTCACTGTCCCGCCCTCCCATTTCCGTCCTTCCTGGCTGCGGAGGCGCGGGGCGCCCTCCAGTGGTCCTGAGGCTATGCTGCCGCACCTGGCCGAGGGAGAGCGGCCGCGCCGGAAGTGGCTTGGAGGCTGCGGTGCGTCGCGGGACATGGCGGCGGCGCTGGTGCGCGAGGAGCTGGTGGCCTTGGCGGCGATTTTCTGCGGCCCCCGCGAATGGGAGGTGCTGAGCCGCTCAGGTGAATACCCCCGGGCCGTCGGCATCCAGTGCTCTCCGCGAGGCCGGCCGGGGTGTAGACGACACCCCCCGCCCCCCCAGCCCAGCGGCCCGCCCCCCCACCCCCCCAGCCAGCGGCCCGCCCCCCCACCCCCAGCCCAGCGGCCCGCCCCCCCCCCAGCCCAGCGGCCCGCCCCCCCAGCCAGCGGCCCGCCCCCCCACCCCCAGCCCAGCGGCCCGCCCCCCCCAGCCCAGCGGCCCGCCCCCCCACCCCCAGCCCAGCGGCCCGCCCCCCCAGCCCAGCGGCCCGCCCCCCCACCCCCCCAGCCCAGCGGCCCGCCCTCGGCGCGGCCTTGGCCCAGCCCGTCGCACTGAGGCCCACGCTGCCTCCGCCTCGGGGTCCTTCATCCGGGCCTTGGTGAGTTGGGGGTGTCTGGGCGCCTAGAGCAGAGCCAGGCACCTGCTCGGGGTGTGTGCTCAGTCTGTCTTTGGATTCACCCCCAATATTTGGCCTAACCTTTTACAGATGCAACAGGAGACTGCTTTCCTCCTCCTCCTCCTAGTCCATGGAAAAGTGGCTGCCAGTGACAGGTCTGGGCCGTGGGGGGGGGGCGGCTTAATCATCCAGCCCGTGCTTGGTGAGCCCCTGAACCCTGAAGAACTTGTGGGTCACCGGCCTTTCCTGGAGCTTAAGGACTGCAAAGCTTAATGGAGCCTTTGGTTTCTGTCTTAGATTCCCTGAAGTTAAAAAAAAAACACAAAAACAAAGCAACCCGAACTATCTCTCAGACTGTTTTGGGGTGGGAGTGAGGGGGAAAGGAGAGGGTACCTGGGGATGAGCAGGATCAAGGGAGAGGGATGGACTTGTTCAAAGTACTCTGTACTAGCCAGCACCAGGGGCTCCTGCCTGTGACCCTAGCTACACAGGAGGCTGAGATCCGAGGTCGAGGATCGTACTCCAAAGCCAGCCCAGGCAAGAAAAGTGACTAAGGAAAGAGACTCTTATCTACAGTTAACCACTAAAAAGCCAGAAGTGGAACCACAGCCAGCCTTGAGGGAAAAAGTTACTTGAGAGCTTGAGGCCCCGAGTTCAAGCCCCAGTACTAGCACACGCACACACCTACTTCATACAGATCTATGGAACGAACACAGTGGTACCCCTTATCCTATGAATGTCAGCTATTAAAAAATAGTAAAAACAACTCCAGAAAATTCCGAACTTGACATTTATGAGAAAGCACATTAATGAAGTACATGGGGGAGGGGAGGGGCAGGGCTGGGGGACTAGGATTACCCCTTCTTAGGGAATAGTGTGTCTTCTATTGGAATGACTATACATGGCCTGGCCTGCAGGCAGGCAGGCAGCAGTCAGCAGTGTGTGGTTACAGGAAGCTGTGCTGGAGGAAGGTCGTTTTGGAGTCTCCATGGCCTGTGAACTGCTATCTTTTTCTTAGCCTTCATGCATCTGTACACCCCCACACATCTATGGAGGACAGCTGTGCCCAGACACTGGGAACCTATTGGAAGAGGGGAGCTGCTTTCTTTTTAGTAGAGAGAGAGAGAGAGAGAGAGAGAGAGAGAGAGAGAGAGAGAGAGAGAGAGAGAGAGAGAGAGAGAGAGAGAGTGTGTGTGTACACTAGGGTTTGAATTCAAGGCTTTGCTACTGAGGGCTGGAGCTCTACCACTTGAGTCACACACTTCTGCCTTCCTGGACTGGCTTAGAACCATGATCCTCAGTTGTTGGCCTCCTGAGTAGCTAGGATTTATAGGTCTAAGCCACCCATGCCTAACTTGCCTGTGTCTTTTGGAAACAGTTCCTTAAAAATTCAGAAGAGGGACTGGAAAGGTGGCTCAGTGGTAGAGCGCTTGCCTTGCATGCATGAGGCCCTGGGTTCGATTCCTCAGCACCACATAAGCAAAAAGAAAAATCCGGAAGTGGTGCTGTGGCTCAAGTGGTAGGGCGCTAACCTTGAGCTGAAGAGCTGAGGGACAGTGCCCAGGCCCAGAGTTCAGGCCCCACGACTGGACCCCCCCCAAAAAAAAATTCAGAGGAATGGATTTACTCCTGTTTAGTGTTGTGTACTATCATCCCTTTACTGATGGGACGGCATTCTGATTTATTTTTTATTTTTTCCAGTCTTGGGAGTGAACTTGGCTGGGGTGCTGTCCCTGAGCTTCTTTTGCTCAAGGCTGGCTAGCACTCTCTGCCACTTGAGCAACAGTTCTACTTCTGTCTTTTTTTTTTTGTTGCTGGTCCTGGGGTTTGAACTCAGGGCCTGGGCCTGACCGTGAGCCTCTATCACTTGAGCCACAGCACCACTTCCAGCTTTTTCTGAGTAGTTTTTTGGAGATAAGAGTCTCAAGGACTTTCCTGCCTGAGCTGGCTTTGAACTGGGATCCTCAGATCTCAGCCTCCTGAGTAGCTAGGATTACAGGCATGAGCCATACCCGGCTGGCATTCTGAATTCTTTACCAGCATCCTCTGTCTCCATTGCTGTCTGTATTGATAATATCCTCTGCCCAAGGCTGCTGTCTGGAAAAATCATTAGTTTTCCTAGATTCCTTTCTAATGGCCCAGTTGGGAATATGTGGGAAAATGGATGGATGATGTCCATTGCACTTTAACGAGGTGGACATGGTCTGAGTCCATGGCTGAGGGTTGACAACTGCTTCTGGGTGAGAGGAAACCTCCCCCCAAAGTGCTGGAAGCGAGACAGCAGTTTCTTCCTGCAGAGAACACTGTGGGCCCTTTATCTGCTGTTAAATTGAGCATGACTTTGAAGCCAGGCCTCCTAATTAATTTAATTCGGGGTTCTGGCATCAATAAGTAATTGAATTATAAAAGAATTTAGTGTAACAACTTAGGACATTTTGTTGCTGAAAGGTTCAGTGGTGAGTAGAACAACTGGGTGATTGAAATAGCCGTGTCTGATGCCTACTGCTGGGGAAAGCAAGGTAAGCTGTCAGACCATAGGAAATGTGCAGCCAACCTGGCCACCCTTCTCCCTGTCCCAGTGGAGTCAGGAGACTTCAGAGGAGGGATGGTATGTCTGCCGAGACCATGGCCTGGGCAGGCCGGGGGACCAGCTGTTAAGGCCCTAAGATTGAAGAGGCTGTGTACTTGGGTGATTTATGCTAAGTATTTTAGGGAATGTAGATATGTTTTGGTGTCTACATTAGTCATAGCAAGTTCATATGAAAGTGGTTATAACCGCTTATAACCTGTTAAGTGTGTGTGTGTGTGTGTGTGTGTGTGTGTGTGTGTATAAATTATTTATTTTTGGTGCTGATCCTGGAGCTTAAATTCAGGGCTTGGATGCTGTCCCTGAGCTTTTGTGCTCAAGGTTAGTGCTCTACCACTTTGAGCCACAGTGCCATTTATGTTATTATTATTTTAATAGTTAATTGGAGATACGAGTCTCATGGACTTTCCTCCTGGGCTGGCTTTGAACTGCAATTCTTACCTCTCAGCCTCAGTAGCTAGGATTACAGGCATAAGCCACCAGGGGCTCGGCATTTTTTTTTTTTTTTTGGTATGTGTGCTGATACTGGAGTTAAATATTGGGCCTTGCAGTCTTGGCTTATCTTTCCCCTCAAAGTTAGTGATCTACTGAGCCACACCTCTACTTCCAGCTTTTTGTTGGTTAAATGTTTGTTTTTACCATCTTGCTTTCTCCTTTTCACTCTCAGAAACATCTTTGCATTCTACAGCCAGCCCCCATCTCTGACTCACTGGCTGCGCTTGCATTCCTGATCCTACTCCTCCCTTACAAAATGCTCATCTTCTTGTTCGAAAAGAAACAACACGCTGGGTGCTAGGGGATCACACTTGTATTCTTAGCTACTCAGGAGGCTGAGATTTGAGGATCCATAGTTTGAAGCCAGCCCAGGCCAGAAAGCCCATGAGATTCTTAATCTCCAATAAACTATCAAACAGCCAGAAGTGGATCATCTGTATTTATAGTTATAAATTAAGACATTTTAAAGCATAGACCTTAAGGAAGACCTCTCTGGAATGGCTATCCTTCATGTCATGTTCTGAAACACTGATGCAGTCCACGTGACAGGGTCTGTGTCTTACACAGCCCCCTCCCTTCAGGGACCACTGCATGGTCATGCTCAGTGACTGAGGGATGATGAATGCTTGAAGGGCTTGAGGAAGACTGGCTTCTGCAGGTCATTATGGGAGTTTATACAGTCATATGGATCTGTTATAGGTCTGCAGGTCTGTTTATAAATGCAAGTGTCAAAGTGAATTGGATTTATGTGACTGATGTATAAACATTTTTACCAAATATGTTTTTTAAAAACAGAACCTTACTGGGTGCTGGTGGCTCACACCTGTAATTCCAGCTACTCAAGAAGGCTGAGATCTGAGGATTGCAGTTTGAAGCCCACCTGGGCAGGAGAATCTGTGAGAGTCTTATCTCCAGTTAGCCTGCAAAAAGCTGGAAGTAGAGGTGTGCCTCAAATAGTAGAGTGCTAGCCATGAGCACAAGAGCTCAGGGAGAGCACCCAGGCCCTGAGTTAAAGCCACAGGATTGGCACAAAAACAAAACAACAGTAATAACAACAATAACCCCATAAACTCAATGAAAGAAAAGAATCTTGAGAAATGTGGTAGGTTTCAGAGGGATGTACGCTGTTAGATTTGGGAAATGTTTCTTTATATAGTACTCTTTTCACTTGTGTAAACGAAGTTTCAGTTATAGGACCATAGTTATAAGACCATAGTCTTTAGGCTGGTTACTGTCTGTGTTCTGTCCTGAAACAGTAAATCTTTGTGCAACAGACATGCATGAACGAGCATAATGTCACCGGGGCTTTTATATACATGCAGTTAGAGGTTCGGAAGAGATTAGTTAGAGCTCTGTTAGGGTCTTTAAAATGGGGTTACATCTCAGTTGTTGAGGCTCCTAAACAGTGACCCAAGTATGAAATTCAAGAACAATTTTGACTGCTTTCCTCATGAAGAGGAATAAAATAGGCAGATGGAGAACCAAGGAGGTAGAGGCTGCTTTGACTCCAAGAGATTCTGTGCCCAGTTCTGTCCTTTTCTCAGTAGCGTGGGTGCTAGGCTGGTACTCTACCACTTGAACCACAGCTCCATTTCCAGCCTTTTTATTGGTGGTTAGTTGGAAATAAGAATCTCATGGACTTTCTTTCCCCATTGGCTTTGAACTTCGATCCTCAGATTTTAGCCTCCTGAACTGCTAGGATTACAGGTGTGATCCACCAGCACCCAGCTGACCGCTTCTGGTCCCTGTGCCTCTGCCCCTTGCAGAATGAATAAGCCTGCTCTTTCATCAACTCTGTGGAAAGTGGGGTGAAGTGGTGTGGAACACATCAGAAGGGGAAGCTGAGCATGTCTGAAAGAGAACAGAGTATTTCATGCCATATCCTGTGTCCCTTCCCCTGCCTTCCCCTCAGGGAGCCAGACAGGTTAAATTGATATACACTCTGTTTCAGTTCATCTCTCCGCTTCATGTCACACCAGCCTTCCTGTATCAGAAGAAAGACAGGAGGGGACCAGGCAGTCACAGTGTCACATGCAGCCGTGCCAGCCTCCTGGGGTTCCACTGTGACTTGTTACAAGATACTCTTTCATGAGTTAGCACACAACTTTGTCATCACTTATCTTAATGTTTACAGGGGACTGTTGCTTGGAAAATTCCTAAGAGATTATCAGTGATTTCCAGCATTATAAGCTATGAATTGTATGGTGAGAAACTTTTGATAATTTAGTAAAAAGTGGTCTGGACACTAGTGACTTCCACCTACAAACCTAGTTACTCAGGAGGCTGAGATCTGAAGATTGGAGTTCAAAGCCAGCCTAGGCGAAAGTCTGTTGAGATGCTTGTTTCCAATTAAGCACCAAAAAAAAAGCCAGAAGTGGAGCCATAGCTCAGATGATAGAGCATTAGCCTTGAGTGAAAAGCTCAGGGACAGCATCTAGGCCTTGAGTTCAAGCCCAGGACTGAGGGAGAAAGGGGGTGAGGGATGGGATAGTTTAACTTCAGGTAAGTCTTGGATGGTGGTGTGTGCAAATGTGTGTATTTATCTATTTATGGTTGAAGGACATGCTCTGTAAGTCTTGGCTTTCTTAGTATTGTATGCCTCTTCCTAAAATCACTCTGTGATTTACTTTCCATAAAAGAAATTATAATCCAAAACAAAACTTTTCACTTATTAGCATTCCATTGGAATTGAAAGCTGTTCACCTAATGGTTCTTTTTCTATGTCTTTCAGAAACAGATGGGACTGTATTCAGGATTCACACAAAGGCTGAAGGACTTGGAGATGTAGACATACCCATAGAGTTGGTATTCCAATTACCTGTCACCTACCCCTCATGCCTGCCCAGGATCTCCGTTAATTCTGAACATCTGACCAGGGCCCAGTGCGAGACTGTGAAAGATAAGTTACTGGACCAAGCAGAGACCCTCCTGTCAGAACCTATGGTTCATGAGCTGGTCCTCTGGCTTCAGCAGAATCTCCAGCATATCCTCAACCAACCAGAGCCCAGAGAGGGCAGTGGTCAGGATGCTTTTGCAGTCAGCCTTACCACGGATGATGGATTGTGGCTGGCTCTTTTGCATCTAGATCATATGAGGGCAAAGACTAAATACATCAGAACCGTGCAGAAATGGGCTTCCGACTTAAGGCTCACTGGAAGACTGATGTTCATGGGTAAAATAATACTGATTTTACTACAAGGAGACCGGAGCAACATCAAGGTGCCTCCAAATTAAGTGCTGAATGTGAACCTGATTTTTTTCTCCTTAAAATGGTGTGCCTTTAAGTGTGCCTTATAACAATGGGGTAGAGTATTCATGAAGATGTTTCTGCTTTCCATATCACTCTATAAATGGATCTTCATTTTCTTTTTGAAGCATGTCTTGCTCCTAATTACAGCTACAAACTAGCACACCTCAAGAATAGGAAGAATAGGATTGTATTTAAAAAACCATGCCACTTAATGAAAGTGATAGGCAATTAAAAAAAACAAGTGTGGCCCATATGTTTGTTTTTATAATTAGCTATAAGTCTCAACTTTATAAGTACACACTAAAAGCTTGTGAATGTTAATATTTCTTTCAGTAGTTAGGCACAGCAAGATGTATATTGGTGGGTAGCCTGCAACATTTGTAACTTGCTGGCAGTTAAAAATAAATCCTGACAGTTTAACTTTGTATCTGTACAACCTGGAGAGCAGGGGCTTGGCCCTTACAGCCTAGAGCTAGAATCAGGAGGACTGTCAGCCTGTCACCTCCTGCCTACCCTGCTTTCTGCTTGACTTATCACAGTGGTGGCTTTCAAAACCATCATCTTCGGATTTTTCAAATGCTTACTCTGAACCCCTCTAACCTATTTTATGAGGGACCAGACAAGGAGAACTGCTTATTATATTTTAGATCTTAAAAGAGATACAAATCATTTCATAAGTTTCACACTTTCAGATAGGTTGGGTCAGGAATAATTACAGTAGAATTTATTTAAAAGAGACTGAGTATGAACAACCTGTAATCTTGTGTGGAGTAATGATCAAGTTTTTTTCAAGGTGGGCTCTTATTACAGAACCTGTTTGACATTGATTTCCTGGGCTTTGGCTGAGTTACAGTATACAGTATATACAACAAAAAAATCACATTTATTGTCTATGCTGGATTGGTGCCTGAACAAGGAACTCACTGATATTCAGGCAATTCATAGTGCATTTATAGACTTTGATCTCTGAGTAAAATACCATCTGACAGAAATGAATACTAATTAATTTTCTCACTCATATTTACCTGAAATTCAGATTTTTCTTGGAACCAGTGTGGGCCTATTAGGATAAGTGCAGTATTTTGTACATGCTGTTACTAGGATTGAATCATCAATTAATTAACAACTCTATTCATATGACTGTAACTCTGCTAATACAGAGAAATTATGTTTTTCTGAGTTTTTTTCTTTTTGTTGAATAGTGGTTTCTGAAATGTCAGTTTATGTGAATTTCTCTGATTTTTTAAATAAGATTCTTTAGTAGGATTGAGAGTGCTTTGCCCATGCTTTGCCAGAGACCCCTGATTTGGCATGGAGGAGGCCTGAGCGCCCGCCTGATGACTCTGTGCAGATGCTGGTTACGACAGTGAGAGCTTGTCTGTGAAATGTGCCTGAACATCACAGCCTGGTCCCTGTGTGTGCTAAGCGTGCCCTGTTTTATTTATCTATCTATCACGCCACCTAGCATGTAGGTGCTGTTGGGAGTCCTATTTTAGAAAGGAGGTAAACAAGGCCTGGGGGAATTTTTTTTTTTTTTTTCCAATCCTGGGTCTTGAACTCGACACCTGGGCACTATCCCTGAGCCTCTCTGTGCTCAAGGTGAGTACTCTACACTTGAGCCACAGCGCTACTTCTGGCTTTTTTCTGTTTATGTGGTACTGAGGGGAGGGGGGATTTTTTTTTTTTTTTTGTAGGTCATGGGGCTTGAACTCTGAGTTTGAACTCTGTCCCTGAGCCCTTCAGCTCAAGCCTAGTGCTCTACCACTTGAGCCACAGCACCACTTTCTGTTTTCTGGTGGTTTTATTGGAGATAAGAGTATCATGGACTTTCCTGCTCGGACTGTCTTTGAACCATGATCCTCAGATCTCAGCCTCCAGAGTAGCTAGGATTATAGGCGTGAGCCACCAGGACCCGGCTCTGGCATAGGGGATTTAAACAACCAACCCAGAATCAGAGGTGGCTGGTAGTCCATTCTAGATTGAAACGTGTACAGTTCAGTTATATCCCTCCTTATGCACATTCTGCATGCTGCAATGTAACTGTTTTACTGTTTGACCCAGTGAAGTCCTCTATAAGCATAAAAATAAGCCCACAGGTTTATGACCTCTTTAAGTCTTTGAGGCTCAGAAGTATTTCATGTACTGATCTATCACTTTAGGAGTACCTGATGCTTCAGAAAACAGCCAAAGTCGATGTGGACTCAAGTGGAAAGAAATGCAAAGAGAAAATGATTAGTGTACTATTGGAAACAAAAGTACAGACAGAACACAAAAGGTATAATTTAGTACTATTGCAGATGGAAAAGCAACGGAATCGATAATTATACTCTGACAAATCTAGGCATATTCATGAGTTTCTCTTGTCTAATTCAGGTTTCTGGCATTTGAAGTCAAAGAGTATTCGGTACTGGATGACTTACAAAAGGAATTTGAAGCTGCAGGACTTCAGAAGCTTTTCTCTGAATTTGTGCTTGGGCTGGTAAAATGAAATGAATGACAGGAGTCTGGATCAAGCAGCAGGGTTTTGTTGTTTTTGCCCAGGGTGGGGGATGGGCTCATTGAAAGAATCACAAGGGGGCAATTTTAAAGTTTCTCTGAAGTACAGTCTTCCTCATTTCAGGGACAAAAACCAGTTGTGTTTCATGGAATATTACACAAGAAAATACCCCTTATGTCCTAATTTTTGCCAAGAAAACCTGGGCTTACTAGACAGAATATTAATTAGGTGATAATAAAAAGAGATAACAAGCCTTTGTTTTATTTATTTATTTATTATTTTTTACTTTTTTATGGTGTCTTTATGAAACAGATCTGTGCTTCCTGTGTTCTTTTTTAAAATTAACTTTTAACATATTGCTATTGATATACAGAGGGGTACAGTTTTACAAGTCAGGTAATAAGTATATTTCTTTTTGGACATTGTCATCTGAGCCCTTGTTTTATATAGACTGGAACTATGCAATTTTCTGGCTAATTTTCTTCCAATTAAATGATTTTTTTTTAAAGGCATTTGTTCATGTGTTTATTTCTCGTGTTTGTGTTTTTGACATTTAATCATGATTCTTCTCCATTCAGCTTACTATGTCTTATGTTTTAAGTTGAATGTTAAGAAAAACACTGATTTTTTTTTGTGGAATTGCATCAATTATTGCTTTAAATGTGAAGCAACGAAAAACTATAGAATGTGGGGCCAGGTGTGGTGGTTTATGCCTGTAATCCCAACTACAAGGGAGATGTAGATAAGAGGACCAAGGTCTGAGGCTGGCCATGGATAAAACTCTCAAGATCCTATCTGAAAAATAAAAGCAAAAATGTCAGGAGGTGTGTTCCAGGTGGTGAAGTGCTTAGTACCTGACTTAGTACCCCAAACAAAAACAAAGCACAAAACCAAAACATTTATAACCTGAGTTGGAATTGCTTTCTTTGGCATTTTGAAATAAGACATTTTTAAATTAACATTCTATTTGAAATGTTTGATTTCTGGTTTTTCAAGGGGCGAAATGTTTACAGAAAATGAATTTGGCTGGCTGAATAGAAGAAATTACATAGCTATAGTAGTTATGAGATCTTCTAAAATCATGGTAACTATGACCTAAGAGAGAGAAAGTTTCAAAGTAAAAGATGGCATTGAAATCTAACAACAACAAAAAAGTTGCTTGCATCTGAGAGGACATTTGTGTGTGTGAAGCCAGCTGGGCTTCTATAAGAAGCCAAGGAATGGAGGAAATCCAGTCCTCACTGCAACCTACAGAGTGCCTTGATGTCTTTATATATTCTCTTTTTGGCAGTACTGGGGTTTGAACACAAGGCCTCATGCTTATTAAGCAGATGCTTTACCACTTGAGTCACACCTTTAGCCCTTAATACTTTAGTAGGTGCTTGTGGACTTTGCTCAGGGCCTTTAGTAGGTGCTTGTGGACTTTGCTCCCACCTATGGGCCATGTAGCTGACATTACAGGTGTGCACAACCACACTTAGCACTTTAAAAAGTTTTAACAGGTTGGGGCAGAAGTGAGGAGACATGGCATGCTGAGGACCATTTGCTGGTGCTGCTGTGTGACCGGGATTCAGTCTGATGACCGTATTTTCAGGCACCCTTGTTATTAAATTACGCCTGCCTACGGTTATGTTATAGAGCACCATTCACGAGATGGGATTGTTCAGTTTCATTTATTGCGTTTTTTGGGGGGGGCATTTATGAGTTTTTCTGAAATACTGGCAGATGGAGTTAGTATCATTCTAGGGGACCAGAATATATGGCAAGATGAAGCCACCCTGTCTCTGTGCAAAACAAGAAATTAGCTCAAAAACTTTGGGCTGGTTATTATTACCCTTTCATTTGATTTGTTGTAGTTTTAGTGAAAATTAAAGTATGGAAAAGAACAGTATTCAGAATATTGACCATATGGCTGATATGAGCTGGCGGATCATAACATTGTAATGTGGCTTATTCTATCAAGACTGACAGCGATACTGAGAGACTGGGTGAAAAGGTTTGTATTAGCATTTATTAGTTCTACAAAGGCTTTCAGTGTCATTTCCATAAATACATATAGTGTACCCAGTCAAATTCACCTCTACTTTTCTCTTCCCTTTCCCTCTTCCTCCTTATGGTTTCCTGGTTCTATCTTCATACACACATATAAAGTACTTTGGCCATACTCACCCTCATTTACCCTTTTTTTTTTTCTTACACTTCAATTATAAATATCATCATCATCACAACCGTCCCCCAAGTTCCTCCTTTTCTTTTTTTTTTATTGTAAAGATACTATACAGAGGGTTACAGTTACATGAGTGAGGTAATGAGTACACTTCCTCTTGAACATTGTTACCCCCTCCATTGTTTTCCCCCTACCATCACCTCCCTCCCTCCCTTCCCCGAGGTTCTTTTTTTTTTTTGATTGTGATTAAGTGATTACATAATTTCCAGAATTTCACAGTATTGTGGAGTAATGATGCTCATTTAAAGTTACAAGTTCATTCTAACTTTCCTGGAGCAAATTGTCTATCACAGTCTGTAACATATAACGGTGTTCACATGTTATATACCATATATGTGATCAGCAGCATGGGGATATTTAGTAGTGGTTCAACCAGATGAGTGGGAGTTCTTTGTTTCTTAAGTCCTGTTAGTTTTGTCGTCTCACCTTCATTTACCCTTTTTAATGGCCCTCACTCCTAGTCTGGCTGGTAAAGTGTAAAAAGTATTGGTTTTTACTTTCTTAGATAGTTATATTTAAATCTTTCACAAATACATATTCATCCAGAATGGAAAACTAAACTTTGATAGTATTTACAGTATCTGTACAATTAACTTGACCTTTGGATAAAAAATTATATGCCAAAAGCTATCTGTCCATGGTATTTTTTAAATGTTCCTATTAGATGAAGAGGATCTATGTAGTTTTTGTTGATATGTTTGCCTCAGACTGCTGTTGTTCTTTTAGTTTGCAGTACTTCGAGAAAAATAATTAGGAATTCTCCTTTGGTGAGTAATGAGCTTCTCATTGAGTAAAACTGAATATATATATGTATATCATATATGTATATGTATGTATATGTATATATGTATACATATATATGTATATGTATATATACGTATATGTGTATATATATATGTATACATATATATGTATATGTATATATATGTATATGTGTATATATATATATGAGACACATCCTTTAAAAAGTATCCAAGTCCTGAAAAATCTTAAATCTCGAACTTGGAATAAGGAAATCCATGATTTTAAAGCTTTCAAATTTTCTGATCATCTTTGGAGGAAAAATTACATCAGAAACCCCAAGCTTTATGATTTATTTTTAAAATTCAATATTTAACAAAGTATCAGAGATAATAAGATACATGTGGAAATGAAAGACAGAAGCAGCAGAAGCAACAGGCAATAGAACTGCACCCATGTGGACTCCACATGCTGGCATTTTCAGACATAGATCCTAGAGCTGTTATGCCTGAAATGCTCCAGGAAATAAAAACCAAAGTGTAAAATGGAATTAGAAACTGTAAAGGTGGCAAGGCATATTTGAACAAAACCTGTCAACCAAACAGAAATTCTAGAATTGAAACATGGCAATAGATCAGGGCATGGTTAATCAGTGCACCTAGGAGACCAAACCAGTCTAGGTTCTAGGTCAGTTAAAAACCTGTTGACTGTGCTTGGAAAAGGAGAATGAGAGGGAGGGCGTGGGGGCTGGACAGAAGGTAGAAGAAAAGGGTGGAACACTGGAGTCCAAAAGCTGCTAAGGCTGACATCCTTGTTACACTGTTGGAGAGGGTGCTTACTGGTTCTTTCACACTGGAGTGTCCTTCAAAACATTAGATCCTAAAACTGTCACCAAGCTGATGGGCTTGTAGATTTTTTATGGACTTGATCTCCCTCTTAAAAATAGGCACACCTGTAATCTTAGCTAAGATCTGAGGATCAAAGTTCAAAGCCAGTGTGGGAAAAAAAGTCTGTGAGACTTAAAATTTTTTTTTATTGTTATTTATTAAGGTGATGTTTAGAGGGGTTACAGTTACATAAGTTGAATAGAATACATTTCTTTTTGGACAATGTCATCTCTTCCCTCATACTCTCCCCCTTTTTCTCTTCCAGCCCTACCCACAAGTTTTAGAGCTCATTTTCAACATAGTGTCTAGTTTTCTGTGCCTCCCCTTACCCTCCCAAAGACATAAAAAACAAGGCAAAAAGAAAAGAAAAATGCAAAGAAAAAAATCCTCTTGATTCCATTTCCTGGAGGAGACTCTTATCTCCAATAAACTACCAAAAAAACAAAACAAAACATAAATGGAGCTGTGGCTTAAGTGGTAGAGTGCTAGCCTTGAGCAAAAAGCTTAAGGATAGCACCCAGGCCCTGAGTTCAAGCCCCAGGAAAGGTGCACATACAAAAATAAAGTCTTCTAAGGTATGTGAAGTGCTTGCTACTTTCTATTCACTAGGTTTAACAAGAAATTTAATGGGATAGTGAAATGTGGAAAGCTCTTTAATAGTGACTTACGACCCTGAGCCATTAAGTTGATATAATCCTTAAGTAAGATAAGAGTCCAGAAGGGGAAGTATGTGGCTGTTCTAGAGGTCTTTGCAAATTGATATACACTAAGAAGCATTTGCCTGCCCAAGAAGTAGATACCAAGTACTCAGAGCTGTGTTGATTTGCTGCAGTCCAAGACTCAATTTGGAAGAACAACCACAATTGGAGTTATGACTCACTTAAGTTTGATTATCTATAGCAGTTTTCTAAGATCCAGCTACTTCTACATAAGCCCAGCGAGTGAATTAAATGGGAATGCTGTGGAAATTATACTGGCTAGAATACTATTTTGAGTACATGGCTTGGAATGACTGAATATCCATAATGGAAAAAAATAAAGCAAAAATTTCCTCTACTTCATCTCATCTCATATCCTGAATTAATGACATGTAAGTTACAGAACTAAGTTTGAAAAGACAAGAATATTTTATTGATGTTTGGGTCCCAATCTTAAGCAAGACACCAAAGCAATAATTTTGTAGCAAAGCTGACTTGGACTACATCAAAGTTAAGAACAACTGTTGACTGGAAGATATTGAAGACAATAGAAATACAAATACAAAATTAGAAGAAGATATTTGAATCCATTTTGTGTTCCAGAATATTAGTAAGAGACAGATACCATCAGGTAAATTGGGCATTTCCCAACTGAGAAACCAAATGTTTTACACACACACACACACACACACACACACACACACACACACACACACACACACACACACACACACACACACACATCAGCTTCATTAGCAATCAGGAGAAATACAAATTAAACCCACAATGGGATACTACTGGTCACTTACCAGAATAAGGTTTATTTAAAGATAGGAAATAGCAGGGAAGGCAAAGGCATAAAACAGTGACAATATTGGCATCAGTTGTTAAAATGTAGCTCTGTAAAATGAAGCTGCTGTTCACATTTGGAACTGTTCTGATATCTTGATTTGTTTGTCAGTTGATGCATTAAACCAAATTTTGCTCTGATTTGATAGCTGGAATTTTAGAAGAGAGGAAGAGGTTTTCAGCTCATATTTACTGAACTTATTGGACTGCCTTCTTTCTGCAGTTATAAAACCCTGAGTTACTGGTTAAAGGATACTGTTTACAATGGAAGTTAACAACTTGACAAACTGTAGCTTACTTTGGCTTGCTTGAATGTCTGATCCAGTCAGAACTGGCCATAATAACACATTCTAGGAAAAGTGACATTTCTTCTAGGCCATGAGTATGAAAGATATGGACTCAGAGACATGTATTGATTTTTTTTTTAAAGAAAGTGGACTCATCTACTTTGAGGTATCTTTCTGGAGTTCTAAACTTGTGTTTGCTCAGTTCAGTGTTTGCAAGACACTTGAAGTAGTTAAAGGAGAGAATACAGGAATTGTACTATTTTTTGTGTGTGAACTCCAGCATGGTACATTGCTGACATGTCTCACAGTGCTATTTTCCTTTCCTTTCCTTTCTTTTTTTTGCTGGTTAATTGGCCATAGAATCTTGCAGACTTTTCTTCCCAGGGTGGCTTTGAACTATGATTCTCAGATCACAGCCTCTTGAGTAGCTAAGCTTACGGATGTAAGCCACCAGCACCTGGTTCCTTTGTTTATTTGTTTTTGTGAGAAAGGATAGTTCTTTGTAGCTCTTATGTTTTCTATCAGATGTTATCAAATTCCTCTGTGATATCTATGAATTTGTTACTTTACTAGGACTGATTGAGAATTGTTCCACATCTGTTCTTTATGGGGTATTTGGTTTTTTTCTCAGTTCTTAGAAACTAGATTTTCTTTAATTCAAGGAAGCATTTGATAATCCACGGTTTGATTTTCTGGTTCACACTTGTCCCATTTGGTGGCTGTTTGCTGTTGTGTAAGGTAGGATACCTTATCATTTAGCCTGAGACAAAGATATAAGGCAGTGAGTACAAGGGAAAAAACCAACAAGACAGTATTTTAAATTCCATCCCACATCTTACCAAAACAGATTATTTTTAACTATTTATATAGAAATATCACCCTAGAACATTCTTAGTTTACATTTCCATATTGCTAATGAAGTACATGTCAATTTGGCATGCTTTCATTTTTATTATTGTAATTATTCTTTAAGATGATTGCTAATAATTATTGGAAATATGTATGGTGCTAAGATAGTGAGGAGAGTCAGAGTGAGATGAAACTTTTTGTTCTGAATTGTCTTAATCTACAGAATCCTATGAAAATGACAGTGGAAAAGTAAAGAAAAATTTCCTCTGAATTAAAATTATGCTCACTTCTTGGTTTTTAGTAAGTCCAATCCCGGATTTACATTGAAGCTCACATGAATGTGAAGTCCCAAGAAATCCAAGTAGAAATAAAACAGAGAGAAAGGCAGACTACGTTTGATTTTTTTCCTAATTAGAGCTTTGTTCTAGGCTCTCAAGTACTAAATTATTGTCATCTATTTTTCTAATCATTCATGGATCTATAAGAAAATAGGTTAAATAGCTTTGCATGAATGAAGTCCCCAGGACTCAAAGGTCAATTCCTTTGAAAGCAAATCTTTTTTGAAATCATACTGGAGATGAAATGTGTGTGTGTGTGTGTGTGTGTGTGTGTGTGTGTGTGTGTGTGTGTGTGTGTGTGTGTGAGTATTGGTGCTTGAACTCAGCATCTGTTCCTGAGCTCTTCACCTCAAGGCTAGTGCTCTACCACTTGAGCCATAGCTCTACTTCTAGCTTTTTAGTGATTAGTTGGAGATAGGGCTCTTATAGTCTTTCCTACTTGGGCTGGCTTGGAATTGTGATCCTCAGATCTCAGCCTCCTGAGTTGCTAGGATTACAGGGGTAAGCCACCAGCACCTGGTAGTGATACAATCTCTCTCTCTCCCTCTATACACACACACACACACACACACACACACACACACACACACACACCTATGATAGTCCTGCAAGTCCTGCTTGGGACCCTCTAGGGACCACTTCGTTACCCCCACCCCCATTGGGGAGGTGTTGTTATTACTGGACAAGGTGACAGCCAATAGGTTCTTTGTCAGTGAATAAAAATCTGGGCTCCTTAACTTCTAGCCTTTTATCCTCGCCTGGCCTTTGAAATAGCATAGAAGCAATGTATACTTCTCTGTAATAGCGTATCAAACATTTCAGGGAGGTACTGTGCCTTATTTTTTATTCTTCATGTCCTAAGTTGCTTGAATAACATCAAATATATAGCTTTTCCCATTTACCTGGACATTTGTCTTTCTTTACATTTTAATTGGCCAATGTGTCTCAAAATGTGGCATCCAGAATTGAATTCCATGGTATGGACAGAGTTGAACTAGCCAGAAACACAAAAGAACTGTCATGGATGGTGATCTGTGGGTTGTAATTTCTCAGGGAAGACTTCTTCTTCAGATGGGCTGAAACTCTTAAAAGGTAGGCTGGAGGTGCAGCTGAGTGATGGAGCCCTTGCCTCCCATTATTTAAATACTAGGTTTGATTCCATCACTACAAACAAACAAACAAAAAATTGCCATAAAAGAAGAGACTTGCACGAAATCAATTGGAAAAGGTATGCTTTATAAATTAAATAGTCCTTTTAAGACTTTAAGGTACAACAAATAATCAAAGAATAAGTGTTTTTCACTGTTATATCTTGTGATGAAATGCTGACCTAACTTTGTGTCTGCAGAGTTAGCAAAAAGACCAGTAGATTTTTTTTGTTGTTGTTGTTTGCTTGTTTTGTTTGTTTTTTCTGGGCAAGTGTGAAGATCATTGATCTCAGCTCCTTTAAGGGAATTTTGGGCTCTTTCTGAGTCAAATAAGTTTTAAATCATAAAGTGAGTTTTGGAAGACATGTTCTAAGTAGATGAGAAATGGTATCTTTTCATTTGTACATACTTATTTAATGAGATAATGGGAGAATGTACTGACAGGCCATTTTAGTAAGTAGAACTATTCTCAAAGCAGTTTTTAATATGTCATCTGTTTTCCTTCTATTTTGATATATACTTTCAAAATTTTCTGATTTTTAACTACTTTTGAGTATAATGGGACCCTGGCCTGAATATGGCTTAATATTGTCATATACTTATTTATCCTCAATTATTCATTACATGTTAAGAATTTGGAAAAGACATTTACTGTTTTCTTTCTCATTCCCTTAACTCTAGAAGAATTTTTGAAAAGAATATATGTATATCTTTTTTCCTGATGTGCATGATGTATATTTATACCTCAAATATTCTGATAAAGCATTCTAACCTACATTATACTGGTGAATTTAAATGTGTATAAATTTCATTGTGAAATATAAATACAAGGGCAAAGTGGAATAAAGTAATGAAGAGGCCTCTCATTTCCTGCACATATACTAGTCTGTTTTCTGATGCTGTAATGAATAACCCAAGGTTAAGTACTTTACAGAGAAATTTATTTAGCTCCTAGTTTTAGAGGTTCTAGTTTTAGAGTCTGGAAGTCCTGGGGGGCTGCTGGTGAGAAACTTAGGGAGGGAGAAAAATAGAAATGCAGAAAGAGAGGGAAGCTCAGGTTTGATGTTTTATAGTGACCCTCGTGCAGCAATTTCCTGGGCTCCAGGAGAATTTCTGACTTCCTTCCATGGGTAGCACTATGAGTACCAATTATTTTCCAGTATGCCTAACTCTTAATACACCCCCCCCCCCACACACCTCATCCCAGTACCACCATACCAAGAACCAAGCTTAATACACCCCCCACACACACCTCATCCCAGTACCACCATACCAAGAACCAAGCTGCCAACAATAGAATCAAGCTAACTTTAACCTAATAGATTCCTTTCCTTCCTTTCTTCGTTTCTTTGTTTGTTCGTTCGTTCCTTCTTTCCTTCTTTCCCTCCCTCCTTCCTTCCCTCTCTCCCTCTCTCTTTCTTTTTTCTTTTTTTGGTTTTTCTTTCTTTCTTCCTTGTTCGTGTGTGTGTGTGTGTGTGTGTGTGTGTGTGTGTGTGTGTGTGTGTGTGTGTTAGAACTGGGGCTTGAACTTAGGGTCTGGGTGCTGTCCCTAGTATTAGCTTAGGGCTAGTGCTCTACCACTTGAGCCATGATAACTTCACTTCTGGCTTTTTGGTGATTAATTGGACAAAAATGTCTCGTGGATTTTCCTGCTTGGGCTGGCTTTGAACTGTCATGCTCAGATCTCAATCTCCTGAGAAGCTAGGATTATAGGCGTGAGCCACTAGCACCTGACCACAATAAATTCTTAAGCAATTTTTGTCAGATGAATACTGTATATGAGAGAAGTATTATTCTTGGCAATGAACTGGACATCATAGCTGGAAGTTGAAATCCCATTGATTAATGTGCCATTATTCAAATAGACAGGACACTTTGGGACTGTAGTATTTTAAAACTTTATATATCTTCTGTAGTAACATTTCTTTTCTTTGTCAAAAGAAATTACTATATGTTCTAAAATGTGACCATATTGCAGTATTTATGGTTTAATTTGTGCATGTCAAATACTCTGAAGAGTATAAATTATTTAAAAATACATGCATGCATGCATGTTGAGAATAAAAATTAGTTGTTTAGTAAATCTATTTAAAGAAAACCCAGTAAATCACTTTCAAGAATTATAATATTTTTAAATCTATATTTAGTAAAGTAAAAAAAAATGTATATTCATCCATTTTGGTGCAGTTTAAAAATTTGTGCAATTTAAACTTTATTTTCTTTTCTTGTTATAAATCTTGCCCACTGAAGGGACCCTGCTTTGTACAATTAAATTTGTTTGTTATACCAGGCCCAGAATTTCTCCTTCTGTTAGATTTATTTTCTTCTTAATAGTTTTTAAAAATGGTTAAACACTGTACTTTCTTTGTCTACTTTTAAAATATAATCTTCTTGAGGTAGGTGTTATTTGCTTAATCATGCAATTTATAGTCATGTATAGACTAAAGATTTATAAATATTCTAATAGCATTTACTGGTTATTGTTTTTGGCTATATGAATGTGTGGGTTTTTATATCAATATTAGTATTTTCCAAACTTCATAATATTTTCCTCCAGCAAAGAACTGTATCTTTGCTTAGGAGAAAAAGGCTCACTTATAAAATGAGGCCATTTTGCATATTAATTAGGAGGTCTTTGAACTCTACGAATAAAATCCGTTAATGCTTTGGGTATGGAACAATTATGCATTCAGGACATTAATTTTATGCTAATAAAGCGACAAGCTTTACATTTTTCTTTGTTTTGTTTGCATTTCCTAAAGATAATTTAATGCAAATAATCCATCCGTATACTGCACAGAGCGAGTCGGATGGCTTCCCTATACTTAAGATTGTATCAGCACTCCCATTATAAATCTCTATTACCCATGGTTTATAATTTAATTGAAAAAACTCACTGCAGGCAGAAACTCAACACTTAAGAGTTTCAGGCTAAAAGCAATATTTCTCTTTTAAAAATTGCCTCTTCTATTTAATTTCATAGTTAATGGAAATATAAGAAGGACTATCCTGGAGCTGATTTTGAATAAAGGCAAACAGATCATTGTCTACAACTAAAATAATTTCTACATAAAAGTGATTGATATCTTATCATTGGCCTAACATTACAATGTTTAACCCAATTAAAAAAAAAACCAACAGTAACTGAATCTGTTTATCTTCCTGTACACATTAAAAAGTACACACTTACAAGTGGAACAAGAAAATTCTGTAAGACTAGACATCTTTCTATGTGTATTTGATAATGTTGTTTGATTGCCATGTGAACATTTTGTCCTTTCAGTAGATTGGAGCTAAGGCAGTTGCCTTTTGTCAAACTGAGATAGAAAGAGGGCAAGCAGGCTGGGAGCTGTGTGCTCTCGAATGCTTTACTTCACCTGACATAAAAGTCTTCATCTTAAGTTTATGCTTCAATTACCTTGATGGGATACAGGGGTTAATTAACAGGCATAGCAGTCTCAGTTGGCTTACATCGTTTGAATTCAGAAGATTAGCTTTTTAGACACATGGTGGTTTTGTCATCAGCTCTTGAACCCAGATCTGGACATGTAGAGAAGTTCAACCTGCTTGGTAATATACAATCTCCAATCAAGCCTAGAGCACAGTGAGACAAAGAAATTGTGAGTTAGAAGAAGATGTACTGTATTCCCTTCATCCCATCAACCTTTCCTATTTAATTCTTACTTGTAACACTGGGTGTGACATATGTACCATGATTTCTTAACCCTAGGTAGTCATGGAAACTTGCTTAAATATGGTCTGGCTCTGTCTCTGAAACATTTAGTGTTTTTAAATCAGTTGTCTTTGACATTCTAAGAAAAATTATAGAGGAAAAGAATTCAAACACATCTCTTATAACACTTTGCCCCATACAAAAGACTTTCAATGCGTATAACACAATTGCTCAGATGGTAGCAAAAGACAGGCTAAGAGGCTGAGTGACTTGCTAAAGATCACCAGGTTAACCAGTAGTGATTGGCACTCTCATACTTCTTTTTTCTTTAACAGTGGGATTGAAACCATGACCGTATACATATGATCTACCACTCGATTTATGTCCTTGGGCTTTAGCACACACATTTTAAATTACGTAGTTGTTTTAAAGTAAGTAGTTGCAGAAAAGAGTTTTAATTCTGTAAGTCACATTATGAATATGATACATCTAGATCATGATCAACCCCTTCCATCATTCTCACCCATTTTTCCCAATCCCACCCATCCCTCCCCTCAAGTTAGTACTCACATTCTATCTTCAGTTTTGTCATCTTTCTCTAGTAGCTCAGTGGCTCCTTATTTCTTCTTATTTCATACTTTTACCTTTGAACAAGAGTCTAGTATATGGTTAGTACATTCCCCTTCTAACAAGATACCTTAGACTGTGTAGAGTAGGTAATTTATGTCTTTTTTTTGGGGGGGGGCCCGGTCGTGGGGCCTGAACTCTGGGCCTGGGCGCTGTCCCTCAGCTCTTCAGCTCAAGGCTAGCGCTCTACCACTTGAGCCACAGCGCCACTTCCGGCTTTTTTCTTTTTGCTTATGTGGTGCTGAGGAATCAAACCCAAGGCCTTAGGCATGCAAGGCAAGTGCTCTACCACTGAGCCACCTTCCCAGTCCTGAGTAAGTAATTTATAAACAATACATATTTCTTACAGTTGTGGATGCTGGACAGACTAAGTTCAAGGCACAAAAAGATTTAGTGTCTGTTAAGGATTCACTCTCTGCTTCTTCTTCTTTTTTTTTTTTTTTTGCTGGTTGTGGGGCCTGAACTCTGGGCTTGGGTGCTGTCCCTTGGCTCTTCAGCTCAAGGCAAGTGCTCTACCACTTGAGCCACAACACCACTTCCAGATTTTTCTGCTTATGTGGTGCTGAGGAATGGAACCCAGGGCCTCATGCATGCAAGGCAAGTGTTCTACCGCTGAACCACCTCCGCAGCCCTCACTCTCTGCTTCTAAGTTGGCATCTTCCTGCTGTGTCCTCCAGAGGGTGCAGCAGCCATGCCCTCCTGTGGAGGAAGGACTGAAAGGCCAGGCAGGGCCTCATGGCTTAATAACTTACCAAAAGGTCCCACCTCTTAGTACTATTAAGATAATTTAACAGTGGAAATGAAGTTTCCAAATAAATTTTAGAGAGAGAGAGATACAAACATTCAAACCCCAGTAGATGCCATGAATACCTGCTATTTTCAGGGACTATCATGAGATACAAACATTCAAACCCCAGTAGATGCCATGAATATCTGCTATTTTCAGGGACTATCATGGAATTTATGAAGTTTCTATTTCCAATTCTTAAAATATTCTGTATTGCTTAGGTACTTAAATAAAGAACTTAGAGCATAGACAAGATTCCTTTACATCTAATTTACATGATAGATTAATGACAAAAGGGAACCACAAATTTGCTATTTCATCTCTCTGCTTCACAATTTTTCTTTATGTCAGAGCCAATGCTTAAGAGTAAGGGGTAGGAAGAAAGAGTATGTGAACTCAGGAAAGTCTTCAGTCTTAAGAGATTTATAAGAAATTAGTAGATGATAATTTTTGAAGGATGGTTTAAAATTACTACTGGGATTTGTGTAACTCACTCCTCTGTACATCAGCTTCATAATAACAATACAATTTTTTAAAAAAGTAGTACTAGTATAATGGATCAGGGAAAGCAGTAATTATACCCACATAGCTGCTCTGAATATGGATGACCATGTGTGTGTGTAAAGAAAAGCAAAAGACTATTTCCTCATATTTACAAGCTGCTTCAATTAAAAAATTAATTGTAAGAATTTTAATGTCATTATTTGTTCATACTTCTTTCCATTTTTGTTTTTTTTGAATAGAATAAATTTAGAATGCAACACAGATTTTTTTAGGTTTTACTTTGTGTGTGTGCATGTATGTGTGTGTATATGTGCACATGAGTGTGCCTGCTGCTAGGGGCTTGAGTTTAGGGCCTTGAGCTCTTGCTTTACTTTTTCCATCCAAAGTTGGCTCTCTATAACTTGAGCCATACCTCCATTTATGGCTTTTTGATGATTAAATGGAGATAAGAGTTTTACAGATTTGTCTGCCTGTGCTGGCTTCAAACCTTGAGCCTTAGATCTCAACTTCTTGAGTAGCAAGATTTACAAGCATGAGCTGCCAGTGCCCAGAGACTTCTAACTTTTTTATTCTGAAGAAAGTTTTCCTAATCATGTCAGTGTTGTGAATGATATCTGATACTGAGTTGAGGCATTCTTTTAATAACATTTTATATAACTGAATGATCTATCCACACACCATATAAGAATCAATAATTTCATTCCCTTCTCTGACCTGTCCCAAGTAGATGCTCTTATTTGGTAAAAAAATTTTTTTGTCAGTCATGCAGCTTGAACTCTGGGCTTGGGCACTGTCCCTGTGCTTTTCAGGTCAAGGTGAGTGCTCTACCCCTTGAGCTATAGCGTCACCTCCAGTTTTCTAGTGGTTTATTGAAGATAAGAGTCTCACGGACTTTTCTGCCTGGGCTGGCTTTGAACTGGGATCCTCAGATCTCAGCCTCCTGAGTAGCTAGGATTACAGGCATGAGCCACCAGCGTCCAGCCTATTTGGTACATTTTTTTAAAAATTTAATTTAATTTTATTTGTGAACATACTGTACAGAGGAGTTACAGTTACATGGGCAGGATAATGCGTACATTTCTTACCAAGCATTGCAGCCTCCTCCTTTGTTTACCCTTCACATCCCTTCCCAGCCTCCCCCCTCCCCCCAATCCCAATCCTTCTCCTTCCCCCCCTTCTCCCCCCCCCCCCGACGTTGTAAAGCTCGTTTTGGACATGACAACTTGTACTTCTCATTGTTGCAACAGGTCCACCTGTATCCTTAAACGACTTGTTTTTCCCCATCTCCTCCACAAGTTATACTGACATCAAATATAGTGAAAGCAGGGGTTATACTGTGGGGGAGGGACATACAAAGCAACAAAGAGATAATCTTATAAATGCGTTAGAAACACATGCATGAAAGAAAAAAACATTAAAATACACATCTAAGGGTTCATTTTCCTGACATCACATTATCTGACCTTTTCTGCTTGATTCATACATATACTAGATATTACAAATAAGGGAAACCATGGGACCTATGTTTCTTTGGGCCTGGCTTACTTCACTTAATATAATTTTTTCCAAGTTTTTCCATTTCCTAACAAATGGGGCAATGTCATTCTTTCTGATGGAGGCATAGAATTCCATTGTGTATATATACCACATTTTCTTGATCCATTTATCTACTGAGGGGCATCTGGGTTGGTTCCATATCTTAGCTATGGTAAATAATGCTGCAATAAACATAGTTGTGCTGGTAGCTTTAGTGTGGTCTTGTTTGTAAACATTTGGGTAAATGCCCAAAAGTGGGATTGCTGGGTCATAGGGGAGTTCTATGTGAAGTCTTTTGAGGAACCTCCATACTGCTTTCCAAAGTGGTTGAACAAGTTTACATTCCCACCAACAATGAAGTAAGGTTCCTTTCTGTCCACATCCCCTCCAGCATCTGTTGTTGTTAGAGTTCTTGATTTTTGCCGTTCTAACTGGAGTGAGGTGATATCTCAATGTTGTTTTGATTTGCGTTTCTTTTATGGCTAGGGATGTTGAACATTTCTTCATGTGTCTATTGGCCATCCTTCTTTCTTCTTCAGAGAAGTTTCTCTTTAAGTCTTTCACCCACTTATTTATTGGGCAGTTGTTTCTTTGAGGATTTGTTGTTGGGGGGTTTAATTTTTTGAGTTCCAAGTATATTTTAGATATGAGACCCTTGTCCGTTGTATGGCTAGTAAAGATCTTCTCCCAATCCGTGGGCTTTCTATTGATCTTGCTAGCTATGTCATTTGCCCTGCAGAAGCTCTGCAACTTTATGCAATCCCATTTGTCTAACCTTTCTTTGATTTGTTGTGTTTCCGGGTCTCTATTCAGAAAGTTTCTGCCTGAGCCAAGGAGACCTAGGGTTTCTCCTATTCCATCCAGTAATGTTTTCAGAGTGTCTGCTTTGAGTTCAAGGTCTTTGATCCATTTGGAGTTGATTCTGGTGCAAGGTGATATATAAGGATCTAGCTTCAGTTTTCTACATGTAGTTAACCAATTTTGCCAGCATATTTGGTACATTTTTAAAACCTCTTGATTGTCTTCATCCCTCTCAGTTAACTTGCTCACCCTTTTCTATTTTTTTTTGCCCTACACCACCTTGCCCAGTACCATTAGAGATCTCATAATGGTGGCATCCAAAAAAGATTTTGACAATATGAGGAGAGGTGGTGAAATGTATTTGAAAGCTACTATGCTTTGGCTTTAAACCAGGGGCCAGCAAACCTTTTCTGTGAAAGGCAAGCTAGTAAATATTCTAGTAGTCACTGTGGTCCACCCAATCTCAGTCCCAGCTACTCCATTCTTGACACTGTAGCACAGAGGTGCTGTAGAGAAAACATAAATGTGCATAGCAAGTCCCCATGCAGAGGTATTTATAGACATTGAAATTTGAACATTATATAATTTTCAAGTGCTGCAAATATGCTTTTGAGTTGGCTCAACAATTAAAAATTTAAAACCATTCTTAGCAGATGGGCCTTAGGAAAAGAAAAGTGAGATGGGTAGGATTTTGGCTCTTTCATTTGCAGATCGCTACCTCAGGCATATCTGGGTTTACATGGCAGTTGTGTGAATTGTTGGCATTGTGTTTTGGGGCAAGTTGGTTCACTTTTGTAGTTTCAATTTTGCCCATAAAATGGACTAGCATCTACTTTATGAATTATTGGTGATGATGAAATATGATAACCTATAAACTCATAATAAAATAATTGTTAAGGTAGACACTTTGTAAATGGTAAATATAAAGGCAATATAAAATTTACATCCTTAATGATCAATTTATCACACAAGTTATCATAAATAAATGTTGGTTTCTTTTCTGGCCAAATGGAACCATCTTTATTAAGATTAAAAGGAGTACATGTTCTTTTCAAAAACAAGATAATATGACTATAAAAATCACAAAAATAACAAGATAAGATTCATCCCATAATTCCATTACACATAAGATACCATCATCTTTCTCATTTTATATCTAAGTAAACTGAGGCTTGGGGATGTTAATTTGCTTAAGTTAACATTTATATGGTATTAATTTCTCTCTTAGGAAGATTATTCTTTATTTCAAACCTCTGGTTATGGTTGGGAGTCAACCAAATTCTCATATCCTTTGGCCACATTGTCTGTGTATGGTCCAGAAATGTTTAGTTGCCATGCCCTTCCTCTGATCTGCTATATGATTTGTCATGGTTGACCTTATGACTCAATGGCATGACCAATCAATGGCATTTCCTGGGATAATTTAGATTGAAATTTAATTAGGGATACTCTTTGCTCATGAGATTTGAATAACAGAAATTTAGCATTATTTTGGCCACATACTAAATTTGTGGAAGCAGTTGGCCTGAGAGAATGACCCCAGTGCAAGGAGGAGACAGTGTTGGCCAACTCTGGGAGAGAGAAGATGAGAAGATGAGAGGACTAGAGAGGGGGAGAGAAAGGGGGGAGGAGAGAGAAAGAGAGGAAGAGAGAGTGTGCCAGATGACCCTTGAATGCCTGCATCTGAATATTTCTAAAGGCAATGACTTCCCCATGGTTTGAGGATGAAAATGTTGACCAGATAACCTTTTTTTCCCCCACAGGCCAGTTTGATTTTTTTTTGTCTCCCTTATTTCCAGTCAAAGAAACCTCCCAAAACAAAAACATGAACTGTGTAGATAATGAGAATGAGAACCTAGATCTTTGTAATCTTAGAGCTCTGAGCTTCTCTTTTAATTCTGTCTAAAGACTACTACTACTGCTGATGGCTTGATCTCTCTTTCTCTTTTTTCTTTCCACCTCACTCTTTTCTGACAGTACCATGGCTTGAACTCAAGGCCTTACACTTTTGCTTGGTTTTCTTGCTCAATATGGGAGCTTTATCACTTGACTCATACCTCCAGTTTGGCATTTTGCTGCTTATTTGAAGATGGAGACTCAAAGTCTTTTCTTAGATAGCTTTGAATTTTGATCCTACAGGTCTCAGCTTACTAAATGCCTAGTATCAGAGCTGTAAGCCCCCAAGTGTCTCAGCTTAAAAATAACTACAAGTTAAAATTTGCAACTTAGTGCCAAATTATTATCTAAGTTGGCCTTCCTAATTTATGCTTAGCTAACGATTAACTGCTATGCATCTTCTGTTGGCCAATCAGTCTTTTCTATTTATGCTCTTTTCTGCCTGTTTTGTGCTCTAAGGAGGCTTGTTTGGAAGCACAAGTTCCAGTATTCTGGTTTGTGGTAAGGATGGAGAGAGGTTAATTTGGGGTCTTCATCTCTTATTGTTCCTGGATTGGCTGCTTCCCTTGATCTGAGGTCACAGGCCCTGGTGGTTGAACCTGTCCACTCAGCTTTGCGCTTCTTGTTTAAAGCCCTGTGCACTTCAAGATGCCTTGTGGGCTCTATCTTCTGCAACCACACCCTAGAAATAAATCCTCTTAAATGTTCTTGAAGCTACCCAATCTGAGTGTGCTCTTTGTTTCCTGTCTGGACTTTGAGTAATATTGTTTATACAAAAATCATCTTTGCCTCACATTTCATGTCAAGATATGGCATTACCCACGTTTTTAATCATTTCAATTCTCATAAGGGGAAAATGGCATCTTGTTTTAATTTATATTTTTTTGATTATTATTGAGCTTGAACATCTGTTCATATGTTAATTGGCTATTTGCATATTTCTGTTAATTGCTTGTTAATATTCTTTGCCCATTTTTCTTTTGGGTGATCTCTCTCTTTCACCCCCTCTCTCTCTTTCTCTTTCTTTTTCTGTCTCTCTTTGATTCCTATTATGAGTGAAATGTTTATTTTCTATTATATTTCCCAACTGATTCTTGGTAATCTAAGTAAAAACATTGATTTGATATTTTGTTCCATATGTTTCGTCTGAATTCTTTTATTCATGATAATAGAGTTTGCTCAGTTCTCTTGACTTTCTAATATTATTTGCAGTGAATGATAGTACTCAGTCTTCCTTTCTAATTTATGCTACAATTTCCTCTATCCTGTTTTGGCCAGATCCTATAAAACACTGAACCATGCAAGTGTTAATGGGAATCATTGGCCAGTAGGGGTGTTAGAAAGAATCTCTGTCTCCTCCTTAGCTTTTCCAAGAGAGGGATTCACAGAGCTACCTCTTAAGAAACATTTGCACTTGTCTGGGAAGCAATGCTCAAGTCTTTGAAAATCCCTGTGCACAGAAACCGGGTTTTTGTTGTTTTTGTTTTGCTCTTGCCAGATATAACTGTGATATTGAATTTCATGATGTACATTATAAAGTTCAACAATTTGCATAGATCCTGAAGGACCAAAATATAAACAAAATAATTTATAATAATGTAGCGAAACCTCTATGGTTTAATGTATAAACTCAGACTTCATTAATTTTTAGACAATTATTTTAAGGTTTATTTACTATGCCTGTCTTCAGTTATTATTACTACTGAAAGATAAGCCATTGTATTTTATATTTTAGGGATCATGTATGGCATCTTCCTTTGGATGTGTTTTGCCTTCAAAGGAAGCAATTGAGATGAAAAAAAAAAGAACACTAAATGAAAGAAAGTCTGGTGTAAGGATGGCATATTATTATTGCTCCTTTTTCTTTTTTTAAATTTAATTTGATTTTATTGTAAAAGTGATGTACAGAGGGGTTACAGTTACTTAAATAAGGTAATGAGTACACTTCTTGTTGAACATTGTTACCCCCTCCCTTGTTTTCTCCCATTTTCCCTCCCTGCAACTCCCCTCCCCCCAAAGTTGTAAAGTTCATTTCCAACATAGTGTCTTGTGAGTATTGCTGTTGTTGCATGGGTTCACCCTTTATCCATTGTCTCACCAGTTTGTTATTCCTCTTCCCTTCCCCAAATCAGATAATCATGTATACAAGACACAAGGCACCAAAAAAAAAAAAAAAAAACCCAAAACAAAAAACAGTGACAACAGAGGATAAACCAAAAGGGAAAAAACTCCCGAAAGATAAAAAGAAATAACTTCACACAGTTCATTAAAACAACAACAACAAGGGGGCTGGGAAGGTGGCTCAGTGGTAGAGCACTTGCCTTGCATGCTTGAGGCCCTGGGTTCGATTCCTCAGCACCACATAAACAAAAAGAAAAAAGCCGGAAGTGGCACTGTGGCTCAAGTGGTAGAGCGCTAGCCTTGAGCTGAAGAGCTGAGGGACAGCACCCAGGCCCAGAGTTCAGGCCCCACGACCGGACCAAAACAACAACAACAACAACAACAACAACAACAAACCTCTTGTTTCCATATCTTGGAGTTCATTTCGATCAGCATCATTTTATATAGTCTTATGCACATAGCTATTGAACTATTGTGATCTTCTGCTAGGACTATCCTAGACATACTAATTATTACAAATGAGGGAAGCCATGGAGCCTATGTTTCTTTGAGACTGGCTTACTTCACTCAATATGATTTTTCCAGGTCTTTCCTTTCCTTACAAATGGGGACATGCCATTCTTTCTGATGGAAGCATAGAATTCCATTGTGTATACATACCATATTTTCTTGATCTATTCATCTACTATTCATCTTAGCCATGGTAAATAATGTTGCAGTGAACATGGTTGTGCTAGTTCTTGCTCCTTTTTCTTCCATCTCTCTTCTCTCTCTCTTTCTCTCTCTCTTTCTCTTTCACACACACACACACACACACACACACACACACACACACACACACCTCAACAAACAATTTCTATCCATCAATGCACCTCAAGTTACCATTTTCTTCATTCGTTTCTTCTTTCCTTCCTATTTTCCTTTCTCCCTCCTTTCCATTCTGCAAATACATCCTTAATTACCTCCAGATAAATTTCTTCAATCCCAACAAAAAGTTAAAAGTTATTCTTATCATTACTGATAAAAATAGTTAATAATATGGAATCCTGGCAACAATGGAGTAAAAAGGCATTTTCCTTTTCTAGGGTCTGGAAGTTTATTTTTTATTGAAAGTTTTCTCTAACATAGTTTGACTTTACATTGTATTATCTTGTTTGGATATAGTGTATATTTGTTTATGTGTTACAGTGTAATATTGCAATATATGTAAGCAACGTGTAATGATCAGATCAAGCTAACTGGCACATTTATGCCTCCAACCAGTACTCATTTCTTCATGTTGGAAACTCAAAATCTTTTCTACTAGTGATTTTGAATTATACAATAAATTGCTGTTGGCCATAATTATCTACTGTGCTGTAGAATATCAGGTGTTAATTCCTCCTATCCAACTGTACCCCTGAATCTGCTAACCAGCCTCTCTTCTTCCTCTTCCCTCTACCTTTCCCATTCTTTGCTATGATGACTTTACTATTTCTTTTTATTTTCTTTATTTCTTTTTTGGCAGTTGTGGGGCTTGAACTCTGGGCCTGGGTGCTGTCCCTGAGCTCTTCAGCTCAAGGCTAGTGCTCTACCACTTGAGCCACAGTGCCACTTCTGGTTTTCTGGTGGTTTATTGGAGATCAGAGTCTCATGGACTTTCCTGCCCAGGCTGGCTTTGATCTGCAGAACTCAGATCTCAGCCTCCTGAATAGCTAGGATTATAGATGTGAGCCACCTGTGCCATGCTGACTTTACTATTTCTATGAGACTAATGTTTTAAACTCCCAACTCTATGTGAGGAGGACGCTCAGTATTTGTATTATCTGAGGAAATTATTTTTAAAATTATTGTAAGTTCACCATTAATACATGCTATTAAGTATTCACTCGGAACTAAGCCCTAACACTGGACTGGTAGCTAGGGAGCTTGAAAAGCTCAAAGGCCTCTTGAGAATATTCATCTTCATTTGCTTGCTCTTCCTATGAAATATATTATTGGTAGAACATTTAAGAATAATAAAGCATCTTTTATTCAATTTGACTTTCCATTTTCTTTAATTACTAGTATTGAAACAGTTTTGCTCTATGCTATATTTCACTGTGAATCTTTCAGCTATGCTATAAGACTAAATTAAGCTTTTATAGATTTGTTTTAGTATAAACCTTATCCCTACTTACTGCTTCTAGGGTAATACTCATTATAAATTAAGCAACAACAACAACAACTGCTATGTGAATAAGTTCTTAGAAAACAACTCAGTTATAAATTGGCATTTTCCTGGATAAAAAGAAATCCCCAAAGTTAGTTCAATTAGGTCAAATTTGTGGTATGAATTTAAGTTTTATCTGTAAATTAATATATAATTACAGATTCTTTTAATGCTCATCTTAATTGCTATCCTATCATTTTAGCAATATAGCTTTCATTTAAAAATCAATTTGGAATTTCAGAGTTTAAAAGTTGAGATCCATGACATTATGTTAAATAGAATGTTAAACCAGTTTCTCTCTCTCTCTCTCTCTCTCTCTCTCTCTCTCTCTCTCTCTCTCTCTCTCTCTCTCTCTCTCTCTCTCTCTCTCTCTCTCTTTTCTGGACAGGGTTGGGAGAAGAGCTTGGTAAAATGTCTTTTCCATTCATTAGAACAAGAAGAAAACATTTATTATTGCCTATTAATTTGGGGATTTTACTTACCAAAAATAGCCACGTAGCCTGGTACAAAAACACATATTACATTAGAGCTGTAACACTATTAGGTTTGTAAGGAAGAGCTGCTAAATATATTTTGAATATCACAAAGACTGTTTCTTGCCTGGAGCATGCTCTTTGTTATATCCTGTATCTCGTCTTCTTATCTTATTCATGAGGAGAAGTGAATCTCAGTAAAGTCTATAGCTTGTGTTATGTTTAAACTCTCCTTACTGAACCAATATGTTCACAGATAAGATCAATAAAATATGTGTAAACCTTTGAAATTTAGATTGGAGAGGAGGCTGCCTAATCAAACTCTGGTACTGAATCTTATACAACATACACCAGCCTTTTAATTTTATATTCAGGTCCTGATAGACCAGAGGACAAACCAAACACATCTACAATCTTCTGGATTAAATTAAGATGGTTTTCTGAAATCAAGAACAATTTTCCCTGCCCCCCCAAAAAAAACCCCTCAAAACAAAACAAAATGAAATTCTGGATACACTTATGAGGAATTATTATGTATTAAGTATTATGTATTGAGGAACTATTATTTATTATAGAGGAATTGCATAGCAGTTATTCATTTTATTTCTTTGTCTAATATTAAAATTTTGAATTAAAAGTTTAATGTTTTCCCCTGTGTAGTTGGGCCATTGGTTCAAGATGCAGTCTGAGGAAGTGTGGGGCAATGCAATGTGTCTTTCACGCAGCATTTTTATGGCGCTGATATCTAATGCTGGCTCTGTGAGGTCATGGGTTCTCAAGTCATGCAAGTGCTAAATTCCTTCTGAAGCTTTCAAGAAGTATTTTAATTAAGTTTTCAAAATTGCCTTTGGATCATATTCACAACTCTTTAGTGCTTTATTTCCATTAACAAAATAGTAATTAAAATTAAATTTTAAAAGAAATAACCACAGTAGGTCATTCTTTTATTAACTTGAGATAGATAATGAACCTGTCCTATATAAAGATGGAGCTAAATCTGTGGAGAGGCTGGGGATAGTGTATTTTAATTAAGGTAATCCTTATTTGCATCTAACAAACAGCATCCCTACTTAGAAATTTAAGACCTTAGTGATACATATTAGTACATTACCCAACAAATCTAATAGAGATTTAATGCCTATGTTTTACGGAGCAATTTGTCATAAATTAAGAACATTTGCATAGTAAATTTCAAGGATGTTATTCTTTGCAGTTTTCTATAATTAAGGAACACATTCAACATTAAAATTTTATAATTTTTGCAGTGCTAGGGATGCTGGCTTTGTTATTAAACTGAGCTTCATTTCAGCTGCTTATAACCCCATGGAAAAGCCTAGCTTTAATAAAAACATAATAAATGGACTGATTCTAAGGTTTTTTTTTAACTCTTAAATCTTAGCGATGGCTTGTATGTTTAAGCATGCAAAATATAACTCTGAAGATATCTATTTAGTTGGGTAGGGAGTGTTTAATCATTTAACAAACAGGCCAATGAGACTTACCCCAATCACAGTGCTAAATAGTTTGAGCCAGCTGCATAATATATAAATTAAGTGTTCACTAATTGGGAGTATAGATAAGAATCTTTACTTAGCTAAAGGTTCAAAATATTAGTATCTACTTTAGTAAGTTAGAATAGCAGAGTTAAAGAACCCATTTTAATTAAGAATGGCAACGTTATCCTAAAGTTTCTTTTATTTTGATAGTTACGATAATTTTGATATGTGGATTTTATTAGAGATCATGATTTGAGGAAATATACTTTAAGGTAAGATCACCTGTGGTCATCTGGATTTTTGATTTATGGTGACAACTTTTGTCACTTGGGCTTTTTATTTTATTTTATTATTATTAAGTAGTTGTATAGAAGGGTTACAATTCCAGTCAGGTGACTTCTTTTGTGTGCCGGTACTGGGGCTTGAACTTAGGGCCTTGTACTCTTGCTTGGCTTTTTCACTCATGGCTTGCACTCTACCATTTACTTGAGCCAGACCTCTACTTCTGGTATTTTACAGGTTAATTCGAAATAAGAGTCTCTCAGATTTGTCTGCCAGGCTGGTTTCCAACCGTGATCTTCAGATCTCAGCCTCCTGAGTAGCTAGGATTACAGGGGTGAGTCACTAGCACCTGGCGCTCTCTCTCTCTCTCTCTTCCTACCTTTTTATTTATGACAATATCTCATTATGTATCCAATAACTGTGTTCAAACTCACCATCTTGCCTCAACCTCTCTGAGTACCACCGTGACTGACTTCTTCTTCTTCTTCTTCTTCTTCTTCTTCTTCTTCTTCTTCTTCTTCTTCTTCTTCTTCTTCTTCTTCTTCTTCTTCTTCTTCTTCTTCTTCTTCTTCTTCTTCTTCTTCTTCTTCTTCTTCTTCTTCTTCTCCTTCTTCTCCTTCTCCTTCTTCTTCTCCTTCTCCTCCTTCTCCTCCTTCTTCTTCCTCTTCTTCCTCCTCCTCCTTCTCCTCCTCCTCCTCCTCCTCCTCCTCCTCCTCCTCCTCCTCCTCCTCCCCCCTCCTCTTCCCCCTCCTCCCCCTCCCCCTCCTCCTCCTCCTCCTCCTCCTCCTCCTCCTCCTCCTCCTCCTCCTCCTCCTCCTCCTCCTCCTCAGTTGGGGGGTTTGAACTCAGGGCCTGGGAGCTGTCCTTGAGCTCTTTTGTTCAAGGCTAGTCTTCTACCACACAGAGCAACAGCCCCACTTTTAGCTTTCTGGTGGTTATTTGGAGCTAAGAGTCTCAGAAGCTTTCCTGCCTGGGCTGGCTTTGAATCCTGATCCTCAGATCTCAGCTTCCTGAGGAGTTAGGATTGCAGGCAGGTGTGAGTTACTAGCTTTCACTTGGACATTTTTACCTGAGTGATTTAGAGTATGAAGCTTTCTCAGAGAAGGAATTTATACTTTATTGTTTACCTTTGGGCCAGGGAAATGCTGCACCAATGTGCTACATTCCTATCTCTAAATGTAATGTATCCAAAGTCTAATTAAGATTTTATGGAATGGCCATTAAACATTTATCATTATTAATTTTTAAGTTGTTATTATAAAGGTGATGTACAGAGAGGTTATCATTTCATAAGTCAGGTAATGAGTACATTTCTTTTTGGGCAATATCACCATTTCCTTTTTTCTCCCCCAGTATTTTCCTCATATCCCCACCTACAAGTTGCATAGCTTGTTTTCAACATAGTAATTTTTATTTATTTATTGTTGGTTGTGGGGCTTGAACTCTGAGCCTGGGCGCTGTCCCTAGGCTAGTCAGTTCGAGGCTAACATTCTACTACTTGAGCCACACCGCCACTTCTGGTTTTCTAGTGGTTCATTGGAGATAAAAGTTTCATGGACTTTCTTGCCCAGGCTGGCTTTGAACTGTGATCCTCAGATCTCCGTCTCCTGAGTACCTAGGATTATAGGCATGAGCTACTGTTGCCTGGCCTAATATTTAATTTTTAATTTACTAAGAATTCTGAAGTATTTAGGGACTTTGTTTTTTTTATCATATATTGGACATGGTAGATGACATTATTTCATGTTATATGACTAAGCAGAGTTATATAACTAAGACTCACTGAGAATGACTAGTTTATTCTCTGTGTCAAAGAATTTGACACAAATGTTTTAGACTAAAACTACTTCAAGGCTGTTTTGTTGTTCTGGCTGCAAAGTTCTAGACAGGCACTCTTACATTTGACCCAGGCCTCCAGTGTTTGCAGAGGTTTAGAAATTCAATAAAACTTGGTGAGAGACATTAGTCAACTTGCATGCTAAATCATGGCTGACCCTATCTGCTTCCATTATAGTCCTAAGAGTTAAAGTAGCATCAAATAGTTCAATATTTATGCAATCCTCTCTTTCACTGAGCACTTCAGCTTTATTAACTCATTTAATTTCTACTACAACCTTATGATGTTGTTTTTATTGACAATTTTCCCTATAGGAACACCAAGGCAACAAGATAAAAAAATTGTACATATAAAGAAGTCATAGATGTGAAATGCAGTCTGATGTCACAGTCCAGGGTGTTGACAATGTTGCTATTCTGCCATCTTTATTGGGGAAGGTGGAGACTTGGTTCCACAACATGTTAGGGTCCAGATCTTTCTTCCATTGTTTATTTTTGTGATTTGTGGTAGCTCTAATAGAGGGCACAGATGGGGACAATGTACAAAGAGCATCAAAAGAGAGTATTTGTGTCACTGGGGCTCAGTGTCACCTTGCATGTTGGCTGGTCAATTCCTTTGTGTTACCCGAGGTGAATCACCTCCATTCCTTCAATTTCCTGCTCAGGAAGGCAAGGATGACAAAACCCACATCACTGGCGTCTTGAGTTGTTTCATGTCACCTACTAGCGAATGTCAGGTAAGGGCTTTATACACTGTAGTAGTTCTTGTAATTGGCCTACTTATTTCACCCAAGAGAAACAAGGCTCTCAGTAGAATTCATTTGCCCAGACTACCGGCACGCAAAACTTAAGATCTACTTTATTTTTGACAATGAAGTAGATCTTTGGAGGTTAGGGGTTTTATAGTTGTGTGTAAAGCGAAGAGAACTTTGCCATGCAATGTATACATCTTCCCTTGTGATCCAATGACAAACAGCTGCATAAGATCTCAGGCTCATTCATGGTAGAAAACCCAAAATGTTTGTACTGTGTGTTTACTTGCAGTTAAGCCTTGGGAGAGTTAATGGTGAGTTTTGGAAAGAAAGTCTATAACATAGTTTCATTTGGAAAGAGGGAAAGGATTTTGTTTTTTAATTTTAATAATGTGTGCCAGGTATTGTACCTGGATTGAGTAAATACATTTCATTTTTATGAGCACTGAGTAATTAGCAGAGGCTGTCTGTGATGCTGTGTTACGATGGATTCTGAGCCAGCAGGGAGGAGTTCCAGGGCTGAGGGTGGGTGGGTTAGAAAATAGACTGTGTGCTTCTTGCTCAGGATGTAACCATGACAATATCACCCCGAGCTCCAGTCTGAGTCATGTTATATTACAATCTCACTCTATGAATAAAGTACTTTGAAGATGCTGTCTTGGACTGTTTTCTATTGTGCTCTGCAGGTATGGCAGTATTTTATTCATATATTCTATGACATTTGGTGCTTTTGGTCATTTCATTCTATCTTGATACGACCAATGTTAAAGAGCTTATTTTCAAATGGAAGTTATTATTTGTCTTAGATAGATAACAAAAGCATCATCCCTGCCTTTTAAGAATTTAGAGTTTAAAATAGACACAGTATCACCAAACAATAGTTTGAACATACATGTATATATACATACATACATACATACATATATATATATATATAAAACAAGAACCTACAAGTTGAACAAAACATTTTGTTTTTCTAGACTTGTTTCTTCTCTATCTTACTCAGCATGTGCTAATCAATTTGCATATGGGTTTGCAAAAACAGAAAATACTAATGGATCAATTGTAATGGGAAAAGAGTGAAACTGTCAAAGTCATACAGTTCATTAATTTCCCCCCATACCTCTTATTAATGTTATACTCTTGATCCATGATTGCTGCTGTAGACATTAACTTAAAAAAATTCATTGCACGAAATAAAAAATTTTCTTGCCAGTTTTTAAAATATCATTTGGTATGTTCATAAGTTTTGCAGAATCTCCAATAAATCTACTGAAATTTCTTGAATGAAAGGAATGTTAAATCATACTTTTTACTTCTGTTTTCTCCTCTGTCTGTCTCTGTCTGTCTCTCTGTGTGTCTCTCTTTTGTTCACAAAGAGAACAGACCAGTTTGTCAAGAACCTACCCTAGAAAGTGAGAGATCAGACAGTAGGGGTTCAGAGGAGCTGAGTTTTGCTTTGTCTCATCCTGAAGTGGGACACCATAAAGTGTCTCAGTGTCTCAGGACAATTTGTGTGAACTGTCAGTTGAAAGCACTGACAGTGTTCCATTAGTAATGAATTATGGGAACAATTTTATTAATTTCTTCACCTCTGCCAGTATATATTAGTGTAAGTTACTCAACCAAATATCAAAAGAACCATTGCATTTTAACCTTTGAGTCTTTTTTACTGTGTAGCCAGGAACAGTAAAAAAAATAAATTAATATGGCAGTCCTTTTTTTTTAAATGACTGGAGATAAGGCATGAACATAATTTTTTCCTGTTTTTAATTTAATAGCAGGTTTATAGTTTTATGCAAAACCATTCACATTACATTTGACCCTCTGGGCGCTGCTTTTTCTCCCCCCCCTCCACCCCCGTGGATATAATTTTGAGTCTTTAATAATCTGTTGTTAAATCCACTCTGAGTTTGATTAATGAATTGTGATGAACCCATGCATTAATTTGCAGGTTTGGTCTGATGCCCTAAAAGGCTGCTTTGTTGTGGATGTATTATTAATGTAACCCCTTCATGAAGAGGGCCATCGGAGGGCAGTGTGACCCAAATAATGGACAAGCTACACATCTGGGAGTTTCATTCATGCAGCTCTACAAGTGAAGGTGCAGTGATATTATTTCAAAGAGAGAATCCTGAGTTGGTGGAATGCCCTAGAATGGGGTGGGGAGGGCGCAGACCCTGAGGAGGGGTGTCTGTGGAGGGAACTCAGGGGAGTTGGTGAATTGAGCAGGAAGAAGTCTTCCATTTGATTAACTCCTAACTGAAACATAATAGTCTATTCAATTATAAATGTAGTCATGACACTGAGGAATTATTAGCCCAATGTGTGACTCTGTCATCACTAAGAAGCCACAGATCTTTTCAGAACATGGTACAGGATTTATAAGCATCCTTGATGCTTATAAAAACAAAAACAAAAACACACCAAAGCAACCTCATTAAGATACCTGCTCAACTAGTTACTTAAAGTAAATGTATATATATATATATATATATGTTTATATATACATGTATATGTAGATATATATATATATGATTTTATCAGTAACTTAAAAATATGGATTAAGTTAATTGATAATCTTTTAGACATTTAAACACGTAATTCTGAAGCTGGGTTGGGCCCCGGTGGCTCATACCTGTAATCCTAGCCATTCAGGAGGCTGAGATCTGAGGATCACAGTTCAAAGCTGGCTTGGGCAGGAAAATTTGTGAGACTCTTATCTTCACTAAACTACAAAGGAGCTTGGCTAGGGCTCCAATAGTAGAGCACTAGCTTTGTTTAGGAACAGTGCTCAGGAACTGAGTTCAAGCTCCAGGACAGACAGACAGACAGACAGATGGACACACACACACACACACACACACACACACACACACACACACACACACAAACAAAATGTAATTCTGAGAAGGACCCTTCCTTCTCAGAGGTCTATGGCTTCCCATGGTGCTGAGAGGCTATTTATTGTCTATGCTACCATTGCTTCAGTTGGAGTACCAAGACATTTGGTGTTCCTCAGGAACAGGTTCAAGGTCAGAACTTGTCCTGAGTGAGGTCAGATGACAGCAGTATCTGAGTCCTGCTGATGTTACTTATACCCATCCTTCCTCCTCCTCAGCAACTGGAAGCCATGAATTATTTGTCTTATTCACTGACACTTCCCAAGCAAATATTTTATCATCTGACCCATACAAGCACTTAGCAGCTAATGAACATATGATATAGTTAAGAAATAATTTTTTTGCTTTATTTGAATGAACATGGGTTTTAGAGTCATTTTTTTAAAAAAAGAAATGACAAAATCCAGCATAGACATTCTAAAATGTTTATTGCATTGCAACAGACATTTACAAGCATTAGAAATGTTTATGGGAACTGCTAATAACCAGCTTATTGTCCAGCAGCTCAGTTTCTCAGAGCACTGTAGACTCTCATAACTGATTTATTTCAGAGCATTGTTATAATTAAACAAAGAGAACTAGAATTCTCCAAAGGCAAATATAGCTGCAGAGAGATAGGAAAATTAGATTAAGGAAGAAAATTAGCATGTGTATTGGGAGTGTGTGTAAATGTGTGGATATGTTTGTGTGTCTCTGGGTACACAAAGACCCAACCTGGTAAGAGAGACTTTAGGCTGTAAGTTGCCTTAGAGATTATTTTTCAATTTAATTTAACAAGTATTGAAACAGAAGCACAAAGAGGTTAAGTGACCAGTGACCTCCTAATTGCTAAATCCAATAAACCCTTCTCAGACCTTATCTTATTCGACCACAGGATTGCATTGTGTGTTGTTTACCTTTTCCTTTTCCTGGAAGCTTACATATGGGCCTTTTTGTGTGTGGGGGGGTCTTTTCTGCCCTGTTTTTCCCATCCCTGCTTTCTACCTTCTCCCAGGATGACATATCTTTTATACACTTCTAATCTCCTCAGGTAGAGCTTTGTTCTAGTTCAGTGTTTATCCACTTTCTTTACTATTCTTTCTTAAATAGTATGTGTGTGTGTGTGTGTGTGTGTGTGTGTGTGTGTGTGTGTGTGTGTGCGCGCGCGTGTGTGTGTCCATGTGCATGTGCACATGTGCATGTATGAACATGCCTGTGCTAGTCCTGGGGCTTGAATGCAAGTCCTGGGTATTATCCCTTAGCTTTTTCACTCAAGGCTGGAACTCAACTACTTGAGCCCCAGCTCCACTTCTGGCCTTTGGCTGGTTAATTGGAGATCAGAGTCTCATGAACTCTCGGGTCTGGGCTGGCTTTGAACCACAACTCTCAGATCTCAGCCTTTTTCCTAGCTAGGATTACAAGCTTGAGCCACTAGTGCCTGGGTTATACTCTTTAGCCTGTTGTATGCTCCTTGAAGGCAAAGAACACATGAAGTTTCTTCAGATTTAGCAGAGAAAAACATTTGATTTGCAGATAAACCTCCCCCATACCCCATGTCTCCCCATTCACAATACCGACCTGCGTGGGGTCTGGGCTGAGGTGTATATGGGATAGGTTTACTCTGCCTTCTCTTTCTATAGTCAGTGTAAGAACACAGCCTGTGGTCAGCATCTGGACGTCAAACAAGTGTTTTTTTATTCTATGTATGTCCCCAAATTGGAGTTTTGACTGTAGACATAGACATTCGATATAATACTGGACACAATTATTAAAAATACTTCCTTGTGTACATCCTTTTCAAACATAATTCCTTTATTTTCTGTGGCCCCTCTAAGAACACACATCATGTCTTATTGTATTTTAAGGGTTCAACCCTGTCCCTATGTGCTTACAAAATGAAGGACTTTATTCTAGATGCTGATGACCCAGCAGCGAGCAAAATCGAATCCTTTGTCTTCTTGGAGATTATATTCTACTGACTGAATATAGACAATAAATAAGTTAAATATACAGTATGCCAACGTTGTTCACAGCTATGCAGAAAAATAAAGCAGGAAATGGGACATAAGTGTTCAAGGATGGAACTGATTTGTTTTTCTCCCCAAGCTGGCTGAATGTTGTCTTTCACATCTCAGCTGATGGCAGCTCCTTTTTCCCAGTTGCTTGGATACAGTCCCTAGAAAATCACCCTTCTTTTTCACTCTCATCCAACCTGTTAGGAAACCTTATCTTTTTTACCTTCAAAATATATCCAGAATCTGACCACTATTTCTATCAAAACATCCTTGGTCTAAGTACCATCAGCTATCACATGGATGATGGTGGTAGTGCTTGAGATGAACTTTCCTTTTCAACACAGCAACCAGAACGAGTTGTTTACAGGGTTAATAAGATGGTTCCATTCCTCTTTCCAAAACAATAGCGCCCCTTGCTTCATTTGGAAAATCAGCATCATCAAAATGGTCCTATGGTTCTTCATGGTCCCGGACAACCCCCCTACTCCTTTCTTCTCATGTCACCTCTCTTTCTCACCTCTAGGTGACCAACCTAGCCATCTTCGTTGCCCTGGACTCCTGGGTTTAGCACTACAAGTAATAGGCTAGTGCTTTCCACTTGAGCCACAGCTCCACTTCCAGCTTTTTGGTAAGAGTCTCATGGATTTTCCTGCCCAGGCTAGCTTAAAACTGAGAGTCTCAGGTCTCAGCCTCCTGAGTAGCTAGGATTACAGGTATGATCCAGGCTCCAGGAAAGATGTTCTGTCTAACCAAGGATTAGACCCAGTTTCATTAAAGAAGTCCCTAACTATTGTTTTTTCTCACTCTTACAAGAATCATTCTAGTAGGATCATTTTGATGGGATTCAGGGTACATGATTATGCCACAGACATTGTACATGAAGCAATTTGTGTTTTGACTGGTGATAAATTGATAATCACCAACCCAGCTAAGCCAGTCCACAGAGAGGCAGTTAATATTGTGAAACTTCAATAAAGTCGGCTGTCAATGCGATAGATATTGCAGGTGAACTCCTTGATCTTTCATTGTAATCCTTTGAATCTCTGTTATCCATCACTCTATAACACATTTGTTTAGCAGGGAAATAGGCTTCTAAAATCTCACCATCAAAGTAAGCCTCAACAATAACACTTCTAAATCTGACACGTCAGTCTCAACAACACTGTCAGAACACTATTTAGCTATCAAATTTAGTGAGGTGATGTAAATTTACAGAAGGACAGGAAGAGATTGAAGAGTGTTCTCTTTCGTTTTCTTGGACAATAAAAAAGTATTTGAAGTGCTTGCTCCCCCATTTCCTTTCCTAAGCAGGCATTAGAGAAATGGGTATCAATATAAAGCATCCTCCTTCTCTGATTGGTCCACATGTAGACTTTTAAAAAGCTTATGTGATTTCCTTACTGTTAAATCTTAAGTGGTACAAAATAGAGTACGATTTGGATTTAGAAAATAGAGCTTTATTTTTTACCACTGTAAACAAAAGGGCTGGGGGTGTGGCTCAGTGGAAGAACACTTGGCCAGCAAGGCCCTGGGTTGGGTCCCCAGTAGTACAAAAAGAAATAAAGAATGTAATAATGATATATGTTCTTTCATAGGAAAAAAAAGAGCCATTCATATTTGTTGTTGTTATCTGGTACTTTTTTTCTGCCAGTCCTGGGACTTGAACTTCATAAGGTTCTATGCTCAAAGGTAGCACTCTACCACTTGAGCCACAGCTCCTCATCTGGACTTTTGGTAGTTAATTGGAGCTAACAGTCTCATGGACTTTCCTCTTTGGGCTGGCTTTGAACCCATCCTCAGATCTCAGCCTCCCTAGTAGCTAGGATTGCAGGGAGAGCCACAGGTACCCAGCTAGAACTTAGTTTTATTGTTAAAAAATTTAATTCTTTCTGGAGAGGTTGTATTCCACAAAGGCCAAGTCTTAAGAGTGAAACTAGTCATTACTCCAGTTAGCGTTTCCAGGACATGACTCTTAATGAAGAAGGAGACATTTACTCTTTCTCCGGTATATTTGGAATGTATGGGAACATTCTAATGAATGATCTTATTGTATGTGGTTCAATCTCCCCAGGGAAGAGTTTTCTCTTATTTAATCTCAGGAAATAGGATCAGCTCAGCCAAGGTATTATAGAGCCTAAGGAAACACTTCCTGTATTTAAATGAAGAGCTACAAAGTTGCTTAAAGGGGTTTGACTAATTAGAATTCCAGTGGAGCAAGATTGGGAAGCATTTGGACTAAATCTGAATCCACTTCTATTTCTGGTGGGAATTTTGAAGGGATTTTTTTTTTTTTTTTGCATAGTTTCCCTAGGCGGTCAATTACAGACCTTCTTTTCCTAGTAATTTCTGAATTCATTATTCTCAAATATCAAAATGCATAAAGGAAAAATACATTCTTTTAGCTATGGTAGAAGATACAGTGATTCAACCAAAGGTTTCTTAGGGTTTAGAAGAAAAAAATATGTGGATTTTTCTCATCTTTATTCATCATGACTTTGGAAGAATGGGAAATAAGACCTGAGGTACCAGAACTCTCTTTGTGATAGCAAGCTTCATGATAACCAGGACACGTGTGTGACCCTCTAAGTCTCTCAGAGCACCATGCACAGTATTTTGGTACCATATACATACTCAGTAAACGTGTAATTACATTTACTGATGTACATTTTCCTAAAGGTTCTCCTTTGATATTCTACAACATTCTGGTAATTTAGAGGAAAAAGCCAAACAAAAAAAAGTTCCAAAGTCTGTTACAAGACTCTTTTGACCACTTGATTTTTTTGACCAATAGGGCCTTCCTAGTGTTAGTAAAACTCTGAGAGTTCACGAAAAGTTTGCGTTGATTTTGACCCTATACTCATTAAATTGAGCAAAATGGTGAGGCGAGAATAATGTTTCAAAAATATTTTTTATACATGTGGTACAGTGCATTATTCTTTCCAAAATGAAAATTCTTTCCAACATGCTAATTAAAGTAAATTTTCACAGGTTTACTGGAAGCACTGAATAATATTTTGATCCTACTAATAAGCAGCAGAATGAAATGTTCAAGAGATATGTGATAATAGCTAAGATCTATTGAATGCTTGCATTAGCTATTGCCTTTATTTCCTTCACATCCAAGAAATTACTTGAGTCTTTCATGCAAAATTGAATTTGGGACTATGACCAGCATTTTATATAAGAAAGAACCCGAACTTTTCATATTGATGAATTATGGTTTAGGTAACAAGGCAGCTTGTACCCAATGTGGTAATTTACTTTTTATTTCTTTTGCCCAGCTTTCATGAACAATTATGATCATGTATATATAACATGAATCTTAACCATTTTAATGGTTTTAAATTATATAATTTGGTGGCATTAAACACACTACCATATGATCCTACCACCTCCTTTTTCCATCTTTACCAATTAAACTTCTGTATTTATCATTCCATGCCTCTTCCTTCCTGTTGTTTATTTTTTTCCAACCTCCAAAACTACCATTCTACTGCCTGACTGCAAATTTGACTACTTCAGGTATCAGGTGGGATCTATTCTTAATTTTTAGAAATATTTTCCATTTTTAAAAATTGCTCTCTCTCTCTTTCTCTCTGTCTTTCTGTGTGTGTGTGTGTGTGTGTGTGTGTGTGTGTGTGTGTGTGTGTGTGTATGTGTGTGTATGTATGTGTGTGTGAGTCCTAAGGCTTGAACTCAGGGCTTGTGTGCTGTCCCTGAGCTCATTTGCTCAAGGCTAGTGCTCTACCACTTGAGCTACAACTCTGCTTCTGTTTTTTTGATGGTTAATTGGTCTTATGGACTTTCCTGTCTAGGTGGCTTTGAAAAGATCTTCAAATCTCAGTCTAGTGAATAGCTAGGATTACAGGTGTGAGCCACCAACAGCTGACTAATAATCTGCCTTTTTAAAAAAAGAGTGATTTGCTACATTTTAGGCTTAATAAATGTTCTTTAAGCCCTAAGTATGTGAGCCTATGTTAATTTTCATAGTTACCTTAAAGCATTTGGATTTTTAATAGCATTTCATCAGGTTTTTTTCCAAGGACTTGACAGAAGATTTTGAACCCTCTGTCTCCTGTTTCTCATTCTTGTGTATCTCTCTATTCTAGGGCATCTTAGGGCATTGGACTTTGGGTAATTTTGTTAAATGTTCCCAGACAGTATTCATGTGCTCTGTGAGATTCCATAAATTTCTGACCCAGTGACCTTGTAGGCAGACTAGATGAGTCCACAGGGCAGTCTGAAGCATTCTCAGAAGGAAGGCAGCTAGCAAACCCAGAAAAGGAACCCAGGCAATACACATTATTATTTATTATCCAGGGATTGAGAGCCCCTTAAACCTGTTCACATAAAAAAGCATTAAGAAAAACTAATTTAAAAATAAATTAGTTGTACTTTTCTGGTAAATCAAGAAAGTCTCACTTTGGTAATCATCCTTTAGTTGGGGGTGAAAATAACTCCTCTTTTGGGGAGTCATACTACATTCAGTGATAGTGGATGGCCAAGCGATTAGGGCAGTGTGAGAATTCCACCAATGAGTAAAAAAGATTCCAACTGGGCTCCAAACAAAACTATTCATACCATCTTGGTTGGTCAAAGAGGTCTTAGCATTTGAAAGGTGCTCAGTGTAAGTATGTTTTGTTTGAACAAAACTGGAGAAACTTCCGAGGGTTCTTGATGAGGAGGATTTTGGTGCTAATTATAATTATACCTGGCGACAGAAAAATCGACCTCCGCAGAGGAAACCACCACGTGGAGGACCCTGGGAGCTGACAGGTGCTGAACTGTCATGGGCTCAGCCTCTGCTAGAACTGTGTCTGTGGACAAGTTTTCTCCTCTGTGGGTTGCAGCTTCCTCCTTGGAAAGGAAGGGGTTCTCAGCAGTTTTTAAAAAGGTGATATATATATATATAAATATAAATATATATAAATTCAGTCTCAGGATGAATTCTGGTGTCCACAGTAGGTAAAGGTGACCGTTCTGAAAGGAGCCCTGCCTGCCCTGCCCAGCCCTAAGCTGCACAGTCTGAAAGTGACTGGACTTAATGGGCTGCCAGGTCCTTCTCCAGCGTCGAGGACCTGGGGGCCCTGTGTGAGGGGCAGTCTGGAGGCCAGTGGAGGGTACTTGAGGACACGGTCGAAGAGCACTCCTTCAGAGTGTCCTTGTCTGCCTTCAAACCTACTTGGGCCTCTGTGTCTACAGCTTGGTTGTGGGTGCCAACATCTATGCTATATCTCCTTGGCCTGAAACCTGGGAATTATCCAGTACTTACGGTCCACATCCTATATAGCACTATGTTGTCTCAGCTGTGACTACCTCTGCCTATTTCATAAGATGACTCTTTGCTCTCCATCACCAGACCTCAGCTTCTTCTTTCTCTTGAACAGTCTTGGCAAAAAAAAAAAAAAAAAATCTGATCATCTTCTGATTTTCGATTCCTCCTCCACTTGCTCACTCTTTCACTTGTTCCCCGTGGCTCAGAGGGCAAATCCATCTCCCTAAGAGGGTGGAAGAGACTCTGCCTGCCTGCTCTTCACCCTCCAGCCTTGGCATTGGTCATAGCCTTCTATTTTATACACTGGCAATATCATATCTGGAGTTCTCTTGTATATAGTTATTTAGTTTCATTATCCTAAGTGCTTGGGAGCGGAAGTGTTCCAGATTGTAGAGATTTTGTTTTTGGATTCATTGTATAGACTTTACTGGTTTGGCATCCCTAATTCCCAAATCCCTAATCCAAAATATGAAATGTTCCAAAGTCTGAAACTCTGTGTGTGTGTGTGTGTATGTGTGTGTGTGTGTGTGTGTGTGTGTGTGTGTGTGTGTGTGTGTGTGTGTGTGCTGGTCCCTGGGGCTTGAACTTGGGCCTTGGGCACTATCCTTGATCTTTTGTGCTCAAGGCAATGCTCTACTACTTGAGCTATATCGCCACTTCTGGCCTTTTGCTGGTTGATTGGAGATAAGAGTCTCATAGACCTTCCCGCCCAGGCTGGCTTCAAACTTCGACTCTTAGATCTCAGCTTCCTGACTAGCTAAGATTACAGAGATGAGCCCCCAGGACCCAGCAAAGTCTAAAACGTTTTGAATGTCACATTGGTGATCAAAAAGACTCAGGTTTTAGAGCATTTTGGATTAAAAAATTTGGATTAGGAATGTTCCACCCAAATGATGTAGGTTTTTACACCTCGAGTCCTTGGGTCACAATGATTCTTCTCCATAATCCCCTCTCCCCTCTTTTCTGTAGCTAATTTCTAATTTTTAATGCTTTGAAAGTGTCATTCCTGTATTTCTATGCAGTTGACTGCTGGCTGAAACAGTCCCTATTGTGTCTCTTCTATTGCGTGTTGCTACCATATTACATGATTTCATCTAGACACATCTGTCTCTCCCACTGAGTGGTAAGTCATTGGAGACCAAGTCTCTTGTCTTTCTGTCCCTCTTCCTTCCCAGTGCTCAGGGAGAAGCCTCTCATACAGTTCTCTCTGGTCTTAGCTCATTGGTTCAGACTCATCTATCATTCAAGAGATGAAAGTGGCTTTGGGGGGGCCACTTTCAAAATTTAGAAGCCATCTTTTCACATACAATATTATTTATTCTAGTCTCTGTATTTATCATAGATCCCCGTTAAGCTTTAAAAGGACTCCTTGCTTTTTCTTTCTCACAGACTGCATCATTCAAAAAGAGACAAGTCAAAAGATCCAAGTGGAAGAAGTGGAATAAATTCCCTCAAGTAACCTTCTGGGTCTTTTGAGTAAATTTGCAATTGTTCCTTTGTCTTGAAGTTGGCCTTATGGAACCTGAATGTCTGTCATGGCCTCCGTGGCTGGAACACTCGAGAATCTCAGTCAGGAAAGCAATCTTCTTCACCATGTCATTCTCTCTCTTCTTGCCTGGCACTAGGGTTTCCGTAGCTTTTGTAGCACATTATGTGAAGGGGATGGAAACTCTTTTGGAGGTAATGAGACTCCCAAGGCTCAGAGCTTAGAAATGGAACTATGCCTTTGGGCTACAAAAAAGATGACTGCCCTCTAGTCTGAAACCTCTAGTCTGAGAGCCTCTGAACCAGGCACCATTGTGAAGTGACTTATCCTGGGTAGTGTAGACAAAGGACTCTACATTTTTTCCTTGCTCTGGAGGGCAGTTTATGGCAGTTCATGAAGTACCAAGAGGGACACCGCCCTGGCGTCCAGGAGGAGTATTTTGGTGCTGTCCGATTAACCTTTGCTTGCTATTCTGATGGGGTTGGCATTCTATGGTGCTTGCTGAGCACTGACCCGATCCTTCCGTTGTCACTTTGTAGAGCTGATTTTGCTAAATGACAAAATGGAATCTGTCACCATGCGACCCAAACAAAATGATGATCTCCCCCTCCCCCTCCTACATGTGAAGCCTCTCTTCCTTTTGACTTGCTCTGTGGTCATAAGCATTATTCACGAGCAGTTAATTATTGGTCTTCACGCATAAAATGAATGTGACATTTGAAGCAGATGTTTATTGTTTGTTACATATATAGATTCTTCCCCTCCCCACCCCCAAACTTTGGCTCCTGCAATGGGCTGAAATTACCATCACAACGTACTGCATTGGTACATGCAGTGTTGTGATCTGATCCCTGGCCGGTGGGTGGGAACAGGGCACTGGTGTGGAAACACAGGCAGGAACGTGCTTTTCTTTTCTTCTTGTTGATGGGATGGACCGGGTTGCCTGAACAACTGCTTGGCTGAAACAGCAGCCGAGTTCCACCAGGGGTTGCTGTTGAACTTCTAAAAAAGATCCTATCTTGGAGGAAAATGTGGGGGAACGGTGGATGGGGTTGGAACCATGTGGGGGAGCGGTGGATGGGGTTGAACTATGGCAATGGGGGGAAGAGAAATGGGAAAAATACATCTTGGATGCAAACCTGACATTTCTGTCTGAGGTGAAGCGTGCTTTGGTGATGCCCCACATGGAATGTTCCGGAAGTGTCAGTAATAAATACTTCCATCAGAAATCTTCATATTCCACATCTCTACTTATCCTACCCCAAGGATTGTCATACAAAGACATAGCTGTCAGGGTCTAATTTTGGATCTGAGAATGAGGGTGGTTGTCAGGCCTCTTTTCCATGTGTGATATTTATCTTCTCTCACAAACAAACCAGAGTGTGGGGTTTTTAATTAATTTCCTAGTGTCTCCCATGGTAATTTTCTCTCTAATATATTAATACGATGATTTAAACCTTCATTCAGAAGCAGACTTTTGGTTGGAAAATCACTAAAGGCTTAGATGGCGTTTAGTGTTATCAATAAGCTACACATTCGTTGGTTTGCAGGAAATCAATGAAGTTGCCCTTTCCTCAGTTTTATTTTTAGAGGCATCAGTGGGATTTTATCTCTTTTAAGTGTATTAAGGAAATCATGGGTGAACTGATTTTGTTATTTTTCTTCTTTTGATTGGAGGCAGTTCTTAGGCTGTTTCTCTTACTGCTTGTGGAAGCTGAACTGTAAGAAAAGTTCTTGATTTGATGATGAGTGAATGATTTTTTTCCTTTGAGTACTCCCTTTAGAAACACACATACACATTATATATATGTGTGTATAGATATGTATGTGTATACATATACACATACATATGTATATGAGCCAGAAAAAGAGGCCATTGAAAGGAGCATGCCACTGAAATTCGCAGATCATTTGGGAGACAGCATGTGAATTTGTCTTTTATTTCCTCTGCCCAATATTACTTTCAAAAGAACATGGAGAATAAAAAAGCATAATAAAAATGCTAAGATAAGGCTGAATTGAAGTTCACCACACACATCCATGGACATGTATGTATTCTCTTAATCATCATGTTGTACATGATAAATGCATGCAGTTTTACCTGCCAATTAAAAAATCAAAACAATTTGACAGGAAAAGGCAAAGCCATGCGTTTTGTAAGATGTCACAGGTGGAAGAATTTTATCTATTTGTTTTGGCAATACTTATGTCTTTATTTAGTATTACACTTTCATTTGAAAAGTTGACTCAAATTTCATAAAGATTTTTCTTTCTCATTCATCTTTAGGATATTTAATTACTGGGGTGATAGGGCAGTCTTTGTAGAAACATTTATCTTCCTTTGAAAAAGACATTCAAACATCACTGGACAGCCACAGCAGTAAAGGATAAGCAAGTAGAAGGTCCTGGGTTTGATACCCAGTAGCAAAAAAGAAAAGACAAAGAAAATATCCCCCAAACAGCTGGTTAACCCCTTCCCCCAAATGACAAGTTTCTAGACTATTATAAAAAGCTTTGAATGATTGACAATTAAAGATTAAATCCTTGAAAAATACATGAAATTTCTCACAGGTTTGCAAATTACATATGTTGCTTCTTTGAATGAGGATTTCCTTCCTTCCTTCCTTCCTTCCTTCTTCCTTCCTTCCTTCCTTTCTCCAGCTTTCAGCCGTTATCCTACACACATTTTCTTTTAGATCCAGTAGACAAATTTGATATCTAAATACACATCTAGTAAGAAACAAAATTTTAAAGCTCAGCTGCTCTATGTTCATAATCTGAATTCCTCTCTCTCCTGTATGTTGTATGTAAGCACCACACACACACACACACACACACACACACACACACACACACACACATCAACCCTTTAAACACAGATTGATTCTGACAGCTTTTATTTTACGTGATTTCCAAGGATCAGTTATAAAAATGCTTCTTAATTGAAACAGTTCTTTCCCTTCCACCCTCCCCTGGCTTTTATTTTATTGTCCGTTTCTTTCTGACATCTTGTACATTAAATCAGAAGCTGTTTCTGAGACATGAAATGACAGTTGGGTCTTGATAGTTCTCAAAGCGGCGGGTTGCTGTCGCCAGCCTGTGAGAGGCATTCCACAAGATGGGCCCTCACCTACAAACACAACAGAAAGGCAGGTTAATCACGGAGGAACGGCTTCTGTCAATTCCCCATTGCCCTGGGTCCTCTCGAAGAGGAAGAAAGACAAGAATCATTTTTCCTTTTCTTCTTTCTTTTTCTTCTCTGTTTACTTGAACAGAGCTTAACTTTTCCTTTGAAATCCTCTGTCTCCTTTTGGGCTGGGCTGGCATGGCTACTCATGTAATTTAGTAGCGTGTCGTAAAGAAAAAAATCAAAGTATCCTTTTGGAATAGTTCCCCCTTCCCACCCTATCTTTCCCTGATGAAAGAACACAGAAAGCGAATGCCATGTGACACAGGCGTGCACAGAACACATTTGTTACACTGAGAGTGTGAGGGAAATGTCGTTTGTGTTACTGGGGTGTTTTGGAGTTAGAAAGGGGTTATTAGGGGAAAATTGTATATACATATATACATATTATATATATCAGCAGGTAGAAATAAAAAAGAAGACAGTATTAAAAATATGATACCCAGTAATGAACAGCTGAATGAATCAGACCTTTCCTCATTAGAGGTAGAAAGAAAATATTGTATAATGGGAATGGTAACAGGATGAGAAGTGTACATTTGTTTTTCAGTTCTACCTAACTCTTTGTAACTTTACAATGTAAGATTCCGAAATTGGAGCCAATTATCATAATATGTGGTGGTTTGGTGGGAGCTTGTTCTACATCAGACAGTTAAAAGGTTTTATTACTATTAGGAGCCTGTTAATGCCCTGATAATGTCTCTACTTGCTTTGTAATGTCTCTTGTTGAAGTATAGAATTCTTTTATCTTCTTATTACATTATGCAAAAAACTTGAATTGAAAAGATATTTGCAGGAACATTTAAAGTAGTGCATCAATCAGCTTCAAAGAAGAGAAAAATGTTCTTGGAATAGCTTCTAAAAGGATAACTGTCAGTTTTATTTTGGATGAACAAAGCGACAACGCAAAAAAAGCACTTTATTGTAAAAGCATACTGTGCAATTCAATAAATACACCATATAAATATAAAAGAGAAGAAAGTTCATAATTATCTTATGACTTAAATGTAATTTAAGTAATACTTTTAAAATGCATGTAGTGGTGAAAATACTCCTTTTTCTACCAGGTTCTGAGTTCTAGCTTCTAGATCCCCATTAGGTGATAACTTCTCTTTCTCTGATAATGCAGCAATTTGAATGTAATTAGTCATGGTCCTGTGTCCCTCTCCCCACCAATATATGTTACCAAGATAGAGAAAAGAGTGTAGAAAGCATTACCATCACTTATTGGTACAAGCTTTGCAAAACGTTTCATTCTGAACTTCCCTCTACTCAATTGTTTTTCTTTCTGTCAGTAATGCTATAAGACACTGTTGAATGGGAATGTACCCATACTGGGACTTAGTATTAATAGCATTTCAAAATGTTTTATATGTGTTAAGAAAATCCATTAACAGTATAATTTCTGGACTTGTAAGTTCAGGGGTAATTTGTTACTTTTTGTATAAGACTGTTTCTACTTAATTTCTAAGTATAAGGCAAGTATTTATTAGTATGCATACATTTCTAAATATGTATACATATATGTATTTATTTCTGTGTATCTATCTATCTATCTATGGATTTTAACTGTACATGTCGACTACACAGTCTTCAAATATGTAGCCCAGATTATAAACTTTAACCAGGTAAATGCTATAGAGATGATTCTTTCTGGTAAGATTTAAACATCTATAAAGTGCACTAAATAGTTTAAGGAAATATTCAGACCCAACACATAGAAAATATAATGTGAAATTTCACAATAGGACAAAATCTATAAAACTCAATTTTTCTATCAGATGTGTTCCTATACATACAGACATGTATAGAGTCATGAAGGTAATTGATAAATACTTGTTGATTAAGATAAAGAATATAAAAAAAGGACAGTATCCTAATCAATACAGATTTGTCTTCTGTTTTGTGATCTGGCAAAGAGATGCTAAGCTCTTATTAAATAGAGTACCATGAATCATCTTTCAGACTCAGGTCCTTTCAAGATTCAAATAATTTTATTGGAAGTCAACTAACCAGGTTAACTCATTCTCACACACCACTGTAGCTTGTAAAATTGTATTAATGCTGTAATATTTCTAAGAAATAATCGTCAGGTATTTTAAAACTGCAAATCGGGCACCTCGTAATAAGAAATCAATTCATAACTTTATTTGTGACATCATTTTGCGGGCAACTTATTTCTCATGGCTATTGTACATGATGCCTGATTCATTAAAGTGATTTGTAGTTATTTCAGTGGGGCTCACATAGACTCTGCAGGAGCAGAACTCAGCAGCTACTCTCCAAGACACTCAATTTTCTCCTTGCTCCTTTCTCTGGGCCTGCTTGGGAACATTCTCATTTTGAAAGTACGAGGGAAATTATCTCATAAAAGAAATTTAATAACAACCGAACTTTGGAGATTTCGAAAACGTAAAATTCTTAAGTTATTGAATGATGGGGAAAGCTGTAATTTATAACCAGCGAGTTAGTATGTTGTACACATCTGTGTACTGTTTCAGAAAGTAAAGGTTGTTACCATAGCAACTGCCACATAATATGGAACATACGTTATTTGTGAGATGCCAGGCTTCGTGTTAAAAAAAAATATCACCCAACAATCTCCCTCCTCATGGCTGCTCACTGATGTTTCAAGGATTTCTATCTTTTCTTTACTATTAGGAGGGATTTTCTTATTTAATATCCTGTCATTTTAAATATTTTCTTTCTCTCATACTTTTAGAGTTTGTTAGCTCAATCGATATATTTGCACAGTCCTGCACCACGATTTGCTAACTACCATCAAGACATTTTCTCACCTTGTCTTATTTGGTTAATTAAAATAATGATAATTTTATTTTTAATTGTAGCAGCATGCATATGGAAAGAACATGCTCAGTGTGAATAACACAGGTGAATGTACTTTTTATTTTGTGCAGTTCTAGTGTTTGAGTTCAAGGCCTTGCATTTACTAAGCAGGCATTCTTACCACCTGAACCATATCCCAGCCCCCAGTGCATTATGTTTGTGACCCCATTGAGAATTTTGCAATTTTCTACTGGATGACCATTTTGGTAGCTTGCCACTTCGAAAAAAATTAAAAAGGTCACTTAGAAGTATATATCTATTCTATAGATGGCATTTTTTTCCACTTAAAATATAGATTTCATGCTTGGTTTCATTTGAAATCATTGTTTCAATGGTCCTGAACATTTTATGATGACAGAAATTATTTCCCTAAATATACCTATTGAGTCAGTGTATATGTCTAAGTGACCTTTTAATTTTATTATTATTTTTTGCAAGTCCTGGGGCTTGAGCTCAGGATCTAGGCACTGTCCCTGAGCTTCTTTTGCTCAAGATTAACACTCTGCCACTTGAGCCACAGCAACACTTCTGGCATTTTCTCTTTATTTGGTACTGTGGAATCGAACCCAGGGCTTTGTGCATGCTAGACAAGCAATCTACCACTAAGCCACATTCCCACCCCACCTTTTAATGGTTTCATTTTTGCTTTTGTTTTTCAAAGTGGTCAGCTACCATAATGGCAAGTGGTATTTGCAGAGAATTGGGAGGTTGACAACCAATTCTGAAATCCCAATTTTAATGAAAATCCTGTTTTATTTATAGGCTAATTAATCAATAAATGAGAGAGGGTAATAATGTAGAGGGCCAGAGAGGACCATGCAAAACAGCTGCACTAGGCATCAGAATGTTCAACTGGTTTGAACTACAAGTCTGAATACAACTTGATATTAGAAAGTGATTTTTGATTCTCTTTGGGTCCACTTTGTGGAGAGGATTTTGAAATGTAGATACCTTTGATACGATAGAATTTCTTGTATGGGGTTGTGCGGTTTGTAGTCTAGATTCAGTGTGTTAGTCCCATTCTTGACATATTTTATTGGGTGGGCTATTTCTTGGGGGAGTAGCCTCTGTGTTTTCTTTCACATGGTCAGGATTCTGGGTACCAGGTCTCCTTAGAGACAACTATGTCTGCAACTTGAGAATGCTTTTGTATACTAAAAATGTGCCCTAGCCATCCTGAAAGCAAAATACTTCTGGTGAAAAATAGGAGAATGATGGATATTCTTCCTTAAAAAATTTCTTAAATCAATGGACATTGATGAAACATCTAATATGTGCCAGGCATAGTTTGAGGGATCTAAAGATGAATAAGAGAAAGTCTCTGGCTGTAGAGAAATGGTAAGTGTAATCAGGCCTTGAAGCATGCCATTGGCTATCATGGTGAGCTAAGACAAGGATCCCTCAAGCTGTGGCAGTCACCGGCGGTAATGGAAATCATCGGCAACCTGTAACAATGTAGCTTCTCTTTGACAGGGACTCCAGGTCCCTTTGGCAATGTACCCTGCACAATAGTGGCAGGATGGCTTTCTTGGGAAGAAACGGAGACTCAAAGACTCTGAGTCACTTGCCTAGGGTCACACAGTTGAATTGGAGTTCTCCAACTTGTTCCACTTGCAAATAGCAAGTGGCACCTTCTTTTCTCACTGGGCTCTGCAGAGACTGCCTAACTGGCTTTCCAGCCATAACTTTGCCTTTATCGTCAGACTCCTCAAAGCTCCCAGAGTTGTCCCAGAGCACAAATGGATCACATGTCTCTTCTTCCAGGCCCTTCCAACAGCATGTTGTTATTTTTTCTTCCAAATTGGAACTAATTTGTGAGTTTTTTCTCTTTCTTTCTTTTTTATTGGGAAAATACCATGCAGAGGGGTTATAATTACATGAGCAAGGTAATGAGTACATTTCTTTCTTTTTCTTTTCTTTTTTTTGGGGGGGGTCCGGTAGTGGGGCCTGACCTCTGGGCCTGGGCACTGTCCCTCAGCTCTTCAGCTCAAGGCTAGCACTCTACCACTTGAGCCACAGTGCCACTTCCAGCTCTTTTTTCCTGCTTATATGGTGCTGAGGAATCGAACCCAGGGCCTCATGCATGCAAAGCAAGCACTATACCACTGAGCCACCTTCCCAGCCCCATGAGTACATTTCTTATCAAGCATTCTTGACTCCTCCTTTGTTTCCCCTTCCCATCCCTTCCCATCTACCCCCCAGCCCTCCCCCTCGTGCCAAAGTTGTAAAGTTCGTTTTTTGACATAATGTCTTGTACATCTCATTGTTGCAATGGGTCCACCCATATCTCTATTTAAACAATTTGTTTTCCTTCCCCTCCACAAATTATACCAACATCAAATACAGTGAAAACATGGATTACACCATGGGGGAGGGCCATACAAAGCAACAAAGAAATATCTTATAAATATGTTAGAAACAATAACAAGCAAGAAAAACCATTTGAGTGCTTATCTTGGGGTTCATTTTGCCTAATAGAATATAAGTTGAACACTTCTCCTCAGTGGAGCTTGCATTTTCCCATCATCTCTTAAACATCAGGTCCCTTTGCAAATCATGAAGCTCATTCACTATGTCTGTCTCAGACCAGGGATCAGCATGCTTTTCTAGGCCATGGATGTTTATTGCAACTATCCAATTCTGCTCTTATGGCAGAAAAGCAACTTTAAATTTCATTTTTATAAATGGGCAGCAGGCTGGATTTAGCCCATGACCCTTGACCTTTGTCCACTTTCTATCCTTCCTTTTGTTCCTCTAACTTGCAAAGAAGTTTGGGGCTCCAACTGTCTCCAGATCTTACCAGTTGAACCCTCATTGTGAATAAGAGAACACACACACACACACACACACACACACACACACACACACACAATTTTATGCTGATTCCAGGGCTTGAGCTCAGGGCTCAGGCTCTAACCCAACTTTTTTCCTCATGGCTGGTGTGCTACCATTTGAGGCATACATCCAGCCAGACATTTTGGCAGATTAATTTGAACTAGACTTTCACAGATGTTTCTGCCCAGTCTGGCTTTGAACCACGGTCTTCCAAGTCTCAGTTTCCCGAGTAGCTAGGGTCACAGGTATATGACCCATATTTGTGTCATCCTGTTCTACAGCAGTGCTATCCATCAGCCTTTTATATCATTGTCTTCACAGCTTTTATGGCAGGAAAGTGCTCCCTAACTTGCTTGCTTGTTCACTATCTGTGTGTTCTCTAAGGTGTGTTCTATATGAGGAGGAATCTTGATTGTCTTGCTCATGGTAGAATTTCTACCAACCAGAGCAGAGGCTGTGGTGCACAACAGAGACTGAGTATATACCTGTAGTCGAAAGGAGTACAACTCTTGAAATCTAAAGTGTGTGTATTTAATAGTTTCTCAATATTTTTTAGTTTTTGGTAATTGCACTGGGTTCGTAGAGGGCCTCTGCACACAGGCACAGTCTCACCAACATGCGTTTCTGGTTGACCTGGAATTCCTCCCATGAGCTTCTTCCAAGTTTATGTCTTGCCTCCTGCCTCCCGTTGTGTGTTGAACCCTGTTATAGGTCACCGCCTCAGCTGACACGGCTGCCATGTCCCCTGCTTGTCCTTACTGGCAATAAGCTCCACTGTCTTCATGCATAGCTTCGTGGATGCTTCTGTACTCTGTGGATACCTTGAAGCTGGGCATCGGTGGCTCATGCCTGTAATTCTAGCAACTTTCAAGGCTGAGATCTGAGGATCAGGGTTCAAAGCCAGCCTGGGCAGAAAAGTGTCCCTGAGACTCTTATCTCCAATTAGCCATCCCCAAACAACAGCAACAACAAGAACAACAACAACAACAATCAAAACAAAAACAAAACCCCTCAGAAGTGGAGCTGTGGCTCAAAGTGGTAGAGCATTATTTATGAGCAAAAAGAGCTCAGAGACAGGCTCTGAGTTCAATCCCTACACCTGATTGGAAAAAAAAAAGACACTTGGGATATTGGGCGTATTGGGACACTCTCTGGGGACCACAGAGCCCATTGCTGATGGCCATGGCTCCTGCTGGCCCCTCTGCTGAGAGTCCCAAATTCTGAGCTGCACTGCCTGTCAAGCACTGAGCTTTGCCCAGAACCATTGTGGTCTCCAGTCACACTAGATGCCACCACATCAAAGATACAAGTGTGTTCACTTGTATCTCCCTCCCTCAGGGGAGGGAGCTGGGACAGAACATCCTTTATTGGTGTGCATATGAATTTTTCTCAACGTAGTGATTTTCAATGAGTGCTGCTTCTAAATGAAAGAAGTTTCTATTTCTAGTGCCCACCAATACTTCTTAAACACAATAGCTAGGCTGGGCACTGGTGGCTCATGCCTGTAATCCTAGCTACTCAGGAGGTGGAGATATGAGGATCGCAGTTCAGAGCCAACCCAGGCAGGAAAGTCTGTGTGACTCTTATCTCCAATAAACCACCAGAAAACCAGGAATGGTGCAGTGGCTCAAGTGGTAGAGCACTAGCCTTGAGCTGAAGAGCTCAAGGACAGTGCCCAGGCCCAGCATTCAAGACCCATGACTGACCAAACCCCCCACCCCAAACCAAAAACCAAAAACACCAAACCAAAACCAAAAACCAAACAAACAAAAAACACAATAACTAGTACTTACATGACACTGGTCCTGTGCCTTGCACTGTTGAGAGCTGTGCATACACTGACTTGTGTAATCTTTACAACAAATACCTGTGGCAAGAATCCCAATGTCCTCATCCCCATTGGTGCCAGAGGTTCATGGTCTCATTCAGGACTATTAATGAGTGATATGTTGAAGATAGAAATCGAGGTCATTGGTTTTCGAGCCCCTGCCCTTAGTTAACCATGTTTAAAGACCATGAGGATAGATTGGTACAATGCTGTATTCAGAGTCTCTCTTCCACTGCTTGTAGTTACATTCCTCATTGGCCCCCAATGCACAGGTCACTTGGTACACATCCACTGGTATTTGCTAGATCTGTGCAATCATGTCTAATCTTAGGGTCCAGTAAGGACTTTGGGACCCATATGCTCTTCCCAGAAAGGTGCTAAGGTAGATGCATGGAACCATGTCTCTAACACAAAGGAACACTGCAGGGAGGAAGTGAAATTTGACCTGCAGCCTGAAAGATGAACATGAGTTTGTTTCAGAGACTTTGGAAAAGGACGTAAGCATACTAAGAACTATGAACTACACACCATGCAAGTCAAGGGATCAGCCAAGATCTAGGAGAGGTGAGGCTGTGAAAGGAGAATGGAATGGATCTTGAGGAAGGTTGATCAGGGCTAAGGGGTTTGCACTTGATTTCGTAGTGACAAGAAGCAGAGGGATGGGGTGGGGGTGGGGGGTGGGATGCAGCTGTGCTCACATGGGGAGCTGGATAAAGAACTACTCTCCCACATTCCTTTTGGAGAGGGAAAGCTTTCAATCTAGGGTTCAGTCTACTTCATGTCTGGTCTGTGGGTGGTCTGTGGACTAACTCCTTGGGACAGGATTCTGTTTTCATGGTTCTAATGTGGACTAATTACTTACAATGCCCCTTATCAGAATCTATTTTAGCCCCTTTATTCCTGTGCCCCTTCCCCCCTACTCTGGCAGGAGGGAAATTCATTCCTAAATGAATTCTCTTGGAGTAGCTCCAAGAAGTTCTAGGACCTGGAGGACTCCCATATATGTGATCTCACACCAGATTGCCTTGAATGGCTTTATCCAGGTTAAACAGATGTTGGAGACCCAAGATGCAATCTCCTGGCCTCCTCCCAGTTGTGAAGAGATGAAAGAACAGAACTTTAGAAATTTGCCAATAATTTTGGGAACTCGCTCTCGTTTTTCTGTTCGCCTAACTAGGCAGGCAGTTATTTACCTTTCACTTTGCTTCTTTCATTTTTTTTTTTAAATTTGCAGTACTGGGGATTGAACTCAGGGTCTTGTATTACTAGGTCACAGCTCAGACCTCTTTTTGCATTTCCTTCTTTCCTTCCTTCCTCCCTTCCTCCCTTCCTCCCCTTCCTCCTTCCTCCCCTTCCTCCTTCCTTTCTCCCCCTCCTCCTCCTCTTCTTCCTCTTCCTCCTCCTCCCCCTTTTCTTCTTCTTCTTCTTCCTCCTCCTCCTCCTCCTCCTCCTCTTCCTCCTCTTTCCACTCTTCCCCCTCTTCCTTCTTCTCTTTCCTTCTTCCTGGAGATATGCAAAGGGGTTTCAATTCAACATTTGTGAATTTATGAATACACCCATTCATTCTGACATTTGCTCTTCGAGGCATTGCTTATATGAAAAAAGAATGCAAAGGAACATTTAAAAATGATCAAATTTATCTTAATAGTGAATTTACTCTAGACTTCTTAATTACCATTGGAACCAGCCTCAGTTCTTGAGGGTATGAGAGCAGTTTGCAGAATCCTCTCTCTTCTGGGTCTTCTCTTCTTCTTCTATTCCCAACCCTTCCACAACTATTTTTCTAATCTATTATTCTTTCCTCAAGAGGGGAAATGGATCCCTTTGCTTCAGCCTCACTACTGCTCTATTTTAAATGGCTGGGATGGAATATCTCAGGATGAAAACCAGTTTATGATTTTTAGTCTAATGCTGATCTTTTTTTTTGTTTTTGAAATCAGATATAGTCACGTACATTTAAAACAAGAAAGAAGTAAGAAACTTAAGATCATAACTGCAAGATGACAAATGAACTATGTAGTTAGTTCAGTTGGTGAAAGATAGGGGAGAAAAAGAAAGAGGACAGGGAAGAAGGAGGAGGAGCAGAAATGTAAAACTTGGGAGACAGGTAGGTCTGGCCAGTCCCTAGACCCTTGTTTGCTTCCACATGCCATGACTCCATGAATGAGTGTCACATGACCGGCAGCCTCCCTCCCATCTTGCCCTGTGCAACCTGGTATGCAATCTGTACCACTTCTTCCTACATTACCACTTGTCTTGTGAGGAAGTTCCTCTGTGCAGAAATCCAGCTTCTTTTATAGGACCTGTGCCAGATCCGTCTCTGTACTCAAGGAAAGTTCCTGAGCCTCATGCTCTCAGGGTTTGGAGACATGTTTTCTGTGAATCAAAGAGAAAAAGAAAAATGAGAAATAGTTTTCTCTTTGGTATTTTTAATTTGCTTCCATTTTTTTTTCATCCTGGAGCTTGAACTCAGGACCTGAGCTTTGTCCCTGAGTCTCTCTGTACTTAAGGCTAGCACTCTACCACTTGAGCCACAGCACCACTTCTGGCCTTTTCTGTTTATGTGGTACTGAGGAATCGAACCCAGGGCTTCATGAATGTTAAGCAAGCACTCTACCACTAAGCCACATTTCCAGCCCCTGCTTCCATTTTTTTTTGAGAAGTGCTTTCTGATCTATTTCTCTCAATATTTTTCAAGTTAAAATGGAATAGTTTCCCCTATTGATCATAATTAATAAATATTAATTACCCTAGAACAATCATCAAATTGGTGAAAAAGATGTATTATTAATTAAAATAAAGCAAAACATAAATGGCTGGTGGCTCATGCCTTTCATCCTAGTTACTCAGGAAACTGGGATCTGAAGACTGCTGTTGAAAGTCAGCCCAAGAAGATAAAACCAAGAGACTCTTTTCTCCAATTAACCAGCAAAAAGCCAGATGAAGAGGCATGGTTCAAATGTAGATCACCAGCCAGCCTTGAGTGAAAAACCCAAGCAAGAGCACAAGCCCCAGTACACACACACACACACACACACACACACACACACACACACACACACACACACACACACACACACACACACACACACACACACACACACACACACACACACCCCATAAACAGAAATAATGAAAATACTGGGGTACATGGTGACTCAAATGCTTCCACTAGTGCTACATGTTCTGCCCTTTGGGAAACCCCACTTTACCATATGGGAAAGCTGCTGGCTCAGCAGTCTGAAGGGAAGGTTTAGGTTACAGGATAAAATTTACTAAACACATGGCTTTTTTTCAATATCAATCACATGTCTATGCATTTATCTTATATACCAATATAGATGATAAACATTATATATATATCTCACATTTGATTGATAAAATTCTTCTAAAATGTGCCCCAATAATGACTAACAGTAGGAGGGACCTGATAATGGTATCATGGTTCAGTGAGTCATTGTAACATGGTAACCTCTCATTTTCCTGTATTTGTTACTTGTTATTAAAGGGTTCTATGATTACAACACACACACACATACACACACACACACACACACACACACACACAACTTAATAATACTATCAACCAATTGAAATTTTTGTGGTTTCTCAGGAGAAGGACAAAGTAAGTTGTATTACTACTTTGTAGCTTTGTATTTGCCATAGAATTTCCTTTTTAGGTTCCATGGTAAATAGAACAAAGCATCGCTTCTTTATAATTCATTCCCTACCCCCCCCACCCCACATTGACTCATTATTTGAAGATAGCAATGGGAAGAAAAAGGATTAGAAAAATAGAGAGGCATAGTTAATTGTGCAGCTCACAGTAATAGTGTTTTTTCTTTGTTTGTATGCTATTTTGGATGCGTTTTTTTTTTTTTTCTGGGAAAGACTGATTAGAATAATTTTCTCTTTTTCATATCTTTCCTCCAAAATTCACCAATGTAACCCAATACCTATTCTATAATGATCAGTTACTCTGACTTTGGGAAACAGGAGTTTAAGTACACATGTTGTATAGAGTATTTTATGAAAATTTTGATTCTTGTGTCTGAGGATGGTAAAGAGATTCCTTTGTCTTGTAGGCAAGGAATCTTGCAAATGAATAAGCGAACAGACTTGGCCCATGGATACCTAACTGAGATGGTCTCTGGGAAGAATGACATATCTTCAGCATGAAGAAGCTACAAGAAAAAGATGTGTAATTAAGAGGGGGGAGGTAGTGGGAGGAGACTCAGAAACTGGAACCATTAAAGAGACTGTGATATGAGGAAAGCATTGTACAGGAGATGTGACTGAAGATCTCAGATCAGAGAGTCGAAAGGGAATGAAGCTAGTTAAAATTCCTGTGCTCCTTCCATCCTGAGGACGCGGAACATTCTGTGTGATGCCACTTGCTCTTTTAGTTTTAGAAACAACTAGAAGATGCAAATATTTATGAATCGCCGAGCATGTTAGAGTTCTATTTTGAAAACAAGCATCGCCTCATCCTTTAGATGCTCAGTGCTGATTGCTGTTGGGATTCAGGGGTTAAAGCCAGCCCTTCAAAGTGGGCTCATGACTGCTACCCAGACAAAGGGATGCAACGTAGAGAATGTGTTGTTCTGTATGCCTCTGAGCCATTGCCTATGCCAAATAAGCATTTTAACAACCATTCAAATTAAGTTGAAAATTTGTAATTATATTTTCCCTTTTAATTGTAACTTATGCAAATGTTATATTCCAGCTGCACAAAATAATTTTCGCATCAGACTACAACATTCGCATTAAATCTAGCATGGAACACCCTAATGCAAGATTCTTCACAAGCTGTAGCTGCGAGATTTAGAAAGCAGAAGTTGAGTAGCTTCCATTGCTGGTATCTTGAGATTCAGGATAGATATCAAAGTGGACTAGGAGAAGGGGGATGCCTTTGCTATAATTTGTCAGGGGCAATTTATAAATAGAGCGTGTAGAAGGACAAAGCAACAAATGAGAAAAAAGAGGCAAATTCTAAGAAATGTGGATGCTTGGTCAAGCAGATATCGTATCCTTGCTGTAATTGATGAATTCGGCATACAGTGCATTAGTTACAGAAAGAGAATGTATGTGACTCATTTGTTAATTGTCATGCATTTTAAACCACTTAGTACAAACAGAAATGGAGCCTTTTCAATTTTCAATAAAAATTTCACTTGGGGCAGTCATGTAGGAAAGCCATTAGAATTGTTAATCAAGAGTGAAAGATGCATAGATGGTTTTAAATGCATGCAGACACGCACATTGTTAAAGGGATCTTACATTCCTGAGAAATAAAAAGATAGACAGAAAGAAAAACCCCATTTAAGTATAACATAATGTCCTGATTCCCAAGAAGATCTCTGTACAAGTTTGGATACATTTTTGCGCTCTTAATAGGGTAACATGGGAAATTTTGATGTATATCAACCCGTTGCCTGATGATCAACCTTTTTTTAATTTTAATTAAGAAATTATCTTTAAGTGATTGTATAAAGGGGTTCAATTCTACATATCAATTCATAAGTACAATGCATCTTGATCAATGTCACCTTTCATCATTCTTAGAAGCAATGGAACAGATGAAGAAAGTTTTAGCTAGGTGCCAGGGTCTCATACCTGTAATCCTAGCTACTCAGAAGGCTGAGATCTGAGGATCACAGTTCAAAGTCAGCCTGGGCAGGAAAGTCTGTGAGATTCTTATCTCCAATAAAGCACACAGAAAAAGCTGGAAGTAGCACTGTGGCTCAAGTCGTAGAGAGCCGGCCTTAAGCAAAAAAGCTAAAAAACAGTGCCTAGGCCCTGAGTTCAAGCCCCATGATCAACCAGAAGAAGGAGGAGGAAGAAGAAGAGGAGGATGAAGAGGAGGAAGAAGAGGAAGGGAGAAAAGGAGAAGAAGAAGAGGAGGAGGAAGAAGAGGAAGAAAGTTTTAGCCAAGTAATGTAAAACCTTGTTAAATAACTAGAGAAACTTATGTAATAAGAAGGAATGGAATAAAATGACTGGCATATTCACATAGAGATTGTTCAATCCTCTGTCTTGCAGATAGCACTGAGATTTGGTGTGGGTTAGTGGTCTACTTGAGGTTGCACACTTAATAGTGGTAACAAAGTGGCTGATAAGGAGATCTAGCTCCTTGTCCTATGTTTTTTCCTAACATGAAAGTATATTTTCCACTGAAAGCTGTACCATTAAAGACTTTATTTCCTAACTGTGGATTCTTTCTGTATTTGCCCCAGAAATGAACTGTGACTCAGTTGGGAAATTCTGCAGGTTCTTCAATCCTTTCATATGTCCTACATAGAGATTGGAAGGGTTTGTTGATCTCTAATTAGCCCTGATTAGTTGAAATTGATTTTTTAAAGTATAGAAAATCCAAGATAAAAGATCGTCTAGCCCTGGAAGGTATGCTGCAAATCCATATGCTTCAGGTCAAGGAACAAGTGAGAAGTCTGCATTGATTCTTACAGTGAAAGGGTTGTGCAAGGAAATTGTCAAAAATAATGTCCAGGACCATCCTCTCTCCTCCCCCTCCTCCCCCCCCCCCAACGAATGCTCATAGCCTGAGCTTTATTGACTCCTCTTTTGGTACCTCCTGTTATGAAAGTAAGATTGTGATAATATTGTGTCTCCTCTACTTTGAGGTACATTTGGACACTGACACATGGAAAAAAATCAATTTTGTTAAGTTGGTGGCAATGATTTCCTACTAAACAGTGTGGAATGCTTCTTTCTTTCTTTTTTTTTTCCTTCCTCCTGATCTTAGGACTTCAACTCTGGGTCTGGGCACTGTCCCTGAGCTTCTTTTGCTCAAGACTTGCATTCTACCACTTGAGCCACAACGCCATGTCTGGTGTTTTCTTTGATCAACTGGAGATAAAATGCTCCATGGACTTCTTTCCTGTCCTGGCTGGCTTCAAACCAAGTTCCTCAGATCTCAGCCTCCTGAGTAGCTAGGATTACAGGGTGAGCCATCAATGCCCAGCACTTTGTTCCATAGAAAATGATTCATTCATTCATTCATTCATTCATTCATGAGCTCATGTATTTATTGATTCATTCATTATGTATTCTAGGGGCCCTTTTTATGTGCCAAGCAATATTATGTTTAACACTGGGAATAGAGATTGACAAAGAAAAAATTAAATCATGCACTTAATGAATATTTATTATCTACATGCAGTGTACAGGGAACTGGAATTTTTGTATTCTGGTCTCAGCCCTCAGTCAGGAAGTTAACGTGTGATTCTTGTGTCCAAAGCCAGATTGGTTGCCCTATATCTATGTGTCCCTCATCTTGTCACGTGCCTATCTTACCAGAAGAACAAACATACAGTGTCTTCCCTGGTAGAGCGCTGGTTAAAAACATGAACTTTGGAGTTAGTTGTACAATGGCTGCTAAATTGGTTCTATTACACCCAGGTGTGTGTCCTTATTATACATTGAGTTTTCTTATTAGCAAAATGAGTGCAAGCCTAGAAAGCTTACAGCAAGGATTAAACTGAAATAAACATGGTTCTTACCTGGACTTATAATCTGAAACGCATCTACTATATCTAAATGAGTAAACACCATAGCATAGCAAGTCATTGCTCAATGAAATACCAGTTGTTACCCTCACCGTCGCGTGGCTGATCGAGTGCGGGTCCTTGATCTGCTCAGCCTCTAAGAGAGGATCTACCATATGTCACTAGCTCAGAAATAATCCACTTTCAAAAGTTGAAGTTTCTACTGAATGCTATCACTTCCGCAGCTTTGTAACATTGACAAATTGTAAGCCTTACTGTGGTTAAGTCAGGGACCATCTGTAAATGTTTGACACCTAGTAAGGCCTGACAAATCATGGCGATTAGTAACATTTTTTTTTTTGTAAATTTCTCTTCCCAACAACACCTGTTTCCATTTGCAAGGATGCCTCTTACCCATTTTTATGAGTCCCGTGTGTGTGTGTGTGTGTGTGTGTGTGTGTGTGTGTGTGTGTGTGTGTGTGTGTGTGTGTGTGTGTGTGTGTGTGTGTGTGTGTGATATTATTTTGCTGTTTCGGAAGCACCTGCATGCATCTTCCGGTTCCCTGCATGGCCTTTGATATTCTGATATCTGATTTTCTAATGGAGACAGTGACAGAGGCTATTGGCATGTCTGTGGATAGTTTTTGAAGGCTATTGTAGGAAGAAAGTCTGTGCTGACCGGTTCTTTCTCCCTACCAGGAGAGTGCTTGTGGAATATAAATTGTATCAGAGTTCCTTGATCTTTCTTCCTCTTTGCCTCTCTCACTTTTTTTTCCTTTCTCTTTCTCTTCCACCTCTCTCCTACCCCTGAGACATTTATTGACAAACACAAATAAACCCTTCAATTTCTGACTGGAGCATCATCTTTATTTGTGCTTGCAATTGTAATGGCTGTAGATGTCTCATAACCTCTTCAATGCCCTAGCAGATGCCTCTGCCTTTGATCTGTGTACCTTCCATGTTGATGAGGTGCAGATTAAATGGAAAAATCTGCCTCGTATCTTTTTCCTGGGGACAATGAGAAACAAGCATTTTGCAATGAATTGTATGTGTATGTCTTAACTAGAACTTAATAAATGGTCTTTTCAAATGTATCCCTTCAAGTTTGATCTTGAAAAGAGTCAGAATCTTGACACATTTGCTTCACACACAGGCTGATTCACACCTCAGTGTGTGTGTGTGTGTGTGTGTGTGTGTGTGTGTGTGTGTGTGTGTGTGTGTGTGTGTGTGTGTGTGTACCAATAGTTCAGGCCTAGGTGCTGTTTTTTAGCTTTTATGCCTAAGGTTGGTGCTCTATTACGTAAGTCCTAGCTTCACTTCAGACTTTCTGATGGTCAATTGGAAATAAAGATTCTCATGGACTATCCTACACAGGCTGATTTTGAACCATGATCCCAATATCTCAGCCTCTTTGAGTAGCTAGGATGACAGATGTGAGCTACTGATACCCAGATAGATTTTTCATGTTTTAGAAGTAGGAGAAAGTCTTTCCTTCAAGCCTTGAAATTATATTAGGCATTTGGGGCAAAAAACATCCATATAATCTTACAGCTTCTGGTGGACTAGAATTCACAACAGGTTCTTCCCCATCTTGCTGATTTTTTCTCTCTGGGGAACAACAGATCTGTCCCTAGAGTTTCTCAGTCCATAGGGTGTCTGATTTCTAGACTCCTCCATTCAGGAGTCCTGACTCATTGGGTAAATTGAGCCCTGCACCCTGTATTTAGAACTTACCTGCTCTGTGTGAAGGCTGCTTTACTTTGTTCCTTGCTCTTGGTTTTTTTTCCAGGCTTGGCTACGGGAAGCTGGCGTAAGAGGTGAAGTCTGGCAAACAGATGCAGTGTGTCAGAGCTATTTATTCTGAGCTGCCTAAAACATGGTGCCACCAGGTTGTTGCTTTGGGAGACACCTATGATTCCATTAATTATTTAGAGAGCCAAAGTAGCCGCCATTAATGAATTTGAATGTATCACAGTGATCCGAATCGGAGGAACAGATGCAAAATGACACCGTGATACGCACAATTTTCCCCCAGCGAGTTGCACACTAGGAAGGTCTGTTGCAGTCAATGAATCCAGATGCTTCCACACTCTTCCTGACCAAGAAAGATCCTGGTTTCATTATAGGAGAGAAAATCAGTTCATCCTGTCATCTTGCAGAGTTAAAGCAGGATCCAATTCAGCAGCTGGTAAGGCGTCCGACATTGGTTTGCCATAATCCTGCCTCTGTTTCAGGATTGACTAGTAGAAGGATTGCATTGCATCTGGGTTTATCCTTCCCTTTACATTATTATTTATGCTTTCTCAGATGAAATGTTTTGCCCTTGCTTAGAAATCCTCTGGGGGACTAAACAAGCTATCTGCACATACCATGTGAGAAGAAAGCAAATGATTTTATGGAGAGTAAATTCATCGCAATAAGAGTAATAAAACTAAAGTCAACCAGGATAAAACTGGAAGCACAAACCTTCTTTAAAATATATTCCTTACAATATTGTCAAGCTTCTGGAGAGCTAAGCTATACATGACAGGATTTCTTTTCTTCTGACCCCAGGAATTATGCAATAGGAAAAAGAAAATTCAAGAATTTCTGTGTTTTCAAAACCACAATGCAATTAAAAAAAAAGAAAAAAGAAAAAAAAAACTCCACCAAGCTGGGTGCTGGTGACTCATGCCTGTAATCTTAGTTAATTTAAGAGGTTGAGATCTGAGGATCGAAGTTCAAAACCAGCCCAGGCAAGAAAGTCTGTGAGACTCTTATCTCTAATTAACTACCAAAAAAGCTGAGAGCAGAGCTACGGCTCAAGTGGTAGAGCAGTAGCCTTGAGCAAAAAAAAAAAAAAAAAAAAAAAAACCTCAGGGATAGCGCCCAAGCCTTGAGTTCAAGCCCCAGTATCAACATACATGCTTACACACATGAGCACATGCACACACAAATGCATGCCCATGTACACATATCCAGGCACTAAAAGGCATTAGGAGGATGACCCTGTGTAAAAAACTGCAGGGAAAAAAACAGAGAAGCTAAGTAGCAAATGGAGAATATACTTCAGCAGATGATAAAAAGTTTGTTTTGAATTAAAACACTCTCAAGGAATCAATCACCTTAATGATGCATGCCATATTTTAAATCATTCACAATATCAAAGGATTCAAATGATCAAAATGATTGTGAATATTATGTATCAATAAAGTAGAAATAAATGAGCAGCAGCGGCAGCAGGTGCTGGCAGCTTATTCCTGCAATCCTAGCTACTCAGGAGGCTGAGAGCTAAGGAAAGCAGTTTGAAGCTAACCTGAGCAGACAAATCCAAGAGACTCTTCAATTAGTCAGCATAAAGCCCAAACAGGAGGTGTGGCTCAAGTAGTAGGGTGCCAGCCTCCAGTAAAAAAAGGTCAAGCTGTTAGTTAACGATTCTTAGACTAGGAATAATAGGTGTATGTATACATCTGTTAGTCTATATTTGTAATCTGATTATTTTCCATTTAACTTTGAACCCAACTAGGCCCTGGTGGGTGACCCATGAATGGGAGTCTGTCTTTCCTCTTGGTCTTAATAACCTTCATGTCACAGGATCAGGAAATTAGTAGCCTTAGATATGACTAAAGAATGTGTTTTGCTGTAACCCTAGCTACCCAGGAGGCTAAGATCTGAGGATCATGATTTGAAGCTAGCCCGGTCAGGAAAGTCCATGAGGTGCTTATCGCCAATCAATAAGAAAAAAGCCAGAAGTGATGCTGTGGCTCAAATGGTAGAGTACCAGCCTTAAGTAAAAAAACCTTAAGGGATAGCACCCAGGCTCTGAGTTGAAGCCCCAGGACTGGCAAAAAGGAAAAATAAAAAGAATGAGTTCCTTGGATTACCTAGATATTAGGGTGAGTGTTCTAAAGACAAATTATGTTTTTTAGAGAATGTGACCTAAATCAATTCATGCATATGTCTTTACAGAGAACTTTCTAGAGACTTTCATATGCTCATGCGTTTTCATGCAGAGGACAGATGTGATATTCTTCAAATTTAATTGACCTGAGTGAGTGTCTCCGGAAGCTCATTTGGTAAAGTGCTTGGTGCTAATGGCTGGATCTCTTGAGAAGAGCCTTATCAGCAGTCAACATCTGTGATAGAAAGTCTAGCTAAGGGGGCCAGGTTTTCAAATTTCCTCCCCTTCCTTCTCCCTCCTCATCCTTTCTCCCTTCTACCATGGGTCAGCATTAGAAGTTCTGTAGTTGCAAATCTAGGGTCCCCAAACAACTTCATTGATCTGTGTAGTACCATAAACAAATATGCCCACGGAATAGCTGTACGCTGATGTGGGCTAACACAGCCACCCCTCTTGCTAGCATTGATTTTATCTTTAGCGAGCGATTTTCCCAGAAGAATCAAAGGAGGCGATTTTATGTCTTGTTGATGCCATCCCGAGATCGTTATGTTGATTATGTGTATTCTCTTTTCTCGTGTAGATGTTTGAAATTTCCCTAGGAAACATTTTCTTCTGCCTAAGATTGCATAGAACATCAGTTTTTTTTTTTTAAAAAAAACAAACCCACATAGTAAATGTTGCTGAGTAGAAAAATACATGCATTACCACGTAGTTTTGCAAAGTAAGAGGTTTATATCTTTGTAATTATTTTCAATGTGTGTTTATTGATTTTTATAATGCCGGGATATTAACTTGAAAGAGAACAAATTACATACAACAAATTAAGCACTTGCATGGATTAGAAAATCGAGGTAATGCACTCAAGGCCTGACTAATATGAGAGTGGCGCATGTCAGAAGCACTGCGTGGGTTTAAACCACATCTGGGAGAATTTCTCCTCACCACTTGTCTGAATGGATCTCGGAGGGAACTGCAGGTGCAAGATGGTTGTGAATTTGTAGAATTAGAAGGTTTCCAAACTGGAAGAGAACCTGAGATAAAGGAGTCTGAGGGCAAAACACATTGAGAATTGAACTCAAGGTCACAAAAGGCTGGTAGATGGCCAGTGTGAATAGGAGGATTGCATCCCAGGCCAGCCTGAGTACAAAGCAAGACAGTACCTTGAAAAATAACCAGTGCAAATAAGGGCGGTAACTATGGCTCAAGTGGTAGAGCACCTGCCTCACAAACAGGAGGCCATGAGTTCAGTCTGCCACCCAAAGAAAACAAAGTATTTTTCCTAAACCCCATGTTTTAAAAAGTCATTTGGAGGCAGTGTCAACTTAAGGTAGACAGGTTTATTCGACTGTAACTGGTATTACAGTAGAATTTTCCATTTGTAAACAGAGAATCAATAATTATGACTCCCTGTCTTCTGACCCGTGTGACTATCTCTTTCTACTTTATTAAATTTGAAAATGTTTTCTAAGTGCATTGTCTCAAATCATAAGTATTACATTGACAAATGTGATACCTTTCTATCTGTAAGTCACCCAACTTTTTATCTGTAAGCCAGATAAGAAAAGCTGAGTACACTCTTTCTATTTTTTTTTTTTTTTTTTGCCTGTCTTGGGGATTGAACTCAGGGCCTAGGCACTGTCCCTGAACTTCTTGGTGCTCAAGGCTAGCGCTCTACCAGTTGAGCCACAACACCATTTCTGGCATTTTCTGAGTAGTTTATTGGAGATAAGAATCTCATGGACTTTCCTACTTGGGCTGGCTTCAAATCTGACCCTCAGATCTTAACCTCCTCAGTAGCTAGGATTACAGGCATCAGCTACCAGTGGCCAGCTTGAGTACTCTCTTGCTCTACTTTTTTTGCTCATGGCTGGTACTCTACTACTTGAGCCATACCTGCACTTCTGGCTTTGTGTTACTTAATGGGAGATAATTCCTTGGATATGTCTGCTTGAGCTAGCTTTGAACTACAGTCCTTAGATCTCAGCTTCCTGAGTAGCTAGGATTACAGGCATGAGCCACCAGAGCCTGGCTTTAAATTAAAAAATTTTTTTTTTTACAGTTTTGTACAACTGAATGACAAACAAACTTCATATTTACATTAAAGGGAAGAAAGTCAATAATAAATTTGTTGGCGTCCAATGTGAATATGTTGAGTTGCCAAAACGCCTTTTCCTAACATCTCCAACTCAATTTTCAGCTTCTTTTTACAATATTGCACAGATGTTTCCAAATACCTTTTTGCTACTGTAATAAGTGAATGCTTTTTTCCATTTGTCTTCTGCGGTTCTTTTGAGGGTCAAGTGAGATAATGTTTGTCAAACATCTTATAAATGATCAAGTTCTATGTGCGTGTTCATTCTTCTCTGTGCCGCTACTTAGATACAATGGCTAGATTCAAATAAATGCACGAAGGGCAACTTCCCTGACCCAAAGCTACGGCTCTACCCTCCTCCCTCTTCTACTCCTAGGCTTCCTTCTTAGTGAATGCTAAATGCATGTGGCAAGATCCTGACCCCACATCATTACAATGGATAGTCTGTGCTCGCAGAGCTTAAACTATACGTGCGTTTGCTGCAGCGTGATGGATATAACTGCTTGCTGAGAATTTGATTTATTTTCCAATAGTTTAGCATCCCTCTGCTTTTATCTGATATGACTATTTTACAAGCGGGTGTACCAAGCATGGCTGCAAAATTGCAGGTTATGAAATACAGAAAATGGAACAATTGCCGTGCATAGCAGAAATCTTCCTGTTCAGTCTGTGTGCTGTGTATTTTAAGCGAAGATGGACTGCTGAATGGTGATAGACGCTTGTCTTGGCCTTCATCTTTTTTTTTTTTTTAACCCTCTTACAAGTGAAAGGAAATGTAAGACTTTCTTCTTCATGCTGGCTTTGCATTGTTAGTTAGTTTTTCACAGGCCGGTTTGTGCTGATGGGTTTTACCTTATCATGTGTTGGTATAATAAAAGTGACACAGTGGTGGGGAAGAGAAGGGTTGCTCTTTAGGAGGGAACAGAGCAGCCACTGCCAGGGATGGAGACCACGCTGGTGGATGGAGAGGCCGTTTCCTTTCAACTCACCTCAAGTCATATCTGTGGTTTTCAGTAATGTACGTGCTCACTGCGAAACGCCCACTGGAAGCTCGTGGTGATGATGTACATGCATAGGCTGACGTGCAGCACAGACTGGGTAGTTGCCCATCTGGGCAGGTGGGGTTCCGGCTCAGGAGTCTTGCTCCCTTGAGGGTTATCTTTAATTCCGAGGACGTCCTTAAATGGTTTCTCCTCCTCCCACAATTAGAATTGATGCAGAACGGTGTGTCATTTGCCATCTGAGATGAACCCAAGTTGAAGGCTGGTTCTACTCTAGCCACACCTTTACTCTGTTGGGGGATCCCTATTAGCTCAGTTGGGTAGGATGGAGCCTGCCTGATAGACATAGGCAGAAGCCAGGTATGGTGGGGGTCTTGGCAAAGCTCATGTGAGTCATAATGGCAGGACCTTCTTTGTGGACCAAATGTTCACCAATGCATGAAGATACTGGTTAGGACTCAGAATCAGTTCTCAGCTAACAGCCCACTTTCTTGTGTAGAGTCCACTGTTTATCAGTTTTGGTTCCTTATATGCCTTGATGCTCTGGAAATTTCTAGTTTGGGGCCTCAGGACACTGGCTATCTCTTTCTGTAGCTTCATTGTTTACCATGAACCACTGATCACTTCATTGTCTTAAGTAAGTCAACACAGTAACAAACAGAATCTAACAACTGCTCCACAGGCATTTCAGAAACAACTTTAGATTTCCTATGGGTGTCTCTTTTGTGACTTGCCACAGAATCCATGTCTAAAATTCAGCCAACATTTGCTATGGGTCAGGCCCTGTGCTAAGGGAATCATATGTTACTCATAATTTTTGGAAACAGATGTAGTGTTTTATTTTAATTTTTACATTTAATTTAATTTGTTGGTTTCTTGACGATAGCCTTTCTAACTGGGGTGAGGTAGAATCTCAATGTTGTTTTGATAACAGATGCTGGCAGGATGTGGTCAAATACACTGTTGGTGGGCATGTAAACTTTTCAACCACTCTGGAAAGCAGTATTGGAGTTTCCAAAAAAAAAAAAAAAAATTGACACATACAACTGCCCTATGACCCAGAAATTCCACTCCTGGGCACTTACCCAAAAGATTACAAACCATGATACAGTAAAGCCACCAGTATAACCACGTTTACTGGAGCACTATTCACCATAGCCAAGGTATAGAATCAGCCCAAATGCCCTTCAGGGAACAAATGGATCAAGAAAATATACATAATGCAACTTCACTCATGTATTAGAAAGAATGATATTGTACCATCTGTAAAGAAATGGAAAAGTCACCAGGCGCCAGTGGCTAAAGCCTATAATCCTAGCTACTCAGGATATTGAGATCTGAGGATTGCAGTTCAAAGCCAGCCTTGAGGAAAGTCTGAGAGATTCGTATCTCCAATTAACCACCAGAAAACCAAAGGTGGCGCTGTGGCTTCAAGTGGTAGAGCGCTAGCCTTGAGCTGAAGCATTGAGGCCCAGAGTTCAAGCCCCACGACGGACAAAAGAAAAAAACAATGTAAAGGCTTGGAAAAAGTAGGCTAAGTGAAGTAAGTCAGGCCAAAGAGACAATGGATCCATGCTTTCACTTTTGTGTGGAAGCTGGAGTGAGCTTACAAACGCCTAAGCACATGCACTGGGTGGCATGCAAGTGTATACCAATGCATTAGCTGAAATACAGTAGATTCAAGGGAGACTTAATAGTGTCATTCCTTAGAAAGCCAAAATCAAAGTCCAGCAAAATAAAACACCAGAAAGCAAGCATTTGAAAGGGGTGGAGTGGGGGTGAGGGAAAAGGGTTAGGTGAATGAAGAGGATAAGAAGGGGTAAATGCAGATAAGAATCCAATGTATATCCTACAAAATTAAGAAGAGTGAGAGAAGGGGTGGGTAGGGGAGGGGTGAAGCATGCTGAGGGGTGACAGGGATTTAGGGATATTGTGTTCATAAACAGCTTAGTTAAATGACAACTATGCACAACTACTTAAAGATAATAATAAAAAAGAATAAAAATGGTTTCATAAAAAGAGAGCTGGGGTACAAATTAAGTGAATGACTTCCTTCCTTCTCCCTCTCTTTCTTAGTTTTACATTCTCCCTTCTTCTTCTTTCTCCCCTTGCCTCTCCTCTCTTCCTTTCCCTCTTCCTTCATTCTCCATCCTTCCTCTTCTTCTTCCTCTTTTCCCTTCACCTCTCCCTCCCCTTCTTTCCACTCCCCAGCAGATTTTTCCTCTTCTCTCTTCTCCTTTATTTAATTTCACTGCTTTATTGTTTTTTTGTTTTGTTCTTTGTTTGTTTGTTTGTTTTTTTTGTCAGTAATGGGGCTTGAACTCTGGGCCTGAACGCTGTCCCTCAGCTCTCCAGCTCAAGGCTAGTGCTCTACCACTTGAGCCACTGCACCACTTCCAGTTTTCAGAGTGGTTTCTTGGAGATAAAAGTCTCACAGACTTTCCTGCCTGGGCTGGCTTTGAACTGCGATCCACATATCTCAGCCTCCTGAGTAGCTTGGATTACAGGTGTGAGCCACCAGTGCCCGGCTCTACTGTTTTATTCTTTTGCTAGCATACTTTGGTGTCATTTGGAATTGCCAGACCCACATCGGGTGCACTTTGGGTGGACACAATGAAGATGTGTCCCCTTGTATTCCCCACCCCCAGCCAGAGAGTGGCATGTGTCTTGATTTCAGCTAGTCAGTTTCGTTGCTGGGATCCAGAACAGAATCTTACCTACGTAAAAAGGCAGCTAGGGGTGATTCATTTAAGCTTCATCCTGTCTGGGGTATCAGTTTTCTTCTGCCCCTGTGATCACTAGATCCATCTGTTAACTATTCTTTTACTTCCTGGAGCCTCACTATAGCTTTTGGTGATAAATTCTCTGTGGTCAAGAAGCCAGCCTGAAATCCAAGTTTATTAACCTCCCCCTCCATCAAAAAAAATTGTGATCAGATACAACCAGTCCCTCTGATGTTCATCCCATACTATGAGACAGACTTGACTTCCTGAGTCACTCAGAATTCTACACATGCCTCTGGCACCAGAGTTGCCAAGTTTATTTTCTGTCTTGCACACAGGTTTTTTTTTTTTTTTTTTTTTTTTGTCAGTTGTGGGGCTTGAACTCTGGGCCTGTGCGCTGTCCCTGTGCTCTTCAGCTCAAGGCAAGCACTCTACCGCTTGAGCCACAGCTCCACTTCCGGTTTTTCTAGTGGTTTATTGGAGATAAGAGTCTCATGGATGTTCCTGCCAGGGCTGGCTTTGAACTTCGATCCTCAGATTTCAGCCTCCTGAGTAGGATTACAGGTGTGAGCCACCGGCGCCCAGCTGCACACAGGCTTTTGAGTTCCTCATAATCAAAGACAAGTACGATTGACTGTTTTTTTTGGGTCAGGTTGTGGGGCCTGAACTCTGGGCCTAGGCACTGTCCCTCAGCTCTTAGCTCAAGGCTAGCGCTCTATCACTTGAGCCACAGCGCCACTTCTGGCTTTTTTCTTTTTGCTTATGTGGTGCTGAGGAATCGAACCCAGGGCCTCATGCATGCAAGGCAAGCGCTCTACCACTGAGCCACCTTCCCAGCCCAAGATTGACTGTCTTAAAGACAGGAATCCTATCTTTGATTCAAAGATGACATCCATTGGGCCATCCCCTAGGGAGTAGGGAACCAGCAGCACTGAGGCCCACGTTTGGTAAGGTTTCTTTCTGTCCCTTCCAATTGCATAAAGTCAGACATCTGGCTTATCCCACGAATTCTTGATCATGAATCTAGCGCTTCTAAATGTCAGCCTTTATTTTGACATGAGTGGTTTCAGATGGGATGATTTGAAAGGGATAAGAAATGAACCCCAAGAAGAAATGTCTACTCTCTAGGGTCTGTGGGAAAGAGCTAGGAGTGATCTGGAGGGAAGAGCAGGAGAACAAATGGAATGGTAGTCGATTTGGGGGTAGAGGTGTCTGATTGTGATCCTCCGTGTTGACCACCATTCTTGGCTAGGGGACTGAGGCATAGTGTACTCTCAGTGTCTTCAGACACTAGTTCTGCAGTTCATCTGAAACACTGGGCACAGGAGGTAGTCCAGTTTGAGGGTTACCCGGAAATGTGGAAAGGCTCACTTATTTTCTGTTTATTTATTTTCAGTTCTAGGTGGGAGCACTCCTCCATGATTCAGTTCGATAGTTCAAGTCTACAACCTCGCTCACTGTCAACTCCTGACACATGCCCAGCCTACCCATTTCACCCCTTTTTGTCATGGCAGTGAAACACAATCCTGAGATTGTCTTTACAACTTCTGGGAAGACATTCTCTTTTCAGAGGCTTTCTGAAGCACTAGAATATGGATGTGAACGGCTGGCAGTCTTCTTCCCATGTAGTGATGAGATGGGATTTGAAAGATGCAGCTTTCTGGCGACAGAGTTGGAGCACCTGACGCAGCCTTGCCAGGCTCCAGCTACCCTAGGGTTTTCATTGCCACAAACCAATACATTTCTCTCTTTTGTTCCTTTTTTTTTCTTTTTGCCTTGAACAATTTGGTTTCTAACTGATCCACTCACTGTGAACTTGATGAAGTACAAACACACTGCAGTTCACTGAGGAGAGGACTAGCAAATACAGGAGACGAGAATTCACTCAGCCTCCAAACTCCTTCTTGTGTCCTTCACTTCTTTGAAGAGACCCATGAAAACCACAGTCAGGGAAGGTGCCATGACTTCTTTGTCCACTTGAACTAGAGTGAAAGGCGAGCAAGGTACAGGTGCCTACAGAAATGTCACTGTGGGATACTTGGACATTAGAGTAAAAAAATAACATGTTGTTTGCTAGCAATGCTGGGTGGGGAAAAAGGGGAGAGATCATTTGCTTTTGCTCTGGTTCACTTCCTTTTTTATGTTAAACATTTCAATTGAGGACGCTTGAGCTCTCACATACTAATTTTTGCTGGGCACAGGTGGCTCATGCCTATAATTCTTGCTTCTTAGAAGGCTGACAAGTGAAGATAAATGTAGTTCAGAGCCAGGCTGGGCAGGAACATCCATGAGCCTCTTATTTCCAATTAATTGCCAAAAAGCTGCAAGTGGTCTGTGGCTCAAGTGGTAGAGCACCAGCCTTGAGCACAAAAATCTAAAGGAAGGTGCCTCAGGCCCTGAGTTCAAGCTCCCTGACCAGCACCAAACCAAACCAAACCAAACAAAAGAATAATAACAAACATAAGCAAACACCATTTCCCCCAGAGCATAGGAACTGGGATCTAGTCATGATCTGAGGCTTAGATTGAAGCAGCTTAAGAATTGTGTGAGCTAGTTAGCAAGGACAGTGGTATCAGTCTTTTACAGGTACCACTAATTCCATCTTAACAAAGATTCTTCTGGATCACAACTAACGTCTGGGCAAGCTTCTGTAGAACCAAGGTCAAAGAATTCATCTGAGTGAGTTTTCTGGATCACTGTGACATTTACTTTGTTTTAGCAAATCAATTTGTGTCTAGTCTAAATTCTTTGGTGGGTTAACGAGAAAGATAAGGCATACAACATTTATCTGTAGCCCCTGGATTTCCACTGGACTCACAGCATCAGAGAAGCAAAGCAATGTTCTTTCCTGATTGAAGGTTGATTCTCACAGAGAGGGGTCTAAGGACTGAATGGAAACGAAGACATAAATGTGAGAATGGAAATGCACAGAAGAGCTGAGATCGTGGTACTCAGAGCCAGATGCCCTGGCTGTGAGCAGAATGAGAGATATCAAGGATATTATTGGTGAGAGATGAAGATAATGGAGAAGGTAGAAAAGCCCCAGGGAAATAAGAAAGACTTCACTTTGCTTTCAGGTCTCTACTGGTGCTGAGAGTTGATTGGTTATGATATTTTAAATGGATTGCGATCGTAGCTCTCATAAAGGAAAAGCAAATGAGGACACTGACCTTTTTGGAATTGTCTTACTAAACTGCACTGCATATTTAAAATAGAATGGTGTTTCAATCTGGGAAGAAGACAGAAGCCAGTAGGATGCTTCATGCACCTCAGTTTCCCTCCATTTACCAACTCATCAGCAATCATGATTAGCTTTGTCTGATCTTTCTTAGTAATCAGGTCTGATGTGTACATATTTGTGTGTGTGTGTGTGTGTGTGTGTGTGTGTGTGTGTGTGTGTGTGTGTGTGTGTGCGTGTGCACGTGAGCGCGCATGCGCCCTGGTGCCATATTTCAAATAGGTTGGATTTGAGGTCCTTTAAAGTATTGGTGGGTTACTTGTTTAGAGAGATTGTGGTTTTGCAGTAACAACATAACATAACCTAGTATGAAGCCCTAGGTTTCATCCACCCCTTTGTGGAGGTCAATGAAGTACGGGATTAGAGTGAATTCGGGGTTGGAATGCACAGAGTCTCAACACATCGAGTATCTATGACTTCTTCTAGAGTCTCCATTTGTTTACCTCTAAGAAAAGGCTAATGGGGTGTTTCTTCTGGGAGTTGGGAATGAGACAACAGATTTGTAACTTGAGTGTCCCAACTGGGTTACCCTGTTGCACATACACACACTGACATGGGTCCCCTTGTGTTATGTTATGGCTCTTCCAGTTCGCCACGGTTCAATCATCTGCCTTGACTTTGAGAGGAAAAGAGTAATTTATGCCTCTATGGACTCTCTGGGTTAGGAGAAGGTGTGTGTGGGGACTCACAGTTCATCCACTGGTCTTCTGTTTTCCAGTCTGATTTCTGTCAGACTTTGTTGCCACCTCATCTTCTACAGCTCTTTCTGGAGAGCTTGCTTCTGTTCTCCTTCATTCCCCAAAGCCAATCACCAGGTCATTGCATCCAATGGGACTTCAAGGAAGATTTGGATAATGGAGGACTCTTGCATGGAAGAGAAAGTACATTTACAATGGATGTCAAATTTCTACCATGTGTAAATGTCCTGTCTACTTTGGCCTCAGGGAATTCTCATTCCGTATCCATGTTCCTCCAGCTCTGACAACCCTTTCTGTCCCTTCCACAGTCCCTTTTAGTGTCTCTCAGAAGTCATGTTTCTACATTCTCTATATCCAAATCTTCTGTACATTATGGAAACTTATTTGCTCAGTAGGACCTTTAACATTCCCATTTCACCCCAGACCCTGGAGTCTGCCTCCATAACTGTCAGTCTACTGGTGAGTCGGATTCTTCTTTAACGTGAGAGTGCTACGGTCCCCTCTTTTGTCAAACAATAAGCGTTCTTCTCATTACACTAGCAGCCACAAAGCCCATAATAGTGGATACAAGGCAAATAGAAGCTAATATGAGAAAGAGTAACATTGGTGGGAGGAAGAAGGAGAGTGTGGAGTTGGTCTCTTGTCTGGATTGCACGTGGGTCACATTTTTACACAAGAGGAATGCTGCTAGATTCTGGACTAGGAGAGTTTGTTCTACAACCAGACACTGTCTCCCTTATGACAGAAAGAATGTTCTGGATTTGGCTGACTCCTGCCTTTGCGGGAATCTCTCACTGCATGGATGATATGTGGTTCATTAGCTGCAAAAGTGATACCAGAGGGTAGAAACAAGGAACATTCTGAATTTATGTGGCCACAGGTATACGAAGACCAAACAAGTCTAGAAGTGGTCAGAACATGCTTTGAACATGGTTTGAACGTGGGCCCCGAGGTGGATACCTTCTTTCCTTCAGGTCTCAGGACAAATGCCTCCTCTCAGTGGGGCATTTCACTGGTTTCCCCATCTGACTCATGATCCCTTTCCTCAGCACTCCCTTTGCCCGTATTCTTCTCTAAAGCATGCATTTCTACCGGAGAGACCATTTCATTTCTTCTGCCCTTTGTTCTGTCTTCTGTAGCAGTGTATGTATCATGTTGGATGTGATTTTACGCTGCCATTTATTCCTGTGTCCCAGAGCCGGGCAAGGAGCCAGGGATGTTGTGGGCTCAGTCAATATTTGTTAACTGTTTATTGACTGGTAAACAGAGGAATTAGAGGAATTAGAGGAATTAATAACAATGTCTTAATCTCTTCTAAGATGCTTTATTTATTTTTAACCAAGAGCACTCGTGTTTACCATCTCAGATAACTACCCACACACTTGGGAGGTAGAAAAAGAAGGCAGGCTTGGGATGAGGCTAGCTTGGAGAGGATTTCTAGGTCATGAGTTCCAAGCTTCACGCGTGAGGACTTGAACCCTGCCCTTTTGACTCCAAACTCAATATCCTCTGTCATGCGATACCAAGTCACAGCAAACATGTGTCGCTGGCATAAAGCATAACAAACAAATACTTTGGGGTAGAAAGAGTGATGGAAGTGTTCTCAGCTAACGATTGTAAAGCGTCTCTGTTGTCCCATTATCCTAGTCTGAAATGCTTGGCAGAGAAGGCCTTGCTTGCCAAAGTGAGGACAGGTACCATATATATTATAATGGCGCCACACCAGCTGCAGTCTCAAATGTTCAGGCTGGGGTCCAAATGTAGCAAAATCAGACCAGATTCCCAGGCAGCTCTTCATGTGCACATCTTAATGATCTTAGCAGTGCTGGGGGTGGAGCCGGGTCTACAGGAAAGTACAACCCTGAGTGAAGATGGGCTCGAAGATTCATGCTCTTAGTAATAAAAGCTCACATTTGTTGAGAGGACTACAGCCACCCATTCCTAGGTTTACATCAACAAATGTGAAGAGCAGCTCTCGTGGTTAGCAGGTGGGCAGAGACATTCGATTTATCCACTTTGCAGAAAAGGAAGCTGAGGTCTGGGGAAATTTGGGTAATGAGCCCAAACAGTAAACTCTTAGTAAGGAATGAGAGTTTTTCAGTTCAGAAAATCTGAAGATAGAAGTGGTGCTCTCTTCTTTTGAATACTGGGAGCATTGCTCCAACGGTAGCACAAATATGAATCACATGGAAACTTGAAACACTCCTGGCATTTCGATTCAGTAGCTGTGGTAACAGCCAAGACTTTTCCATTATTCTCTTGTGGTTCTAGAATTTGAATTCAGGTCCTTAAATTTGCTAGGCAAATACTATCCCCAGTCCTTTTTGCTTGTCATTTATTTTTCAAATAGGGTCTCCAGCTAATTTTGGCCTATCACCTCCACTTCCAAGTACCTGAGATTACAGGCAAGCATGACCTCTTACCTCTAGCCAGGACCATATAGTTGGTCTGATGACTACACTCGAAGGACAGGTGAGACTTCTCTCTAGCCATGCCCTCACGTGACAGCTTTGACTGCTTGATGCTTGCCAGGAGTCCAAAATTGCTAGCCTCTTTCCTTTTTTTCTTTTTTAAAACAAACAAACAAACAAATCTTTTCACTCTAGGACCTTTACATTGCTTTTCTTTTTGCCTGGAATGTATTTGTCCTTAGATAGTGATCTATCACATCTTCTTTTGTGTTGACAGGTCCCATTACATTCCTGAAGCTCTCTTACCTTCCTTGCTCTCGTATGAGCTTCTGCAGCCTTCCTCGTCTTCCAAAACACCAGATCTTTACACATTTAATCTGTCCATTGTCTATCTGTTTACACCCTTGTAAGAGCATCAAGTCCAAGGTCAGATCTTCATCTGCTCCCTGAATCTCCAGCACCTAAGATAGCACCCTGCCGCACCCTGCCACCACATAGTTCTTCAAAAATAGCCATTGGAGGAGTGGAAGGAAGGAGGGGCTGAGGCTGAGGCAGTTTGTAAACAAAGTTTCCTGCTGTGTGTGTGTGTGTGTGTGTGTGTGTGTGTGTGTGTGTGTGTGTGTGTGTGTGTGTGTAGGGGGTGTTCATTTTTCCAAAGAAGAGTTAAATTTTTTTTTTAATTTAAATTAATTTAAACCAAGCCTTGGTGGCTCATGCCTGTAATCCTAGCTACTCAGGAGGCTGAGATCTGAGATCAAGGTTCAAAGCCAGCCTGGGCAGGAAAGTCCATGAGACTCTAATCTCCAATAAACCACTCAGAAAATGGGAAGTGGTGCTGTGATTCAAGTGGTAAAGTGCTCGCCTTGAGATGAAGAGCAGAGGGACAGTGCCCAGGCCCAGAGTTCAAGACCCATGATTGACAAAAACAATAATTTTAACTAATGTATGAAAACATAAAAAATGGACACATCTATGGGGTATCAGGTGATGTTTCAAATCACAAGAAAAGTATCTTATTCCTCAAGAATGTGTCATTTTTTTTCCTGCCCCAAACATTCAAAATACCTTTCCTTCCAGCTTTTTGCAATATAGGTACAATAGTTACTCCACTGTGTGATAGATAGTATACCAGAACATCTTCCTTCTTATCTAACTATAATTTATACTCAGTAACCAAAAGTAGGTACTCAGGTTGGGGGAGAAGGGCATATTGCTCACACCTGTAATCCCAGCTACTCAGGAGCTGAAGATCAGGAGGATTGCAGTTTTAGCTCAACCTTGGTCAAGGTTAGCCAGATCCCACCACAGTCAATAAGTGGAGACCTCCCACCTGTTAATAAACTGGCTTGCTTGGACTGTAATCCCAGCTACACAGGGGTTGTAAGGTGGAGGATCACTCTCCAGGCTGACCACGATAAAAACACAAAACCCTATCCCCAAATAACTAAAACCTTAAAGGGGCCAGGGATGTTGTTTCAGTAGTGAAACCTCTCCTTGGCATGTGTATGGCCCTTCATTTAAACAGCAATTCTGCTATTTACAAAGATGGTAAGGGGGGCTGGGAAGGTGGCTTAGTGGTAGAGTGCTTGCCTTGCATGCATGGGTTCGATTCCTCAGTACCAGTATAAGCAGGAAAAAAAATCAGAAGTGGCGCTGTGGCTCAAGTGGTAGAGTGCTAGCCTTGAGCTGAAGAGCTGAGGGACAGCACCCAGGCCCAGAGTTCAGGCCCCAGTACCAACCAAAAAAAAGAAAAAAAAAGGAGATCTTATTCTGGAGATCTTATTTGTTTATAAAGCCTCTTCCAGGAGAAGGAAGGAAGCCCCTAGGGGAAGTTGCCAAAAGATGGCTGCTACTTAAGAATAGGTCTCCATTAAAAAAAAAGTCTCTATAAAAGTGGAAGGAATAACAATCTCACTCTGTTTATGATAATGTCAATTTCATTTTACACATTCTATTAAGCATCTAAGGATTTAAAAAAATGAAGGTGATAAGATCTAGAGAACTACTCATATAGGTAGCTTGAATTTTATCTACTGAATAATTGTACAGTTAAAAGAAGCTGTTGGAATGAATCAGATTTGTTTATGGTAGTTGAGTATAAGGCTTTCCATACTGTTTGTTTGAAGAAGTCTATTTGACTAACCTTTGGCTGTTGTGACTATATAAATTGGCAATTACATGCCCTTTAAACAGAGAAATATTGTGTTGAATTAAATTGTACAGTGGTTTTAGGGTTGAACCTATTTCATACTAGCAAGTCTTTTGCTTATTAAAACTTGTGCAGTAGTTCTAAAATTTTTATATTATCCAAAGAGCCTTACTCTTTTACAAGACAATCACATTATCAGAATGGCTTCTCAGAGTGTGAAAAGAAAAAAGGATATTAAAATGTATTTGAATCATGGATTGTACTAGATAATCCATACTCTTGCTTCCCTACTGGTTTTTCACAGAGGGCTTAATTCTGGCTGTGTCTCTTAGAGGTCCCATAAAAAGAGTTTTCCTGTCAGGGCGGGGTCTTTGGGCTTTGTTCAAAACAATCCCTGTAGTAAATAAATAGTTCTTTGAATATTTATATTTATCTTTAACTTTCCTCAGATCTTGCATTCTATTCAAAAATATTTTCTGTTTAAAGGAAAGTATGTTGTTTAAATGGTTTACCAATTATTTCACTTTTATCCCAAAGCCTTGGAGAAGACTTGGTTCTACAGAGAAGACGAATCTTCCTTGTTTTGTGTTTTGTCTATGAAGGTGGTGAGCAGAGAAGGGTGATAAATATGACTACAAAGCATTATGTTAAATTGTGGGAAAAAACTACATTTCATTACTTATTATTGCTTCCATGGCGTTTATTTTTTTTAGTGGTAGTGAGGATTGAACTCAGGACTTCACTCTTGCTAGGCAGGTGCTCTATTACTTGAGCTACTTTTCCAATCTTTATACATTTTATTTTATTTTATTTTATTTTTTGTGCTGGTCCTGGGGCTTGAACTCAGGGGTTGGGTGCTAAACCGTAAGCTTTTGCACTCAAAGGCTAGTGCTCTACTGCTTGAGCCACACTTCTACTTACAGCTTCTGGTGGTTAATTGGAGATAAGGGTCTCATGACTATCCTGCCTGGGCAGGTTTTGAACCATAATGCTCAGATCTCAGCCTCCTGAGTAGGTAGGATTACAGGCGTGAGTCACTGGTGCTTGGTCTAGGATGTTTCTTTCTTTCTTTCTTTTGCCAATCCTGGGGCTTGAACTCAGCCTGTACACGTCCCTGAGCTTCTTTTGCTCAAGGCTAGTGCTCTACCACTTGAGCCACAGTGCCACTTCTGGCATTTTCTGTTTATGTGGTACTGAGGATTCCAGCCCAGGGCTTCACGCATGCTAGGCAAGCACTCTACTAGTAAGCCACGCTCCCAGCCCCTAAGATAAGTTTCTGAGATGAAGTCTTATGTGTTCCAGACTGCCCTGAGTGAGACTCAAGATCTTCCTGACTCAGCTTCCCAAATTCTGAGATTACAGCCCAGAAAATGTTGACTGATTTTTTTAAAAGCCTCGGCCTGTGAGGAAGGGTGGTGGGTGTGGTGCGGGCCTGGGCCCCCCACGCACACGCGCATGCCGAGCCCCGACCTGCACTGGGGCTGGTCTTGGGGGATACGTGCTGTCTAGCCTTGTCCACAGATCTCGCCCGCAGTGGGGCAGCCTTCGCCACGTGCGTTTTATACACGGGGGTGTAAATGATCGCGGGGTAGTAAAGTATTCTTGGAGGAAAAAAAAAAAAAAAAAAAAAAAAAAATCAGTTGCAGGGCTTGAACACTGGCCCTGAGCTCTTTTCCTCCAGGCTAGCACTCTACCACTTTCTCCCACAGCACCACTTCCAGTTTTCTGGTGGTTAATTGGAGGCAAGAGTCTCACAGACTTTCCTGCCAGGGTTGGTTTTGAACTGTGATCCTCAGATCTCAGCCTCCTGAGTATCTAGGATTACAGGTGTGAGTCTTCAGTGCCTGGCTTGACTGAATTTTTAGTTGTTCTGCTGACTAATGAATTTTAATATACACATACGTTTTAAATTAGCGTATTTTATTACCATTTTAAAGAAAATTGTGCTATATGGGAAAACGAATTAAAGCAATCCTTAGTTATATCCCCTAGCCCCTCTTTAATATACCTACCATCATTAATACTTGCTTCAAGAAGCAGGAAGTGCCTGTTCTCCCAGGGCTGGCTTCTGCAGCAGATTTCACATGACAATAGCAAAGTGACTGCACAGACAATGACATCAAACATGGATTTTCTAAATTTTGTCTTCCATGGCCACTTCAGGACAGCCGTTCTTTAATGTTTATTTGTATTTATGTCTTATTTTTGTTTGGCCTGTGAAAATATAGAATATTTTGACAGAATTTTAACAACTGTTTAAGAAGAGATACTTATTTTAAAGCAACTCTTGCTATTTAATACTGCCTCATTAAGCATTTAATTAATGCTAATGGCAATCTTATTCACTTTTTTTATTTCTCCTGAGACAGAGTCACCACATAGCCCAGACTGTCCTTAAAGTTGTGTTCTTTCTGCCTCTCCTTCCTGAGTGCTACGATTATAGTCATGCACTACCAAGCCTGTCAATGTTATTCATTTCTAAGGCAAATAATATGTAGGGATAAGTCTCTCCTTAAAAAAAAAAATCAAGGGCCTGGGAAGGTGGCTCAGTGGTAGAGCACTTGCCTTGCATGCCTGAGGCCCTGGGTTTGATTCCTCAGCACCACATAAGCAGAAAAAGCCAGAAGTGGGGCTGAGGCTCAGGTGGTAGAGTGCTGGTCTACAGCTGAAAAGCTGGGGGACAGTGCCCAGGCCGAGTTCAGGCCCCACAACCGACAAAAAAAAAAAAAAGAAAAGAAAAGAAAAAGAAAAAAAAAGAAAAAAATCAAAACAATACACAAATACAATGGAAATCCATCATGGTGATTGGGTTTTTAAACGATAATATTTTTCTTCTTTCATTGTTAATTTATTTATTGGCATGTTATAAACATGGGATCCAATTAAGGAAAATTTTCACCATTTCGGACTCTCTTCTGGGCCATCATTATTATTAATTTCACAATTCTTCCTAAAACTAATTCTTTTGTCAGAGGAAAAAATGATCTGGTCTGAGTGTCAAATACATGAGTTATGTCATTGGACTTGAATGAGATTAAGATTCCCTTTTGGGAACTTAGATTCATCTGCCCAGCTAATTGTCTGTCTTGTGACAGGACTAATAACTTTTAACCAGACAGTCTTTTATTGGATCTAGTCTAACAATGTTATCTAACTACATTTCCTCTTTCCAGAAACGTGTCTAACAAGAGAGAAATCTTGGAATTAGTTTCTCAGGAGCCTTTACTCTGGTGGTGAATTTGAAATAAAACTTGGACTGGACTTAATTAATTAGACTGAAAAGTTGCTTTAGCCTATGGTAGATATGTGTAATTAAGAAGCAGGGCTGAGGGTATAACTCAGTGGTAGAGTGCTTCCCTAAGCATACATTAGGTCCAGGCCTCAGTTTATGACACAATACTTCATTCAATTTTTATAACTCATATTACCCACTATGATAATTGGCTCCAGTTTATGGTTGAGCAATGAGAGGTGTGAAGCAATGAGAGGTGAGGTAATCAGCCATAGGTCAGGAAAGCAATGAGTAGCAGTTACAGGATTTAACCCCACCCACTCAAGCTAACCACTCTACTACATGGCCTCCTATAGCTGCTTCTAGAGAAGTGCTCTCTAGAAGTGACAGGGACATCCCGCTGGTGGCACATTTCATTTCCTCCTTTATTTTTCATTTCGGATGGAAATGACAGTCTGAATACATGCAGAATTTAGAGATAATAGATGACAGAAGTGTTAAGAATAGTGTCATCCAGCAATCATTATTAAAATCTGGATATTTTCTTTTCCAATCATTTTTCCTGGGGGTGAGAGGGGGGAAACCTCTTCAAAATTTCTTTCTTGCACAATTTGATTTAAAAAAATATTTCATTTTATTGTGAAAGTGACGTACAGAGGGGTTACAGTTACATAGTAAGGTAATAAGTACATTTTGTCAAACTTCTTACCCCTTCCCTCATTTTTCTCCTACTTTTCCTCCCCCCAGGCTCCCCAAGTTGTACCGATCATTTCACAATTTTATTGTAAAAGAGAAAGTTGACTATGATCAGGGATTATGTGTTTGCAAATCCAAGAATGTGGAAAGAGAAAGTAATACATAATAAAAATGTTGAGCTCTATTGACTCCATTGCTCTAAGTGTTCACTAGTGACGCCGGCTAGCTATTTGGCCAGGTAGACCTAAGGTTAAAGAGGAAGTGCAAATTCAGCAAAACCCAGGCTCTGAGGCTCCTCTGGAAATGTGCTTACTAAATCTTACTCAGCAGGTGTCAGACTCTTTACATTTCGTTTTTTTCTGGAAGATGACTTGGGGATGAAATACAGGGGCACTTTCAACTGGAACAAAACGTTCTCTATTTGTTAAACCAATAATGCTTTAACGTCTGCATTTTACTAGTGTGCTCCGCCTGAATTCTCGCTATCCACCTCAAAAAGCAAAACCCAGCAATAATTCAAACCCCCGCGAGGAACATTATGAAGCACACACGCAGCAGAAAAAAAAAATGGCTGGATGCTAAAGTAGCACCAGGGTTTGCTTCCCCGAGTTCTCTTTGCCACTGTGTCCACGTGACGGGTGGCTCACTCCACTTTTACCCTGCTTCAGTGTTTTCCATGGAGGAGGGTCAAATGGATGACTTACCGTGCAGGTTACATTTGGAAACGCGTGTGGGAATGCAGAGGATGATGGGAGGAATCTGCTTCACATCTGTGCCCTCGCTCAGGCTGGGCTTCATTTCGAAGAAGAGTCTTCGTGTGAACTATGGCTTCCTGGAGCCATCTTTAAGTGTATGATCAGGAAATCAAAAAAAAAAAAAAAAAAAAAGGAAGGAAAAGCCTTGAATCTATACTATATTCATGCACCACAATCTTTGGCACTACAGATACCTCTGGAGAGGACATGTACACAAACAGTTTTAAAGTGTTTGTCTTGGATAGTGGAGAATCCATCACTGCTACATCACATGACTATGATTCCAGCGCTTAGGAGGTGGGGGCAGGAGAACTCTCACTTCAAGGTAAGCCTGAGCTCCAATAGTGAGACCACACACACACACACATACACACACACACACACACACACACACACACACACACACACACACACACACACACACACACACACACACACACACACACACACACCAAAAAAGAAAAGGAAAATCTGATCAGAGGTTCATCACACAAGGACCCTAAGGATGATCTTTTTAAATGAATGAAGCATGGTCCTCTGTAGCGGTGCAAGATATAACATGTTAAACTCCTGAATTATCAGGAGAGCCAGGCTGAAAGCAAGAGAAAATAGATAGATGAAAGAGACAGAGGGAGGCTGAAGGAAGGGGGAGGGGAGGGTTGGAAGGGGGGGACCTTTTTTCCCTGACTCTCTAAATCCCCTTAAACTGGATAACCTTTTATCCAGTTTATTCTCTGCTCTTCTCATGCTTCAGTTGTGACATTTGCTAATATCAATATAGTCCCACCTGTTGCCTAAGATAGTTTCAGTGTGTTTCTTCATTTTATAACTGAAATAGCAGTGTCCAATACATACCATAGAGGTTGCTGATTGAATTGTAATACAATGTTGAAGGCCATATACCAAACGTGCAATAAAGAATGAGATATTTCAATAATTAATAAGATAGTCTAGGAACTATAGAAACAGGGATATAAAAGCCAGCAGGCTTTGATGTTTATAAGCTGATAATCTATTTTGGGAAATAAATACATACTATATTAACTCTGTGATATTCAAAAAAAAAGTTCCTGGAAATGGTCACATATTTGGCATTTAATTGAGTTACTTCCTTTTTTTCTCCTATTGGAGACTTCCAACAGTTGATAATGTTTCTAAACAATGGGGGAAAGACTAGTCCAACTAATTTTCAAAAGGCTGACATTATACTTTTAAAATTTAACTTTATAGGGATGTGAAGGGTAAACAAAGGAGGAGGCTGCAATGCTTGATAAGAAATGTACTCATTATCTTGCCCATGTAATTGTAACCCCTCTGTACAGTATGTTCAAAAAAATAAAAATTAAAATAAAAAAAATTTAACTTAATATAAAGCCATTTCTAGAGGAGCTTAGATTTACATTTTCACCAGTCTTGGTTCTTTCAGTTTCAGGAACTTGGAGCTATGAGAGTGCGCTTGTCCTAGACCCACTTTGCCTGCTCAGCCTCCTTCCTTCACTTTGAGATGGTCTCCAGCTCCCCCTAAAGCGGGAGGACTAGGACTAAGTCGCTATGCTCACAATGTGCCAGGGGAGCCACAGCCATTGGCCCAGAGGTGTGATCACCTGACCCAGCTTGAACCGGTAGCTTTCAATTGATAGCTTGCACTAAGAGATGTGGAAGTATTCAAGGGAATTCAGCCTAAATGTTGTTTCCTAGTCACTCAGCTCATGGATGCCATAATTATGGGGAGAGACAAAGAGACAGAGAGTAGAATGGGGCAGATGTTCTGGCGGAAGTGGACTTGAGGGGCGATGTGGCTTTAGTGCCTGAAATGCATTTGCTTCCCAATTCCTTCAATACTACGAATAATCTTCCTTTTTACTTAAGCTGCTTAGAATTGGCATCGGCTGCTCATAAACACACAATTCCGGATTCCCGGGTGTGCATTCAGGTAATTCTGAATCTACCTTTCCTCCAGCTCATCTGTCATTCCCCTTCTGTGGAGGGTTTCCAGCTGTTGATTGAAGACTGGCCAGGTGTTAGCAGAGAGACTGTTCAATAAATAGCACCTGGGACCAAGCAACAATGGAATGGGTCCTTTGACAAGGGTCTAAAGCAAAAATTTGGTTGTGTCGGAGAAGCAAGGGAAGACCCATCTTGAAGTGGTTCCACAGGATGCTGGAGCAGTTTGTCTCAAGGCAAAGGGCACGCCACGTGTTACATGTCACGGAGAGGTCATACTGTCATTTACCCAACCAAGAGAAGCTGGCGCTGTTCCTACTTTGTCAGTAATAACTCATTTCTGCAGTACTGTGAGGGTCAGCTCAGGACAGAGGCCTGCCCAGATGTACCTCAAATGTTTCTGCTAGAATTCAAATAAATCACATTTACAGACTCTATAATGCTTCACCTCGGGGGTGAGAAGGGTTTGTGCAAAGAGGTGTGAGCTGCAAGGAGCTGGTGGGAGCGGCTCCTCATGGCGGGGAGGAGGGCTGTAATGAAGACTCTCTTCCTGCTGAGAAGCCCCAGAACTCGTTTATTGATTGGAAGCGAATGCAAGTCGGGGAGTTTGCAGTTTAATCCGACATCTGTCATTCTGGAAGAATGGACAGTTCAAAGCCAAACCTCATCCATATCGATGTGTAAGAAAGAAGAAGTAGGGCCCAGGAGAGCAGGACTGGCAGAGCGAAGATGGAGCTGAGGGTTTCCCTGGAATTCTTCCTCACCCACCCACCCAACCCAAGGCCTTGTTGAAAGAATTAAGACCATCAATCACACACTGAACTCTGCTGAGACAAGGTGTGGTTTGGCTTAGTTTGAAAAATGGCGATTGGAAAAAAAAATTAGTTCTTCTCTCCTTTCGAATCAGGACTAGCTTTTAAAGGAGACTACTAATTGTTAGAGAAGAAAAATAAGTGGAAGGACATAGATATCTGTTCTGGTGGACGAAGCAATAAACATTTCCATACTAGGGAATTTAACTTCTTCTTTTTTTTTTATTTGAAGCAAGGGAGTAGAGATAGAGGGGTTGTATTATTTCTTCTAATCCCCCAGCTTGGACAGAGTGAGGGGAGAGAATGTCCAGGCTCAGGCCTCCTAATCTCCCTGCAGTTCTATAATTTTTTGGCAATGTCACTAATCGGCCTAGCAGTTCCAGTGTCCAGGCCTCGGAAAGTGTAGCTGGGCCTTGCTTCATATAAGTAATGGACACTTTGGGCTGCAATTTCTATTCTTGAATAGGCCTCCTATCTCAGAGTCATGCTTCAAGAAGCACTCAATTAAAAGGAAAAGAAAAGAAAGAGAAGAAAACCTCTGGTGATGGAAGGAAGGCACCCTATTACTTAGACGCTGGGGATGTTTACTGTAGAAAGCAACTTCTCCCTAGTTAAGAATATCTGTGTGAAGATTTAGGAGGCAGTTAGTTTGTCCCGTAGTGATCAAACCTAAGGTGCATTAAAAAAAGTAAACCAAATGAACTAGGCCATGAGAGTTGCTTAGACTTAGGAATTAGGCAAAACAATGGGCTGTTAAGGCTAAGAAGTTGCCAGGTCTAGGTTGGCTCTGTTCTATGTTCATCTTAGCTTCAGATACCTACAGAGGAGCTAGCCATAGTAGTTGATTTATATTTTCATTTTTTGTGAATTTTTATTTTTTATTGTCATCATAAAAGTGATGTACAGATGGGTTGCAGTTAGGTAAGTCAGGTAATGAGTACATTTCTTTTTGGACAATGTCACCCCTTCCCTCTCTGTCTCCAAGTTTTTCCCTCCCATACTTTACCCACGAGGTCATTTTCAACACAGTGTCTGCAGTACCACTTTTGCATTTGTTCACCTCCATTTCTGTGCCTCCTTTTTGCCCACCCAAAGACAGATAAACAAACAAGATGAGAAGAACACAAAAACAACAACCAAGAAAAAACTCTTTCGTGTCCATTTCCTGGAGTTCATTTCAGTAAATATTACATCCTATGATCAGAGAGTATTTGTTTTACTTAATGCTCCCTCATTCATGGCTCATGACCCTGGTTTAAGAAAAAAGTATTTATTCAGACGTAATCAGAATTTATTCATGGGTTGCTAAACCTTAGAGTTTTGACATCCGAGGGCAAACCTGCCTGATGGACACCAGTCAAATGACAATATTGTTTGAAAAAATGTCGTTAGAAGGCCATTTACAGGCTGCACACAGTTATAGGCAAAGGGAGTATCACATTCCATACTGATTGCTGATACATAGCCTACAGGGTGCTGAGTTGCAGGTACCCTGTCCATGTGGTTTCCCACAATTCAAGTCTGAAAGGCTAGAGGGGAAGAGAGTGAGGTTTCAGTGACCTGAAAAGTACCACAGAGAGTTACTCTTTTCTGGGGACAACTCCTTGTGTTAAATGACATCTTTGGTGTCTAAGACTCCGGAATGTTAATAAGTCTGTTACTTTGAAGAAATAATTCTTTTTTCAAACAGGATTTTGTAAATAGAACCTTTAAAGCAGTTCTCTGTCCTAAGTCCCAAAGAAGGTGCCCAGAGTAGAGAGTTTCCTGTGAGTCCCTGTGCATACTTCTATATAAGATATTGCTTCTACCCTTCTGTCCCAAGAAATCTAGCTTTGCCTGGGGCCTGGCCTTTGAGAAAAGCCTACAGGACAGGGAGAGAGAGGTTAAAAAATTGTAACAAGGGAGGAGGAAGGAGATTAAAACCAATTACAGTCACTTTAAAATTTTTTGTCAAGGTGTTTTTCTCATTGGCCTAAAACGGCCCAATGTAATGTGTACTAACAGCAGCATACCTGTATACCCTCAGCCCTGCAAAACTCAAGCCCACAGACAGCGTGGTGTTATAGCAAGCAGGTCATGCTGTGGGGCTCTTCCTCGGGTTACTGGTCCCCACTGGCAGGGATTATTTGTATTTGCAGAGATCCCTGTTCAACAACCAAGTTAGAGGTCATGTGGAGAGTTGGATATGCGTGTTTACAGGGAGTGGGGGATGGGGGGGAGAATGGTACACCGTGGGAAGGTGAGTGCACTCAGCAGACTGATGGATTTTTTGCCAGAGAGGAAGACTGGGGACTAAGCACCAGCTGAGAGTAAAAATTTAATCATGAGATTAAGTGTAATAGCAAATAAGAAAAACTAATAAAAACAATAACATTTATTAGTGAATAATAAGAAGTTAGTGAATAAGGTTCTAGTGTCTGATGGCAGAACCCAAGGATGGGGGGAAACATGTCCTAAGAAGGAGAAATTATCTGCTGGGTACCCGTGGCTCATGCCTGTCATCCTAGCTACTCAGGAGGCTGAGATCTGAGGATTGTGGTTCAAGGTCAGCCCGGCAGGAAAGTCTGTGAGACTCTTATCTCCAATTAACCACCAGAAAACCAGAAGTGGTGCTGTGGCTCAAGGTGGTAGAGTATCTGCCTTGAGCTGAAGAGAGCTCAGGGACAGTGACCAGGCCTAGAGTTCAAAAAAGGAGAAATTATCAATGAGTGTCTGGTAGTCTACACCTGTGATCTTAGCAACCCAGGAGATTGAGATCTGAAGATTGAGGTTCAAAGCCTGCCTGAGCAGGAAAGTCTATGAGATTCTTATCTCCAGTTTAGCCAGAGGGTTAGCTTTTTCCATGTTTGGCACTAGTTAGCAGTGAGCTCAGTTCCCAGTCAGTCATGTGATCAAGAGGGTTTCACCTTCTGCAGTGTATACTGTGTTGTTTAACTGTGGTATTCAGTAAGTTAGACATATTAGATGCATTTTTGGCCTAGAATATTTTTTATTTATAGTGAGTTTATCCAGAGGTAACCATAAGATATCTATAATATTACTGTGAATGGAGACAATGGAGAATGGTGGTGGGGGAGATGTGAGCTCAGGGAGGATTTTTTTTTTTTTTGTCTTTTCTTTTTTGGTACTGGGGATCGAACCCAGGACGTTGCACTTGCTAGGCAAGCGCTTTGCCACTGAGCTACATCCCAGCCCTCAGGGAGGATTTTTAAGTTGTTTAATTTTCCCTATTACCATATGCTTTCTGATGTGTGTGATTTGGTAGAAGGCTAGAAATGTTTATTCAGAGGAAAATGGAGATGATTGTATAGGGTAGAAGGGCTAGTCTTAGGAAAAAAAGACATGGTTAGGGCACAGCAGAAGACAGAAGACCTCAGATTTAGTTGTAAGATGTAAATGCTTTTCTCTTAATAAAATAAGAAATAAGGCAGGCATGGTGGCACCTACTTAGAATGCCAGCACTCAAGCGGTAGAGGTTGGTGGATCCAAGTTTGAGGCCAGCCTGGCTATATAGCAAATTAGGCTAGTCTCAGTGAGACATTGTTTCAAATAACAACAAAGAAGAGGGAGAGTGAGAGAGAGAGAGCATGAGAGAGAGAAATTATCACAAGAGATGAATAGATGGGAAGTGTTGGACGTTTGGTAGAAGATGAGACTATAAGAGATATGATAGACTCAGGGGAGAACTCAAGAAGTGTAATTTCTTAGAAAGGCAAAAATCATAGTTCAACAAAATAGACACCAGGAAGCAGTTGCTTGAAAGGGGTGGGAGGGGGTAGACAAATGAAGAGTAGAGAGGGAGAATGCAGTGAAAAATGCAATGCATTGAGGGAAGGGATAGGTTGGGAGGGAGAGAGGAAAATGTTGAAACTGGTGATCAAGACTCATTGTATTCATAAACCTCTTTGTTGAATGACAACTCCTTTGTATAGCTACTTAAAGATAATAAAAACTTGTTTCAGTGGGCAGAATCATGAAGAGACTAGGTCAATATTCTGGAATTCCTGGTTCAGGTTGAAGATGTAGTTGAAGTTTCCGCTTATGATTTTGAAGCCATCAGTCAAAAGGACTGTTGGACTGTCTCTAGCATTTGGTGAGAGTTTGGGTGGAGTCACAGAGAAGGTAGAACACTGAATTTAACTCGTAGAGAAGTTTTACTGGCTGAGTATTTGTGAGAGAGGTGAGAAGATAGGTACTGAGAGTATGGATAAGGTGATTTTAGAGATAGGCTGAGGGTTTAAAACTGGGAAATGGGGCTGAGAGGTGAGCAGTACGTGGGTGACGGGAAAGATTTGGATATGCTGATAGTCAGCCTGGTAGGGGCTAACATCCAGGAAGAACTGATCTGGGGGCATAGAGAGAGGGATTCTTAAAGCTGATTTTAGGTGGGGTAACTTTGTTGTTAATGAAAAGGGAGAAGGAGGCCAAGGGCTTGAGTGGTGGAGCTCGGAGCCTTAAAGATGACTTGGGATTTCCCTTGGAAAGAGATGATAGAGTCAAAGAGAGTGAGTCTACAGGCATTTTAGCTGCAAACCCATTGTGACTTCCAAAGATGACAAAGAAGAATCAGATTGATTCTAGAGGCTTCTAAGGAGGGCTTGGATAGTTTTAAGCAGAGTCTCCTTGGACGGGGATCTATCAGTAAGTAGTAGCCCGAGAGGAAATGAGAGAGTGTGAGCATGAGTTACCCAGCCTGCAGAGCACATGGGCAGCAAAGATGGTGCTCAGAGGGAGTTGAGTGGGCAGAGCCCAATTTACTGTAGAGCACATGGGCAGCAAAGATGGCGCTGGGAGAGAGTAGAGTGGGCAGAGCCCAATTTACCTTACATGCAGTGCGTAACCAGCCCGTGGAAGCTTAGGTGCATAGTAGGGTGTGACCTTGACAGTGATTGGTTCCTCTGCCTCCCTTGCCATGCCATCCACCCTTTTTGGCTTTAAAAAGGGCTGCTCTCTGTTAATAAACGAGTTTTCAACCTGCTTAATTTGGCTCCCTGCTGTGTCTGATTGTCTCCCGGGCTGAGGAAGGCTGGGGAACCTGAGCACCGCACTTACCTTTCCTTGGATCCCATCTGTCTTTCTTGGGATGGACGAAGACCCAACACCGTCCCTTTTATGTAAGTGTGTGTGTGTGTGTGTGTGTGTGTGTGTGTGTGTGTGTGTGTGTGTGTGTGTGTGTGTGTGTGTGTGTGTGTGTGTGTGTGCATGCATGCATGCACATGTGCACTGGGGGAGTGACCAGTTTTTACCAAGCATTTCTCTTACTGACACAATTATGGAAAAATAAATAGTTTAGGTAAAAAAGAGTCTAGGTCAGCATACTTTGTGACTTTTGTCTGCTAATCTCAGAAGAAAATACCAGGATATGATCTTCCACAAAAAAGAAAATTGGCTTAAATCATGAGCAGATGAAAGTGCTTTGATAGTTGAAGAATAGTCTCATCCTTGATGTTTTTAGTGGCTTCTATTTAACCAGCTGCAATTCTTCTTCAGCACCATTTTGCTTCATCTTTCAATGAGAGATCTGTGTTTCACTCGAAAGATGGAGCACAGTGCCTTTGGCTGGCTTATTCTGTAGAGGAAAAGCTTATTTCAGTAATATATCTTTAGCATATTGTAAAAACAGTGATCGTAGCAAATTTATTTTTGGCAAGACAGACTGAAATGAACACACACATGTAGCTCAAGGGGCACGAATGATATAGTCTCCATTTCCCAAACTGAAGTACTGAACTTTCTGGAGGTGGCATCAGTTATCTCTGATTTCAAGCTCAGCATCTGTGATGGGAAAACCAGTGAAGGAAAGGAAAGTTTGGTGCAGACTGAGAGATCATTGCAATTAGAGACAGTGCCACGACGATGTGTCTACATTATTTCCATACTTCCTTGGGGGACACATAAAATCTTAAGAATTTTCACCAGTGATCATTTCTGCCTCCTGTCCTACGTATCATGCCTGGTAGAAATTGTGTGGGAATAAAAACATGTTTATCCTATGGCCAACAAGTTTTCTACTAGGAGTCATCCTTTATGTTCACTACCATCCAACACCAAGCTCTGACCATTGGACCACCATTATGACTTGTTGAATCCGTTCTCTCTTGTGTACTCTGGTTGTCATTGTCCAAGTTCATACCCTCAATATTTTTCAGTTGTGTTGCTGACTCAGTTTATGCAAAGCTTTAATATGCACCAATTATGTGAAGAGTGTTTTGGAGGAAAGAGATATGAGTCAGGTAATGAAGACTGATGCACATTTTGAAGGTGTAGGGTGGTTGTTTGGAATGAAGGCATCCTGATGACAAAGCCTGGGCCCATTTGAATGGCAGTGAGCCAAGCTCTGGATCAGAATTCCTGACAGAAAGAGAGGAGATGGGAAATTGGATTATAGCTTGATTTGATTGAATCTGGATTACTGAGTGACAGAGAATTTGTGGTTGGATTCAGAGTCGAGAGCCACTTCTCCCCTTTTATTTTGGGTCTAAGGGAGGTGATTTTCAGTTCTTTGATGTCTGGATCACTCAGAGGAAGAAATTGGAGATAGTTACATTGAAGATAGTAGTTACAGAAGAAAGCTCTCTTCAGAAGAGAGACCCAAATACTTTTCTGGGAGGGAAGGGACAATAGTAAGGCAGACTCTCATGACCTTCCAGCTAATGTGCTTCTGGCCACTGTGGTGATCAGACCCTGACCTTGAGAAGTCAACTGAACATGGCCTCCATACATCCTCAGCAGGATTTGGGAATATTTCTTGGTTATAATAAGTTTTTTTGTTGTAAATGTAATTGCTATAGAAAGATCTGGCCCGAGGACTCAATTTTGCTGCAATAAAATATCATAATTGAAAAGAAAAAAACCCCTCAAGTTTAATAGAGACCTATGGAGCAGTGCAGGCTTTAAAAAGTTCTAATTTTGCCAAGAAATAAGACAGCAAAACCATCTTTACTAGCTGAACGAAGAAGATTGTATTGCCATGAAAAGACGACCTAGGATATATTTGAAATGCAGAAATTTAAAACCCCTCAAAGGTCCCTTCCTTTTCTATTTCCTGTATGGTGCAGAATACCATCCCTGACAGGATGTTGTTACTCCAGGAACGCTCCTGATTGGGCAAGTATAGATGTGCTGGACTTGGAAAGTGATGCTTATAGTACATGTTTGATTCCTAATTTGTGTGTGTGTGTGTGTGTGTGTGTGTGTGTGTGTGTGTGTGTGTGTGTTTTAATTGTCATGTAGTAGGATCATACAGTAGAATTAAAGCAGAAAAATACCCATCATTTCCTCCAAACTTTAAAAGATTCTTCAGACCAGGATGGATAACTTCATTTGAGTCTCTAAGCAAATAGATTCTGGACACTTGATTCTGGCAAACCTCTCACAAATTTGTAGAAAGCATCATAGCCAGAAGCAAAGAGAGAATATTAACTAATAAGTCAATGTTTTAGTTTTATGGAAAACTTCAGATTCCTTTTTCTTTTCCAAAAAGCTTGATTTAAGGCTTAGCATGAAGATGCATTCCGGGTATTTGTAGCTTAAGACTAGATCTGGTGGGGGAGAAAAGTCAAAATACAAGCCACCTGCGGTCGTTAAGTTCTTTAATCCCAGCTACATAAGAAGTAATAAGTAGGAGGGTCCTCATTCAAGACCAACCCTAGGCAAAAGCATGAGACCCAAGAGAAAAGGGCTAGGACTATGACTCAAATGGTACAGTACCTACCTAGCAACCATGGGCCCCTGAGTTCAAACTCTAGCAGCATCATAAAAAAAAATTTTTAAAAAGCTGGGCTCTGGTGGCTCATGCCTATCACTCAGGAGGCTGAGATCTGATAATTATGGTTCAAAGCTAGCTCAACCAGCAAAGTCCATGAGACTCTTATCTTCACTAACCACCTGAAAATCAGAAATGGTGCTGTGGCTCAAAGTGGTAGAGTGCTAACCTTGAGCAAAAGAGGTTGGGGAGAGCATCTCTGAGCTAAGAGAAATCTAAGGAACTTAGATTTGGTCTTAAAAAGATGGTTATGTGTATCTGAGTTGGGCTTCCCTGGAACTGGTTACCTTTTGTGATTTATAGCCCTCTTGCTTTGGGCAATGTGGAAGGGATTGAGCATGAAGGATCTAGCATACCCTAGGCCAACAGTTCGACAGTGAGTGAGGGCTGAATGAGAATGGAGTTAGTGCATTAGCATGTACAAAAGTGTGGGGCTTGTGGGTCTCACCCTGAAGTCGTGATCCATGCACACAGAGAAGTGGATTGAAGAATCTCACTGTGGCTGGCTCAGGCTGGAAATGCTGTGGTCTTTCCAAGGATGACCATATTATGGCAACATCCAGTGAAGCCACAGGGTTTGGTTTGATGGAGGAGTGAGTTGAACAGCGGTGTCTCTTTAGCAGGCTCAACTTGAACCTGCTAAAGTTTGATTGAAAGGGAAAAGATAAAAGGTCTAGGGTGGGAGTATTTTCTCCCTTTGGTGTTTGGGAGTGAAAACAACCAGTGCCCTCCAGCATACTGGAGAATGGAACTTTTTCTTTTTCTAAAACCAAATTTGTAGTTATAAAAAAATGTGGAAAGTACCTTGTCAGAGAAGGTATGTGGGGATTTTTCTCTTGGGAGAGAACTTAGGTGAGGGGTTGTAGCTTGGATTACAGGTTGCAGGTGGAAAAAGAGAATAAACCTTTATCTGGTGGTTTCTTTATACCTCCTCCAGTGAATTCTGACTTTCGATCAGAAAGAGAGGATGGATTTTCTTGCCTTACAGCTGTGGGAGACTCACTGCTTCGAAATAATTCGTGGATGTTTTGTGAAACCTTTTGACCCGGCCGGGAGCCTGGGGCTTTTGAGCATTCAAGAATAATAGGCAGCATTGAAAAGGAGTGGGTAGAATGTTTTATTAACTATAGCTATTTTTATTAACGGGAGTCAGGGGAATATCAGAAAGGATCAAAATTTAAGAATTCTTTGAAAAAGCTTTTATTTTTACATGGGTTTTATTTTTTTTTATGTTGCTTCGATACTTTTCTCTATGGCATATGAGACACTGCACTTTCTGTCCTAACAAATGAGAGGACAAAAAAAAGACTTTGAAATGTGAACTTGTTGTTAAAAGTGAGAGAGATAGAAAGGAGAAGGAAACACACACACACACACACACGCACACACACACACACACACGGTGATAAGATAATAGTAACTTCTTAGTCTCTACCTCTTATAATCATGTTTCACCAGCATGCTCTTTTTTCTAGCTATCCTCACTTTGTAGTGTTTTAGCAATCATTCCATTAAGTGGGCATACTTTGAGTAACAACTAGGCACAAAGCATGTATATGGTGTCAGGATTTGGATAAGAATCATGTAAATCTTGGCTCATATTCTTCTTGTTGAGCTTGGTTAATTATGTATTATTATTCTCTTTGGACTCCATCCCTCAATCCCAAGATTCCAGAGCTTAATTTTAGTAGATAAAACTGTTGCAAATTTTAGGAATTTTTGGATACAAGTCATGGAAACTAATGTGGGATAATTTAACTTAGAAAGGTGTTTAAGAATAATATAGTTGTTTATGAGATCAAGGAGCTAGATTTGGGATAGCTAGATTAGAAATGTACAACTCTAGAGGATGTAATGGAGGAGTTACCCAACTGTCTTGTAATGTCCAAGGGCTGCTTTGGTAATGAAGGAACTATAACTGTTCAAATTCTGGGAAGGTAACATCTGATACAGGAAGTATGAGAGGATATATGGGCCCCCTGGGTAATACAGGTTACTTACTGTGAATTCTTTTCAAAATCACATTTTATTCTGAAAGACGAGATGCCTGAATGGAGAATTGCATGGTATCTGAACTTAGAAAGCACCCAGTTTGAGTCACATTCTATGAAGTGAGTATTACATTGCAATGTAAACAAGACAAGTGTGCTGGGTGGGGCTGATGTGAGATTTAGTCTGACAGGAGTACTAGGAACTGTCCGTGGTCCTGACAAGTACATGGTACTACTCCTTAAGCCTGGGTTCTGGAGTGCATCTGGCCTCACTGCTCAGGACCCAGGACAACCTTTACAGTGATGACTACTAATACACCCCAGACCTAATTTGGGTCCCTGAGCTAACTGTCACCGGTGGCACCATGGTAGACCCCTTGGGCGAATATACCAGAGCCTTCCCCACAGTTAATGGGCTGCACTACAATAGAGGGCTCAAGACTGAACCAGAAAGAAAGTTAGAGGTGTTCACATATCACTGTATTTTTTTTTGAAAAACACTCACACTGTGATTCAAAGATTAAAATCTCAGATTTTTTTTAGAAACAGAGCTAATACCTGCTTTATTAAGTTGTGACCAAATCTGGGCTCCTTGGGGACTGAGTTTCTTGCTTGTAGTCTCCAGGAATTTATTGGCAGGTTACTGCTGCCTGACATGGAAACAAAAATAGGTATAGTCTACTTCACTGCAGCTAGTAGTGGAGTTTATAGAAGATACAGTTAGTACTGTGCACGGTAATGGAAGAGCCCTCTGAAAAATGCTACAGAGTGAGTTGGGTTATGGGAAAGAGTATGAGGGTAGTTTAGGCTTCCATGTTCTGTTGTAAGGAAGAGCATGGGTAGGAACTTAGGTGGATAATGTATAGATCTTCAGTGACAAACCGTGCCTAGAAGGAAAATATGCTAAGCAACATGAAAATGGTGCAGATAGTCACTTCCATCAGAAAGGATCTGGTGTGAGTGGAGTGAATGGCTTTCTATGATCCATGTAAGATGTGTTTTCAAGGATAATTCCCAGTAAAAATCTGCATTGCTCTGGGAGGTCATATTTCTCCTCATACTTCCTGCATTTACTTTATGAACCAAAGTCTTATCAGATAACAATACCATTTCTATGTGTGATATGCTTAGATGTTGTAAATGTACTTTCATTGAAAATTTCTGTTCTTTCTAATTATTCTCTTATTCTATTCTATAATACTCTATTTCACTTGTTCTATTCTAATACCTGTCCTATATTTTCTAAAAAGAATTGATATTTGACCCACTAGATTGATTTCAAGACCTATCAATGGGCCTTAACTTATATAGTCTGATAAATATCGTGTTGTATCTGATAAGGGTTTTGGAATATATTATCTATATTCAAAATTGATTCTTCCATTTTATATCCCCCCAATATTTGGCATACAAATTATCCATCATTAGTACTTAAATTGGATAGCTTAGGTAACAGAACATTTTGTTCTCAAGGTAGAAATTTGAGGTTATGGTTACCAGTATTCTCCAATTCTGGAAAAGGAACTCTTTCTGGAGTGCAGATGGTGGCTTCATTTCTGTGTGTTCACATAGCCCATTCTTGTTGCAAGTGAACAGAACTATTTGTCTCTGTAGTTCTGTTTCTCTCTGTCTCTGTCTCTCAATGTTGCCAGTACTAGCAGACTCTTGTCAACCATTTAATTTTAATTGCCTAAAAACCATATCACCAAATATTGTAGCAAGGGTGTAAGGGATTCCACCTATGAATTTTGAGGAAACAGTTATGCCTATAACAGTTGGACAAGTTATTTAATGTCCACTCCTGGATCCCAGTCTCTTTAGCTGTAAGTCATATGTTATTTGTTTACTATCAATATTTCTTATTATTTATGTGTTGATTCCTAGGTAAGAGAACATAAAAACATTTTCTAGCAGTAATGGAGATTGAACTCAAGGCCTCGTACTTGCTAGTCAAGTGTTCTACTGCTGAGCCATGCCTTCAGCCCTTTGTTGTGGTGGTTATTTTGAAATTGGTTCTCACTTTTTGCCCAGTCTTGTGCCTGGACTATAATTCTTCTACTGTGTGCTTCCCACCATTACTGGAATGATAGGTGCATACCACCACACTCAGCTTTCTTCTGTTGAGATGGAGTCTTGAAAGCTTCATTTCTTGGTTAGGCTGGAATCCCAGTGTTCTCTATCTCAGTCTTCCACACAGGTGGGGTGACAGATGCATGCACTGGCTCCAGCTATTTGTTGAGAAAAGATCCTGCAAGCTTTTAGCCTGGGGCTGACCTTGAACTGTAATTCTGATCTCAGAGTTTGGAGTTCCTAAGATTACATGTGTGAACCACCACACACTATGAGATAAATTCTTACCCTATGGAATCCTGGGAATGATAAATGAAATGAGGATTGCAAAGTGTTTAGCAAATGTAGTAATCAATAAACATTAGTTGTTGTCATTGTTAATTGGTAAGAGACACACCTGGTTAAAATCGACTCCATCTCCTTGATGTAGAGCAGACATCTTCTCCTCTCATATAATGAGTGAGGTTTTGTTGTTAGTGGGGCTTCAATTAACCTATCCACATGGCTGGAATGTGCCCTTTGGTGAATTCTCTACTCCATGCTGACAATCAGACCCAACACTACGGGGAACTCAGCTGTATCAAGATAAATGGCATGATTTGCCATAACTGAGATGAATAGGAATGATAGCGTCTCATAACCAAGATGGATAGACAGACATAAACACAGCTCTAATGCATCAGATCAGTGCTGGAATAAAGTTATACACAGAGAGCTTTGGCAGTATGAAAGGGTGTGGGGAGGATGTATTCTGCTTGAGAAAGAGAAAGAGCGGGGGAAGTGGACACAGTGGCCCTGTCCATGGTGCTGAACTGGACAGCGGCGGGAGTGGTGGGGGCAATTCCCCACAGTGAATTCTGACTTGGGAGATGCAGGCCAGGAACCTGGGGCTACAAACAGCATTTGGGAAGAAGGCTTGGTGCTCTGTCCAGGAAACAATTATTCAAGTAAGAGATGACGAAGGCGTGACCTTCGGGAGTGAGAACAGAATCAACTTAGGTGAGAGATATTAATGGAATTAAATTTATGAGCGCTAGTGAAAGAAAGATCAGGAAGCTGGAGGAGTCAAGTTGGTTTGAAGATATTTCATTGTAACAATCAAGGAGTCATGTTCTAACAGAGAACACAGATGGAAGAATGAACATACTTTGGTCAACAATAACCTCGCAGTAAAAGAATAACCACAGATTAATTGAGCATACAGTATCTAGTCCCAATTATCTCGGGATAAAGCTGAAAGCCCAACTTCCTCCCCAAACCATATTCAAGAAAGTTGAGTTTGGAAACTTAATTTGAGTGTCTAGCTGTAACAGAGTCACCAACAAAGCGGGGAGGATGTTGGTTCTTTCTGGTAATGTACACACTGTTTCTTCTTTATTTAGAACCTCTTACCAGTATCAATTAAGCCCCAGTTAAGTTTGACATCTCTTAACCTTGCATTGGATCAAATTCATTGCTACAGCAGAACCCATATGGCACAGAGATGGTTTCAGGCATCGGTTCATTGCTTATGTAAAGTTGCTGGCCCCGTGCCAACCAGTAATCACCGCTTTTTGTTAATAGACATGTTTGCTTTGTAGTAGTTTCTATATGCAGGGCACTGGATTAATTAGATTGAAATCTGTCATCCATCTAAGAATCTAGGAGAACTCACTCTGCTTCTGAGGGAAAGGGAACAACAGATTTTGGCAAATTAAAAAATAGACATGTTGTTTGCTTGTTTCCTGTAAGAACATAACAAACTATCTAAAGAACTAATACAAAAGTAAATTTGGGTAATTGGTAAGAAACACAGACTGTGATAGAAAATTGAATAGATGAGCTCTCAAAGGAATCAAGGTAGGATTTTTTTTTCCTGCTGATATGGAGAAGCCAAGTCCTTTAGCAAGTATATTCTTTTGATATTTGTTTCCCTGAAAGTTGACAGGAAGATTTTATTTGGGTGTGAAGATTTACAAAGAGAGCCTACCTTCCCTCCCATCAGCCATCAGGTCAAAGTTGAATATGCTGAAGAAATAGCACACAGGTCTAAGTGGGCAGGGAAGTCACCTTCCAGGTAGTTCTTCAGTGAGCCTTTGGCGTCTGCAGTACTGAGCTGTCTGAGGCAGAGAATCTTCCATGAAGGTGCTGTCACCACATCACTAATGAACACCCCCAGATAGGCCTTATTTCTAAGCTGAGCTTTTCTCACACGAATATAGAGACAGATGATTCTTAGATGGAAACACACTGAGACTGACACAGAATCCCGGAGTGTACACACTGTCTGGGAAGTTTAGCCTGGTGTGTGATACATATGTGTGGAAGGAATGGAAATGGAGAAAGCACAGCCACTGGAGACACATGGATAACCATCCCCCATGGTTCTTTACTGCTGCTATGTGTGCTTGATCTCTCCCTAAGGAAGTAAATGTAGTTCATCCAAAGTTGAGAAATGATTGATTAACCTGCTATTTAGATCAGCTTGATCCCAACATAAATCTAGTGTTTAAAAAAGAAAAATTTAAAATTTTAATTGGCTAATAGTAATTACAATATAAATTGGTGTGTTGAACTGAAACCCTTTTGAACAATATTTGAAGATAATAAAATATTGAAAATATTATCACAGTCTATAAGTACTCTATAAACAAATATGTGCAATAAATAATATAATTATGTATAAAATAAATATAATAGTAATATATGTATAAATAATATATTGAAAATAGTATAGTATGTAAAACATATATCTATGTTATATAAATATATAATTTATAGCTACATATTAATTTATATTATACATTTATGTATTAACACATTAAACAATATGAACACACCTTGACATATTTATTCATAAACATATTATTATATTTATGTAGATATTTATTATATATTTACATATTATTAAATGTATAAAATATTTATGAAGCACAAATATGATAATAATATCATATGCACAAATGTGATAAGAATACATTTACACATTGTGGAATGACCAAATCAGTCTACTTAATACATCTGTTCCCTTAACTATTTACTATTTCTTTTATTTTTTTTTTTACAACAGAACATATGGCTTTACAGGAACACCCATTTATCAACTAAGCAGCAGCAATAAATACTTAATCTCTACCAACTACTATTTCTTTGTGGTGAGAAAATTTCAAGTCTTCTTTTTAAGCTATTTCAAAATAGTGTTGCATTATTAACTGCACTTGCCATATTGTACAAAAGATGCTGGAATGGGTAGGGTCTAAGTGAACTTTGTACTCTTGAACCAACACCTTCCCATTCCTTTTCCACCCCCAACTCCCGCCTTTGCTCAGCACCATTGTTTTCTCTTTCTCTGAGTTGGACTTGATTAGATTTGGCATGCAGGTGGAATCAGGTAGGATTTGACTGTCTGTGCCTGGCTTACTTCCCTTAGCCTAGTGTCTTCATAATAAACCACAGAATTTCCTGCTTTTTAGAGGCTACTAGTCTTCTACTGTGTATATGTAACACATACTCTTCATCCATTCAGCCATTTCCATTGTTGCTAAATCTTGGCTCTTGTCACAAACCACTGCAATGAACCTGGCACTACAGTCATTGATTTCAATTTCTTCAGTGGGTTGTCTGATTGTATGTTACTCTTCTTCTTTCTTCTCTTCTTCTCTTCTTCTTCTTCTTCTTCTTCTTCTTCTTCTTCTTCTTCTTCTTCTTCTTCTTCTTCTTCTTCTTCTTCTTCTTCTTCTTCTTCTTCTTCTTCTTCTTCTTCTTCTTCTTCTTCTTCTTCTTCTTCTTCTTCTTCTTCTTCTTCTTCTTCTTCTTCTTCTTCTTCTTCTTCTTCTTCTTCTTCTTCTTCTTCTTCTTCTTCTTCTTCTTCTTCTTCTTCTTCTTCTTCTTCTTCTTCTTCTTCTTCTTCTTCTTCTTCTTCTTCTTCTTCTTCTTCTTCTTCTTCTTCTTTGGCATTTCTGTATGGTTTTCCAATAAGGTGGTATGAATTTACATTTCTACCAAAATATACAAGGCTCCCTTTTCTCCACATCTTCAATAGTACTTTTATCTTTTTAAAAAATCTATTTATGATGATGATGAAGATGATGATGATGTAGTTGTACAAGGGGGCTACAATGCATAATTCAGGTTATGAGTGCAATGCTTCTTGGTGAATGCCACCCCTTCCTTCATTCTTTTCCATTTCCTTCCTCCTATTCCCTCCCTCAAGTTAAATAGCTCTATTTTTGTTTTTAATTTTTTTTTCTTTTAGTGCTGAGGGCTGAGACTAAGACCTCATTAATGCTAGGCAAGTGCTCTGACACTGAGCTATATCCCTAGTGCTCTTTCATTAAAAAAAAAATCTATGAATGGCTGGAGATGTGGCTTAGTGGTAGAGTGCTTGCTTAGCATGCATGTAGCCCTGGGTTCAATTCCTTGGTACCATAAAAACAGAAAAAGCTGGAAGTGGTGCTGTGGCTCAAGTGGTAGATTGCTAGCCTTGAGCAAAAGAAGCTCAGGGACAGTGCCCAGGCCCTGAGTTCATGCCCCTGGACCTGCAAAAAATAAAAATAATGAAAAGTTAAAAATAAATCTATCAAGTGTAGGATTATAAATGGTTAGCTTTTATTTGCTTTCTTAGTGATGATTAGAGATGTTAAACATTTTTCCATATGTCAGTCTACTTCTGGAAAATGTCTTCATTTTCTTTGCTTATATTTAATAGGCTATTTGTTTTCTTACTATTGCATTGAGTTCCTTATATGTTGTGGATATATCCCCCTTTCCAATGGATGATTTAAAAATATTTCTTCCCAGTTTGTGAGTGTTCTCCTCACTCTGTTGTTTCCTTTGATGTGTAGAAGCTTTTTGAAAAATTTAATTTGTCTATTTTTGTCTGTTTTGGGGCCACATTAAAAAAGTCACTGCCTGCTTTTATGTCATGAATCTTGCATTGCTAACAGTTTGTTTTGAAATATCACTTTATAGTTACTGATCACTCATGCGTTGGTGTATCATCTAGTGTTGTTGGGTCCTTAGACATGGGCAGGTTGAGACTTTTCCTACTTTTTGAAGTAGTTTCCTCTAATAGCTCTACTGTGACCACCCAATGGGTAACTCAAGGTCTTCATTGTTAAGGATTTTTCTAGTGATGCTTTATTTACCCTGATTATTGTCCCCAATTTCCCTCACAAAACAAGAAAAAAAACTGTTTCCTTTTAAATTTATTTCCAAATGCATTTTAATTTATTTGGAATTCAGTTTCTTTGCTTGCTATGAAATGAGACTTTAGTGTATGGTTAGCAATGTAGTTGACCAAGGAAAGGAAACGGTGATGTAGGACAGACATTCATGTGTGTCTGTGTGTGGTGAGCAAAGAATTTTCTGTGCCTAACAAAGTAGAACAAAGAAGACACCAGAGCTGATATCTAAAGAGATCTCAAGGGCCTGCAGTGTGTCAGTAAAAGGTAACTCAGAGCCAATAGGAACACAATCTTCAGAGTCAATGTCTATATCCTAGATCTAGTTGGATTGACATCTAAAGCCAGGCACCGGGATGAGAGGACTCATCCAAGCTCCCTGAGCAGACTTCACTGTGGGAGCCTTTGAGGCTGGTACAGGAGTGTGGTGCAGGTATGCCATGTTCCATCCTGCATATGGCAATGGACCATCTGTGAGATGTAAAGCTGGGGAGGCAGCCCTGGGCCCTCTGAGCAAAAGCAGTGATGATGCACAGCAATGTGACATGGCTTTTCCAGGGGTGCCTGCTGGGTGGTCAGGAGGCACTTGCATTTGCCTCTGTAGGTGAGGACAACGTGGGAGAAGAATTGGCCCCATTGGTTTCTTTGACTCTGGACCCTCCCACACTTAGCCAATGTGTAGGGGGGGTCTCAGCTGAGGGAAGATCAGGACCTGGCCACAGGTCATGTGCATGGGATTTGTGGGACGCAATTTCTCCTCCAGGCAAGTGAGCAGTTACCTCTCACCATCTGATCAAAGGCTCATTTACATAAATTGTCCACCTGTTCTGGGAAAAACCCAGAGCTGCGAAAATAACAAAACTCTGTTGAGTGTCTGTGATGCATCCTTCATGTGTGAATCCTATTAAGTGACCACCACAACATTAGCAAGAAAAGCAGCATTATGGACAAGGCAAGCTAAGATAACCAGATATGACTCAGGGAATCAGTGACAGAGCTGGATTTACACTCAGTTGCTCCCACTGTAAGAATGTGATTAGACACGGTAGTGTTGCCTTGCTGTCTCTAATGGATTCAGTTCCAACACTATGCGGTTCAATGAAACATCCTAGTGGCTCTGTGGCAGAGGTGAACCTTTATGAATTTATTTATGAAGCTCAATAATGAACAGAACTGCACTGGAATCATGCAGACATGCTATCTGAGGTAGAAAAAATAATATTTATATAACTTTATTTGTCAAATGCTTTCACTTTGTCACCACTTAAGACATTGCTTGCCTGCTTTTTCCTTGTAAACGTTCATGTGAATGCTAAACAATCTCTAAAGTCCATTACTTTCTTTGTACTTTTTCCTTCCAGAAGCGTATGGAACTTATCATAGTTTTCGGATAGTCATGTTTCCATGTCGTTGTTACCTGGTATTTATGGTATGATGTTTCTGTCTCAATATTACCTATTGTCTTGTCTCCTCCACCCCCCACTTCTAGAAAATATTTATTTAGAAGAGCCGACACATTCCCCAATTGCTTTGGTCAGTCTGGTTTTTGCTGCACATTCGTTTCCCCTGGGGTCAATTTCCTTCTTACTGAAGAACTCCTTCAGTAGTTTTTTTTTTTGCAAAGACTGGCAAGAAAGATTCTCCTTAGACTTGTTTTTTTTAAAATAATAATTAATTAGCCAGTGTGTTTGTCAGCTTTGGGTTACTGTAATGAAGTAACTGAGACAATAAATTTAAAAAGAGGAAAGTATGTGTATATATACATATCCAAGTACATACATACATATATACCCATCCATAATATATATATATATATATATATATATATATATACATATACATATATTTTTTGGGGGGGTCCGGTCGTGGGACCTGAACTCTGGGCCTGAGCACTGTCCCTCAGCTCCTCAGCTCAAGGCTAGCGCTCTACCACTTGAGCTGCAACACCACTTCCGGCTTTTTTCTTTTTGCTTATATATAGTGCTGAGGAATCGAACCCAGGGCCTCAGACATGCAAGGCAAGCGCTCTACCACTGAGCCACCTCCCCAGCCCCACATATATATATATTATATGAGTATATATATAATAGGGACACGCACACACATATATGTATATACACACACACGTACTTGAAGAGTTGGAGGTTTTGGTCTACGATGGTTGAGCTATTGCTTTTGGGTCTGTGAGGGGGAAGCGAAGAGAGAGGGAAGGAGCCTGGCATCTGCCAATCTCTGCTGAGGGTTTGGCATCAATGACCCAATACTTTCTTTTTTATGATTTAAATATGCAAACCAGACATATTTATTACCATCATTAAATATACATAATTACATGTACTGCGTGTTTATAACATTGGCAGGTCAGTAGCTTTGTTTACCCACACAGCAGCATAACATGCAAACAATGTATTACATTATGATATCATAGTGGAATAATACACTAAGCAATAGAGATGTTTGAGCTCCATTGTGATCTTATGAAACCATTACTGTAACTATGTGCCCTCACGGAACAAAATGTCATTGTACGATGTATGATTTGCTATCAGTGCTATAGCTTAACTCCGGATGGTCTCAGATTTGTGGTGGCTGAAGCTATGGATTGAGCCTAGGGCATTACAAATGTTAAGCAAGCATTATTTAGCACTGAGCTACTACCCAATTTTTTTTCTTTGCTTGACGTTGTAAGGTGTCTGTGGGCCAAGGAAAGTAAGTAGTCAGTAGAAATTTGGAAGGGGCAAGCAGACAGATTTTCTTCTCAGAAAGTAGTGAGTCCTTGCTGACAATAACTGGATTAAGTTTGGTGAGACCTGTGCTTTTATTTATTTATTTTTAGATGTAATAGAGACTGCCTAGCTAGCAATGACTCTATACTTTCTATTAGGCTTCACAAAGTAATTCTTCCACTACCTTCACACAGTGCCAAGCCTTTAAAATAGGGGGCATTTCATATTCTAAGTACAGCAGTTAGTTAAAGAAATTTCTAGATGGACAGTTTAAAAAATTATTTCTTGGGTATTGGTGCCATTTTTTCAATGTAAAAATCACTTCTTTCTTTTTTATTTGATTGTGAAAATACCATACAGAGGGATTACAATTACATGAGCAAGGTAATGAGTACATTTCTTATCAAGCATTGTTGCTTCCTCCTTTGTTTCCTCTTACCATCCCTGCCCTCCCATTCCCCCCGCCCACCAAAGTTGTAAAGTTCGTTTTTCGACATAACGTCTTGTACATTTCATTGTTGCAATGGGTCCACCTGTATCCTTATTTAAATGATTTGTTTTTCCCCTTCCCCTCCACAAATTATACCAACATCAAATACAGTGAAAACAGGGGTTGTACCGTGGGGGAGGGACATACAAAGCAACAAAAAATCATCTTATAAATATGTTAGAAACAATAGCAAGAAAGAAAAACCGTATGAGTCCTTATCTTGGGGTTCATTTCGCCTAACATCAACTTATCTGACTGTTTCTGCTTGTCTTAGACATATACTAGTTATTGCAGATAAGGGAAAGCATGGGACCTATGTTTCTTTGGGCCTGGCTTACTTCACTTAATATAATTTTTTCCAAGTCTTTCCATTTCCTAACAAATGGGGCAATGCACCCATTTCTGGTACAGGGTGATATATAAGGATCTAGCTGTAGTTTTCTCCAAGTGATTAGCCATTTTTGCCAGCACCATTTACTGAAGAGGCTGTCTTTCTTTCATTCTATTTTTTTAGCTCCCTTATCGAAGATTAGATGGCTATAGGTCTGTAGGTTCATTTCTGGGTTTTCAATTCTATTCCATTGGTCCTGAGGTCTGTTCTTGTGCCAGTACCAAGCTATTTTGATTACTATGGCTTTGTAGTAGAGTTTGAAATTTGGTATTGATATTCCTCCAGCACTGTTATTTCTGTTAAGTATCGTTTTTGCTATTCAGGGTCTTTTATTGTTACCTATGAATTTTTGGATTGCCTCTTCTATTTCCTTGAAGAATGGGGTTGGAATATTGATAGGTATTGCATTGAATTTGTAGATAGCCTTGGGAAGTATTGCCATTTTCACGATGTTGCTCCTTCCAATCCAGGAACATGGGAGGTTTTTCCACTTTCTAAGTTCTGTTTTGATTTCCTTTTTCAGGAAAAATCACGTATTTCTTTAGTCTCTGAAAAAATTTCAGCCATGTGTTCAAATATTTCTAATAACTGTCCATAACATTTTGTCTTCCTTCCTTTGTGTGTGTATGTGTGTGTGTGTGTGGGGGGGTGGGTACGCACGTGTGCTGGTACTGAGGCTTGAATTCAGGGCCTCATGTTCTTGTGTGGCTTTTTTCACTCAAGGTGCTTTACTACTTGAGCCATGTCTTGACTTCCAGCATTGTGCTAGTCAATTAGAGATAAGAGTCTCTTGGATTTATCTGCTGGTGCTGGCTTTGAACCTTGATCCTCAGATTTCACTTTTAATTACTGCTAGGATTATGGGCATCAGCCATCACCCAACTTTTCCTAAATTCCTGGGACATAGGTTAAACCTTCTCATTTATCCTTCTCATCATCTGGCAATTCTTTTATACTTTTCATATTTTAGGTGTGTTAGCTGCCACTTCAATATTATCTTTATTTTTTAGCAATTAACTTTCTTCTGTATGGAGGTGGTTTATTTTATAATTTATCCATGAAGTTTTAAAATATGAGAGGTATCATTCTCACTTAAAAAATTCTCTTTTATAATCGTTCACACCTAGGTTTTTTTTCCCTTGTGTCAGGGCACTGTCTCTGAGTTTCTTTTGTTTACAGCTAGCTCTCTACCACCTGAGCCACAGCTCTTCTTCCAGCTTTTTTTATAGTTTACTGGCATTAAGAGTCTTACAGACTTTCCTACCTGGACCACCTTTCAACTGTGATCCTCAAATCTCAGCCTCCTGAGCCACTGATGCCCAGGTTAAATCTTTTTTTAAAAATTTTTTTCTTTTTATTTAATTTTTTTGTTGTTGTTAGTCATGGGGGCTGAACTCCAGGCCTGGGCACTGTTCCTCAGCTCTTCAGCTCAAGGCTAGCACTCTGTCACTTGAGCCACAGTGCCACTTCTGGTTTTTTTCACTTATGTGGTGCTGAGGAATTGAACCCAGGGCCTCATGCATGGGAGGCAAGCACTCTACCACTGAGCCATCTTCCCAGCCCCCAGGTTAAATCTTGATATTAAAAAAAATTGCTAACTTTAAAAAATCAGGATTCCCATTTTTTTTAGGCTTATTGAGGTTTAATTTACCTAAATTCAGTTACTTCTACACAAAATATATAGATTTGGTTTAATGGACATAGACATCCATCAAGCCACTGTTACACTTGATAGAATGGGTCTATTCATTTCCTCCAAAATATTCTTTCTTTGTGATCTTTCTCTGTGCTGCTGACCCCTTCTTGCCTTCCACAATATCTGGAGAAAATCTAATCTGCTTTGTGACATGGAAGGATGTATCCCATTTTCTAAAGTAAATACACTTAACAAATAGAATTATACAAGTGCAATGTGTACTCTTCGTCTGGCTTTTTATTTTCATTCAGAAAAGTGATTCTGAGATTTGTGTTTTTGAGTAGCTTATTACTTTTTTGAAATAGCATATTTGTTTTTGAAATATTATTTATAAGAGTAACAATATGCTACTCATAACTCAATATGTTACTCATAACAAAAAAGCTTGGCTATAGCATAACTTACCCATTTTATTGGTTGATAAACATCTAGGTTGTTTACAAGTTGGGGTTATTGCAAATAGAATTGCTGATGACATTTATGCATAAGGTTTTGTATAGTCACCAAGTTTTATTCCTCTTGGGTAATACTTCAGAGTAGGATGTCTGAGTCATATTTACTATTTTAAGAAGCAATTATATCAATAAACTGGTTGTGGTGGCACATACCTGTAATCAAGCACTTGAGGAGGCCGAAATAGGAAGATTGTGAATTTGAGGCCAGCTTGGAATATACAGCACCTGTCTCAAAAACTCAAGAGAAATTGCTATAGCGTTATTTAAAATGCTACTAAGTTTTTTTTTTTTGGTTTGTTTTTGTTTTTTGGATGTGGGGCCTGTGGGCTTGGGCACTGTCCCTCAGCTCTTCAGCTCAGGGTAGTGCTCTACCACTTGAGCCACAGCACCACTTCTGGCTTTTTCTGTTTATGCAGTGCTGAGGAATCGAACCCAGGGCTTCATGCATGCAAGGCAAGCACTCTACCACTGAGCCACCTTCCCAGCCCTAAAATGCTATTAGTTTTTAAAGATTAACCTTTTACTCCTGCCTATGTTTTTTTTTTTTTATAACTTCTGGTTTTCTGGTGGTTTATTGGAGATTCTTTTTTTTTTTCTTTTTCTTTTTTGGGTCCAGTTGTGGGGCCTGAACTCTGGGCCTGGGCACTGTCCCTCAGCTCTTCAGCTCAAGGCTAGCGCTCTACCACTTGAGTCACAGCACCACTTCTGGCTTTTTTCTTTTTTGCGTATGTGGTGCTGAGGAATCGAACCCAAGGCCTCATGCATGCAAGGCAAGCACTCTACCACTGAGCCACCTTCCCAGCCCTACTCCTGCCTATGTTATTTCCCTCCTCATTACCTCGTAAGGGAACAAGGTGGGCTCTCTGGCCTTGAAGGATAACTGGCAAAATACAATGATTAAATTATATGAAGTCAAAAGAGCTGGGTGCTGATGGCTCATGCCTGTTATCCTAGCTAATTAAGAGTCTGAGATCTGAAGATTTATATTCGAAGCCAGACCAAGCAGAAAAGTCCATGAGACTCTTACCTTGAATTAACCACCAAAAAGCTGGAAGTGGGTTTTGATTTGCATTTCTTTTATGGCCAGAGTTGTTAAACATTTCTTCACGTGTCTATTGGCTATTTTTATTTCCTCTCCAGAGAAGTCTCTTTTTAACTTTTTAGCCCACTTATTAGTGGGGTAGTTGTTTCTTTGAGGATTTGTTATTGGGGGTTAATTTTTTGAACATTAGGTATATATATATATATTTTTTTGGGGGGGGGGTCTGGTCGTGGGGCCTGAACTCTGGGCCTGGGCACTGTCCCTCAGCTCTTCAGCTCAAGGCTAGAGCTCTACCACTTGAGCTACAGCACCACTTTCGGCTTTTTTCTTTTTGCTTATGTGGTGCTGAGGAATCGAACCCAGGGCCTCAGGCATGCAAGGCAAGCGCTCTACCACTGAGCCACCTTCCCAGTCCCCCTAGGTATATTTTTGATATGAGGCCCTTGTCTGTTGTATGGCTAGTGAAAACCTCCCATTCTATGGGCTTTCTATTTATTTTGCTGGCTATGTCCTTTGCCATGCACAAACTCTGCAGTTTAATGCAATCCAATTTACTCAACCTTTCTTTGATTTGTTATGTTTCTGGATCTTTATTTGGGAAGTTTTGACTTGTGCCAAGGAGACCTGGTATATCCCCTATCTCTTCATGTATTATTTTCAGAGTATCTGCTCTTGTCTTGAGGTCTTTGATCCATTTGGAGTTGATTCTGGTGATATATAAGGCTTTAACTTCAGTTTTCTACACACACACACACACACACACACACACACACACACACACACACACGTGTGTGTGTGTATATATATACTATATATACTATATATATACTATATATATATATATATATATATAGAGAGAGAGAGAGAGAGAGAGAGAGAGAGAGAGAGAGAGAGAGAGAGCCAATTCTGCCATCACCATTTGTTGAAGAGGCTGTCTTCCTTCCATCTGATAATTTTGGCTACTTTTTCAAAAATATTAGGTGGCCATAGGTCTATGAGATCATGTCTGGGTCTTCAGTTCAGTGTCATTTGTCCTCAGATCTGCTCTTGTGCTGGTACCAAGCAATTTTTATAACTACAGCTTTATAACACAGTTTGAAGTTTGGTATTGATATTCCTACAGCACTGTTTTTCCTGCTAAGGATTGTTGGCAGAGGTGTGGCCAAAAGGGAATGCTACTACACTGTTGGAGGGAATATAAACTGGTTCAACCACTCTGGAAAGCAATATGGAGGCTCTTCAAAAGACCAAACATAGAACTACCCTATGATCCAGCAATCTCACTCCTGGACATTTACCCAAATGAGCACAAACAAGGCCACACTGAAGCCACCAGCACAACTATGCATCGCAGCATTATTAACCATAACTAAGATATGGCGCTAACCCAGATGCCCCTCAGTAGATGAACGGATCAAGAAAATGTGGTATATATATATATATATATATATATATATATATATATATATATATATATATATATATACACAATGGAATTCTACTTCCATCAGAAAGAATGACATCACCCAATTTGTAAGGAAATGGAAAGACTTGGACAAAATCATATTAAGTGAAGGAAGCCAGACCCAAAGAAACATAGGCTCCATGGTTTCCCTCATTTGTAATGATTAGTGTATGTCTAGGATAGTCCTAGCAGAGGATCACAATAGTTATGTACATAAGACCATTATGTAACTGTAACTCCTCTGTATAACACCTTTACAATAAAATTTAAAAAAGAAATAAAAAGCTGGAAGTTGGGCTATGACTCAAGTGGTAGAGAGCTAGCCCTGAACACAAAAGTTAAGGGACAGTTCTCAGGCTCTGAGTTCAAGTCCTAGGACTGGCACGAACATGCGCGTGCGTGTGTGCACACCCACACCCACACACACACCCACAAGAAATTTTTCTTCTTAGGCAATTACCTTCTCTGAGACAAAAATGTCATGTTTCTGTTTTCAATTTCAATGCCTATCTTAAATTTTTTCCCCTTGCTTCACAGAACTTGTTCAAACCTTCAGTACTGAATAGAAAATGTAGGAACACACACCCACACCTCATTGATGATGTTAGAGAAAACCATCTGATCCCACATCATCGCCTTTCATAGATGCCCTTTATTAGGTTCAGGAAATTCCCTTTCTTACTAATTTTATTGATTTTTTTTGTAAATTCAAGAATGGATGTTGAATTTGTCAAATGCATCTACTTTAGAAGATCGTATTTTGTTTCTTCTTTAGTCTGTTGATATGATGACGCATGTTGATTTTTCCATATTACACAATCCTTGCATGTCTGAGAGAAATTCCATGAGTCAGAGCTTATTATTCTTTCAATATATTGCTAGATTTAACAGTTGCATACTTGGTTCACAATTCCATTTACATGATGTACCTTCATGAGTACATGAGCAGTTGAGTTCTCCTCCCTTGCTCTCCATGATATGTTTGCCTGGTTTAAATGGCAGGAGAAGTGAGAAGTGCCGTCTCCTCTTCCATGCTCTGCAGGTGTTATTATTCCTGCCTTAGATGCTGGGTGTAGTTCACTAATGAAGTCTTCTGGGCCTGGAACTTCTCCCCCCCACTTCACATTTAATTTCAGAAATACATAGCAGTATTCAGCTTATCTATTTTTTCTTCAGTGGGTTTTTGTACTTTATGTCTCTCAAGGAATGTGTGCATTTTGTGTGAGGTACAGAATGTATTAGCATTAAAAAACATGATAAAATTGGGCATGGTGGTTGATACTATAATCTTAGCTCTCCTGGGGCTGAGGAAGGAGGGGGACACACACACACACACACACACACACACACACACACACACACACACACAGAGAGAGAGACAGAGAGACAGAGACAGACACACAGGGAGACACAGGGAGACACAGATCAAGAGATCAAGGGTCAAGAGAGTTCAAGGCTATCCTGAACTCTGACTGCTCAAAAAATCGAAAGCAGAAATGGGAACAGAAACAGAATAATTAATGTTGCCATCATTTTTTCAGGTGATCATTTTAAGACTTATATGTTACATCTTTTAAATTGTCACAGTCTACCTTTTAGTGACAAGCACTAATTCATGTTCAGTAGAAGGTCACCAGTTTATTTTGGTTCTCACCACCAAGAATCTGTTTGTTGTCATTGCTGACTTCTGCGTGGGGGACTAAAGTCTTGCCTCATAGGCCAATATTTTTTTCTCATTAGCTTTTCGTTTTTTACTGATGTGCATGAATTTTGAGTTTCTTTTTTTTAGAGTTGACATGGAAATTTAAAATTTAATCTATCAGGGCTGGGAAGGTGGCTCAGTGGTAGAGCGCTTGCCTTACATGCATCAGGCCCTGGGTTCGATTCCTCAGCACCACATAAGCAAAAGGAAAAAAAAACGGAAGTGGTGCTGTGGCTCAAGTGGTAGAGCGCTAGCCTTGAGCTGAAGAGCTGAAGGACAGTGCCCAGGCCCAGCGTTCAGGCCCCACGACCGGACCTCCCAAAAAAATTTAATCTATCAGTTCTGTAGTTTATTATTTTTTTATTGTGAAAATACTGTACAGAGGGGTTACAATTACATGGGCAAGATAATGAGTACATTTCTTATCAAGCATTGTAGCCTCCTCCTTTGTTTCCCCTTCCCATCCCTTCCCATCCTCCCCCTGCCCCCCCACCCAATCCTCCCCGCTCCCCTCCCCCTACCCCCCCCCCGCACCAAAGTTGTAAAGTTAGTTTTTCAACATAACGACTTGTACATCTCATTGTTGCAATGGGTCCACCTGTATCCCTATTTAAACGATTTGTTTTTCCCCTTACCCTCCACAAATTATACTGACATCAAATACAGTGAAAGCAGGGGTTATACTGTGGGGGAGGGACATACAAAGCAACAAAGAAATAATCTTATAAATGTGTTAGAAACAATTGCATGAAAGAAAAAAAACATTTGAATACATATCTTAGGGTTCATTTCCCTAACATCACCTTATCTGACCTTCTCTGCTTGACTCAGACATAGACTAGATATTGCAAATAAGGGAAGCCATGGGACCTATGTTTCTTTGGGCCTGGCTTACTTCACTTAATATAATTTTTTCCAAGTCTTTCCATTTCCTAACAAATGGGGCAATGTCATTCTTTCTGATGGAGGCATAGAATTCCATTGTGTATATATACCACATTTTCTTGATCCATTCATCTACTGAGGGGCATCTGGGTTGGTTCCATATCTTAGCTATAGTAAATAGTGCTGCAATAATGTAGTTTATATTAGATGAGAGTTTTCCTCATTGGTTCAGTTGACCTTTTTGTTGGCAGCTCTTATAGCTTACAGTCTAATGAGAGAAATGAATAATAAACTGATTATGGTAAGTATTCAGTTATGATTCTTGTTAGTATTGTAAGTGTGCTAAGGTTCTGGGGGTGGCCAGTCTAGCCTTCGAAGCATTAAGAAAGGAGTTTTAATGGGAAATATGGTATAGATATCCATTCAAACATAAAGAAGGACTTTTGGTCCTTTGCTGGTAAAATGGATGAGACTGGAGATAATTGTGCTCATTACCCAGCCAGCCTTGGAAAGACAAATTTTGTATGTGTCCCCTCAAATGAAGAATTTAGACCTCAAGAGAAGGATATGCGCATAAAAAGAGGTGAGAGGAGGAAGAAAGAAGAGGAGAGAATAGGATTCAAGACATTGTATGCACAAATTAAAATGACCTCATAAAACTCCCTTAAACAGGTTTAAGGGAATTTAGAAAAGAGGTGTTGGTGGAAGGGAGGATAAGAAGTATAGTAAAGGAGGTGACTTTGTTCATTTTATATACATGTTTGGAACTATCACAATAAAACCTGACACTTGGTGCAATTACTATATAGTAATAAAAAGAAGAAAAAAATAAGAAAGGGGTTTTAATATAAAACCTGAAGTGTGGAGAGCACAGTCAGAAGAAATGACAGTGGAGCGGAGCAACGGTTCAGGCATGGAAGGCACAGGTGTGCACGGGTACGTGCAGGGGACTGGATGAGAACAAGTATGGCTGAAGTGCACAGATGAACAGACGAGTAAGAAAGGACACTGGAGAGATTTTGAGAATTCTCGTTGTTGAGTGTAAATGGCATGATGGTATAGACTTGCAGAGAAGGTGGGGAGGCCAACAACTCTTTAGTTCTGTGCTTTCTTCACTTGACATTTACTTTGTGAGACTTTAGCCTAATCTAAGAACAGATATATATGTAAATATTTACAATGCATCTGATAAGGAGAGGAAGATGATTATATTTACTAGTTCATCTGTCACATGAGGCTTATGGTGTTTTTTTTTTTGAAATAATATTTTTTCATCCTATCTATCTGGGTGGATGAGAGTAGAGTGGGAGGATTTCTGCTTAGGCCAGCCTAAGCAGAAAAGTTTGTGAAAACTTATCTCAAAAATAACCAGCAGGAAAAAAAATAACTAGCAGAAACTAAAGCAGGGTGTAGTTCAAGTGGTAGAGTGACAGCCTAGCAAGCAAGAGCCCTGAGCTCAATCCCTAGTATTGCCAACAAATAATAACAAATTAATAATTATTTTCCTTCAAATTTAAAGGGTATGGGCCTCATAGCTAACAATGTTACATGAGTGAGCTTGGTTACTAGCCCAGAAAGTGAAAGCTGGAAGGAGATGGAGATGTAGAGTCAGGAACATAGCAACAAAGCAAAATACATGTAGTACTTTGCCCAATGGATAAGTAAGTATTTAGTCCTTTCACCCAGTGTTTCAGTTACCCACAATAATCTGGGATCTGAAAAAAAATTCTGTAAACAAAATCTTCATACATTTTAAATGATTTCTATTATAGTGTATCATTTTAATTATTCTATACCATTATTTGTCATTGTTGTTCATCTCTTCCTGTGCCTACTTTAACATTAAGTTTTTTTTTTTGAGAGGTTGAATTGCAAGCCTTTATTGGAAAGCCAGAGACTGCAGGCGGACCCCTGTCACAAAGACCTGCAGCCCTCAAATATACTTAACACTGTTAGAAAACTGAGCCATGAGAGCAGGAGAGGAAAGAAAGAGCAGAAAAACAATACCAAGAACCCAGATCATCCCCAGTGGAGAGGTGAAGTGGCACACTTTGGTGACTAGGAGGAGAGGCAGGAGACATGAGGTATGGTATCATGGTACCTGGGCTGGTCCAGGCCTAAATAGAGTCAGGGCATGGGTCGGGGTTACAGAGTAGCTAGGATTACAGGTGTGAGCCACGGGCTCCCAGCCAGAAGACTTTGGGTGTTAGGTTTTTAAAAGAGGTAGCTGAGTAAGAACTGTACCACGCACGTGGTATTCAGGTAAGGGGTAGGTTTATTCAGTAGTCCTGCTGGGACCAGGCAAGGTTGGCACTCCACGCGGCTGGCAAAAGAAAGAGAGCTGGGAAAGAGAGAAGAAAGAGAGAGAGGAAAGAGAGGAGAAAAGAGCTAGAAAAGAGCAGAGAGAGCAGAGGAAAGAGAGAGAAAAGAGCTAGAAAAGAGCAGAGAGCAAGAAAAGAACAGAGAGAGAGAGAGAGAGAGAGGAACAGAGAGGGAGATAGTTAGCAGAGAGAGCTAGAATAGAACAGATAACATTAAGTTTTATATGTATGTTTTTATGTATGTATGTTTGGAAAAATATAGCTCAAAGTCTTCTGTATTCTCATTTCCTTCATATCTTTTAGACAGGTAGCATTTGGTAAAAATGAGAGCAAAGGAGTTCCTTGATCCACAGATATAAGAGAATCAAGAAAAGTATTTGTTAGGTAGCAGAGGTGCTAGGAATAGGTCCTCCTAGGGATGAAGAATAGCCAAGCTGAGGTTATTTTTTTCATGCTGAGATCTTAGTTACCAGACAGTCGTTCTTCATCTCTGCCTTTTCCTGCTGTGACTGCCCCCCCACCTCAAATGCAGGATCTGAGGATTACTGATATGCTAGCTCCCAGTGACAGCTCTGACAGAGAAGCAGGGGCAGAAGGTAGAATGAGGTATGAGCCTAGTTCAGGGGTAGGAGGTGGCCTTGGTTGTGGGAGAGGGTCTTAGATTTAGTGATACCAATCTATCTCTGTATATATTTTACCTATGTATCTATCTTTGTATCTATATCTAAGTATCTATGTATCTGTACCTATCTTTCCATCTCTCCATACCCAACTACATATTTATATTTATCTATCTATCTGTATGTATGCATCTGTCTATACATGCATGTATATCTATATACATATAAGTGTACACATGTGTATACTTATGTATGTATATCTATATATACATATATGTATACATATGTGTATGTATATTTATATGTATCTATATGTATATATGTATGTATCTATATTTGCATGCATGTAGCTGCATATCTACTCATCTATCTATATATATGTATCTTAGGGTATAAACACTCTTCTTTAAATTTTTCCAAATGATTCCTTCATGTAACACTGAGATAAAAACTCTCTGATATGGACAAAACATAGAATGCCCTGGTGCTGCTATGAATAGTTTTTTCCTATCTTGAAATTTGTGTTTCATCTACTATTCCTGTAGGGTTTAATGGTCATAAAATCAGAGGGAAGTTCCCTATATTTCTACTGATATGAAAAAAACATGTCTCCCTTCCTCTAAGAAAACGTGTGTGTGTGTGTGTGTGTGTGTGTGTGTGTGTGTGTGTGTGTGCATATGTGTACATGCACTGGCTTCCTTATAGCATCATAGAAACCTTTGCTGTGTTACATCTTGCAGAACGAGATGGGGAGGCAGGACTGATAGTGTTTTTGGATACTTGTGTCTGGAAGCTACAAACTGGGCCTAGCTAGTGATAACGTGGCCGGCTGTGACAGGTGCAGGTTTTATGGGCTGATGGACTTTAATTTCCAGAGTGCACCATAGCTAAGAGAACTTGCAGACACCAGCTCTGTTTTCCTGGCTACTGTGGTCACCTATGCACACAGTATGTCAGTGAGATGTTCGCTGTATAAAACAGTGTCTCCCTCAGACATTTTACAAGTGACTATTTCTCACGTAAAACTTATTGTTTGTTTTTTTTTTTATTAAAGGCAGAAGGCTGAAGCCTCCTATAGATTATGTTTCCTTCTGCCTTGGTGATATATATCTACATCTATAGCTATCTATCTATCTATCTATCTATCTATCTATCTATCTATCTATCTATCTATCTATCTATCTATCTATCTATCTATCTATCTATCTATGACTGTACTCCCAAACTCATTTTCTGGCTGGTTGTTGTCCCATAGAGCTCTTAGCTTCTGGTACAACCAAAGGTTCTATGGATTGCTCATGCAGTGTGGCTGAGGGTCATAGTTACCAGGATCAACGGCCAACCAATGGAGGCCAATGTGAGCAGGTCATTCCAAGAAGTTCCTGCCATGAGAGTGGACAGAGGCATTTATGGGAGACAATGTAATAAATCTGTACAGGTACCACATAGAGGGAATGAGGACATTTAGTCTAAATAGGACTGAGGGTAGATGCATATATCTAATGTATTCCCAGCCTGTGTACAAGTAAGTAGTCAGCTGTGTAGGGGTACAGTAGTAACTAGTTTAAGACAGTGTACACAAACAATTGCCAACTACATTAGTCAGTCAGTTCTACTCTCATTCCTGGCTAGTTAACTGCTTTTGAATATATATGGTTTGGTAGCCAGATGGTTCAGTGTCATAGACACAGAACAAACCTATCACAGACTTGTGAAAGATGATGTAACACATGTGTGTGTATGTGTATGTATATGTCTATTTGTATACACATATTCATGGTTATCCTTTAGATCTTTACCTATATCTAAGGAGATGGGAATGAGAAGAAGGATTGCTGGTGGATTTAAAATATAAGAATTTCCTGTCTACTAGCAACATCATCTTTCACATACATGGACATACATTATGATTCTAACAAAAGACAGAGGTGTTTAAAGTTGGAATATTCCTACAGGAAATGTTACAAAGGAGGATTGCGTTGTTTCAGGAAAGCACTCTCCAGAAGCTTGGTTAGGAACTGGCTGTCTTGTCTGGACAAGATAATCCATTGAGAGACCAGAACCCAGAGATCTGCAGAGGCTGAGAAATGCTAGCTCAGAAATCCATCTAGGGCCAGTGCTGAACCAAGATGGACAACACTCATGCAAGGGGCAAGAAGAACCTGGTGTCAGTCAGGCACAAAGGCATCTGTGGCTGGTGGGGATGTGGCTCAACATGTGCTCCCATGGTTACAACCAGTCACCATGGTTACAGCTCCGTTCTTTCCCCCATCTTCTTTGCATCTGAGGTCTAAGACACAGGGTTCAGAATTCAGCTTCCAGCAGGAAAAAGGGATATTGGAGCCATTGCTTAGACAGCTTGTCTTTAGGAGAAAGTGACCAAAAGTAAGGGCCACTCTAGAGCATATGAGTATTCTTAAGGAGCTCTGTATTGATTTTCTTTTTCTTTTTATCATCTTCAGCATTCATCCCAAATTCATACCTTGCTTCTGCCCCATGTCTACCAAAGGATGATGCATATTCATGTATGTAGTAGGTGCTATTACTGAATAGTGCTCAGTTTTACTGTTCCTTGTCCTAACTCTATCCATTTGCATCTTCTCTCTTGGTTTGGGTTAGACACTTGGGTCGCTGGATCATGTATCTTTTTTTAATTTACATTTTATTGTAAAGATGGGCTATAGAGGGGTTACAGTTACATAAGTCAGGTAATGAATATATTTCTTTTTGAATGGTGTTCCCCCCTCCCTCATTTTCTCCCACTTTTCCCCCTCCTAACGCCCTTCTTCCCCAAGTGGTATAGCTCATTTCCAACATGGTGTCTAGTGAGTATCACTGCTGAATTGCTTCTGTGAAGTCTGAACAAAACATAGCAATTTTAGGTTTGGATTCCATTTTGTCTGGGAAATGTGTCAGCAACTCCCCTTGATCTCCTTGAGCCTGAATTCCAGGAACAACCCTCTTTACGGTAAATTCCACTAACTTCAGCTAATCAGCAGATAACAGGGAAAACCCAAAGTCCCAGATGTTCTGGCAAGTGAAAGACCACTCCATAGCAGCTCAGCATCAATTCCATGAACCAGCCAATCCCCAGGTCCTGGTCGGTTCCCGCCACTGGTTACGCTAATCATCTTTTAGAATTATTTTATGATTTTCCCACGGTGTGATACGATTTGTTAAGTGTTGCAATGACGCATAGAAGTCCCTAAAACCTCTATAAAAACCCTGCTAGAGAAAGGGTTGGGACTCTCAACTCTGACCCGCTGCATTGGGGACAGTTGTGAGTCCAAGCTAGAGCTTGTAATAAATGACTCTCACGACTCTCAAGTACTTGCTTCGGAATCGCCTCCTTGGTGGTCTTTGCGGATCCTTATCTGGGCACAGGATCGCCCCCTTGTTCAGCCATTTCTGTGATTTTGCATGTCTTTTAGTTTGATCCCCTTTCCCTTGCCACAATCCCTGTAGTCAAACTGTGGGGCTATGTCACCACTTAGAACTGCAAAAGGTAATGGCTGTGTTCTGTAGCTTTTATTCTGCACATTTCACATGATTGATGGCATTCTGATTTTCACAAGTTCTTTTTTACCTTGGATTTCATCTCACCATTTCCTTCTCATTTACCCATCTACTATTCTTAGCTAATCTTTCTTCCTTTTTCTTCTTCTTTGGTTGCCCTCAACTATCAGAACGTTCTAGACTTCCTTTCTTCTAACTTCACACTCACTTCTATGGCTATAGCTACCACTAATACGTCTATCTATACCTCACAAATCTTGTCCTTAGCCAATCACTTCTGGCATCCTCTATCACATATGTAGCTTCCTGTCAGTCACAGATCCCTCTTATTCAAATTAATTTTGTACCTCATGTAGACAAGTTTGATTTTCATACAAATTAGAATCTCAACTGTTAGGACATACTTCAGAAACAGAATTTTAATTGGGACGAATACATCGTATGCAGGTGGTATTAAAATATAGATTTGAAAATTGATTTTCATGTTGCAGCTGGTGCACAAAGCATGGGAATTTTATTTATGCATATATATGTATATACATAGTATCGTGTTTAAGTCAATTTAAACATTTCTATATCCTCAAACATTCATCATTTCTTTCTAGTGAAAACTTTCAAAATCCTTTCCTCCAGCTTTTTTGAGATGCACAATACATTATTGCTATCTATAGACACCCCGCTGTGAAGGAGCGTGCCAGACATTCTTGTTGCTTTTGAACTGTCATTTAGTAAAACATGCATTTAAGCCGCAGAAATGGAAGAACAACAGGTTAAAAATAGAATTTATGGCTCTTCTTCCTTTCGCACTCCCCTTCTTTCCTCGCCATCAATTTCTGAACACATCAGTCTTAAAAACCAAGAGGTGGTTTCCCTTCCCCTCCCCAAATTAGAAAAATGCAGGGCACCAGAATCAAATACAGTGACAACAGAGATTATACCATGGGGGAAGAACATACAAAAGAACCAAAAAAATCACATAGTACATTGAAGGGAAATAACAAAATGCTGAAATAAGGGTACAGGTTGACCCATTGTAACGATGAGATGTACAAGACATTATGTTGAAACAAACTACAACCTTGGGGTAGGGGGAGGGAGGAGTTGGGGAGGTGAGGAGGGAAGGAATGATAGGGGGAAAACAAAGGAGGAGGTAACAATGCTCGATAGGAAATGTACTCATTACCTTATTCATGTAACTGTAACCCCTCTGAACAGTATCTTTACATAAAAAAACATATTAAAAATAAATTTAAAAAAAACCAAAAGGTGGATGAAACAAAGAAAGAAGAGTAGCCTGATTTTAGATCCCAGTGAGAATGCAGATGGTGTCATAGGGGGAGGAGGTGGAGCATGGCGGAGAGCCCTGCACATGCAGAGATGCAGAGTGAAGAAGGCGCGTGCATGGGAGGGTGCCCCTGTGGGGCTCAGCATCTGCACTGAGTGCAAAGGGTTTCTGCAGGGGAGATGATGGCTGCAGAGATGGTGGGATAGTTTCATTGAAGGCAAGAATCAAAGTGATACATAGGTTAGAGATGATGGGACCCAGGTTCCCCTTCACTTCAGGGTAAAAGAGGTGCAAACAAAATGGAGAAAACCAGAATGGAACCCAGTGGTATTGGATTGAAAGCGGGCATGTTAGTATAAACTCATAGAGAGATGCAGGAATGCTGTGGAATAAGTGCAGTTGTGTTATGTGCATACACATATAACACACACATACATACTTATATACATAGCCATTCAAACATTCTGTGGCTTTGCTCAAAGGACTTAGAGTAGCCTTTCCCATAAACAGTGAAGACACTTCCTAGCCAGATTGTGGTTTCTGATATCATTCTAATAAAAAGAAGCAAAGTTCCTTCCAGAAATGTCTGTTTCATGACTAGGAGAAGGAAACAGGAGATGAGCTGGAGCATACCAGAAAGTGAACAAGTGATCAAAAACACTTTCATCAGGAGGCGACCAATGATCCATTTGAGGACTATATGAGCATTAAAATAAATTATGCTAGCACAGTAAGAGATTATAACCCATTGAATAACATAGAGAACCATAGGTAGATGGTTATATATGTCATAGATAAAATCGAATTAGTAATTCTAAATTTATTGAAGAAATAGATATTTTCAGTGTCATGATGTCTTTGCACAGGATATTTATTAATTGCAAAGGGATAAAGAATGATTTCTATAGAAAAATCTAGCAGATCTTAATTATGATCAAAATGAACCTCCTTTAGTCAAAAGACAAAAGCTAGGGCTGTAATCTTAGCTACTCAGGAATTGATATCCTATCAGTATCCTAGTTCGAAGCAGGCAAGTCCATGAGACTCTTCTTGCCAATTAACCACCAAAAAGCCAGAAGTGGAGCTGTGCTCAAGTGGTAGAGTGCTAGCCTTGAGCACAAAAGCTCAGGGACAGCACTCAAGTCCTGAGTTCAAGCCCCAGGACCTGCACCAAAACAAAACAAAATAACAATAACAAAACCATACCATGCACACTGCTCTGAAATACTTTTCTTGTTAATATGTTATAGTTATCTCCCCCCTCCCCAACCATGTCAGTGATTGAAGTTCTATAACTTCTTTCTGAATGTCTGCATTATACTGTGTGTCATGCCTAGGGCAGTAAGTGCTTGTATTTCCATTTCCATTATTAGAAGTACTAGGTTGACGGGTATCAATGTGTCACAGTAGCCACTACTACTCCTCCTTGGAGTGCCTTCCCATTCCTTTGCCCAGCCTTCTAAAGAAAAGTGGCACCTAAATGAATAAGAATATTAACTACTAAATACTCTTTCCTAGATTTACAGGACCTAGCCTATCTGGTAGCCTTCAGATTATATTGGCATGTGTAAGGAGATGCTCAGTGTACAGAGGTGTTATGCTCTATCTGAAGAATGATAGATGTAGCCCCAGGAAGCTAAAGTCAGTTGCAAAAATTGACATACAGCCTAAATGACAAGACCGCTCTTAGCGCACTTTTCCTGCCCACTTTCATGGCACTTTCTTTCCTTTCCTATAAAGCCCTGTGGTGTACTTGAGTTCCCCAAAATGGTCCTGTTTTAGAGAATTAAGAGCTTTTACTCCACCTTCTTAGAACACTGATTCTCAAATTTCCTTCCTATTAACTCTGCCCACTCTCTCTCTCTTTCCTCTTCCTCCTCTTCTCCCCACCCCCACTCTTTGTGCCAGTCTTGGAGCTTGAGCTCAGGGCTTGGGCACTGTCCCTGAGCTTGTTTGCTCAAGGCTAGCACTCTACCACTTGAGCTACAGCTCCACTTCTGGCTTTTTGGTGGTGAAAAGAGTCTCATGGACTTTGTTGCCCAGGCTGGTTTTGAACTGGGATCCTCAGATCTCCACCTTCTGAGTAGCTAAGATTACAGGCCTAACTCTTGCTTCTTGACTACTGGCTTTCAAATGGTGAATAGATGAATTTGGCTCTGCTAATACTTGTATTTTTGTATATTTGTTCAATTTTTTATAAGTTCTTAGGAAAAGTTTTTTTTTTTTTTTTATAAATGAAGATGCTTTTACATGTATTTCCAGATAATACACTCCACAAAGATTTATGCAAGTTTATGTACCTGCCAGAAATCTACTATAATTTATTTTAGGAATAATTTACATCAAGTAAAGTGAACAAACAAGAAGTATCACTATTCAATGAAGTTTGTAAATATATATTCTTATCAAGAGGGAGGTGTAGAACATTCCTGATGCTCCACGAAGCTCCCTCACTTGAGGTAACAACTCTTCTGAATTTTGCACCTTGGGTTAGCTTTGTTCTTGAACTTCATCTAAATGGAATTATGTAACACTTGCCTGTGCATGTCTGGCTGCTTCTTCTTCTCATTATAATTTGGATTCACTCATACTAGTTTTTGATATCAGTTTTTTTTTAAAATCTAGAAGCAGTATCTCATTGTATATGCACCACAAAAAAAAAAGTAAAGCTCTTTTCCTTCTAGTGGTAGGGGACCAAAACTGTTTCTAGTCCAAGGCCATTATGAGTTGAATTGCTGAGAACACTTTTTGAATGCCCTTTTGGAGATATATCCATTCATTTTTATTGAGTATGTATTCAGTAGCAGGATTGCAGGCCACAGGAACACCAGAAGGAAAATACTTTCATCATTATTGAGGTAATTTCCATCCTCATTGTATAGATGTTCTGTAAAATCATACATCCTTCAAGCCATGTATAGCTCTCTTCTATCTATACGTTCCTCTCCTCCCTATTTTGGTTTCTATGATGAATGCAGCTCTTACTCAATTTATTCATTCTTGCATTTAGTTAACAAATATTTACTAAGCAACTGACATGTGCGTGCGTGTATGTGTGTGCGTCTGCGTATGTGTGTGCGTCTGCTGGCCCTGTACATTCTGTCTAAGACATCCATCTGCTGGTGACACGAATCTAGGACAGGCTTCTGGAACCTTCTGAAGGGTCTCATCAAAACAGGATAAAGCCTATGCAAGGCTCTGTGGCACAGAGAGAACGGGGAGGTGACAGCAGTTTTTGCCAGAATAAGATTAAGTTAAAACATATACTGTGAGGCATTTGCCCAGTTTAAATAATTGAACAGGTCTTGCATCCTGCTTCAGTTGTCTCATCAGAAATGTGTGTGTGTGTGTGTGTGTGTGTGTGTGTGTGTGTGTGTGTGTGTGTGTGTGTGTGTGTGTTTCCTCCTAGGGATCCCCATCAGACTAATCATGAAGAAACTGTCTGTTGCCAACTGGAGTGGGGGACAGCAGTGGGTGCCAGGCTATTCCTGGGAGAATAGGTAAAGATACCACCTATGGTACACCTGTGGGGAAAATGCAAACTTTTCTTGCCTGCGGAGCCTGGTGTGGTGTTAGTATTCAGAGTCTGCAGGGCCATTGTTTGTGACTGGAGCCTTCTCTGCAGAATGCCTGGCAGATGGCTTACATTTGCATTAGCCTTCTGGAGAAGGAATTTGCGATGAACAACATAAGCTGTAGCTTTTCTTTTTCAGAGAATTTACAACAAATTGGCCAGAATGACAATTAAAAAAAAAAAAACCCAAACCCAAAACCAACAACTAACAACAAAACCATTCCACATCCCCTTTCTGAATAGGGTAAATGGCTCTTCTCCAAGCAGTGTCATTTGTACTTTTTTTGGGTCTCTCCCCTCCCCAAATGTTTATTAAAATGATTTGGGTATTACATTATGCAAAATGACTTGGATAAAAAGACCTTTCCTTTTACCCCACAGTCAAACATAATTCCTTTTGTCACTTGTTAGAGAGTGTGCAGTTATAAGAAGCTTGGACATATTATTTGTTTGAGTCTGTATTGGATAATTTATTACATTAAAAAGCCAATAATTTTCAAATATAATCAGATTTAAGTTTTTTTTAAAATAAGATTCATCTTCCCATTCACACTTGCTTAATTTAAGGATATTAAATCTGCTCAGGAGCAACCTACCTCCCAAAGCCAGCATTGCCCGTTTAAAAGGCTTTATTCCTGATGCGTTAATACGATTTAATTACATTACGGTTTTCAAGCTGAATCACAGTGCAACAGTTAACTGTGATAAGCCAAGCAAACAACAGCCTGTAAAGAAAACGGGGGTAGAGGAGTTGGTTTATCGGTTTAGAAAATCAACACGATGATTATTTTTAAAAATTGATGGTTGCATGCCTCTGCTTCATGTTTAGTTCAAACGCCAAAGGGAACAAACTTTCTCTTCCCTGCAAAAAAGCAAAGCACTTAAAAGGCCACCCACACAAAAGGTGAACGAACAATAAACACTTAACAGCAACTACTTAATTGCCATTTATCTTTTGAATTGCAATGAGATTTTTACTACTGACTACAAAGGGATTTGTTTCAACAATTTACCCTGCTATTCTTTAGTCTTTTTTTTTTTTTTGACTATTACATGGTTGATTTGGGGTTCAGCATAATAGCTGTGTTCGTTGTTAAAAAGTAATGATTTTTAAATTGCTCTTTTATCCTGTCTTAATTTTTTTTCCTGCTCTTTCTTGGAATCCTCCCCTCCCTAGCCTTCCCTCTCCATCCTCTCCAAGTGGTTTCCTTTCCAAATGCCCCCCTTTTTTTTTAACAGACAGCAAAGCTTCAGCCTGCTGTGGCCTGGCTAGAGGGAGTTACAAGCTATCCTTAGTAAAGCTTGTCAGTTTCTACATCAGGATCTTTTTTTGGGGGGTCCGTTCATAGGGCTTGAACTCTGGGCCTGGGTGTTATCCCTCAGCTCTTCAGCTCAAGGCTAGCACGCTACCACTTTAGCCACAGCACCACTTCTGGCTTTTTTCTTTTTGCTTATGTGGTGCTGAGGAATCGAACCCAGGGCCTCAGGTATGCAAGGCAAGCGCTCTACCACTGAGCCACCTTCCTAGCCCATACATCAGGATCTTTTGCATTCATTGCCAGTGTTGACTTCTGTGAAATTCTGTTTCTTATGAGCTGGACAGAAGTCAAAATTTTTGCTTCATCACAGATGCCTGAAAAAATAAAAAAAAATTTTTTTAAAAAGAGCATTTCAATGAATTTTAATAAAAAAGAGGAAGGAAGTTAAAAAAAAAGAAAGAAAAAATAAAGAACCCAGCAATATGCTATCTGGCTGAACTTTTCACTTCTACAGGGATTGAGATCTTCTGGCACATTTTCATAAGTAATCACAGATCTGGGGAACAAAATTTAAGGTGATACCCAGAGCTACTTCACTTGAAAAATAAAGTTTGAGAAAGCATGCAAGTTCATTTCTTTTTGGAGTCACTTTCTACCTTGGAATGTGTTTTTGATGCCTTTTTATTCCCAAGTCAAGATGGTGAAGAAAGTGGAGAAAAAAAAAATAAGATTTGTGAGCTCACACTAGTTTCCATAGCCACTTGACTTTCATCTCCTCTGCGTTTTAAGATTTGGTAGACATTTTCACTTTTTTTTTTTTTTTGGTCAGTCCTGAGGCTTGAACTCAGGCTCTCTACACTGTCCTTGAGCCTCATTGTGTTCAAGTGCTCCACCATTTGAGCCACAGCGCCACCCCGGGACTTTTCTGAGTAGTTTATTGAAGATAAGAGTCTCAGAGTTTTCTGCCTTGACTGGCTTTGAACTATGATCCTCAGATCTCAGCCTCCTGAATAGCTAGGATTATAAACACAAGCCACGGTCACTGGGCTAGTAGTTTCACTTTCCACAAAAGTTTGGAAGCCAGGTGTTGGTAGCTCAGACCTGTAATCCTAGCTATTCAGGAGGCTGAGGTCTGAGCAACTTGGTTCAAAGCCAGTGTGGGCAGACTAATTTGAGAGATTATCTCCAATAAACCAGCCAAAAAGCTGGAAATAGAGGAGTGACTCAAGTGGCAGAGTGCCAGCCTTGAGCAGAAAAAGCCCAATGACAGTGTAAGGTGCCAATTTCAAGCCCCAGTACCAGCACATGCACACACACACACACACACACACACACACACACACACACACACACACACACACACACAGAGTTTACTATGTAATCCTCTGTGGGACCACTAAGAAGCCAGTGTTCCTATTGGCTCGAAGCACAGAAGGATGAAGCCTTCTGTCTGATGGCCTGTGTATACCCTGCTACACCTTGTGTACCAGGGTCATGGCTGGATCTGTAGTTATTCTGTGAACTCAGTAGTTATTCTATCCATGAAGCTTTTCCTTCCCTTCCAAATTGGAGCTGATTTCTTCTATGCTCCTGTAGGGAAGAAAAAAAAATAATTTTCACTTTATCTTTGCTAGTTCTTAGCTAGGATAGAAAGAACTCTGAAACAAGAGATAGATGCACAAAAGGGGGAAAAAATAAAGGAACGTTTCACATGTATGTTTCATAAATACATGGGAGGTAGCCAGGCAGTGAGTAACTCTCAAAAGGCGCCTTTGAATTCAGCTGTCTAGAGCACCTTTAACAAAGAACAGTAAAATTTTTGAGAAGTGACGAGACAAAGGAACAGGACTTGGAGTCTCTAGAGAGAGCAAATTGTGGGAAGGTAAATAAGCAGAGCAGACAAAGGCTGGTGAGCCAGGTTAATCATGCAGGGGTCTCCGGTGCCATCTCCAGGCTGATAAGGGTGTAAACTTTTCTCCAGTGGTCACGTCTGTCCTTCTTGGTAGAGAGAAGGACACTTTTGCTTTTGTAAATGTGTGCTTTGCTTTTTGGAAAATGGGGAAGGATGGAGAATTTCTCTTTACATCTGATGCTTTGTCTGTTGCAAATAATTCTTATGCCAAAGAAAATATTATACTTTTCTGATTCGTTCCCACATTGAACTCTTTCTGCCTGTGATCAGATATGACTCCTCTACCAACTAATTCTTCAGTACTGAAATTAGGAAACTGGAATATATATATATATATAGAACTATTAAATTAAATATTAAATATTAAAATAAATTAAAAATAAAGTTATATACGTATATATAATTTTTTTCTTTTGTGGCTGTGCTGGGTCTTGAACTCGGGGCCTAGGTGCTGTCCCTTAGCTTTTTTGCTCAAAGCCATCACCATACCACTTAAATCACAGCTCTACTTCAGGCTTCTTTTGGTAGTTAACTGGAGATAGGAGTCTCACAGTCTTTCCTCTCTCGTCTGTCTCAAACTGCAATTCTCAGGTCTCAGTCTCCTGAGTAGCTACAATTACAGGTGTGAGACTGGTACACCAAGGTGTTTACCTTTAAAAGATCTGTCACTAAGAAATAACTCAGCTCTATTCCAGCACATAAGAGCTTCATAATTGTAGTTCTTCACATAGCCCAACACGAATGCAGGAAGGAATAATATTCCTAGCTAAACCAAGTATAATTTCTGCCATTCTAGCAGATCTAAATAGTCCTTAATAAAATATTCATGCGCTTTATTTACATAGTTAATTGTAAACACTGTAAGCATTTTTCCAGAGTTTATACTTATTGAATTGAATTCAATTCAAGTGAAACCATAAGAGAGTAATGAATAAATTCAAGTGAAACCATAAGAGAGTAATGAATAGTCATCCATACACATCGTTTTCCAAAGTTGAAAGCATATACTGTCAAAAGGTTTGCCCTTCGACTTGATAGTTACTACAAAGACAACTAAATAGAAGACTATCTTCTCATAATTAGGAAAGCCAAAGATACCCAAGGAAGGTAGGCAGGAGGCCAGTATCCAAGTCTACTACGAAGCAATGTCTTTTCCCTATCCTCTGTTTATCCAAGCTAACCATTGTCTGCCATTATTCACATTCTCTGCATCTATTTTCTATTTGCATTGTTACCCTGCTGCATTTTGCACACTGCCCTCTACAATTATTCTTTCCTTTCTTCTGTCCATTCTCATCTTCCTGGAAGTTCATCTTAGTGTTACAGTCTACTTGAACACTTCTTTAGAGTTCAATGAGCATTTCTTCTGTCAAATGGTTGTACCTTTTTTTCTCTCTCTCTGTCTCTTTTTCTTTCTCAATCTTCCCCTTAAAATTTGTAGATACCATCTTTGCAATGAAAAGATTTTATGTAGAAATATTACCCCAAATATCTGTAAGTTAGACTAAGCCTATCATGATATATCTATTCAGGGTTTATTGATTTTTTTAAACATCTATTATTCATGAAGAGCTTATACTATGTGAAGTTATATGTTGTCAATTTTTAGATTTCTATCTGTTTTTGATGGAAATCATTTTAGTTCAGCAGATAAGGCAATGCCTAAGGTTATAGTTTAGTGCCTTCTAGGATGCTAACCAGTTTTGTATCTAGTTTCACAATCTTCTTCAAAAATTTCTTTATTGAATTTATTTGAAACAGCCAGATTCTCAAATGCATTATAAATCAAATTTCATATCTTACTATCTTACTCATTAATTTATGCCAAGAGTGAGTTCTTTCACACAGCTTCACTTTTCTTTGGATAGCCATGATTTTGTTTTTTTTTTGTAAGATTATACGTGTGTGTGTGTGTGTGTGTGTGTGTGTGTGAGAGAGAGAGAGAGAGAGAGAGAGAGAGAGAGAGAGAGAGAGAGAGAGAGAGAGAGAGAGAGAGAGAGATGAAATGAAAGCAAAGGAATGATTGGTTCCAAGTTTCATCTTCTACTTCTATAGAATGACATATGGATTTGTTTTCAGGAAAATTTTGTGTTTCTCAAGTAGACAAGTTTTGTGGGAAATGCATCCAGGTGTGTTCTGAAGGCATGTGGTATTTTTGGAGAAGTGGGTGTGGTTTGGGACTACTGGATCTTGAAGTTCAAGGTGGAGCAGGGGGAGGGATTAGAGGGTGAACTGAGCAGGGATTGTCTCCTGGAGATATTGAGTGATATTGAGTGAAGGTATCAAACAGTGTATTAGCTGTACCAGATTAAAACAAGTTGGAGTGGTGCAAGGCATCGGATGCATTCTTTTCTGATTTGTAGGTAAGGAGTCTAAACCAGACTGGCATGTCTCTGTTGCTTTTGGAGGCGTAGGGAAGGATCCATTGTACTGCCTTTTCCAGCTTCTAATGGCTATATACCTTCTCCCAGACTCCCTCCCACTCCCATATCTGCTCTCCAGTCTCACTCTGGTCTCTCTTGAGTGTATATGCCCCAGTCAGTATTGGGGTTTGAACTCAGGGCTCAGGCACTGACCCTTAGCTTTTTCACTCGAGGCTAGCACTCTACCAGTTGAGTCACAGCTCCACTCCCAGCTTGTTACTGGTCAATTGGAGATAAGAGTCTCATGGGCTTTCCTGCCTGGGCTGCCTTTGAAATGTCATCTTCAGATCTCAGCCTTCTGAGTAGCTAGGATTACAGGCTCAAGCCACAGGTGCCTGGCTCTGTTTGCCTCTTACATTGTGGCTTCTGGCTACCATGGGTTCCTCTGGACAGGTAAGGTAATCTCCCATCCCTAGGTCTTTAACCTCATTACATGCACACTGTGCCTTTGGCCATGGAAAACATTGTATTCATATGATTGGATGGGACTTCTTGGAAGTCTGGGAACATTATCTGCCTATCACAAACAGTATGTTGCCATTCTTTTGGTAAAGCATTTGAAGATGGATAGTGGATGACACACTGACATCATGGTAGTGTGCATATAAACAACTGAATTGTAATGTCTGGTATATGACTCAGTAGGGGGTAACAGGGCTGTGTCTGACAGTTGTACCCTTAACAATTAGCCAGGGGGGAAAAATGAGTCTCTTTGGTAGATGAATGCAGTGGTGTTTAGTGGAAAGTGTTGCTTCATAAATAACCTTGTAAAGCCTGAGAAAGGCAGAGACACTATTAGGACATGTGTGACCAAGTCAGACTAATCTGGTCACTTTGCATAAGTTGTTTCAGGTTTTCATTTTATTCAAGTCTCTGTTTCCTTATCTGAAAGTGTGTGTGTGTGTGTGTGTGTGTGTGTGTGTGTGTGTGTGTGTGTGTGTGGTGTGTTTACTGAACTACTCTTCAGCCCGAGGATAATGACATTTATCCCCTGTCATGCTGTTGAGAATTAAGAAAAAAGTAGAAGGCCCTTTAGCTCAGCCCCTGCAAGCAGCGAGAGCTCTCAAATAATTGCTACTGTTTCGATACCATTATATCTAAAGGACAAATGCCATTTTTCCCCAATGAGATCTGTGATCTGATTTTAAAATGAAAGCTGAATGTTTGTGACTTATTTACCTGATGGTTAGATCACAAAACAACAAAAGCCAGAATAAGCACCATTGACTACAGAGCCAACGTTCTTGGCTTCTTGAATTTATGAAATCTTCCCCAGATATATTCTTACAGAGTTATTCAGATTGTTTTCTAGAACTTCCTGTGGTTGAAGGTCCTGGATTAATACAGAGGAGGTAGAAACTGCAGCAGCATTGAATAAACAGAAAATGAATAGCCCTTAGAATAGAGCCATTGGCAGACATTGGAAATAATTGGAAATCCCACCTTCCAAAAACCAAAGAAGCAAGAATATTTACTTGATTCAATGAGACTTTGAGCTCTTCCTTTCCAAAACAGAGAATCTTAGAAAGTTGCAAAGATATGCTAATCAAATTTGTTTTGGAAGACAAGTAGAAGTTTCACAGTTGCCAAATCAGGTGACTTAGTAGATCCCTGAAGATGCCTACAGCAATGAGAAGTAGGATCTTAACAACAATGGGAAGCAGAATCTTACTTTCGTCTTTAGTGGTACTGGGCTTTGAACTCAGACAGGCCTTCATGTTTGCTAGGCAAGTGTTCTACCAGTTGAGTCATACCTCTAGCTCTTTTTGCTTTAGTTGTTTTCAGATAGAGTCTCCAATTTTTGCTTCAGCCAAACTGGGATTATTGATGTTGTTTGTTAGGTCACCTGAACAGCTAGAATTGTTGGTATAAGCCGTTCCTGGCTTGCTTGTTGGGATGGGGTCTAGTTGTATTTTAGCCTGGACTATCTTTGAACCATTCATGATCTCTTTCTAGGGAGTAGCTAGGATTGCAAGTATGAGCCACAATTCTCTGCCTAGAGCATTTCTTTTTGCTTCAGAATAAATGAATTTAGGAAGAGTCTTAAGCCTGAGATCTGATAAAGAAACTTCTTTCATTCCTTGCTAAAAATGCAAAACAATCATCTATCCAATTTCAAGGAGAATGTTTAATCCACTCAAAATAAAAAAAAGACTCTCGGGTATGAAACATCAACTTATATTCAAATAAGTACAATGGAGGGTCTGTTAACAACTATGCTTATTAATGTTTTGTTAGTTTATGACACTGTATTTTGAACTCTGCCCCAACTGTGTGTTTTTGGGAAAATAATTCAATTTGGAATAATATGTTGCAAATGAATGAACCGATTTTGTGAATGAAGAAGTTGAGGAACACATTAGTATGCTCAATGTCCTAATCTGAGACTACTAGTGCCTTCTGGGGACATATTGGTCAACATGGACATGTTGACCGTCTAAGCATCATGTGGAACTTGGTGTGTCACAACTTTGGTCATGAGCTACCATGAGTAAACCTATGGTTTCATAGCAGAAAATGACTGTATGTGATTGCACGACAAACATTCTTCAAAGATTTTAAGATTCAATTGTGATAGTAAATTTAGGGGGGAAAATCCAGAAAGACAGTATTCAGTCACATTTGTCCTCAGTGAGAGGAAGGTACATTTCAATTTGATGAAGTTGACCAGTTGCCTCCATCTGAGTGGCTGTTGTTGATGGGTGGATTCTGATGCTCTCACTGTCTTCTCCTTCTTGCAGGCTGATGTTGCCTTAGATGTTTCTCTACTCATTTACATCTCATCATAGGATGGAGGAGAAGGGTGAGGTGGGAATCAGGACTAGCCATGGGGTATGTGTCTAGTTACAGCTCTTGGCCAGGAAGAATAAGACTAAAAGGATGCCTGCATGTTATTGTTTGTGCCTCTAGTCCATTCCCCAGCTTTGGAACATCAAATATTCATGGTGCTCCTAGAGTGTACCTGATTAAAAGTATGTTCTATTAGAATACAGAATTCATATTTCAAAGCAAAAATGAATATTTTTAAAACAGTCCTATTTTTAAATAGTACTTTAAATAGATCTATGTTGGCAAAAGTTCTTGTTATGTGTATAGGCAGACATACTGAACACCTTTTCCTGTAAGTGCACTTTCTTACTGGCTTATAGGAACAGATAGAAAGTGATCTACAGTCTTCTGTCCAAATAAATTGATTCTAAGACTGTGCTTTGACCATCATTGCTCACTGCTACTTTTCTCCCTAATTAGCATTAATGGAAGAGACAAGAGTTAAATGTGTGATATTCTTGTTCACAGAATTAGGAGGTACCTACTGATCTTGACTTTAATAAAGTCTTGTCTGTTTGTGTCATGACATGGGACAAATGATTCCAAGCAGAGTCACTTAATAGTTTAAGTTGTCTGACAGAACTGTTGTGAGCAGTTTGTTGGGAAGATCAATTATTACTGATTGTCTCAAATGTCTGGAAATGAACCTTTCTCTTCCCATTGTCTTTCTCTCTCTCTCCCTCTGTCTCTCCTTTCTTGACTTTCAAGAATCTGCTACATAATTTCTATCACCCAGACATTTTCAGAAATGAACCGAATATATGAGCAATTAGTTAAATAAAATTATGGTATATACTATCTAGTAAGTTTAGGGTGCTAGGGTAAACTAAGAGGAGTATCTTGTGTAGTCTTAGACAATCATGAGGGAATAACATGAAAGGTGTGTGTGTGTGTGTGTGTGTGTGTGTGTGTATGAATGAGAGGGGTGGAAGTCCTGGGACTTGAACTCAGGACCTGGGTGCTATCCATGATCTTCTTTTGCTTAAGGCTAGTGCTCTATTGCTTGAGCCACAGTCCACTTCAGCTTTTTTTTTTGTCGGTCGTGGGGCTTGAACTCTGGGCCTGGGCGCTGTCCCTTAGCTCTTCAGCTCAAGGCGAGCACTCTACCACTTGAGCTACAGCGCCACTTCCGGTTTTCTGGTGGTTTTATTGGAGATAGGAGTCTCACGGTCTCTCCTGCCCGGGCTGGCTTTGAACCGTGATCCTCAGATCTCAGCCTCCTGAGTAGCTAGGATTACAGGCGTGAGCCACCAGCGCCCGGCTCCACTTCAGCTTTTATGGTTGTTTAGTGTTTAGTCTCACAGACTTTCCTGCTGGGGCTGGGTTTGAACTATGATCCTCAGCTAGGATAATAGGCATGAGCCACCAGTGCCCAGCCATTTAATTAAATATTAAAGAATAAGAAGGACTCTTGATACAGAGCTAAGAATGGTTTGTGGGAACAGATGGCGAATAGGGTGTGTGTGTGTGTGTGTGTGTGTGTGTGTGTGTGTGTGTGTGTGTGTGTGTGTGTGTGTGTGTGTGTGTGTGTGTAAGATTATGGAAGATTATGATAGGAGGTAGGAAGAGTCATCACCAATGAGTCTAAGGAACGGAAAGAGAACAAGAGGAGAGAAGGACAGCTGCTTGTGTGGAACAGGCTGGTAACTGCTGCCACATTGTGTTTGTTATGTACATGGGGGTTTGATAAGGGCTGTCTGGTGTCTCAGGAACACTGGAAGTCACAAAGGTTTGTTTTACACAGAGGAGTGATAGGCGTAGGCTGGTTCGTGTCAAACCTACAGCAGTGTGGAGGGAGAATCTGAGGAAGAGTAGAAGTAAATTTGGGAAAATCAAAAGGAGGTTCTTTATTTGGGCTGGATGAATGAACGGATCAAGTTTATGTGTCAGTTTGCTGAAGCATTTTGTTGCTCAAATATCTATCTTAAAGTTATTTCTGAGTGTGTCTGGAAGGGATTAGCAGCTGAAGGGGTGGAGGAGGTGAAGCAGATGGCTCTCCCCAGTGTAGATGGGTCTCTTCTATCTACTGAGGCCATTACTAGTTAGAAGATGTGGAAGAAGGTTAAACTCCTTGCATCTAAGCGCTTGAGTTGGAAAAATCAATCTGTTCCTAGTATGCCTGGATCTTGGGACTTTAAACTGGAATCTATACTCTAGGCTCTCCGGCTCTGAAGTGTTCACAATATTCTATTGGTTTTCCTACATCTATAGTTTGCAGATTTCTTCACTTCCATGATTGCATAAGCCCATTCTCTATATAATATATTTTATCCCAGAGCTCTGTCTGTCTCTGTCTGTCTCTGTCTCTTTCTCTGTCTCTCTCTGTCTCTCTCTTTTTAATCTATCTGTGTCTTCACTGGCTGTGTTTCTCTGGAGAGTGCTGTCTAAGATGCTGAGAGATAACCTAGGCAATGAAGCCTATGCTGTAGGTAGACAAGAAAGCAGATGAATATACACACAATCCAGCTGGAGGCTGTGCTTACTTGGATGGGTGGTTGAGGCTGAGATAGTATCCAGGTTAGCCGTCAGCTTTTGTTGCGGGTCCTGTCGTTGGATCTCAGTGATTGTTGTGAAAGCCTGCCCCATTTCCTATCATCGTACCCACTTAGGTGTTTGTGGGCTATAAGAGATGGGATATCTCTGGGATGTGTCTCTATGGGATATCTCTGGCATCCGTCCTGATTTTGACAATTAAGAGAGAGGGGGATGCTGCTCATGGCTTTTTCACTGGGTTTCAAGCTTCAGAGTCACCCTCTGTCTTCTCCATAGCCTCTCTACTCCTAGGCTCCTGGGCTTGGCGATACCTGTACACATCCTCCATGGCCTGGTCCATGGAAACTGCAGGTCTTCCTGGAATTATGTTGCAGTGCACACTTGAGTCTTTGCCTTGGGCCCTGCCTGAGATTTCCATTCATGTTCTTCCTCACCAGGACACAACTTGCCCTCCAAAAGAGCACACACATACATCTTACCATAGGGAAGAGTCGTGTCTCTGGAAAGTTACATGCAAAATATTCTTACCCATAAAATTACTTTAGAAGTCTGTATTTCTAAGCCAGGTACTGCTGGATCATTGCTGTAATCCTAGATAGTCAGGAGGCTAAGATCTGAAGATCACAGTTCAAAGCCAGCCCAGGCAGGAAAGTCCATGAGGCGTTTATGTCCAATTAACCACCAAAAAACTGGAAGTGGAGTTGTGTCTCAAGTGTTAGAGCATTAGCCTTGAGTACAAAAGCTTAGGAACAGCATCTAGTCCCTGAGTTAAAGCCTCAGTACTGGCAAAAACAAAAATAACAAAGGAAATATGTATATATTTATAAATATATATGCTTCTGAGAGCTTAGTTGGTGAAATGAATAATTCTTCCACTCATTGCTTGATTGCCCAACTCCCCTTCTTTGTTCTCCTTAACTTGAGTGAGGAGGCTCTGTGCTCCATTCTGGGCAGTGTGGAGGAGTCACTCATGGTCTGTGTCCTCAGGGGTCTAGTATGGAGAACTGGCCAGGGCAGATGGGAGCTGTGTGGAGCCTGATGATTTTTACTAGTGCAGTTGCCAGCTTTGGTGCTGGTAGCGAGAGACGATAACTTCAGAAATGAAGGGGGAAGGCAATAGTGGACAGCAAGACACTTAGAATACATGGGTGAGGGGAAATGCCAGAACTAGTTTGGGTGAAGTTAAGGGGTAAAGAAGAGTAGACTCAGAGGGGGATACATCAGAGAGATTTATGCTTCATTTGAATTTCAGGCTAGTATTGTGCTTCTCATAAGACACATTGACTAAGAGAGCAAACGGAAGAAGAGAGGGGAGGTTATGATTTAAAAATCTAAAAGGAAAGGAGTTCTTGAGCCAGGGAATTCTGTATTGTTACAATATGGACTTAGATTTGGGAGCTTTTGGGTGGAACTCGAAGGGGGTCTTTGTGACCAGCTACCAGTTTATGCCCATGCTGCTGGTCCTTGGGCTATATATAGTGCATTTGTTTAAATTAGAGAATGACATGGTCTTTAGGGAGATTTGGTGAAAAGGAGAGCTTTGATCAGAGGCCAGGGCCTACATACGCTTGAAAAGTCTTTCCCAATTTGTCATTCTATAAACTGTCAAAACAGTTTAGCTCTGGAGTCAGTCTTCTTGATTTGAGCCTCTGACTTCCAAGAGTTATCTAATCTCACACAGCCTTTGTTTCCTTGTCCTCAAGAGGTCAATATCCATCATTATTCTGTTTGCAGCACTGGGTAGGAGTGAGGTAAGTTGTGTACCACAGGGTTAAAGCTAAGCAAAGCTTCTCAGGACCTTTAATTTGCTAAAATGGCACACTAAGAAGGAGATGTAGAAAAGTGGCATTTCCTGCTCCGATGTTTCCTGTAGTATTATTCTTTGGATCTCTGTTTCAGAAAGATGGATCTGAGAGCACAGAGAAAGATGAGTGTTGGCAGAAATTGTAGGCTAGAGAATTACTCTGGGGCCTGAGTCTGGAAGGAAAGAATGTGGTGCCATGGCCAGCTGTTGGAGTCACAAGACAGTAGCCTGAGATGGAGAGGAAGGAGTGTGCTCATAAGAAATATTTGGGGATTGGACCAGGCTGGGACTAATTAGATGTGAGAGTTAGGAGAAAGAAGAGGCTTGTAAGATTTTTTTCCCCCTCACCCTGAGAGAAACAGAAGGCCAGAGGAGAGTGCCATGTGTTTAATTTTCCATTCTGATTTAAATTCTGCTGCTTGTTGCCCACAAACTAACAGCATGCCTCTTGCGTCTCTAGGGCATTTTACAGTAAAGCCACATATTTTCTGAAGTTGGGTCAAGACTGAGCATATGAAATTTCTCAAGTGTGAAATTCCACTTAACCCCATTAATGCTCATAACCCCAAGTAAGTATTGTTTATAATTCACTCCTAGTCACCAGTAGTTATTTGCGTTTGCCAAATCTTTTCAGTTCTATCTCAAACTACATTTATTTTATTGCAAAGACATTTTTTTACCTTCTATAAAAAAAACAAAGAGAACCAGTCTCCTGCTTCTATTTGTATTGTTTGCACATTTACTGTAGCATGTTTGTGTGTGTGTGTGTGTGTGTGTGTGTGTGGTGATATTCTGTATTTCATAATCTTTATGATAGGAAAACCTTATATTTACAAGGGTCTTTAGTCCTTAACTAAAGATATTTGAAATGAGCATCATTTAGCATACTTATTCCCTTTATACAAAGAAAGTAGGAATGATATACAGATTGGTGGGTGATATCAGTATACTGTTTTCCCCCTAAGAAATTTCTGCAGCTTTTATATAAAATGTTCATGCATGGTTGACATTGACAATATTAAAGCAATTATTTTATTTTATTTTTTTAAAAACTATTATTTTAATAATGAGGATAAATTCATTTATGTGCGAGGACCATGTTCACTGTATTGGGAGCCTGTTTAGGCTAAAGCTAGAGCAATTTCAGCCCCCTCATTTTTTCTCCCAAATTAAATTATGCTCTATATTTTCATTTATACACATGTATACACAGACACACACACTAAAAACAAGTTTAAATTTTATTTGATGTCCTCTCATTGTTCGCTAATTACTCTAGCTGATATCTTAGGATCACTTGATAAAGGTCCAGCATATAAATCTTTTTGAGTGGCAGTTCAAGTATAATCTAGGATGACTATAAATCCCTACAATTTCTGCAGATGGGAACTCTGTTTCTGGCTACTATCTCAATTTTAATTAGTCAAAGCCTCTCATGGCATTTTATAGTGCTGATGGGTTTAGAAATCAAGCTTTCAGATTCTGCTGAATAGCTAACTGTAAAAACCTTCACACATGGAGCATTTGTTTTGTGCCGGGTACTTGATCAACATGAACATATTTAACGAGCTTGTGAGGCCAGGATTTAGGCTTTGTTTCCAGGAGAGGAGAGCTGGGCTTAGAAGAACTAAGTAGTAGAGCTGGAAAACAGATCCACTGGTCCCAAAGCTCGTGTCTCCACTTACTACTGGGCATCCTTGCAGGCCTGACAGTGTTGATCACGGTTTTTTTTAGACAGTTTAGACTACCTAGAAACTCAGAAAGGATGGCAAAACATCAGATTTAATGTTCACTTTTAATAGGCCCTCTGGTTTTAGTTTTTGTCTTGCAGAGAGGGAATGAAACTAGGCCATAGGAAAAAAAGAATTCATGTGATGAATGACGGGGAGGGTGGGGGGGAGAGTCATTGGATCTTTTAGCTTGAATGAAGAAACTGGCCAGAGCTGTTGAGCTGTGACCATGCGGGTTGCATGTTCAGGCACAGCAGAGCAGAAAGCAGCACCAGGGTCTGTGGAGGCCGAAGGAGCTTGAAGGAGCTCCACTGAGCTCTGCCTGCCCTCTAGACCCCCCAGGGCTGAGGCAGCTGTGAACCTGCCCCAGCTTCCTGGGGCCCTGGGCTTCTATTTTCTGTTCTGGGGAGGAAATTCTGACTCATCCTGAAGTCCCCTCACTTGTGTTAGACTTTTCTTGTTATCATGACAAATACTTGAGAAAAATGACTTCAAGGGGATTTATTTGGGCTCACTATTTCTGAGACAGAGAGAGAGAGAGAGAGAGAGAGAGAGAGAGAGAGAGAGAGAGAGAGAGAGAGAGAGAGAGAGAGAGAGAGAGAGAGAGAGAGAGAGAAGGGGAGAGAGAGGAGGGCTGGGGAAGGGAGAGGGAGGGGGAAAGGAGAAAGGGGAAGAGGAAGAGAGAGACCAAGAGACAGACCTCATAGGGATACCTCTAGAGATCTACTTCCTGCAAGTGGGTCCCAATAATGTATTAAATTATGAATCCATCAGGAGATTAATTCATTGGCAGATCAGAGTCCTTAGAATCTATTCTAAAAAAAGAAAAAAAAAAGAATCTATACTAAGTCCCATCCAGTGGGGAGCCAAGCCAATGCATGAATCTTTTGGGAGTCATCCTTGTCCTCTCCTCCTCCTCCTCCTCTTCTTCTACTGCTTCTGCTGCTTCTTCTTCCTCTTCTCCTCCTCCTTCATCTTCCTCTGATCTTCCATGTTTCCCTCCTCCTCTTCCTCCTCTTTCTCTTTCTCCTCCCCCTCTCCCTTCTTCTCCTCCTCCTCCTCCTCCTCCTTCTTTTCTTTTTTCTCCTTCTCTTCTTCTTCCTCCTCTTCCTCTTGAGCCTCAACCCCAGCCTTACTTTTTTCTGGGTATTCTTTGGAGATGGAGCCTGGCAGACTTTTCTGCTCAGAGTTGACTTCTGTGGTTCTGTAGATCTCAACCTCCTGAGTAGCTGGGATTACAGGTGTGCAGCAGCAGTGTTCATGCCCTCAGGCTGGGCCTAGTATCAGATATCTTATGAAGTAAGCAGGCATCCTGATTGTCCTTTCCCTGGGATAGTTAGTTTGAGTGACACAAGTTCTTTCTCCTTGCAAAGTCCTCGGTCCTGGGCAAACTAGAGTGGCTGGTTATGCCCTGGTCCCCAAGGAAGCTCTAGATCTGCAGTACAATGCTTCTGCAGTGGACTCACATCTTTGCTCAGATCCTTTCCCTGTCTGACCCACAAGGCCTTCTCTTGAGATCATTCCTTCAGTGTATCACTTTCATGAGAAAGCTTTCAGTTCTGCATCTAAGACAGGGTCCAAAGACCTCAGTATCCAGTCAGGTAAACATGACGTTTAGGCCAGTGGGATTTTAATGCAGGGATCTAGTCACACAGAATATAGAAGAGGCTAGAAGATAGTGGGGGTAATACTGAGACTGATGACAACAAAAGGCTCCTGCTGCCCCAAATTAGAGGACAAAGTTAGGTCCATGGCTTGACAGAGGAGGCTCAAACATGCAAAGACACAAAGTAGTAGAAAAAAGTAGTAGTGGGAAAAAATAAGATAATACTTTGTGCTTTTCTTCTTACAAAACTCTACCACCAGGCTACTGGTAGCCACACACAGGCAGAAGTCAGCCACCAGAGTTTGGGCAGAGTTCCTGTCAGTGCCATTTCTGTGAGCAGGGTGAAGAGTGGATCTGAGGCTCTGAGGACAATATTCCCAGGAACTTTGATTTCTACCTCGGAGTCAGTCCCCAACTCTTTCCAAGGATCTGTCAATTATTTCTGGCTCAATTAAGTTATTTTTAGTTTACAGGTCATTTCTTACCCACAATGGTAATGTGGAGAGCCTTTTCATGGACTTGCCTGGTCAGTTAGTTCTCATAATACACATTGTTTCTGCTTTTGACCCCAAGTTTCTGAAAACCAAGGATAAAATCTTCCAACTCCTTATGGAATCACAAATGCACCACATATTTTAAGTCCCCCACAAAGTGTTCTTGAGCTTAGGATAATAAACTTAATTTACTAGTCCATAAAACAGAAGCAAAATAAAAAAATCCCAAACAAAGCAAAAATAAAAACTCACTCCATCTTCTTAAAAAACCATTACTAAAACCAAACCCAACACCTTAGGTTGTGTTCCTCTATCTGGTGCTGTTTTACTTAGAGTTTATTTTTCTTTCTTAAACGTGATTATGGAATCCAGGCTATTTGTCTGTCTTCATTTAGGTCAAACCAGTAATAATCTTGTCTGAATTCCTTCTAATGATGCCTTATATTTTATACATAAGGCCCCAAATGGGTACATGCTTCCGTATGTTTCCTAACCTGGCTCAGTTTTATGACCAATGTACAACGTTAGACCACTTAGTGTTGAGTAGTATTTCTGCATTACATTATGATCTGTAGACTGTAATGGGAAATCTTGGTGTATACGTGAGTGTGTGCTGTGTGTATATTTGTGTGGGTGCTACCAGGATAAGTGTCTTTTATTGATCTAAAGACAAGCAGAGTCTTTGTAGAATTAGAGCAGTGTGGTAAAGGGTAAGTTCACAGCTGGGAATTAGACATAGTTGTATCCAAATCCAGACGTGATTGCATAGAGTTGTGTGATCTTGGGAAATCATTTAGCTTTTTGGAACTTATTGGCTCATCTGCACAGTGGGACTAAACATAATGTCAGGTTTGTGGTAAATATTAAATATACAAATGCAGAATGCCTTGCATGTAGTAGGCACTCAATAAATACTAGCTGCTATGTGATTTGGCTGAATTAATGATAAGCCAAGTTTTGAAATATTTAGTCACCTTTAATAAACACTTTCCCACCTTCTACTTATTTCAAATCATTTGTTTCAGCCCACATTAGATGAATTATATATTTTTATATGTACACTACCCTGTAAGGTTGGTAGAGGCTGCATTTGAAACCTAAGATTCTGCCTTCTATTCCCTAGCATTGTTTCCCAAGGTAAGACAGGTTTACCTAAAAGAGGAAATATTTCCTTTTCAACAGAAGACTGAGTGTAACCATTTCTCAGGTGCTCTTTTCAGAACCTTCTGAACCAAAATTAATCCACTCTATTCCTCTAAAAGGAGCAGAACAAAGGGCAGAAAAAACATGCTCTCTTCTTCATAAGAATTGCCAAAGCTTTTTTTCCTTTTTAATTAAGTGAGGATGGATACCTTCACTCATCCATCCTCTTTTTAATTTCCTATGTTCAGTTTGATTAAGATGTGTTTCTTGAAGATATGTGCTATCTGGCTCTTGTTGTATAAAAAAGTTTAATATCTCTCCCCCTTTTATTGGACTAGCAAGGCATTTGACATTAAAAATAATAGCTTTGAATTTTCCTGTTGCTGTCTGCATTCAGTAGGGAGAATATTAAGAATAGATGTGAAAATTCATTTAGTTCTTTCTCTGAAGGGTCCTTTCAAAGCACTATATACAACATGATCTACTCTATAATCCACAGATGCCTAAAATAAATAAAATAGAATGATAGCCTGTGTTCCTTAGTGTCTAATCCAGGAAATGAATGTCTGTTAAAGAAATATGGTTACTAATTTTGTTTTGAAGTCACTAAAAACTTACTTCTTCCTTTTGTGTAGCTCAACTTCTGTCTTTCCAATGTTTAGTTGAAATGAGCATGTGGATTTATTTTCACCGAAGGACAATTTCAGGGGAACCTAAGGAAATAATGCTCTGCTTTATGATTTAAACCTGTCAAGTTAGTGCAATCTCTAAATTGTGTCCTACGCTCCCTCCTAAGGTGATGGTGATAGGTATTTGATCTGCACATCTTGTTTTCTTTACTTTTGCCCTTATTGGCTTCATAATAGCTTAGTTGCTCTGAAGGATGAGGGTTTTTTGTACAGTTCCAATCCTTGGGTTTAAATCTTGAATTCTCTGGGACTAACTCCATTTGGCAGGTTGGCATTTCTGTGTGCATCAGTTTTTGTGGTGGCTAACTTCGAAGATATCCTCCGGGGATCTTGCCTGTATGTGGTTGCACAGAAAAATGCAAAGCAATGGTGCAAATGATGGTATGTCACCTCCAAAATTTGGTTATCACAGTACTGAGTCTGCCATCTTGGCATGTCTTTGACTTTGACATCCTGTCTTTATGAAGAAGTCAGCAGGCGTGTTCAGAACATCCCTGCAGAGAGGTGTATATGGAAAAGGCTGGAGGGTTCATGTTAATAGCTATATGAGTGACCTTGGGAGTGCATCCTCCATCCCAAAGCTAACCTTCACAAGACAGCACTCCAGCCAACCCCTGGATCACAACCTCATGAGACTATGAGATTCTAGGCCAGAAATGCTGCTGTCAGCTACTCCTGGATTTCTGACTCTTAAGAGGCTACTAAATTCATTGTGTTTAGCTGCTGAATTCTGAAGTTCATTTGCTATGCAGCAAGAGGTAACAAATATGGTTTTCGTTTGGCAAAATGGGATCACTATGAAATATATTGCATCATGATATAGGAGTCCAGGCAGTCACACATAGTGAGACCAAAGGAGGATATTCTTAGAGGAGGAGCACAAAGGTGCAATGCCTATGTGCATCTGATCAGATAAGATAACATTTAGCAAAATGAACTCCAGGAAACGGAAACAAGAGGTTTTTTTTTCTTTGTTGTTTTTGTTTTCTTTTTGTCTTATTTGTTCATTTATTTCTCTTTGAGAGGACAAGGGGGGGCACAGGAATGGAGGGACAAAGGGTAAACAAATGCAGCAGTACTCACTAGACACTGTGTTGAAAATGAACTCTACAACTGTGGGTGGGGACAGCTGGGAAAAACTGGGAGAGAGAAAGGGAAAGGGTGACATTGTCCCAAATAAAATGTACTCTTTACCCGACTTATGTAACTGTAACCACTCTGTACCTCGCCTTTATAATAACAATTTTATTCTCATGTGGACATCCAGTCTCCAGGGTAATGAAGGCAGGGCCTTCATGAATGGCATTGGCACACTTATCAAAGTCTAGGGAGGTAACGGATTCCTTTATCCAAGTGAAGATACCCCCCAAAAGTTGCCAGTCTATAAGTCAGGAGAGTGCTTTGACCAGAAGTTGACTCTACTAAGACCTTGATGGCAGACTTCCCAGCCTCCAGAACCATGTGAAAGAATTTGCTGTGCATAAGCTGCCCAAGTTAGTGTATTTTGTTATAGCAGCATGACTAAAATGAGGTGAGCCCTTATATGGGTGCTGTGAGGTAGAATACCTAAGTGGACACAGGAGGGCGTTCAGTGAGTACAGGCTATTACCAATTGTTAGCATCTCTCTTGAGCTGGCCAGACAACTGCTTTTTCTGATCTCAAAATAGCTTATAGAACTGTTTATGCTGGGACTTCAGCCAGTGTCATTGTATGGATGTTTCTGTCTACAAGTCTGTTGAGCAAACACTATCCCTTTCTCTCCTGTGACAGAAAGCCAATCTTGTGCTACCCTACCACCGGGTCTGGCAGAGGGACAAGATTCAGCTAACTTCCCCAAATAGTTAAAATAGTGCTCGGCAAGCAGTTGCCAAGTTGTCCTAGACTGGCATTAATACACATCGATAAGTGTATTATTATTTCCCTTCATACTTAGCAGTGTGGTGAATAGAAGCCGTTTCTGTGGGGAGAATGGAGGATGAACTTTTATCATAGGGTGAACGATGGTCAGAACTAAAAACGGGTACTTACCTCTCATACTAATCTACAAGTTGGTAGTGTTTTATGGCTATCAGTTATTATTATTAAAAACCAATACCACAAGAAATGTACTCATTATCTTGCCCATGTAATTGTAACCCCTCTGTACAATATTTTCACAATAAAAATAAATAAAAATTAAAAAAAACCCAATACCACAAGCACATAACAAGTGTTATAGATGGTAGAGATGTAGAGATGGGAGATTTGTGTGTTTTTGTTTTTGTTTGTTTTTTGAAAATAGGCTACCATTCTTACTCACTAAAAGACAGCCTATTTGATGAATCGTTTAGCTACTATCTATAATTCTCAGAATTTCTCACTCCCCCGGATCTTTGAATAACAAAGATGCTTTGGAACATCAGTGTTATCAAGGATAGATGTAGAGGTGAGCAATGCCAAGTAATAAATGGAGGAAGTCAGGCTGGTTCTCTCACTTTTGCTTAGAGTTGTTGGATTTAAGGCTCGATTGCTTGTTTTTGAAACAATCTCTGTGGTGGTTTAGTCCAGCCTTAAGCTTTCTATTTCCTTTCTCTTTTTGGAGTCACTGTCTAGCCATTAGCAGGGCAATGTGTGCCCAGAGGCCTGGGTCAAATAGGGATGAGGGCTATGAGCCTTTCCTTGCTTCCAAGCTGAGTAGAATAAATTCAATCATTCCTAAATCATGCTGTGCTGGAGCATATTGATTCGCTCCCTATCAGTTGAATGTTACTTCACAAACTGTCCAGACTCTTTGTTTGTTTCTGTCAGTGAATTTCCAGGTTAGTTAACATAACAAAATCTAGCATTTGACCGATAGGAACAAATTCTCATAGTTCGCATGGCAGACTACACTTTTCCAAGGCCAATTTGCATGTCTCTTAACTGAATCCCACATATCTCTGTCCATACATATTCTTGAGAATTTCTCTTTTTCTTGTTATGATGTCCTTCAATCTCTTCTTCAGGGGCTTTTGACAAGAAGTGACTTGGGAAGTGGACCTGAGCTCTTGAATGGATGGCCAAGACTGCTGCCCCCTTGTGGCTCCTAGACAGGGTTGAATTAGGAAAAGATGTTTAGAGGAGATGAATGGTAAGTCTCATCATTGATTCATCTCATTTTACTATCCATCTTTCCCCTAATTTTCTTTCCCTCCTCCTTCCCTTCTTTCTTTTCTGGGGTTGAAGATGGAACTCTGGGCCTCATGCTTGCTGAACAAGCATTCAATGACTTCAGCTACCCACCTAGCTCTTTTGTTTTTATTTTGTTTGAGGAACAGGCCTTGCTAATTGTCTGGACTAATTGTCTGGACTAATTGTCTGACTCATAATCCTCTTCTGTCTCTAGAATAGCTGGGATTATAAGCCTGTGCCACCACATAAGCTGAGTAGTAAGTTTTAATAGTAAATCATTAATTATTCTTTTCCTACACAACACTCATAACCTCTTTCTGGAAACAGGAACTATCTTGAAAAGAGAAAGCAGAGAACTGAGTTGATACTTGGCTGAACATAGGGCAATCAGGCAAATTTACTTAAATATATGACACTGGCTGAAGGAAAGGTGGTACCTAGTGAGAGCTTTTCTGTTCTCTGAATCTGGAACTTTCCATTAAAAGTAGCATAATGTAAAAGAACACATTGTGTAGATTAAATGAAATGTATCTGTGGGTTACAGTTGGATGATAGTTAACCATTTGTGTCTCAGGGTTTTTCCAAGCTTTTCCAGACTGTGGCATTGATCCTTCTCAGAAACTTCAGAATGGTGTTTCCTTTGACCTGTAGTATGTCTTCATTAGGCAAATAAGTCACAGACATGTAACTAACTTTCCTGCTTTCTACATATTCTTTGCTTGGGTGATGGTTTTAAGTTCTCTTTTGCCATTTCAGCTTCCTCTTAGATTTTGGTATTGTTCCATTTGGGACTGGATTGGTCTCATAAACCAATATAAAAAATTGAGAGGTTAGATGATTGAGTAGGAAGGAGAGAGAAGATATATATATATATATATATATATATATGTATATATATATATATATATATATATGTATAGAGAGAGAGAGAGAGAGAGAGAGAGAGAGAGAGAGAGAGAGAGAGAGAGAGAGAGAATGCTACCTCTCATTAGATGAGGTCTTTGTGTCTAAGATTATAACCTAACTTTGCTGTGGCTACCATACTAGCTGTGCATTGTACTTACTTTTCATAAATTTGTGATTATTTTTCACAGTCTCCACCAGGGTAGAGATTTTATTTATTTTGCTTCCTGCTGTATCTCCAATGCCTATAAGAATACTTGACTTGGAAATCCCTAAATAGTATTTATTGATTGAATAAACACATGGATGTGTGGAGAGGAGGTACATAGGATGGTTAGCTTTGGCTTCTCCTTTTCTTTGGAACAACTTTATTGAAATATAATGAAATACAATTTACATACTATCGAATTTGCTCAATATTGATTCAATAATTTTTAGTATATTCACACCATCATGCATCATAACAATTGCTGAAGAATATTTCCATTATCTTTGTGTGTGTGTGTGTGTGTGTGTGTGTGTGTGTGTGTGTGTGTGCGTGCATGTGCACGCGCATGCCAGTCTTGGGGCTTGAACTGGGTGCTGTCTGAGCTTTTAAAAAATTTTGCTCAAGGCTAGTGCTCTACCACTTGAGCTACAGCTCCATTTCTGACTCTTTGGTGGTTAACTGGAGATAAGTCTGTTATGTACTTTCCTGTCTGGGCTGCTTTGGAATTGAGATCCTCAGATCTCAGCCTCCTTAATAGTATCACAGGCATGAACCACCAACACCCAATAAGAATACCATGTTTTGTGTAATGGGTTATCAGTTACAGACAAACATTATTTTTTAAACCAATCAGTGTTAAAGGAGATATGTTTACTAGTGATTGGTATAATGCCTGCGCCAGAGCCTCCCCTTTAAGTTTTGAGTCACTCAAGGGAGGGATGGAGACATAACTTGGGGCCTAAGGCAAGCTGCCAATGGGCATATCTGTGTTGTATTACCCACGCTCTTCTTATCTATTATTTTGGGGCTTGAACTCAGGGCCTCATACTATTCCTGAGCTTTTTTGCTCTAGCTCTACCACTTTGATCCACAGTGCCACTTCTGGTTTCTGTTGGTTAATTGAAGATCAGAATCTCATGGACTTTGCTGCCCGGGCTGGCTTTGAACCGTGATCCTCAGATCTCAGCCTCCTGAGTAGCTAGGATTACAGACATGAGCCACCAGTACTTAGGCCTTCTGTCTTAATTGTCATATTTTCTTCCCTCTTGGTTCTTGCAGAAGAGATTCAGCCATCTGTGCCATTAAAACCATCAGAAGACGAATGAGGCCAGCAGCAGGGTGAATAAAATTGGCTCCTTCTGCAGCCTAATTTCATCATTAAAGAAATAGATGTTTTCCTTTTTCTCTTTTATTTTTTTGCTACAGTTACATAAGTCAGGTAATGAGTACATTTCTTTTTGGACAATGTTACTCCTTCCCTTGCTCTCTCCCGGTTTTTCCTTCCCGTCCCCACTGACAAGTTGTACAGTTCATTTTCCACATAGTGTCTGGTGAGCACCACTGTTGCATTTTTTCGCTTTGTCCCTCCATTTCCTCTCAAAGACAGATAAGCAAACAAGACAAAAAGGAAACAAAAAGGACACCAAAGAAACTAATCCTCTTGTTTTCATTTCCTAGAGTATATTTAAAAAATATTATTTTATATGATCAGAGACACATTGGTATTGCACTTTTATGCTCCTCCAGTAAGAATCTCTTCCTTTGGTCTCACTGTGAAAAATCTCATTTTTCAATGGACACTGAGCTGTTATTCTGGGGGACTACAATACAAAATAAAATAATAAAAAAGGAATCAACATTCACCTAGGATGTTAAATGCATTCCCAAGTCAGGCTTTGCTTAATTCCCTGTGCTGTGGCTGGTGGAAAGCTCAGGGGTACAAGCCAATAAGAGCTATCTTGTATTTCCAATGAATGTCTTTTTGTTCTGGAGGACTGTATATGTTTTCCTCTTTTCCAAGTTATGAAGTCAGGGAAAAAGCATTGAATGTCATTTTATCCATATCTATTTTTCTTTCCTCTTGCCTCTGAGATTCAAGTTGGAACCTTCTTTTCAACAAGTATTTCCAAGACAACTTTATGTCGTGAGCGAGGACAGCGTCCACACATTTTAATTCAGTGGAGCAGGCTTTGGTAAAGCAGCATGCTGCTTGTAGGCCAAGCAAAAAATGTGTAAATGGCTTTATTGAAAATCAATATGCTCTTGAGAAGTGCTGTTCATTTCGTAGTTCTTCACAATTTGTCGCTTTGTAGGGAAGTGTAGAGCTGTGGTTCTCCGAGTTTGAGGTTTCATTTCTTTTCTTGTGCTTTCCACCCTGAGCAGAGGGCGAAAGGATTATTTTATATTTTATGTGGTTTACTGTTTGGAAGAAAACATGTATAGCATTTTTCTTTTTCCTTTTTCTTTTGAGATACTGGGGGTTGAACTCAAGGCCTCATGTTTGCTAAGCATTCTATTCTACCACTTAAGTACCCTTGGCACTTCCTTTGCTTTAGTTTTTTTTTTTTTTTTAATAAAATTTCCATTTTGGCCCAGACCGTTATTGGACCACAATCCTTCTATTTCTGCCTCTTGAGTAACTAGGATTACAGGTGTGCCATCATGCCCAACTTTTCTTCTTTTTGGTGACAAGAGTTGCTGCTGAGAAATGCAGTAGTCACCTACAAATGTGGTCTCAAGAGAGAGGTCAAATTTAAACAGACTTTCTTGGTAGTTGAGACTTTTCCCTCAAATCATTCCTGCTGAAAATGGAAAGAACTCTCTCTAGTCCCAGAGAAGGAGACTGGACTCTGTGGGTAGCTCATACTAGAGGGAAGGTATTGAGGTGTGGAGTTTGCCCAAGTTGAGCTGGGTGTGACTGTTATGTAAGAATACCGACTGGGGCTTAATTGGTCACAGTTTGGGTAAAAGCTTAACCGTGAGACTGAATCTGTCAAAATTTATATGCTAGTTACTGCTAATGCACAGTATCCGAGGAAGATCAGGGTCATTTGTAATGACTTCATTTGATTTGTACAGATGAATTACAACATTTCCCCCTCCCTGTGTGGAGAAACGAGATATTTTCTCATAAATCTCTATCAATGCTTTAAGAAGTTTAACCTTCATTTTAAACCTGGAGATAGCATAAATCTGAACAATGAGGTGTTGGTGATGGTAACTATATCACTGCAAGGCCTTAATGTCACAGAGCTAAGAAAGAAGGAAAGAGAGGACTGACAAATGTGCCCTTGAGTAAGTCTTTAATGAATCATTGTCCAAAGATCTCTTATTTATTATTATTTTCAGTGCTCTGCAAATACATGACATTCAATTAAATTTAGTTGAACAGAGTAAGGTGGATTTACAGAAAGACTAATGCTTGATTCCAAATAGCTTCAACATTTTATGGAGCAAAGTATTTATTTTTTCTGGTCGTATGACTTGAACTCAGGGCCTAGGTGCTATCTCTGAGCCTCTTTGCACTCAAGGCTAGCACTCTACCCCTTCAGCCACAGTGCCATTTTTGGCTTTTTCTGCATAGTTATTGGAGATTTGAGTTTCATGGACTTCCTGGCCTGGGCTAGCTTCGTATCACAATCCTCTCATCTTAGCTTCCTGAATAGCTCAGCCTAAAGGTATGAGCCACTGGCATCAGTCTGAAACAAAGTATTTTACATTTCTATGTTTTGTACAAGGAAGAGAGGTCAGTACAAACCCAAGGACATTTTTTACCTGCCTTAAATGAGGAATGTACACATCGTTAACCTCATTTTCCATATCCTTTACCTAGACTAGTGCCTCAGTTTCTCTTCAGTAACTCTTAAGCCTAGCCTGAGACTTCCCAAGCTCCTGGAAAAAAGTTACTACTTCATGCCTGCTGGAGAATTTGATTATAGTTAGCAAATTTTGTGTGATGTGATCAGAACCTGAGAATTAAATCCTTTTCCGTTAAAAATTATAAACTTTGATTGTCTCACGGAAAGATGATAAGAGTGTTAAGCAGGTAGTTGGATAAAAATATCATTAGATAGTAAGAATAATGTTGCAAACAAATTGGAAAACAGGCCTGAAATGCATTAGCCATTTACAATCATTCTCAATGTGGGCCCCTAGGGAGCTGAGAGCAGGGGAAAAAATCTTAATGGTTCCTTGGGCTGACCTCTTATAGAATTCAGATTTATTTCCAATAAAAATATTGGTTACATGTTTATTGTTGGCATGTTTTCTTTGAAAAGGCACTTGTGGTCTTTAGTAAAATTAAATCTGGCGTGACCACTCTTGTTTTGGTTCATTAACTAAAATGGTACATTCACTTACTTGTACATTCCTGCCTGTATTTATTTTTGGTGGCAAACACAACCAGGCGAGAAAAGCTGGGTTATTCCTGAAAGGTTTTCGATAATACATTCACTGAATTATTCACCTGCTAGTATTTGGGTGACAAGATCATTCATTTATCTCTTCTTTTTAGAGTCTACGATAACATGTCAGATTATAAGTAAAAACTGATGCCATTCATTGGGCGTGTGTTCAGGGGAAATACCCCTGGAGACATCTATTGTTGAGGTTTTATAATTGTTTCCAAGGAAATCTGTCTCATCATGATCTGCTGTCTACCACTGGCCCTGACCAGGTTGATTGATTTGGTACCATATAACTAGGCATCTTCATGTAGTATGACATGCTTGTGAATCTACTTTCTGTTTGCATGAAATCTTACTAAATTGAGGATATTTCAATCCATATTGCTTGTTATTAAATAAATAAGAAATGCCTTATGGAGCTTTGCAAAACTACTGAATAATATGTTTGAGCACCTAATGCACAGCATTTGATCTTTTTTGTGGGAATATCTTTTCTTGTCATTAAGTAGTTGTACAGAGGAGTTGCCATTCAGCAGAGCAGTCTGTGTGTCTTGATCAATGTCACCCCTTTCCATATTCTCACCCCCCCCCCAACCTCGCCCTTTTCTCACTTAATTTTAGGCGATGTATTGATTTTTTTTTGCCATTTAAAAAAGCAGTTTATGTGTACAAAGCATCTTGCTTTGTGTCATCCCTTCAACATTGTCACCCTGATTATATTTCTCAAGTCTATGCTATATACAATTAGTTCTTGACTGGATGATGGGATTTTACTAGTTGTGATTACCTTTGACCATATTGTTTTTGGTTGTTTCTTTGGTTAGCTGTTTTTTTTTTCCCTCATGAAGATCCTTTTTGCCTCAATCCTTAATTGAACTAGAGAGAGATTTTCTATGGTTGCAGTGCTATTTCTTGGTTAAAACCAAACTGAGGGCTGGGAAGGTAGCTCAGTTGTAGAAGTGCTTGCCTTGCATGCATGAGGCCCTGGGTTCAATTTCTCAGCACCACATAAGCAGAAAAAACCAGAAGTGGTGCTGTGACTCAAGTGGTAGAGCGCTAACCCTGAACTGAAGAGCTGAGGGACAACGCCCAGGCCCAGAGTTCAGGCCCCACAACCGACAACAACAACAACAACAATAAAACAACTGATTTCCCCAAATATTAAAAAAATCTTTTCTTTTAAGCCAAAATTTTATCAAAGGAAAAGAAAAATTAAGTAGATAGGTTTCAGGGTATAAGAGGAGATATGAGAAATTTTGTAGTTTATTATTCTTTTATGCAATTGCTATTAGAATTACTACTAGAATGTGGAGCACTATAGCCTTTCTGTATGTGTATCTCACTCATTGGCTTTTGGAGAATTATAGGAATAAACATTGACTGCCTGAATAATGGAAGATTGTTGCAGGGAATCTATCAAGATTTGGTATGTAGATGGAAGTTTTTACACAACTATGTGAAAGGAAAAAAGTTAATAATTTTCCTATACTCCTATGTGTCAGTTTCCTAAAGACCAATGATGTATTGATAATTTAAATGATGTTAATAGCTAATGTTTATTGAGTACTTATTATTGCTATGCATGATACAGAGGTTGCAATATTTCGTCTTCAAGGATATTGTACAAACAGAATTTACTCACACAAAGTCTTTTTTTTCAAAGGCATTTTAAAGTTTATAGCAAAATGGATGGAATTTGGGAATTCTCCTTTACATCTTCAACCCAGTATGTACAAACTTTCCCACTGCTTATCTCCTGCACTACAGGAGTACACTTACTAGAATACATTACATTTTTATTTGCTTTGATAATATTCTAAATGTTCCTATGAAGTTGACAGTATATTGAGAGCTTCCCAATGGAGTTCAGTTGCAACAATGATTGAGAGAATAGAGGGTAAAAGAAAGGGAGAATGGAGGTGAATTCCCTTAGAGACCCAAGCTCTGTTGGAAAGTCAGACCACATGCCTAAAATGATGAAAGAATAATTTTTTCTGACTAGTAATAAGAATCTTAATAAGACAGTAACAGACACTAAAAGGACACATTTACTCATTTAGCAATAAAGAGAGGGAGTTGAAATTTACCTTAGATACTACTTCAGTAATAAAAAAAAGAATACTTAGTATAGAAATAGAGAAGCCCAGGCAAAGTTAGTATGAGTTTGTATCTCAGAGCCTAAATATAAAAACAAAAGGGCAGTCATCATAGTTCAAGTGGTAGAGCCATTTGCCTGGCATGCTCAAAGTCCTGGGTTCATTTCTCAGAACTCTGCCATCACAGGAACAAATAAAGGTAGCACAGGAGAGGATGACCCTGCTCATGGTGTTTAAGGGAACACATAGTTGTCCAGCATTTCTTGAGCCATTTTATCAACCACTTAGGTGGCAACAATCATTGCCAATTGTTATAGGCAGTATTAGTCTTTTATGAAATCATGTCCACTGTAAGCTTTGCTAGAAAATATTGGACACCTTCAACATTTTTTGAGCCACTTCTCGGTGGTTACAAGAGGCAGGATAATGCCATGAGAAGGGTCTGGGCTGGGTGCCAGAGACAGGCAGGCATTTTCCTTGGGCCTTGGACAGATTTTAGCCTGTGACCCTGATCACAGGCCTCTCAGAGCCTTATAGATGCATGAGCCAGTGCCTACCAAAAAGTCTAGTGCAGAGACAGACTACATGCAATTCTGTAACCAAGATTGGACCATATATATGTTGGAGATGTTGGATGTTAATGGCTCAAGTTTGTAATCCTAGCTACTCAAGAGGCTGACAATTGAGGATAATGGTTTGAAGCCAGCCTGGGCGGAAAAGTCCTAGATGCTATCTCCAATTAATCACCAAAGAGCCAGAAGTGGAGGTGTTGTTCAAATGGTAACATACTACTTGACGCTTGTATGGACACACACACACACACACACACACACACACACACACAGAAAGAGTGAAAAAAATTGTAGAAACCAGACACTGTAGAGGGTAAGATTTAATAATCAGAGCCAGTAGAGAGTATAAGAAGATGATGTAGAAAAATAGGTTATATTATAATTGTGAATAATTGGCCCTCCAGTTATTCAAAATGACTGAGACTTTATTGAAGAGTTGAGGTCTACCAATTGGTCCAAAGAAGAATTAACCCTTGAGCCTGACATTATTATTGTAATTCTGGATCAGATGGCTCTTTAGAAAGACTTTAAAGGAAAGCAGAGGCATGGCTTAGGTGGTAGAGCACCAACCTTGAGCAGGGGGCAGGCAGGAAGCCAAGGAAGAGAACAAGGCGCTGAGTTCAAGCCCAGTACCAATACATGTACACACACACACACACACACACACACACGCGCGCAAAAAAGAAAGAGGATCTTAAGTGCTTTCAACACAATGAAGGCCTCAGAAACATTCCCCTAGTTAGCTGAGCTGAGCAATTCGTCACCATCTTGCTTGCCACCTCGCATCTCAATCGGGAGACCACGTTGAGCGGGCCTCTTGCTTGAATGTGGATTTCTTTCAGCAGACAGGCAGCAGGGGTGGTTTCTTGATTATTGCCTCCAGAGAAGGACTTTTGTCCAGTAGACAGCTGCCAAATTGCCAGCCAGGCTGATCTAGGCTCAGGAACATTTTACTCAGACTGTGACACCAAGCTAGCTTGTTTTCTAAAGAGTTGGCTGCCATTAATTTTGGAGACAGGATTTCATTCTACCCTATGGTTCCCTCCTCCCTCTTTTTCTTTTTTCTTTTTGACTCGTGATCTTAAGAGGGTTATTACTTTGTTGGCTGAAGAGCACTAAAATTTTATGACTTGCCATATGGAAGTAAAGAGCTAAGGAGGTGACCCCTTTGCCCAGGATCATTAGGACGGCATGTCACCTGTCTCCTGCCGTCAGCCATTTTTCCTGGCCCCTGCATGAGGTCTGTACCATTGGTCTAAATTAATATTGTTTTGGCTCCTAAAAGCTGCGATTTTTTTTTTCTGAGGTCACAGTTGTGGTAGGGCACTTTTCCCTCTTTTTCCAATTTCCTAGATACATCCACACATGGAATTGAAATGGTCTCTACCTACCTGCTGTGCACAGGGGACCTCTACACCTGTTCAGTCATGAAGCCACTAATGAGGCCTCTCCTGTCCTATTCAGGATTTTGACGGAATATGAAATCTCATTACCCAGAGTCAATGACTGACATCTGTTCCCCCCCTCCCCCCTCCCCCCCCCGCCCCTATCCCAGCCATCGTTGCAGCCGCTCTGAGCAGTGAGAAAGATGTGCCACTCTGAGAGAAAATGAGAGTGTAGGAAGGAACGTGGTTTTCTCTGACTCACCCAGACAGAGGGCATTGAGCTCTCAGTATTATACTCTCCATTCAGACTTTTGTCCTGAAAGAATTAGCAGAAGCGGAAACCTCATTCTGTCAGTGTGTTTAAAGGTTTCTTTTCTATTTGTTTCTGAAACAAGTCTAAACCTTGGAAACCTGAGTTTTTATTGATAAAAAAGATAAGGAAGATCTTAACATGACAACCTGCAGTGAAGAAGAACTTTTGGTTCTAAAACAGATTGGCACATAAAGGTGATTTATGTAATTTGGCCTACCTCAAATGATTTCTTATTTTTATTATTCAGAAAAGGAGGCATAAGTGAAATAAATCAATACAGCTCACAATATTTTTTTCGGTCGTAGGGCTTGAACTGGGGGCTCCTCAAAATTTTGATGGAGGGGTCTTCATGTATAGTAGTGTATAGATTATGAAATTGATATAAAATAGCATGAATTCATTTCATTGCTTTTATCTATTTATCATGGACTCAGTTATTGAAGTGTCCATTAACTAAGCATTTATTGACTGTCCAAGAGGTGTTAGGCCCTCTAATTGCTGCATGAATTCATTCGTTAGAAGGGGAGACAGGAAAGCAAACAATGACAGGGCAAGTGGTAAGTCCCATAGCAGTAGGATCATGCCTGTCTGGAAGGCCTCAGAGGGGAGGACTCATTAGCTAGGAATTTAGGGTGGCCAGGAAGTTCCTGGTAGGATGCTGTAGATTGGAGCAGTGGAGTAACTGGCTAGCTTTGGAGATTTAGATGCTTTCAGAATATCTAGAGAACAGAGTTCATGCCAGTCAGGTTCCAGTGACCTTTATGCAACATGAAGGATCTTGACTTTTTGTGGAAAGAGGAAGTTTATTCTCTTTTTTCATGCCTTTAATCTTAGCTACTCAGGAGACTGAGATCTGAGGATTGTGGTTCAAAGCTAACCCAGGCAGGGAGTCCATGAGACTCTTATCTTCAATAAACCACCCAAAAAAGCATGAGCCATTGGTGCCTATCAGCCTTTCTTTTTCTTTTGGTTCTGACACTGGGGCTTGAACTCAGAACTTCATGCTCTTGCTTGATTCAAGACTAGCACTCTACTATTTGAGCCATACCTCTCTGCTTCTTCATTATTCTTTGTTTCAATTACTCTTCTCCCACTCAGTCAACTTTGTCTCTATGCTTTCTCCTCTGTTTAGTCTTCTATTTGCTTGATACAAAATAATTTCGATTACTGTATTTTTCATAAGCTGCTGAAAAAAAGTCTAAATATCACTTTATCTCCTTTTGTTAGGGCTGAACTTGTTACTTGTGGCTATTTATTCTTTTTTTGGAGATGTTGTAGTTTTCAAGTTCTTCATAAAAACTCAAACTGGCATATTGGCTGTAAGTTTGATTTTGAACTCAGGGTCTGGGCACTCTCCCTAAGCTTTTTTCGCTCAAGGATAGCTCTCTACCACTTGAGCCACAGTTTCACTTCCTTTTTTTTTCTTTTTGGTTAATTGAGATTAGATGCTCAGGGACTTTTCTACCAGAGATGACTTTGAACTGTGATCCTCAGATCTCAGCTTCTTGAACAGCTAGGATTACAGGCATGAGCCACTAGTGCCTGGCAATTAGTTGTAATTGTATTGAAAAAAAATACATCTGTTAAGTGCTTACATGCTTAAAGTATACATTACCTTCCCACTTAGTTGATGACTTCATACGATATGAAACTTTGAAGGCAGTGATTTCTAGGACCTGCTATGGTGATGATAAGTCATCTTTTGCAAGCAACTTTTTCTGGAAGCATTTAGGAATGTTTAGTTATACTTGAAGTTCTGACATTATAGTCATAATTTTTTAAAAGTTATCATACTAGGCATTTTGTTTCTACGTTTCATGTGTAGATACTTGTCTGCATTTCCCCCCTGTATTTCATTTAATTTTTCATTTTTGGAGCTGCAAATTTTATTAACAGGTTGTAAATTCTTTTCTTTTTCACAGTCTCCACCTCTTTGTTTCTATCTTAGGAAATTTCTTTTTCTCCCTCCTGTTAGAAAGTGGATTTGTTAAATTCACTTGGACTGTAGGTCAAGTAATACTTTTCTGAAGATAAAACTTATGGACTTCAAAGCTTGTGTAAGATTAATAGCTTCAAAAGTGTTAGTCAGTCTGGTGCCAGTGGCTCATGTCTGTAATCTTAGTTACTCAGGAGGCTGAGATCTGAGGATCCTGATCCAAAGCTAGTCCAGGCAGAAAAGTCCTTTATCTCCAGTTAACCCCCAGAAAACTGGAAGTGGTGCTGTGGCTCAATTGATAGAGCACTCACCTTGTGCTGAAGAGCCAGGGACAACACCTAGGCCCAGAGTTCAAGCCCCATGACTGCCACCCCCCCCCAAAAAAAAGGACTCCAGGACTAGCTGGAAACTCAGAAATCATTTAGTCTAATGTCCTCATTTTGTGAGAAAACTAGACTCAAAAGATTAAATGGTTTTCCAAACTGGCATATGCAGTAGTAATAAAGTTAGAAATCAAACCAATGCATCCTAAAACTAAAATTCTACCTATGATATTACAACGGGCTCTCTATCAACTCAAAGTCTGGGCTTTTCTCTAATATTCTATTCTATTGTGCTATGAATAGGCAAGACACTGCAGTAAATTGCATGGTGGCTGCCATAGGAAATTCCATTGACTTTATTTTCTAGTTCTTCTAAGTCTTTTATTTCAGGAGTGATTTTGAGTTTCTAGGACCTTCATTTCTGAGGGTGTGGCTCAAGTGGTAGGACATTTATCTAAACACAAGGCCTTGAGTTTAAACCTAGTACTGCCAAAAAAAAAATGAACAAAACAAACAAAAAAAACCAACCAATTTTCAGTAATTATCCCTTTGTCATAGAAGCCTGATTGTGTTCTGCGAACAAAACAAACTTTATTCACTTTTTCTGTCCACATTAATTAGACCTAAAAAAACCACCCTTCGCCCCCATCAAACTTATTATTTCTTTTCAAACATCTTATCCTCAGGTTCTTCGCCATTGGTGGTATGTCTTTATATATAAGAAAGCAAGATTGGCTATTGCTATGGTTTCCCTCTGCTCTTACGGGACAATTTCTTCTTGAGTATTTTTTTTTTTGAATGGGCATTTTTTTCTAATTCACTTTATTATTGTTTTAGAGGTGATATACAGTGGGGTTACCTTTACATATGTCAGGTAATAAGTACATTTCCTTTTGCATACTCCATCATTCTTTCCCATTCCCTCCCTCCCATCTCCACCCACAAGTTGCATAGTTCGCTTTCATCAATGTGAATGGACATTTTAAGATTTCTGCTTGGTGTGCTTGTAGCGGCCAGAGTGTGTTGGTGTTTACTTTATGGCAACACAGGGGGAACCAGCTCACAAGCTGCAGATCTGCAAATACCAGAATAAGAAGGTCTTTTCTCAGGGACACTAGGAAACATGCTACACGCATTTGTTACTCCCATCTGTTTCAGTTCTTTAGAGAAAAATCTGTTGGCTTTTGACATGGAAGTAAATGCTCTCTGTCTATCTACACCCTACTTTGGATAGGCAGGTGGTGACTTGCAATTTGACAGGCACAATTTTGCCTTGTGTACATTTTTAGACTGTGCATTTGTTCCACTTCCACGGGAAATGGTGTACTACACATACGTTATGAGAAGAGCTTCATTTGCAAACGGATTGAGTGGGGCAAGTTTTTGTAGTCAGCCTCCTTGAATTTAGCAATGACATCTGGTGAACGGACCAAGCCATCACTCTCTCAGTGACCTTGTTGGAGGAATTCATCACTCTTCTTGCCTCAGTCTCTAGTAAGCATTCTATCTTGGCTCACTTCTGGTGGTAAAAACAAGGCATAAAACAAGCCTACTTGGTCCAAGAAGATGACCAAGAGACAGCAAAGTGCAGAGATATTTCATCCCCCCCACATATTATATGGGTTCCATAAAAAGCAAAATATGCCTCATAATAGACAGTCATTGCTTAAGGTATACCAGATATTTTAAGGTCAGCTTTAGAGATATCCATTTATTACAAATGAAAAAAAATGAATCGAGGAGCCTGTCTTGGCCTATTTTGGCTACTAGAATGAAGTGCCATAAAATGGGTAACTTATAAACAAAAAGAGTTCATTTCTTACAATTCTGGAGGTTGAGAAGTCCAAGGTTCTGACGGATTCTGTTTGGAGTGGACCCAGATGTACTTCTTTGGGCCTCTCTCATAAAGGCATTAATTCCACTCCTATGACTTCAACCTCATGACTTAATTACGTTCCAAAGCTCTACCTCCTAACCGTACCACATTGGGCATTGGCTTTCCATAGATGAATGTTGAGCAGTCACAAGCATTCAGACCAGATAGCATGGTATTTTCTGCTAGCACTGGTCTTCCAGTTGTGGTGAACTCAAAGTCACTATTTATAAGCCATGAAAGTCCTCTGCTGTGGTAAGATTTCAGGGTGAGACTTCTTGAATATAGCCCCACTGTTGAGGGTTGACATGCTGCTATTTCATCTGGTAAAATCTGTGTGGAAGTAAGAGTGGCATCTATCCAGACACCCAAATAGAGAGACAGTAACTGTAGTTGTTACCAAACAGAACCTTCCGTGATCTTTGGCTCAGTGCTAATCCTTGTGAAGGACTCGTGGATTTTTGAGTCTAGGGCTTTCTGAGATTGACACATACCTGATGTTTTGGATACCCTGAGCCCTGTTCACCCTTCTGACTCCTGATGGTCACTCCTCAGATCAGTGAGAAGTGAGAAGTTGCATGTAGCTGACCCTCATGACCCTAGAATTAATGTGCTGTTGCCCAGCTGAGATATGGGTTCTTTTGGTAACTCACCTTCCTGGTGTTCTTCTATTCTGAAATACTCTGAAATGAAGTGTATGAAAACAAACATCTAAACTGAGGCTTTTACCACTGGTCTTTTTCTTGCTTATTCATGGAGCTTACTTGGCAAGGCACTATGCATCGAACCACTACCAACTCCCCTGCCCCTCAGTACTGTACATTTGTGGTATCTTTTACATTTTTCATTTTTTTTTGGAATTGTCACTTCTTCAAATGGATATAGAAAGACAGATGTGGCCACTCAGCACATTTGAACAGCACCTGTGATGTAGATAGTGGCTTGGTTTTTGTTGGTTAAGGACTCCATCTCTGAGCTTAAGGGTAGATTATGAGAGAAAAAATTTAAAGCCTCTTTCTAAATCTTTCAGGTCATGAAGGTTTTTCTGTGAATAAACGTTAGTAAGTTACTTTTATCCCCTAGAAAACTATCCATGATTGGAAATTGAATAAAATAGTTTAATTAAGATTCTTAAAGTTTTTTTTTTGAATATGAGTACTTCAACCTTTGATTTCTTATATTGGACTTTTAATTTTTAAATGTCTTTCTTCTATTTTCTTGATTAAAGTCAGTAATGAGTTATTTGCTTTCTGGTGTTTTAAACCAGTTTTTAACTTTTTGTTGGATACTATTTTTTGTCTTTTCTCTAAATCATCTATTTCTTCTCTCCTTATTAATTCATTTTTTCTGCTTTTATTTGGATTTCATTATATTTGTCAAATTTGGATCTCTAATTTGCTCTAATTGGCTCCTTCTGTTTGCATTCAGAGAAGTATTCAAGGCTATCATTTTCCTCTGAGTTCTATGTTAGCCATTGTGTGTGGTTATATTTTCATTTTTATTATTTTTCTAGGTAATCTTGAGTTTCTCCTTAGAATTCCTCTTGCATATTTTCTTTTTTTTAAAGTAGTTGTACAGCAGGTTTACCATGCAACACATATTTTCTTCTGCTATATTTGGAAATAATTTTATTAGGACATTGGAAAAGGCTACATGGTTTTAAACAGTGACAGTCTAAGTAACTGAAAAGTTAAGTTCGGAAGGAGGAAGGTCAGTAAGAAACAAGTGAATTCTCTGAATCAGTGATCTGTGGATCTAGAGTCGGAAGAGGCTGGAAGAATCTGCTGAGAGAATTGAAGGTAGATCTAGAAGACAAATTGAGGCAAAATGAAGAGGAAAGGCATTGTAATGGAATCAACCGCTGAGATTCACTGACAAAGACTTGTTATTCAGAGCTCTTCCTCATTTTTTAGTGTCTAAACCTCATGGTGCTCCCCTCCCCTGTGTACCTCTTGTGTTGGGTTCTAACTCCCTTTAAATTAGTTCCCAGAGGGAAGAGGCTGGGACTATGCAGTCATTTTCCCTGGTGTTTTCCTGGCTAGAATTGTCCTGTGGCTGATCATGGTGGACGAGGTCAGTATTAAACTGACATTTGACAATTAAAATGCTATTTCATGCATCTTCAAAGCAAAGAAAGCTAGTCGAAGTCATCTGTTGCCAACACAAATTAGACTGGCTTTCAAATGTACTCTGAATCAATGAATGATGTCAACTGGGGAATATCGCTGCTATGTTCAGCATTTGGAAAAGGGACTCTTTAAAAAAGTTTGTCAAGTGTCCCCCTACTTTGAAATTGTCTTGTATTCTTTGTTGGGGTTTCCTGGGTCTCAGCAAAATGCTTGTGTAGCTGTGTGACCTTTCCACAAATCACCACAGAGCCTCATGGAACATTTCACAGGAATTGGTCTTCTCTCTGAATGGAAAGATTTGTTTCTCCTTCAGAGCCATGCCTGTATCTGCTGCAGAAGTTAGAAGAGTTAAAAGTTAAAAGTTAAAAGAGAAGACCCTCTGAGGTTGAAGTGGGCAGAGCTAGAAGCTCAGTTCTGGTTATTTTCACTCTCAGGGCATTGTCTTTTCAAGTACATAATATTCTTTCTGATTTGTTTACATCATGCACTCTCTGATATAAAAGGCAAGAAGTTTCCCTATTTTTAGTGTGTCTTTGTGCAATGAAGACCAGAGACTTTCTGTTGTTGTTGTTGTTGAAGATCTGTTATTCACTGGCTTGCAATAATTTTTAGAATGCCGATACTCTTTTTACAACGCAGGAAGCTAAGGCTCAGAGAGATTAAACACTTGCCCGAATCCTTGAACTAGAAAGTGGGGGAAACTTGTTTCGAAGGCCTATTCATCTGGTTTTGAAGCAGACAGTCTTTGCATTTCCTAGGCTGTCCTTGGTTCAGGCCTTCCAAGAGTACACGGATTTCAATCATGTATTTTTTCAGTTCTAGATCTTTGCTCCATTTCCCCGCCGTCCCCTGCTATATGCATCTTAGTGGAGATGCATATAGAACATCTGGAGTTGTGTTCTGAAGTTATGAAAATGCATCCATCACTGGTCTGATTTTTAAAAAATGTCTTTATAGATCTGTTCTCTCTCTGTCTCTGTCTCTGTCTCTGTCTCTGTATGTGTGTGTGTGAAAAAAGCTTCCGGACTGAGGTCTCTTGAAAACAAGAACAAACAACACCCAATAAACAGCTGCAGCAAGTAATCACAACAATCACACTACTGGGAAGCCCCTTGTGCTTATAATTGATTCTTAGGCAGGCCTATCAGAGATCCCTTCTCAGCAGCAGTTGCTGTATCATACAGTTTTGACACTTTATTCTTGTTGGGTTTTGGTGGCTTAATTTCTCCAAGTCACTTATATGGGTCTACATTTACGTAGACCAATTGGGTTGATGCTTAGCTGTCTTGCTTGCATGAGCTCATAAGCTCATACTCTTGCATTATCTACTATCCCAGTAAAAGGGTTTGTGTGTAACATTAGCCTTCCTCTGAATTTTTCCTCTATGTTTTGATCTCCACAGAAACAGAAGAGACACCATCTCATTAAGGGCAGAGAGAAGGAAGACTCTTTGAATTGCTGGGTAGGGTGGCATTTGTTGCTTAGCACTTTTCCTATTCTCCACAAATAAACATGTGTTGATGGACTGTATATTTCAAACTCATGGGAACTCCTCTTACACATTCTGAAAGTCAATCAAATGTATCAACTAGCATGCTCATGGTCCTAGGTTTAATTCATAATGCTGGAAAAAGAGAAAAGGAAGTTAGCAAGTTAACAAGTAAGCAAATAGAGGGACTATGGAATGTCTGTAAACATTGGCAAGAGTTTACCTTTTCTATGGCTATTGCTGCTCATTTATTGCATTGAAATCTCTGGTCAGGGCTAGTATCATCCATGATATTGACATCATGCATGGTATTGTCTATTTGTGAAATCTGTTCTAGAAATCTGATACAAAGAGGCACAGGGTCATTTTCCCTGCCTTGGCTATGGTGATAGAGATGAGTGGGAACAGGAGAAAGTTAACCGTTTTATTTCTTTATTTCATTTGCATGAGTTTATAAGGTCAAGAGGAGTCAACCAAACAGCAAGAGGGGACCCAATGTTTCCTCACCTTTCTCCAAAATGCTGTTATCCGAGTTGTGCCAATAGCATCATCTATTATTTATTCCCTGGCTTGCATGTGCCTAGCTGGCATCACCTCGGTCAGATAATCTCCATGCCAAAGCTCCTACTGGGATGACATTCAATTAACATAATAGCCATGCCACTTTCAACTTGCCTAAAATGTTCAAAGTACATTTCCCAACAGCACTGTCATACTCAGTCAATCAAGCAATCCATTTCCCCACTGGCTCCTGGCTGAAGGAAAGGTCATGTGTCTGCCTTGCAAAACAAAAAGAGAATTTTTACAAGACTGAGGCCAATGGTAAAGTGTTTCAGATGCCTTTGGCGACTTGTTGCCAAACTTGACCAATCTCATGGTAGGGACGAGGCCCATAGAACCAATTCTGACAACAACAACAGCAAGAACAACAACAACAAGAACAACAAACAAAAAAAAAAACAATCAAAAAACCCCCCAATAGGCATAAAGGCAAACACACTGATTTCCATTTATTTTTATTTACTTATTGATTGATTGATTTATTTATTTGCTTAAAGGCGCTCCTTCAGCTTTGGTTTGGGAATCCATGATTTTTTTTTACCCTCATTCAGGAAGTCGTAGTGAGTTGTTCAGATGTGACAGGGCAATAATCAAGAACGCTATGTGAAGGGATATTGGAAAGTAATTAGATTTTCCTCAGTTCATCGTCTAATTAGAGGGCAGGTTAAAGCCCAAAGTAATGAAATTAAAATCCAACTACTGTTAAGACGCTGATGGTTTTTCACGGAGGGCCACTGGCCTGCTAGGCACTATAGAGGGATATGAACACACGCATGCCCAGAAGGCTGAGAGACATGTAAGGCTTTAGGTAGAATTTGACAAGATGTGATGTGGAACAAGAGAGTCTGAGAACACACTGACAAAATGTCAGAACAGAAATGTGATCCTTTGCCAAAAAAAGAAGAATGCTAGTACACGGAGTTTTCCATTTATTCCTTTTTCCAGGCATTCAAATTGTGCAGCTAGTCCTAATTCATGTTTACTTTTAAACCTTTCTTCCCATTCATGGGAAATTTGTACTTTTAGGAACGGAAGTTTTTATTGTGCCATTAGCTAGTAATGGAATATGTGAATATTAGAGTTCAATGGCAGGGTCATCAACCCAAGAAAGCATCTGTACTGAGTCCATTAAATCCTTAACAGGAGAGGGGGAAAAAAGAAAGACACACTCATGTGCACACAAATAAACCATAGGGTAGAAAAGAGCAAATTATTGACCTTGTTCCTAGCTGGTTGCCCAGAAATTATTAAATTAAAAGGACAAAGCAGATGGATGTGGTGGTGTGCACCTGTAATTCCAATGACTTGTGAGGTAGAAGACGGAAGATCATGGTTCTGAGGTTAAACCTGAGTTTAACCCCAGTATCAGGAAAAATAAAAAGAGTAAAACTTCCTCAGGCTGCTCCTTACTTTTCTCTGTTGTCTAGCTGGTGCTGGAGACTTGAACAGGACTTTTATCTCTCTGGGGAGAAGTGAGTTTATATACTTGGTTTGTTACCAAACATATAAGGACTAACCACACTGGTCCAAAGAGCCCAGTAACAACTAAAATTGTATGTTTCAAATATAGGCCCAGAGTCCTGTGGTTTCTTTTTTCCTACAAGGAGATCTCTGAAGAGATGGGAAAGAAGCCACTTGTTTTACACCTGCTCCTGAACTATCTGCTCCATGTTTATATGCTTCTCTCTGTCCCTCCTAAGTTTCCACCTCTTCTTCAGCTGCACCTTCTTAGAATTGTTGCTTGTGATCTCTAGGATACATCCATGGGATGCAGCTTCCTCCATATACCCATCAGAGGAGAAAGACTTTGGTCCACCCAACTTTGCTTGCCTGTTCCTCTTTTGTTCCTATGATACCCTCTCACAGTTACTGGCTGACAGGAGGTTTAGATAGAGGGGTTCATATTTAACCTTTGCACTAAGGATAACCTTTTCCCCTATTTATCTGAGAAAATAAACTACAGACAAGGATTCTCCTGTAAACATGATGGCTATAGATAGTGCATTCTGCCTCTAGGGTAGCTCATTCAGCCATAATAGGCTCTTTTAAAGTCTATCATGTGACTCTATGGATCTTCTATCAGCAGATGGTGGATCTCACTCTTCAACCTCAAAGTTTAAGTTAGTCTAGACCAGCATTCCTTTACCTGTCACTTGTAATTTCATATCCAGAGAGCTTTGATGTGTGTACAAGGATCTAGGGGGGAGGGCAACAGCATAAAATCTGGTCACTTATGAGGCTGGTTGTCCCACAAGTGTGAAATCTTAAACATACTCCCATATTTTTCTGAAAATTAAACACACACACACACACACACACACACACACACACACACACACACACACACACACACTCTTCCCAGGATACTATTAATTCCCAGAGACAGATGCAGATGAAGAAACTCTTTCCAGCTTGCTCAGTTGTTTGCCTGGTGTTTTTCTTTACTTCTTTAGGCCCTATTCTTTAGAAATAGATAATAGAGCTACCCCCGAGCCACAAACTTCTTTGTGGATGCTCTCTTGGACAGTAAAAAATAATACATGAACCTTCTAAAGGCTCATGAAAACTTTCAGATCAGGCAATACACCATCATGATCTCTGCCCAGAGGGTTTGTATATGTGAATATTTTCTTGGTTACCTGAGTACTTGTTGACATAATTTTATTAAGCGTAGGATAAAAGGACTATCACATTTTAACCTCTGTCAACCCTCTTTCCACTTAACGTATGTTTAATAATATCAGTGGCATAGCAGATATTTGACTTGAGGTTTCAAATCCTCCTACTGTAACTTGCCTGTCCCTTCCAGAGCTCATTTACAACTCTTCACAAAGGTCATCCTGGCTCATACTCTTCACCACAGAACTCTGGTATTTATTGATTAAGCTAATTCTTTAGGATCTGTCTTTCCTTCCTAGAATGTAAACTCTCTGAGGACAGGGCAATATCTGACTCATCTATTGTTAGTGTTCAGAACCAGGTATGTAGCACCGATCCAGTAAATAGGTTCAAAGCAGCATAGAGGCACAATGTACTCCAGAGCCAGGAAACCTGGGAAGAAACTCTGGCTTCCTTACTATCTAAGGATGGTTCTTTCTAGAAACTCAATGTGTAGTGACTCTTCTGATTCATAGATTCTGTTTGTTAGGCACTTTCCTTTACCTGTTTTCCTATACATAAAAAGAGTACCAAAGCTGGGCACTAGTAGCTCACACCTGTAATCCTAGCTACTCAGGAGGCTGAGATCTGAGGATCACAGTTCAAAGCCAGCCCAGGCAAGAAAGTCTGTGAGACTCTTATCTCCAATAAACCACTTAGAAAACTGGAAGTGGTGCTGTGGCTCAAGTGGTAGAACACTACTCTTGAGCTGAAGAACTGAGGGACAGCGCTTAGGCCCAGAGTTCAAGACCTACAACTGACGAAAAAAAAAGTACCAATATCACAGGGCTATGGTAAACATGAAATGAATTATACAAATAAGTTATCTGTATTAAATACTATATAATTTCGCTGGTATTTCTGAAATTGTTTGTTATAAATAATTTATCTGTGATAAACTTGAAATCATTTAATAAATTTGAAATTTCAGATGACCAATTTTTTATTATTTTGAATTTACTTATTTACATTGATCATAAGTATGCTTATTGAATGTCCTATGGGTCAGACCCTAATCTGGCACAATCAAGCATAACTCATGCAAAGTAACTAGCACACCCCTCTGTAGTTCCTACTATATCTCTTGATTATGATGAATAATTTTAGATAATAACTTTTCCCTTTTTGTCATAGGTTGAAAACTTTAGCAGACTCTATGACATTTCTAATCTCTCTTCTATAACTAGAATAACAGTTCTAATAAAACCTTTCTTCTCTCTCTCTCTCTCTCTCTCTCTCTCTCTCTCTCTCTCTCTCTCTCTCTCTCTCTCTCTCTCTCTCTCACTGTAGTGTTTTCTGTAATGTTGGATTATGTGTTCATAGTCTGCTCTGGGGCCATAAAGCTTCTGACAGGAAATAATCAATCCATGTCTCGCTGGGATAAAGCAGAAGTTTGAATCTGTATGATCCTTTGGTAGTGGGATGTTGCTGGTTTCTTTCTACAAAACTCCAGTGGGTTAATAGTTACCATGACTAACGAGGCTGGTATTCAAAGGGAGACTCTTAGATGTCTTAAAGAAATGTAGAGATTCATAAAAAATGCCACAGGATACAGTGATTTTCACATCATCCCTGGGTTGAGTAACAGAAGGGTGGCAAAAGTTCATTTTTCAAAAGAGGCATGATTTTTTAAAAAGTGAAATTAAGGTTCGGTTAGCTTTAGAAAAATATTTAGAATAAGCCAAATGTTCTCACGAAGTGATAAGTGGTACCCTGCTTTATCGTGAACAAGCCTAGGTGAACAGGTACTAATCTATTCTGGGCAGACCTGGGTTTTGTACAGTAAATGGGAAGTACTCAAGCTCCTCTCTGCGGTGTGTGTACAACAGGAAAAGTCAGTGGAGAAAATCCTTATTGACTTGATGATACGGCTGTGTGATGAAAGCAGTAATCATGTTTAGACCAGCTATGAAACAAAATGCAATCCTCATTCCCGCTCCCCGCCTGTGATAGGATTATCTTCTGATTGACTGACAATGTGGTCAGCGGGAGGGTCATTCTGCAGCAGAGGAGGCCGATTTTTCTGACGATCCAGAAATCAGATTTTCATTCTGATGATTAGATATTTGGCATAGAACCTCCTCACTCCTAAAGCATGCTGCTGAGGTCAGTCTGTCTTATATACTTGAGAGAATGAATGAATAATGGTTTATTATAACAACAAATAAGTCAACGAAGGCCTTGCGATTTCACTGCTGTTATCCTTTGCCAGGCACATTCAGTCCTCCTGTCTGGATCCGAAGTATGAGATTTATGGATGCTGACGAGCTGCTACTTAGTTTTCATATTTGAGGAAAGACTATAGACATCTATTTGGAAGGGAAATTAACTTTGAGACTATGACAACTATTGAAATACTCATAGGTGACTCATTTAAAATCCATTTCTGATGGGATTCTTTAAGTTTCAACCGAGAAATTTGTATTGTAAAAGTAATAATACGCTTGATTTGAAAATCAAACAACAGGGAAAAGTATCAAATAAAAACCCTAGGCAATTCCATCAGAAAGAATGACATTGCCCCATTTGTTAGGAAATGGAAAGGCTTGGAAAAAATTATATTAGTAAAGTAAGCCAGGCCCAAAGAAACATAGGTCCCATGGTTTCCCTTATTTGCAATATCTAGTATATGTCTGGGTCAAGCAGAAAAGGTCAGATAAGGTGATGTTAGGAAATAAACCCTAAGATATGTATTCAAATGTTTTTTTTCTTTCATGCCATTGTTTCTAACACATTTATAAGACTATTTCTTTGTTGCTTTGTATGTCCCTCCCCCACAGTATAACAGTATAACCCCTGCTTTCACTGTATTTGATGTCAGTATAATTTGTGGAGGGTAAGGGGAAAAACAAACCATTTAAATAGGGATACAGGTGGACCCATAGCAACAATGAGATGTACAAGTTGTTATGTTGAAAACAAACTTTATAACTTTGGTGGGGGGGGTGGGGAGAATTGGGTGGGGGGCGGGGGGGGAAGATGAGAAGGGATGGGAAGGGGAAACAAAGGAGGAGGCTACAATGCTTGATAAGAAATGTACTCATTATCTTGCCCATGTAATTGTAACCCCTCTGTATAGTATTTTCACAATAAAACAAACAAACAAACAAAAACCTTAGGCAAACTCTAAAACTTAGCTCCACTTCCCGGAGAAGACCACTATGATGGTACCTTGTCTTGATTGTCAGTCAGATGTGGTGCCTGTTGCTTTATAGGATGCTGATGGCATTTGCTTTCCCAGGAATTTTGTGTAGTATATCCTGTTACCATTGCCATTAAAATTATGCAAAATAAAGGCCCTTCATTTAATGCCACATCATTCATGATTGTAAACTGGGATAGGCTACTTTCAGTTGCCATGATTTTAATCCAGGATTTTACCTGGATTTTGCTCTGGTGTTAGGAATTCTTGGATCAGCATCTCTTGTTCTTCCCTCCCGCTTGAATCCGAAGAGAAAGAGGTTCAACGGTGGAGGAGCAGAATTGAAGTTGATGGTTATTTTTCTTCGACCATCTTCCATACTACAAGAGTCTGAAATTAACCTCTCTCCCTTTCTGTCTCTGTATGTATATTTGTGTCTTTTTAAGATGCCTCCAAGACTGGAAGAATGAGAGGTAACTTAACCACTTTTAAGGGACTTCTTGGGTCCATGATAACATGACATGACATGACTCTCTATAATAACCTTAAGTATTAATGGACTCAATTCTCCAATCAAAAAAGAAGAATAGCAGTTTGGCTAAAGAATCAAGGTCCATCCAATGTTTGCATTCTGTTTTGGATCATTTTTTGAATTGATTAAAGCTTCTACTAAGCTCACGCCTGTCATCCAAGCTACTCAGTAGGCTGAGATCTGAGGATCACGGTTCAAAGCCAGCCCAGGCAGGAAAGTTCATGAGACTCTTATCTCCAATAAACCACTAGAAAATCAGAAGTGGCGCTGTGGCTCGAGCAGTAGAGTGCTCGCCTTGAGCTGAAGAGCGCAGGGGCAGTGCCCAGGCCCAGAGTTCAAGCCTCACACTGACAAAAAAAAAAAAAAAAAGCTCTACTAATTATGATTATAATATGTGTCTTTTAATACATTACCTATGTGTCACATTTATTGAATAAATAGAAGATATTAATCTCTGATCTTAGATAAAAGAATTCAGATACAGACATTTGAACTATCAAGAACATCATCAAGGTCATCAAACTAACTTACATTAGACAAAAAAAAAATAGAAGCACAGTCCCAAGCATAGGATCTTTCTTTCTTCCACCACCGCCCCCCCCAAAATACAGATGTGAGGTTACTAAATAGCTATCTAGTTGTTCTAAGATGACCACATTGATTAAAGCGTTAACAAAACAAAAAAACAAGGATGCCCTGTTAGTGAAGTTTGGTTTGCAAAGCAGGCTTCTTCAAAGGATACTTGTGATGGTGGAAGTTCTGGTATCCACTTCACCTCCACTTTTTTTTTGGCAGTTGTGGGGATTGAACCCAGGGCCTAACCGCTGTCCCTGCGCTCTTCTGTTTAAGGCTAGCACTCTACCATTTTGAGCCACAGCTCCACTTCTGGCTTCTGAGTGGTAATTGGAGATTAGAGTCTCATGGTGACTTTTTAACCCACAGTAGCTTTGAACCACGATCCTCAGATCTCAGCCTCCTGAAAAGCTAGGATTACAGGTGTGAGCCACAAGCACCCAAGGTTCTGCCCTGTGCCTCTGATTCTAAGGCAATTACCATAGTCATGGTATTGGAAGGCGATTCTGGTTAGTCACACAGAGAAGGTTGATGAGAGGAAAGGCAATGGAAAAGAAGAAATATACCTTGACTGCTTAAGTTTCTGTATGAAATTGAATATGTTTACTGACTTAAAAATGGCCAACAAATCTAGAATAAATGCTAATATTTTATTAGTATTTTTAGATAAAAGTGATAGAAATGGCATCCAAATGAGGCAAAAGATGTTTATCAGCCTGAGTGATTCAAGGAAGGACTGAGCATTTAAATGTGAAGAGAGTCCTGACTAGCTGAGCCCATGTACAGCGTAGTGTGGGTGTGTGTGTATGTATGTATTTGTGTGTGAGTGTATGTGTGTGTGTGTGAATACTGTTATTTCTCAGAGTATTGGCTTTGCTCTTTATTCATAAGTTAATTTCCTCCTGTGACAGAATATATATGCACACACATATATGTATATATACACATATATGCATGTATGTATTTATATATTTGTGCTAGTTCTGGAGCTTAAACTCAAGGCCTGGGCACTGTCTTGGAGCTTAAGGTTAGCACTCTACCACTTGAGCCACTCCACTTTCAGCTGTTTTGGTAGTTAACTGGATATAAAAGTGTCATGGTCTTTCCTGACTGGGCTGGCTTCAAACCTTGATCCTCCCATCTCAGCCTCCTGAGTAGCTAGGATTACAGGTGTGAGCCCCCTGACCTGGCTCAGAGTTGTATATTTTAAGTCTTCAATTCCTGAAGACTGACTCTCTTTTTTGTTTCCCAGGTAGAGGGAGGGAGGCTCTGCTTGGGCTAGTATGACCAGAGAGGCAGGGTTATATAGAACAATGGTATGTGTTCCTACAGGAATCAGAGCGAAGTCAAGTACAGAAAAAACCCCAGAAAGAGGAAGGCTGGCTAGGTAGGAGAAATAGACGTCCCTAACTCTAACCTCTGAGCCCTGTTTGTCCTTCTGCGTGGCCTGTAACTTGTAATCTCAGGGGGTTGCTGTGGATTTGGAATTCCATCTGTATTCAGGAGGACTATAGTTCTCTTCTGGGTTGTGGTTCCACTAAAGGCTTTAGCCTAATGCTGTTAGGAGGGACAGCTGTATCACAGCACTAGTTGCTTATTTATTCACTGTAGTGACAGTTACATTTCATGGAGCAGCTGCTGGAGCCAAAAATGTTCAGCAAGGGCAAAAATGTGATAAAAGCTCAATGCAATTTGCTTGCACATTATTAAGTTTTAATTTCTGGTTCAGGAATAAATTTTGTTTTCTGTAGCTATTTTCAACTGATTCATACAGTTAAAAAAGAAATGAATAATTCCCAACCCACCAATTAAACTGGTTAGAAAACTCTTGGATTTCAAATCCTCAGTTTAACTCTGAGTTGAAACATGTATGGGCAAAGTAGAGAGTTTATTTTGGGTGAAAGAAGAGTCTTACTTGTGTTAGGGAGTGAATTTAAAGGGAAGTTTGGAAATATTTAAATGCTAAGGTTTCTGTATCACTATTTTTCTGTGAAAGAAGGATAACATGAACACCCTAATTAGTAATTGAGCAAATGAGTTAATTAATTGTCCAACACTTAAAATCCATTTAAAACATTGGGTATTAGCTCATGTTATTATATTGTTGATATTTTGCTGGGGTCACACGAATGACTCACCAATTTCTTGGCTTACAGGTGGCAGATACCATCTCCAAATACGGTTTGGAGACAAAGGCTTAGACAAGGAGGACTCAATATTAAGCACAGGGGGGACCCAAAGGGACAGGAGGCAGAAATGAAGATGAACTGTTTTCCAAGGCCCTTGTTCCCTTTTTACCTCAAATGATTTGTGCTTCTGTATTTCTTTTTTGCAGATGAGGTTCCCCACCCCACCCCATTCCTGCTCTCGAAACTCATATGAGGGCTTACTATGGCTGGGCTTCTGTACCAGCTCTAATCCTACATGTATTTGGGTACACAAAATGGTACATTGTGTCTCCATTGGATTATTTTTTAAATTTTTTTAGTTTTTTTTTAATTGTGAAAATACTGTACAGAGGGGTTACAATTACATGGGCAAGATAATGAATACATTTCTTATCAAGCATTGTAGCTTCCTCCTTTGTTTCCCCTTCCCATCCCATCCTACCCCCGCCCCCCTACCCAATCCTCCCCCCACCACCAAAGTTGTAAAGTTCATTTTCGACATAACGACTTGTACGTCTCATTGTTGCAATGGGTCCACCTGTATCCCTATTTAAACAATTTGTTTTTTCCCTTCCCCTCCACAAATTATACCAACATCAAATACAGTGAGAGCAGGGGTTATACTGTGGGGGAGGGACATACAAAGCAACAAAGAAATAGTCTTATAAACGTGTTAGAAACAATCGCATGAAAGAATAAAAACATTTGAATACATATCTTAGTGTTCATTTCCCTAACATCAACTTATCTGACCTTTTCTTCTTGACTCAGACATATACTAGTTATTGCAAATAAGGGAAACCATGGGACCTATGTTTCTTTGGGCCTGGCTTACTTCACTTAATATAATTTTTTCCAAGTCTTTCCATTTCCTAACAAATGGGACAATGTCATTCTTTCTGATGGAGGCATAGAATTCCATGGTGTATATATACTCCATTGGATTCTTGATGGAGAACAGCTGGCTTGTCCTTGGCCTCGGAGCAGATGTCCTGGGACATCCACTGAGCTGTGACTCGGGGCCGGAGAGCTGCCATATGACACTTGCCCCTGCTTCTTCCACAAAGGCAAAGAGCAAACCTCCTTTCATCAAAGAGCTGCTAGAAAAAGTATGGTGGGCAAGAAAGGGCTCTGGAAGCATGCCTGTTGCAAATACCAAGGTTCCTCTGGACATACCTGGGTCTTTTTGCGATGGCAATAGGACCAATCAGGTCTCTAGAGTTGAGCATCAAGCCAGTCTCTTGGAGTTTCTAGATAGTTATACCAAAAGATGAATATTCAGTGAGCAGCTCTATAACAACTTTGAGCTTCAGTTCCATCTTTAAAAAAGTGATAATAATGTACTTTTTAAGGTAGAAGAATTAAATGAGGAAAGGTATCATATCTTTCCAATCTAAGGCACTTGGAGCATAGTAGGTATTCAATAAATACTGCCTTTGCCCTTTACTTTGTCTCTCTCACTCAGGTACTGAATATAATAGAAACACATCAATTTAAAAGAAGCCATTAAAATGATTTTCCCATTTTGTTGTACTTGGAAATAAATTCAATTATTTGCAAGTAATTGATTTAAGTGATGTCTATCCACACAGCTTATTAGGTGTTTTTTCCCCTCCTGTTTCTGATGGCAAAAGGAAAAATCAGAGCCACTTAATACTTTCTATTGATTTCTTGAGATAAATGCTGGTGCAACTTTGCAAACACCGTTTGTGTATTGAATTTGTAATAACGGATGATTTCAGGACTCTCTCCTGGCAGACAGCTAGTCTACCAAAGAGGGCTTTTGGGTACAGATATCTGGAGGGAAAAACCTTTCTGGATATGTTTGTTGATACCATTCGGTATTTAGAAAAGGGCACCTACTTATTTTTCCTTTATAGTCCCAACCTACATACTGGCTTTTGGATATAGTCTTCTCACTGCCCTCCTCTGGATCTCTCCTATCACCTCTGATATTTCTTCTCTCTTCCTTTGTCCTCTGGGTCTTCCTCCATGACTTTCGTTTGCTGCATCTTTAACCTCTGCCTAGTCCACGAAGAAGTTACACTTTGTCTTGTCTTAGAAAGGTTTTCTTAAAACTTCCTAAGTTAAGCTTGTAATTCTCTTTTCCATTTCCAACTTTGCAAAGAAGTGGCCTGGGTGAATTTTCACTTCCTCTTCAAGTCTTACACTTGAACCAGCTGACCCTGGTTTTTCTATATTGGCCATTTTGTCCATTCTGCTCTTCAAAGCCATTGATGGCAATCTGTGGCTAAATCACAGAACTCTTTAGAGTCTGATGCCTTCAATCATTTTCTTATGGAAATGAGTTGCTTTATTGGCATCTGTGATGAAAACTCTGCAGCAAGTTTTCCTATCTCTATGGGGACCTGCTTTCTTCTCTTCTTATGTTCTTTGCATTCTAAGATTCTATGCATGCTAGTCTGTGCATTCATTTCTTTGCAGAACTCAATCAATTGTGTTAGCGTGCCTCTTCTGCATTTATTGATATGTTTTATTATGATTTATTTGGGTAATTGTATTTATTAAAATTATTTTTAAAGTAGTTAAATATATGTCTCCACTACGCTATAAGTTGGAGGATGACAAAGCTCATGTCTACCACGTTTGTCCCTGTAACTTGGTAACATCACCATTCTCTAGGTCTCTGTGTCTGGATATTACAAGAATGTCTTTCTTTTCTTTCTTCCAATCTTTTCATCTAACAAGACTCAAAAGCCAGTTCTCCAACATGTCTCACTACTCAGTCTGTTTCGACTCCCATGGCTTAGCTTGAGGTCCTTCTGATAGTCCAGAAGGATGAGAGGCAGGGTTGGCACATGGCTCTCCCTGCTCCCAGTCCATCCAATGAACTGAACAAACACTGTGCTTCCGAAAGGGGGACTTGCACTCATAACACCTTACCCAGGAGCTTCTGATACCTCTGTATAGTCAATGTTCCCCTTCCTACCCTTCCTCTCTGTCTCTGTCTCTGTCTCTCTGTCTCTGTTTTTCTCTCTCTTTCTCTGCTCCCTTCCTGATTGGTGAGAATGCAGGGCACTGGTGTCCACTACTCTGGTAGAAAGGAGCAGGAGAGTTACTTTATCCTTCTCTTAAGTGTTGTCCTGGTCATTGTGTAGCACCAGGGAAATCTATTAAAGGAAGGCAAAACAATTTAAAAAGCACTGCCTGTAGGACAAACTAAGGAAAAACAACAAGTAAGCATGTAGCATACTTCAGTTTGGGATGAAGCTGCCTGGACACTGGGAGTGGCTTACACCATGTGTGAAGTTGTCTGTGCAACTCTGAGAAAGTCATTTAACCTCTCTGTAATTCCAGTTTCTAACCTGTCAAAAGTCCTACTCTGTTCAAATGTCCTCTCTGAAAGTCATATTTAAATTCAATTCCCATTTTAACACTAGTAAGAGGTGATCAGTCAGGAACACTTTACCTTCCTATGTTGGTTCTATGATTATAGAAAAGGCAGTTAGGCGGGCACTGGTGGCTCTTGCCTGTAATCCTTGCTACTCAGGAGACTGAGATCTGAGGATCATAATTCAAAGCCAGCCATGGCAGGAAAGTCTGGGAGACTTATCTCCAATTAACCACCAGAAAACTGGAAGTGGCACTGTGGCTCAAGTGGTAGAGAGTTCGCCTCGAGCTGAAGAGCTCAGGGACAGCACCCAGGCCCAGAGTTCAAGTCCCACTACTGACAGCCCTGCCCTGAAAAAAAAAAGAAAGAAAAGGCAGTTTGTTTCTTCTTGTTGTTCCAAGAGGTGACATAGCAAGAAGTCACTCAGCAGATACCAGAACATCAATCTTGGATATTCCTAGAGTCTAGAACCATAAAATTTGGTTCTTTATAAATGATCTAGTTTTAGATATTTTGCTATAGAAACATCAAACAGATCAAGTCAGAGCTGTGAGTATTATATGAAGGAACAGGAAATGCTTGGAAAAGTGCCTGGCACACAGTAGTTTCTATAAATCTGGTAGCTACCATTGCTCTTCATTCTGTAGCTATTTGTCCAATACAAACGGGCAAGGCACTACCTTGCTCCTGGGCAGGGTATAACTAGGGAAGCAAGAAGGGTAAGGAAAAAACTTAGAAAAGAGAAATCCAGAATGACTCGGTTTGCTGACATGTACATGCTGTGAAACAGGTACTAAAGGAAAATATAGTAGGAGAAGCTAGAGTAGAAACTAAAAGCCTAGTGCTGGTGGCTCATGCCTGTCATCCTTGCTACTGAAGAGTCTGAAACCTGAGGATCTGGGTTCAAAGCCAGCCTGGGCAGAAAAGTCCATGAGACTCTTAACTACAACTAACCATCAAAAAGCTAAAAGTGGAGCTGTGGCTTAAGTGGTAAATTGCATTCTCGAGCACAAAAGCTCAGGGATAGTACCCAGGTCCGGACTTCAAACCCCAGGACCAGCACACACAAAAAGAAACATATGTTTATGCTTTATACTAAATTCCTCCTGGTTTATTACTAAACTGTGTCAGGTTTAGTAACTGTGTGCAATCCAATCTGGTACTAGTGGCTTACTCCTGTAATCCTATCTACTCAGGAGGTTGAGATCTGAGGATCTCGGTGCAGGAAAACCCATCAAAAAACTGGAAGTGGAGGTGAGGCTTCAGAGGTAGAGCTCTGGCCTTGAGTGAAAAAGGTAAAGAACAGAGCTCAGGCCCTGAGTTCAAGCCCCACTACTCTCTCTCTCTCTCTCTCTCTCTCTCTCTCTCTCTCTCTCTCTCTCTCTCTCTCTCTCTCACACACACACACACACACACACACACACTATAGTGTGTGCTATTTTTAAGAGCCAAGAAAACAGATTAGAAAAGGTTTCAGAAAAGAGCAAGATAAAGGTTTATGGGCTCATGTTTCTATTCTAGACAATTCCTCGGGGAAATAGTTGGTTAAATCAGAAATGCTACAGAAGATGCCAGCGTCGTGGTTTGCACGCCTCCTTCCTGTCAGCGAAGGGATCATGTGAACACTCACCCTCCTTGCTTCTCTATAGACCTCCCAGAATAAAGTTTTAGGTTTGTTTTGCTCTCTGCAGCCAAGTAGGCACATAGGAGTCAAAGAATAACTGCTCTAACAGTATCAGATTTGGGAAGCTGATCTTATTAAGAACCACCATCGCTACTTACTTAGCACTTATGTGTGAGACTTATGTATTAAGTATTTTACATATCTTACTTAATTAGGTGGGATTTTTCTGTACCTGAGCAAGAAGGACCCTCAGTGCTCACGTGCTCCTACCTTTCATTTTATGAAGTATCTACTTGAAGCTTGTGTGAAAGATTAACATAGCTTACCTATCTTAATCATACTGAGTCATCTATGATGTGTGGTAGATCTGTGACATGAATGTATCTATGATGTATAATCATATCAAGTTGTATATGATTGTTATGATAACTATCTCTTCATAGTGCGTTATTGCCACCCAGAAGCCAGGAAAAGGACCAAGGACGATGCATCTGGGTATTGTGAAGCTGTGTGGGCTCCTCAATCTTTTTCAGCCGTTGACCAAAGCTGTGTCTTAATTAACTCTGTGAAAAAGATAATTTTCCCAAATATAGATTACATCTTTTGTGTGAAATGAACTCAGCCTACTTAGGTGTGTGAAAATCATGAGCATTAACACTGGGCTGAATTACCCATCGCCTGCCCTGCTCCTATTTTATTGTCATGTATAATTTCTTTTTAATGCCTCAAAAATTTAGATCAAATAATTGTGCATTGTGTGTGTGTGTGTGTGTGTGTGTGTGTGTGTGTGTGTAGGTGTGATTGTGTTACAGAAAGGTATTTGCCTGACATTTCCATTTCCATCCATAAGCAGCAAATTTCCTCTGTGAGCCCACACCTTTTCTTCCCAAAGATGAACAATGGCACAATATGGGGAGCTGTTCCTCCTCTAACAATGGGCAGGCTCATCTTCTCAACAATCCCTCCTCCATCCGTCCATTCTCTCCAAAGGCTTCCCGTGCCCTGTGCTCTGCTGGCTGACAATCCAGATGCTCTGGGCTCCTGCTCAGTCTCTGCCTAACATCTGATTTGAAGCATTGCACTGAAACCATCTGCTGTACTTGGGGGATAAAGGGTGGGGTGAGGAATGCTTTGTACAAATGTGTCCAAATAGGGCAATCAGGAGAGGAATAATAAGATGGGAATGTCTGTCTGGTGCCTGGCACTCCAGTCGGCTACTTGGTGGCTGTCCGGACATTTGTGCACTCTGCCTTTATGCCAAGTGGATGTCGGCTTGTGTATCTTACCGTTTCTTAGCAGTAGGGTATTCATGACATGCTCTGACGGAACCGACTGTTTTAATGGCAAAGTGAGAATTGTGAAGTTCAAAAAAACAACCTGCAATGGATTGCAAAGTTACTCTTCTTGAAAGATGCCTTTGAGCTCCGCTGGCCTCCTTTGTAGCTAACATATATTTGGAACAGCCATGATTCTTGTTTCTTTCTTAGTGTGGATCCATTTCCAACTGCGCTGGACGTGTGCCCTTCCTTGCAGCTCTGTGCAGGGGTTTCGGTGGGCTGTCTGTGGGTTTTATTGAACATCTGTAAACTCCCAGCTTGGGTATGCTTCCAGCTACTGCTTTAATCTCTTCCTGGGATCTGTGCTCTAGGTTCTGAGCGCAGGGGCTAGGAAGGCATCTGTCTCACTGTTGCAGGGGGAGGAATGAACAGTAACAAGCGTTTCCATGAGTGGGCTGGGGAGCACGATGCAGTTCTCAGGAGTCTGCAGTCACTTGCTTTAGTGTGCTCTGTTTTTTTATTGTTTCCTTCACTTCAAGAAATCTTGAGGTGTATTCTTCAGGTTATCATTGATGGAGTATCCAGGACTTCATGGGGCAAGAATATTACCCCTAATTTTCCCCAATATTTGTTCTTTAGGAGGAGGGCTGGGAGAGCGAGGATGCCCCTGTGGATTCACATAGACAGGTGGTGGAGAAAATAAGTAGGAAAACAGCTGCTCAGTCTTGGGTCGAGAGTGGGTGGGCACACCAGGAAACAGTAACTAACCAACATCTGTTGTGTGGCCACCAAACCGATGGATCCTTGGTGCTTACCTCCTCTTGGAGGCTGGGTCTGGGTGCGGCCAACACCTGTTGAATGGCTGGCTGGCCTGTGCAAGGATGCAGGACTCAGTTTTAACATCCTGGCAGAGCCTGCTGTGGCTACAACCAAGAGAAAAGTGGCTCAGGTCTTCATCCTGTGTGCCAGGACTGTGAAAGTGCTGATTTCAACCAGATTTCTTTTTCCAGTCTCTCCCTCCCTCCCTCTCTCCCTCCCTTTATCTCTCTCTCTCTCTCTCTCTCTCTCTCTCTCTCTCTCTCTCTCTCTCTCTCTCTCTCTCTCTCTCTCTCTCTCTCTCTCTCTCTCCCCCCCCCCATGGTTCAGTCTCTCAGGAATGAGTCTATGATGAGATTTTCATCCCCTCCCCCTTCTCATACGATCTGGGATGTTCTAATATCCTTTTCTAATCTTAGAAGATACTCAATTTAGAATTTCATAAATTCCCACACTTCAAGGCAAGGGAAAAGTATTCCTTTCACTAAGAAAAGTAAAACAACAACAGCAAGTTGACTGCTTTGTACAGTTGAACCTCTTTCTCACTGGGAATGCAGAATGGGTAAACTGAAGTGGTTTTGTGGTAGGGAATCCTAAAGGTTTTCTTGGTGTCATTAGAATACCTAAAAAGTACCTTTGGGAAGTAGAGGTGTGGCTTAAGTGGTAGAGCAGCAGCCTTGAGTACAAAGATTGAACAAGAATGCAAGGCCCTGAGTTCTAGTCCTGTTACTGGCACTATACACCTGTGCACACGCATGCACGCATGTGCACACACACACACACACACACACACAATTATTTATGGATTTAAATAGATTTTCTCCTCTGGTTGGAGTATGTTGAGAAAATATTTTAGAGGATGATGTTCTTATCTAGGGTAATAATAACACCTTCAGAGTCCTTCAGTAATAATAATAATGAAAACTGCTATTATGGATTGTTTTCTATGAGCCAAGCCTTTATGAATCCTGCCTTCATTTTCATAACACTACTTTTCAAGCTGCTATTGTTACCCTTGTTATAAAGAATCAAGGCTCAGAGTTAAGAAATTAACAAAGCATATCTGAGCTTAATGAGTGACGGAGTTCAGATCCCAACTTACTACCCTGATTCCTAATCTCATTGTCCTTATTAATATCATTTAAACTTTTCTCTAGACATAATTGTATTTTCTAAGAGGACTATGAGTGCTGAGAAAATTGCTGTTAAGGGACATTGGTAATTAGAGCAATCAAGGTGGCAATCACAGTACTTTTCTCAGAGGCTTACAAGCTGTGGCTCATGCTTGTCATCCTAGCTACTCAAGGAACGGAGATCAGGAGGATTATAGTTCTAGGCCAGTACAGGTAGAAAAGTCTCCAAGACTCCAACTCCAAAATAACCAGAAAAAGTATGCTTGAAAGTGTGGCTCAAGTGGTAGAGGGCCAGTTTAGAAAGTGTAAGGCTCTGAGTTCAAACTCTAGTACCAGATCCACTCACATCCCCCAACACAGAACACACACAACAATAACAACAAAAAACACCACCAAGAAAGAATTAGCCTAGCAAAGTATCTTAATCCTGTACTCCTAATTACTTAGGAAGCTGAGCTTGGGGATCACGGTTGGAGGTCAGCCCCAGCAATAAGAAGTTTGTGAAACTCCCTCTCAACAAATGGCTGAGTGTGCAGGCTCAGGCCTTTCTTCCCAGTGATGGGGAGGGAAAGCACAAGTAGGAGGTTGGCATTCTAGGTCAACTGAGGCATGAAGTAAGTAACTACCTTGAAAAGAGCCAAAGAAGAAAGGAGTTGGAGGCATGGCCTAGGCAGCAGAGTGCCTGCAAAGCAAGCACAAGGTCTGAGTTCAAGTCCCAGTAATGCCAAAAGGTTACAGAAAAAAAAATAGAATAGCGGAAGTATTTTTGCACAGTTCCTACCACAACCTGCATGTATTCTCCTTAGCTTCTAAATCATGAGAGCCTTACGCTGCTCCTGGGAGTTGTTCTTAAGCGAAAAATAAGCCCAGGACATTGCGGGGTCATCCCTTGCCATCTCGTAAGGCCTAGACCCTCAAAGCGTGTCTTTCATTTGCCAACTAGGCCTGGGTGCTATGGCGCATGCCCATTGTTTCAGATCAACTTTTGCTTGGCTCAGGTTTCCTAGTCACAGCACCAGAGGATACAGTTTTCCACTTCCAGTGTCGCTTTTTATCTCTTTGATTTGTTATGTGCTAGAACCACAATGCCAAATACGTTGGCTGCCTGTCATCAGCAATTTAGCTGATCCAGTAGGAAAAGCACCCCCACCCCCAAGAACCAAAATGAATTGGGAGAACAGCTCAGCTGGGCGGCTGGCACGGAGAGCCATTTTGGGCTCAGACGCAGCTTAAACTGGGAGGTCAGCTGGCGCATTTTCTGTATTGCCAATAGCGCTCTCGTTTAGATCTTGAGGTCTAAATTTTATGTGGACATATGCAGCGATGGAGTACCCATTTCCAGAACTCTTCTCAGGAAGAATATATTTTATAGTCTAAGAAAAATGCAAATCAAAGCTGAGCACTGGTGGCTCACACCTGTAATCCTAGATACTCAGGAGGCTGAGATCTGAGGATCATGGTTCAAAGCACCCAGGCTGGAACCTCTGGGAGACTCTTATTTCCAATTAGCCACCAGAAAACGGGAAGTGGCACTGTGGTTCAAAGTGCTAGTCTTAAGCTGAAGAGCTCAGGGATAGTGCCCAGGCCCTGAGTTCAAGCCCTACAACCCCCCCACCCCCTTCCCCCAAGCCCTGCAAAAAACCCCAGAAAAATACAAATAAGCTACTTTGGAGGGAAGTGTGAAACGACATCAAGGTAAATCCTTCAGTAACAATAGTTGGCAAAAGCTAAATTGCTAAGAAAGGACAGAAAAGAGAATTTGGTGGTCCCAAAAGTGCTTTATCTCCATGTTAGTTCTCATCATCTCCTATAGATAAAGTTGAGTAGATATTTCAATTGGACAAGATAGAAATGTCGCCTACATAAGACCCATTAAATTGTTAGCCTACTAGGTTGTAAAAGGTCTCAGTGTGACCCTGACTCCATTAACCCTCGAACTAGATGCTAGAACTAATCTCCATGGCTAGTATCCACACACCTCCCCCTTATTACTCCTGTAAACCCAGGCATCATCATCATCATCATCATCATCATCATCATCATCATCATCATGACATCATCATCACCATCATCATCATCATTATATTTGCTGATGAGGATATCTGAGATATTAAGTAGAATTCCCATGCCATTCATCAAAGAGGCAGAGTTGGCTTCTAAAACCATGTCATGGTCTAGCCTTCCATCCCTCCCCACAGTCTTTAAAAGGGAGAGTAACATTACATCAAAATTCTAACAATGGCTATTGAATACTGTCCTGTCAAATGGGATTCCTCTATATCTCTTCCTGGTGTACCAGGAAGGCTGATTTCTTTGAAGTAGCCCCCCAAGTAAATATGTATTATGTATGTGTGTATATATATATGCATATATGTATGTACTGTCTTCTTATTCTAGAATGCATTCTCAATGACTAGCAATTAACAATTGTGCCTTTAGTGAGCACATTTAAAAGTGCTTTATTATTCATTCTTATTAAACAAAAAACAAACACCTGCCTCCAGCCAATGGAGACTTGGATTCCTTAACATTTCTGTTAGAATGTGTCAAGATTTCTCTGCTTGGGACTTAAGAGCTCTTCAAAAGTTTAGGGAAGGGGAAGTTTTATATATATATATAGTATCAAATAAGAACTTCTAGTCTGTTCAGAAAAATTAGGGTTAGGGCTGTAGCTCTACAGCAGAACTTGCTTAGCATTGGCAAGTCTTTGGGTTCCATCCCTAGCACTTTCCATCCCTCAACAAATACAGAAAAAAGCAAAATCAAACCACCTGTAGTCATCATCGAATCCATGTCACCAGGGACTTTGTAAAATCCTGCATCAGTGGTATCTGGAGGTGGGAATGACTGAGCCATATTCTATTTTTCTTTTTCCATTAGCCTGAGTTAGTGTTTCTGAACGGAAGTGTCCTCTTGTCCAGTACATTTTTTCTCCCTAAATCTTAAAACTTATTTTCTGTGGAGTTGCTAAAAGGTTAGGATTACAGACACATATTTTCTTCCTCAACTACCTATCATTTAACCATTATTGAGCTATATCTCTTATTATTTTCTTTCTCGAACTTACTGCAGAAATCTGTGCAGTTTGAGACTGTGATTTTCCTGGAGTTTGTCTTTGGGATTCCCACTGTGAGTGGATGCACACTTTTTTTTTTTTAGAGCTTCAGAGCTTGAGGAAGGAAAAAAAGATTGTCTTCAGGACTCTGTTCTTCAGTTACTCTCCTTTCTGCCCTTCTGGGCTGCAGTTCATCACCCCATTACCGACTCTTCCACTCCTGGTCCCAAGGCAGAGTTCTGGGACCTTATCCAGGTGTTGCTCCTGGTCATGAGTGGAGTGCTGCCCATTAGATGGTTTGGAAGACATCCATGTGGATTTTGGAGAGGCTGGCTGGACAGTAAGAGCCACTGAACAAGAGAATGATGTACTTTCGCCTCTGGCAGAACTGGAGGAGACAGATGTCACTCACTCCTTGTTCAAAGTGTTAAAAATGAACCCAGTAATGAAGAACCATTAAGAGAAAGAAAATTAAAAGAAGGGAAAATAAATTGAAGACTAGGCTGAATTAGAGGATCTAGACTTTCTGCTCTGGCTCTAATCAGGCTCTTTATTTCCTTCTTCCCTCCCTCTCTCCCTCCCTCTCTCCCTCCCTCCCTCCCTCTCTCCCTCCCTCCCTCCCTCTCTCCCTTCCTTCCTTCCTTCCTTCCTTCCTTCCTTCCTTCCTTCCTTCCTTCCTTCCTTCCTTCCTTCCTTCCTTCCTTCCTTCCTTCCTTCCTTCCTTCCTTCTTTGTTGTTCATGGGTCTTGAACTCAGGGCCTGGGCACTGTCTCTGAGCTCTTTTGCTCAAGGCTAGCATTCTAGCACTTTGAGCCACAGCTCCACTTCCAGTTTGCTGTTGATTAATTGGAGATAAGAGTCTCCCAAACTTTCCTACCGGGGCTGGGTTTGAACTGTGATCCTCAGACCTCAGCCCCCTGAATATCTTGGATTACAGGTGTGAACCACCAGTGTCTGGCCTGGTTTTTGGACTACTGAAGTTCTGAAAAAGATTGTCATTGACAAAAGGATACGGCAGCAATCACCAGCAAACAGTGGGCATTCATTTTGCCTCGCCTCTTCATTCCAGAGCAAGGTAACAGCTACTGTGGGAAGATTATGAATAACCAGATATTGTCTTTTCCTTATATTTAAATTAGTGGAATAGATATTGGGAGATAATGCTGGCCATTGAGGTCTGATGACATCTGTGTTTATACTCAAGATATTATTTCTGTTCTGTGACAGTGACACTTAGTCTACTAGCAAGGGACGAGTGACATTCTTTGGGAATAATAGTGTCTACTCTCTTAGAAACGTTTCATGTTCTGCAGACTTGGTACCATATGGTTTCCATAAAACTTCTGCCAAAATTCCCCTAGTTCTCTCAAGAGCTTATACCTCCTCTGTTCTTTCTAGTCTCCTGCTGTGAGTGTCAGACGTAGGAGAAGCAGACAAGCTGCAAAGGGAAGGCGAAGGAAGATTCAAGCTCTACTACTATGTGGTGGCAATGTAGATGGGTTCCAACCCCCCTCGATTTGCTCAAAACGATGATTGTGAGATCCACAGGACTGTCTGGAAGACATCCCACGGAAGTCATTTTATTGTGCCCAGAAGCTGGAGGAGGAGCAGAAGGCAAGTTAAATGATATCTCTTGGGAATGCTGGGTGGGCTGATGAGCTGGACACAGGGAGTGGGGGTTGGAGGGGAGGTCTCAGGTGCTTTGCACTCCATAGAGAAAAGGACTTGCAACCTAGAGGCTGGTCTGAATGTGTGAAGAAAACATAACAGCATGTAGAATGGGACAATATATAGACACTCTCACTCCTGATTATGGGTTATGGCTGGTAGGCATAGGAAAACAGTTTCTATGCCCAAGTGGGTACTGAACTGGCTTGTTTTCTCCCTTCTGACTCTTGTGAGCTGTTTTAGAGCAACTGTCCCCAACTCCAACCCTAAAAGCAAGTGCAAAATATTGTCTGTTTCTTATTTTCTTTATTATTGTTAAGTAGTTGTACAAAGAGGTTTCAATTTGCAAAATATTCTTGAATGCTAATGATAGTCTTACTAAACAGACTGGTGGAGTCTGCTACTTGCTACTCTTTGCTAATTTTTGAGAATATATTGGGAAATAGATTTCTTGAGATTAATGAATATTTATTAGCTCCGGAAGGGTGCTCATTAGGTTGGGTGTAAACCTTGGGCATCTGTTTGGTTTTGGACTTTTTCTCCATATTATTATTATTGTTATTGTTATCTTTAAGTAGCTGTACAAAGGAGTTGCCATTTAACAAATCAGTATATGAATATAATATATCTTGCTCAATATTACCACTTTAACCTTCTCACCCACCCCTCTCCTACTTCCCCTCCTTCACTCTTCTTAATTATGTAGAATATACATTGAATTCTTCGCCTTTAATAAAAAAAATCTATTTTCATAGTCTTTGATGGTCCAACATAGGTTAGCAAACAACAACAATAACAACAAACAAAAACCAACAATGTCAACAAAAATCAAACAGCTGGCTTCTGTGACTTATTCCAAAAATGATAGTAAGGAAATGTAACCATCAGTCCATTTTTTACTGAACTGGGCAAATCCAGTGGGGTGTTGATTTTGGACCTGATTTGAGATAGCTGGTGCTCAGTCCATCAGGAGATGATGATTGACCACACATGTAAGAGAGGGGCGGGGTGAGACAGAAACTGTTGGGGATAATATCTACACTGGATCTCACTCTCACCAGGGGTCTATTTGTGCAGGTTCTGTGGGCAGAAGTCTGTTACTGCTCTGTGCTGGGGTGGGTGAGGTAGTTGTCTGCCTTTCCTGCTGAGGGTCTTTCATCAGCTTGGAGTGTATCTCTGATGTTTTAGGTGGCCCCTGGGGCTTCTGCTGAACTTGACCAGTAAGGACATACCTCATCTCCCCAATTAGAATTGTTTCTACATGTATGAAGATGAGCTGATTAAATATTCCCTTGAAGGAAGTAAATAAAAACCCCAAAACATGAACCCCCCCTCCTTGTACTGGTTCCATTCGATGGATACAGTGATGGCTGATAAAAGGATAGCTCCAGCCACACAAGAATTTTCAAGAAAGATGTCTGAGATGGATCCCCAAACTCTCCAGTTTCCTTTTTTATTTTTAATTAAAAAATTATTTTTTCATGGGTCAGAGAGTACCTGTCATCTTGGGGCAATATTGGTTTACAAATCCAGGGACACATTCAAAGAGGCAGAAAACAGTGCAACAGGATGTAGTAAAAATTAGGCCCTAGACAGGACAGACACTTGTCCTATCTCTGGGCAGGATCACTGTGAAATGTCAAATACTCAGAAGCCCGGAAATTTGCTGCTCTTGATTTACACACAGGATAAAGCAAGCACACACCAGCAGTTTTCTGCTAGCATCAGGCTTTCTGTGCACACAGCATCCACTTATTCTTCCTGCACCCCGTCCTAGCTCCCTTGGGGCCTCTAGGGACCACCTCCCCCCAACACCCTCTTCCTTGTCTTATTCTAGACCATGCAATCCCTCGAACCACCTTGACTGTCTTGTCAAATGAGTTATTGCTTTTCAAACATATAGCCCAAACGACATCCTTTATAATTAAAGGCTTCTGGCTTCCAGTTTTAAAAGTGTTATTTGCCAGGGAAAGCCTACCCTAAATAAATAAATAAATAAATAAAGCAGACTTACCATTAAATATTGATTTAAACTGGGAAACTGGCTCCTAATTTTGTTATACCAGTTTTGATCTCTACGGCCTCTGGGCATCTGTTTCAATTTGGTCAAATTGAAATGGGGAGGGGCAGTGCCAGGCTAACAGTAAGGTGATCCAATATAGCAGGATGCATTGTATTTGATGAAAAAAAAAAAAGAACAAGGCACAGCCCTCTGCAGGTCTGGAGGGCTGGGGAACTGGGCTTAGATAAAATAAGCACTGATGAGCATCTTTACTCATCCATGGGCTGGTCTGAGCTGGTGGTTATTATGATTAGTTTTGAAATGTACAGAGAATGTTGAGTCTGTCTCTTTTCTTTTTTGTATCTCCTGCTGTGTAAACTTTTCTGCTAGCTGGGCTGGATGGACATTTTCCCCCATGATCCTTCCCTCCACACATACACACACACACACACACACACACACACACACACACACACACACACACACACACGCACACACACATATATATATTGCTGTGAACCAAATTCCTCCAATGTCTGCTCCTTTTTATTCTTTTCCTATCAAGGGAATAGACAGGGTTCTCAGAAGTCTCTTCTGGTCTTGAATATTTACACGTTTGAGTTATTATTCATCTCTGTGTGAGACAAGAGAAGGCAAACAGGAATGGGGAGGGTTAAAAGCTCTTTAACACAGGGCCCTTGATGGAACTGAACTCCATGGCTGTGAAGTGCCGGAGATCTATTAGTTTTGACAACCCCAGTTATTCCAGTGTCTCTTGTGGTCTGTAAAGTTAACAAGGGCTTAGAAGAGATGATAAGGCAGGCTACTGGTTTGTATTTCCAGACTCATAAATATTTCACAACATCATTTTCTTACAATCAGATACATTAGTTTGCCAAGTGGAGAAGTTGCTGGGCGTTGCTTGCTCAGTGCTGATGTTGAGCAAAAGCTCTGTTTTCTGAAAGGCAGACACGAGAGTCTGCGAAGTGTGCCATCTTTGCTGCTTCCCACACCTGCCTTTCCAGTGCATGGTGGCTTTCGACCTCTAGAAGCCACTGATGGTTTCCCTAAGAAATACACTGTTAGGTTCTATGGGGGGAAAATAGCACCCATCTTAGTCCCACGCCTCTGTTCTTTCTCCTGTTCTCACCTTGCCGATGCTCTTGTGTTTCTTTGTACTTTACCCTGTGGTTGGTTGAATCAAGCACCAAAGGGTGAATTTAATTTGGAACAAAACTCTGTCTCGATCGAACTGCCTTGACTCATGCTCACACACAGCAACCTGCAATTCCCCGAGGCTGTGACTCACCCAGCGCCCATCACAGGCTCTAAACATTAAGTCCATCCTCAGCATCTCTCACGGCTAACCTAACTACCACACGAAGCAGGGGAGGGACCCAAGAGTGGGCCAGGGAGCAGCGGCTTTCCCCCTGGTGTAATCAAAGTGAGTGCATGGATATCGCTTGACTAGCAGCTGCGGTATTAATTTTCCTTTTTGGTTGCTTGACTCACAGCAAGAATCATGTCAAGGCAGCAGTGAAGCAATTAAATTGATTTTAATCTTTGTCAGGGAAGATAACATGCCTCTTTCTCTTCTCATTTAAATAATTAAAGTTTCAGTAGGTATTATTTCTGGCTTTAAAGAAATTGGTATCTTAATGTAATAGAATCCTTGTAATTATATACTTAATGGTTCTTAATAAGTTAATCATGGTTTTTCATTTACCGTGTATTTTTTTTTTACTTACTAAAGTTTTATTTGTTATCGTGTCTACACTTTCATGCATATGGGGGAAAACACAAAGAATGATGGATATAAAACAGTCCTGTCATTTATTACGATTACACCTTTCAACAGCTAGTTCCTTTTCCTCTCCAGGTGTCCTGGTCTTAAGTTTGCAGTAAAAAGTTTTATATTTCAGTGTATTTCTTTTAAAAAGAAATCTATTTATTTTAATAAACATTGTGTTTATTTTCATGTTGTTGAGTCCTTGGCTTTGATAAAAATGACATGTATAATTGTATTGTATGGAAATATCATTAAAGTCCTAGAGAAATCTTTTATGCATTTATTTACTTTTTACAACATTTACAAATGGGACAAAGAAATGGAAGGACCTGGAAAAATTATATTAAATGAAGTAAGTCAGGCTGAGAGATATAGGACATATATGTTTTCTCAGGTGTAGAGGTTAGATCTAACTTATAAGTATATATGTAAACATTTACAGGCCCATATCCATGTTTACACAAATGTAAGAACTGAAGTATGGTGTAATTCCAATGGTGTAATTCCTTTGAACAACTAACTTACAGTTTAACAAAATGAATATCAGGAAACTGGAGCTTGAGGTATGTATGTTGTGGGGTGTCAAGGGAGGAGGGTAGAGAAATGAGAGGAAGGGTGAGAGAATGCAGTCACACTATTCAAGGTGCATGTGTAAAACTGAAATGAGGAAGATCGAGGGGATGGGTGGGATCGGGAGCCGCAGGGGAAAATGATGGAGGGGGTGACATGGACCAAGATGCATTGTACTCACAAACTGATGCGTCAAATTGTAATCCCTTGGTACAGTTACTTAAAGACAATAAAACCATAATGAACAATTAAAGAGTGCAAAACATTTTCTCTTTTGATATTCAAATTGTATGTAGTTATTTTACTCCTTACGTTGACTCCAACATGGTGAGACATATTGTGTACATTTCAAAGATTGGGGAATAGGGCACATGGAGAGGCTTCCTCATTAGATATTGAATTTCAGCTGTGATGGGTGTATAGGTTTTAGAATACTAGACACTGAACCCTTTAATGATCATGAAACAAATAATGGGTTACTTGATTAACTGATGAATTATAAAGGGTGCAAAGAAATGGAAGGACCTCGAAAAATTATGTTGAGTGAAGTGGATTAATCAATTATTTGATGAATTGATATATCAGTTATTTGATTTGTTATAGTGTGTAAAAACAGAAGCCCTGCTATCTTAGATGGTAGTTTTCCATCTGGACTCTTCAGGGTGCTGAATGCTGACTGAGAGGAGAGTTTTCAATCTTACACCAGTACCATGGCCCTAGACCAGAAATACTGAGCTTAGACAGAGGCAAAACTAGCATCCTGGAGTAGGTCTCTTTACCCAAGACTTGCTGGGGGTGTGGGGGCTTCACTCTTCTGTATAAATGAACTGATAATTGAATTGTTGAATTAGTGAGTTGAGAAGAAGGCTGGTATTTTCTCCTGTCCTGAATATTGCAGAATGTCACTGCACCTGGGTAAACAGATGACAGAACAATATTCTTCCTTTTGGCATGAACTGTAAGGACCAAACTGTTCCATGCTGCCTGCCTTGCTTAGTGTTTCTTATGCTTGCCCACCTTGTACAACTCTACATGGTTTGAAAATCTGCATAACACTATCAACATCTGAAATGAACCTGGAAGTAGAGACAGAACATATTATGTCTTGGTGATAGAAAGAATTATCACCAATACTTTAGGGTGTAAGAACCTGGAAATGAATTGTATGTCTATTCTTTTCAGGTTTTTTTTGTTGTTGTTGGTGGTGGTGGTTATTATAGAAGAACATATGTGTGACTTTTTTTTTAGTATAGTGATCTTTAGTCACTTTAGTTTTTTCTGTGTGTGTGTGTGTGTGTGTGTGTGTGTGTGTGTGCCAGTAGCAGAGCTTAAATTTAGCATCCCATTCTTGTTTCACTTTCTTGCTCAGAGCTGGTTTTCTATCACTTGAGCCACGCCTCCAGTCCAGCATTTTGCTGGTTAATTGGAGATTTAGTCTTATAGATGTTTCTACCTGGGCTGATTTTGAACCACAGTCCTCCCAATATCAGCCTCCTGAGTAGCTAGGATCACAGGCATGAAGCATCAGTGCCAGGCTCTCATTTTATGTTAGAACTGCGGATCCCTACATAATTGGCCACATTGAAGCAGCATTCTTCAGAAAGATAGGATATTGACAAGGACATCAACTCATGGGAGCGAGTCAGTGGTGGTGGGGTGGGTGAGCTGTCTAAGGCAGGAGGCAGGCACACCACAGGATTTTTTTCATAGCTGTTCAGCTCCTGCTTTCCAGGGGGTATCATGGAGATACATGGCTGACCACGCCTTCTCTCTGCCCCATTGGAGCTGTAAGTATTTTTATGTCTTCCCTATTTAATCCTGACACAAATGCCATAAATTAGGTAAGATCTTACCAACTGAAAGTTACCAGGGATGAGATTGGGGAAGTCTACAAGAGGTAAGGGTGCACAATTAGTTCTAGGTAAGCTGGGATGCCCATCCAGCCTTTGACCTTTGGCTGGTTCATGAGAAGGTGGTAGTTTTTCCTTCCTCCTCAGGCCAGGCCAGCACAATGTTTTTAACATTGTTGTCGTCATCATCATCATCATCATCATCATCATCATCATCATCATCATCATCATCATCATCATCATCATCACATGGCCAAAGGTGGAGGACTGGGAGAAATGCAGGCAGTCACTTCTCTTCCCTTCTCTCTACTAACAGTGAAAATGTGGAAACTTCCTGCAAGGTGAGCTAGCAGGTGTGAAATGCCATGAAAGGTGGCATGCGCATAATAAAGTCAAATAAAGGAGTTCCGTGTATTTGCAGAGCAAATTTGTCCTAGCCTGTCCTAATGGTGGCTTTAAAGCAGTATATTTAAACACAAACAGTTGAAGAAATTTACTCATCTTGCAAATGAGTTTTCTGCTAACAGCCACCCACTTCCTCTAGAACACCGACCACAGTGTATATTTATCACATGGTTCCAACCCAATTGGAGATCTGTCTATCTTGCCCCTAGTGCCTAGCAATGCTGGGCTGAAGGATTCATTCATCAGCTTCACAAATATTCATTAAGAAGATGCAATATTACAGGCACTTCTCCAGGTATTTAGGATACAGTCCTGAAGAAGAGAGACACGATTTTTCTCAAATGCATCTTGTATTCCGGAATGTTCTACTAAACAATAAACAAACAGCTAAGATGAGTCTTCTGAAGCAAATTGAACGTGGCATGTGATAAAAGACGAGACAGAAGATTTGGAGGGTGAAGGAGGCCTCTAAGGAAGGGACACTGGAAATGATATTTGCATGGCAAGATTCAAGTGCGTAGGGGAAAGTCTTGTTGTGCTTTGCCCTGTAGGAGGGCTCCCACCTGAAGGGGTGAGGCCAGAGGTATGAGGGTTAGTGGAAAGTTTCTGAGGCATGCCAAATGCTGAGGCTGGAGGCGGGGCTGTGAAAAATACCATGCTGTAGGGGTTCTCCAAAACTTCATCCAAGCGAAAAATCTCTGTGCCTCAAAGGACACAATCAGAAAGTGAAGTGACAATCAACCCATAGAATGGGAGAAAGCATCAGCAAATCATATATCTGATAAGGATCTTGAGTAGGTGTTATGTGGAGAACTCAAGATATTCAATAGCAAAGGGATAATTTAACCCGATTTAAGAATGGGCCAAGGATCTGAATAGACATTGCTTCAAAGAAGAGTTGTAGATAGCTAATAAACAAATGGAAAGATTTTTCTCTGTCATTGGTGATCAGAGGGATGCCAATAAAATTAAAAACAACACCACAAGATACCCTTTTATATTCACTGGGAAGTTATGTCTCTAAACAACAACAACAACAACAAAAGATAATAACCAGAGTTGGTAACGATGTGAAGAAATTGGTATCCTTGCATACTTTTGGTGATGTAGATGAAAATGCTCAATGGTGCAGCTTCTTTGGTTGTTTTTAATGAAGATTCATTAAATATAGAATGACCATGTCCCCATTGATTATAACTTTATTTATACACTTAGAAATGAGAGTACATGTTCACACTAAAACTTGTACTCAAATGTGTACAGTGGCATTATTCATAATAGCCAAAAGATTCACCCAGATGTTCATCAGTTGATAAACACGTTGTGGTATGTCTATACAGTGGAATTGGCCATAAAAAGGAGGGCAGTACTAGCATCGTGGATGAACCTTGAACACCCTGTGAAATAACCAATCCTCTTATGTCAGACCAGTTCTGTCAGTTCCAGAATAGGAAAATCCACACAGAGAGGTTGATGGGTGAGAGTTGATGGGTGATGCATTGTGGGAAAATAGTTGATAGTCAAAGCACACAATGTTTCTCCTCTAGGGAATTAAAAATGTTCCAATATTGGTTATGGAGACTTTTGGATATATCTGAATATGCTAAATCCAACTGAAGGTACATGATTTGGGTACAATGTATGGTATGTAAATTATACTTCAATAAAATTGTTGACTGAAAGACACTAGGAATGTTCCAAGGCATAGAAGTACATTTCACAATGCTTGAGAGTTTCAGGCTCTGCAGATAAAATATACTGTGTCCAGATTAGAATATCTTTGTGTCCTGAGGAGAATCATCAATGAAACTATTCTGAGAATTCAAAGTTTTCTTTCCAAAAATACTGGAAAGGAACAATACCTTTGAACACCACAGGAAACCCATAAGTATCTCATTTGCACCACTGCATGATAAAAGCAGCGTGCTTTTTCTACTCATTAGTGACAGTCAAAAAATACCTTCTAGCTCTTTACTTGCTAATCAGGATTATTTACATTTGCTCTTTGCATTTTTGAGTAGATGCTTCATAGTTGTCTTCATAGTTCTGGTCCACTGGAACTGTATTTGGGAAGCAGACAAGTCGGCTATTCATAGATACAGTGGGGAAAGATGTGAAATATGTGTAGGAATTCATTTAATGAGGGCATTAGGACAGGGCAGATTTCCAAGTGAGTCTAAGATTCAGACTCTATTTCAGGCTTTAGTATGGCATGGAGCTAAGCATTGTATTCTACCAGTAGTAGCAAGCTCTTGGTCTTGCAGGTGTAGGGGTAACTTGTAGGGGTAATTACAAAAACATTTTTTTTCCCCTAGAGAGTCTCACTATGTGGGCCAGGCTGGCCTCAAACTTGCAAACTTCCCATCTCAGGTGGGATCGTAGTCATCAACCATTTTCCTCAGCTCAGGCAAATACTAAGACTTTTGTTGTTATTATTACTATTATCAATTTGGTTTTGGTCATGAAGCTTGAATTCAGGGCCTGGGCGCTGTCCCTGAGCTCTTTTGCTCAAGGCAAAAGATAAGAGTCTTGTGGACTTTCCTGCCTGGGGTGGCTTTGAACCATAACCCTCAGATCTCAGTCTCCTGAGCAACTTGGATTACAGGTGTGAGCCACCGGTGCCTGGCTTATTTTTTGTTGTTATTTTTTAAGGTGCTGTACAGAGGGGTTAGTGTTTCGTAAGTCAGGTAGTGAGTATATTTCTTTTTAGGTAATGTCACACCTTCCTTCTCCCTGTTTCCTCATCCTGTCTCTGCCCACAAATTGTACAGTATATAGAAAAAATCTCATTCCTCTTTGTACTCATTTTTGTGTGTGTGCATGTGTAGGGGTATATGTGTATCCATATGTGAGATGCTGGGATTGAATTCAGAGTCTCACCATTGCTAATTATGAGTCATGCCTCCAGCCCTTTTTGTAAGTGATCATTTCCAAAGTAGGGTTTAGTTAGTTTCTACCCAGACTAGCCTGGGCCTAGCCTACTTGTCTTCCCCAGTCCCTGGGGATAATGCACCTGCACCTGTGCTCAGTACTGTTTCTTCAGCTTCTTTTTTCTCAGATAGCTGGAACCACCCTCTACAGTACCATCTCCCGGGTATCCAAGATTACAGACTTGAGTCAGCTTTCTTCTCTTCACTGTATGTTAGTGCTTTTGTATCTGTATGGAGAAATTTTTTTCAATTAAGTTTTTTATTGTGAAAATACTGTACAAAGGGGTTACAGTTACATGTATGGAGAATTTTTTAAATTGGATTTTAATGAATGGATCACTTGTGCTCGAGAACAAGGTCAAGAGAAAAATTTCAGGGATGGAGACCAATAAAACCAAACACATGGTACATGGCATTTGACACCTGTAGGTCTGACTAACCCAGAAAGTTAGCTTATAAGTGTAATGCTGTATGAACCAGAGAGTCTCAGCTGCCATTAGGAAGCCCCGGACTAGGACGGTATTATTGTACAGTGGTACAGAAAGGAAATGGAAGGTAAGTCTTTTGTTTATTATGTTAGCCTGTTCTAAGGAATCTTTCAAGTTCACTTGAATGAGCTTGGTTGGCATCGCTCAATAGTTCAGTTGCCTTTGCCACAGGATGCCAGAGCTTTCCAACTTCTCCCACTCTCATTAGATGGCAAAGGGTCCAGGAGTTAAAATTCACATATCACTCAGGAGGATCAAATCTGTTTGCTCCCTTTTCTCTTCCTCCATAGGGCTCCACGACGAGGTACCACTGCCTGTGTGTGAGGTCTTTTCTGAGGAAGCGTAGAGTGTGTATGTAGGTAGGAACATGTAACTGCGATTTCCCTCACTCTCTCCCTAACCCTTCCTCTTTCCCGCCACCTAACAGAGCAGGATCCACTTCCTCCAGACTTCTCTCTGTCCAGTCGGGTCAGACGGATGAGTATTAAATGTCCAAATATACTAAATGTGTCTTGGAATGCATGAGATAGGCTTTGAAGTCCCAAGCATGGGGTATTGATGCTATATATCCACCATACAGATGGCTCTTAGCATGTTACAGCTCAATTTTCTGCTTAAAAGGGTGCCGCTTACAAACCAGCAAGTACTGCAAGTGACTAATTAGCCAAATTAATGAGGGCTTGTTTACTTGAAGTCCCCAGTGCCCTTGGAATTTGGGATGTTTCCTTATTACAATCTGCAAGTGGTTTCCTCCAATTAGTTTTAACATACAGCTCTTTCCTCTTCTTAGTCATATGTCATATCCTAATACTTTTGGAGGGTTTTGTAAGAATTTACTCATTAATTCACACAGGGAGCTACTGGAAGGCTAAAACAGAAAAATGACAGTGTTTTAGTCTGTCTTGGTCAACACTCATTTTGGCACACTTTACAAATTGTAATCTGTAGATATGGATGAAAATTGCTAAAAAGCAAGTATCAAAACCCATTCTGAGAAAAAAGACAGAGGAATTAATAGAGGAATTACTCTTTGCTACAGAATGAGTGATAAGGTAAGAAAAGTTAATCCTCTTATTTCTGGTCCCTGGTGGGAACATATCTTGTTGAAGACATGTCCAGATCTAAACCAGCATAAGGAAGGAAATGACTAAAAGACAAATACAAAGAAAGGAATATTGTAAAAGGCAAGTGAAAAGTGTTTCATTACATACAAGGAATCGTTAGGTTAAATTCACAGCTAATTATTTAATCAGAAGATTTAGAGGCCAGACATCAGTGGATGATAACTTTAAAGTTCTAGTAGGAAAAAAATGTGTCAACCAAGAATTCTGTCTGATGAAACCACACTTGGAAAAATAAGTGAGAACTTAAGACAGTCTCATACAAGAGTTCATTACCAGTGGATCTACTCGATAGGAAATGTTAAAAGGAATCCTTTAGGTTTGAATAAAAGGAAATTCATCAAGGAAATAAAGAACTCTTTGTTAGCTGTGATACATCTACATTGGAGGAGGCACAATATTAACATTGAAGTGACAAGGAAAGATAGGAACAGAGTCTTCGTAGGCTCTTGAAGCCTAGTTGGTATCAATTACAGCTCTATAATTTTAAATTTAGCATATTAATTATAATCCTTTTCTGGTACCCAGAGGCTTGTACCTGTTAATCCTAGGTACTTAGAAAACTGAGAACTGGAGGACTGTGGTTCAAAGCCAACTTGAGCCGAAAAAGACTTCGAAATATCCAGTTAGACTGCAAGGGTGGATCAAATGATAGAAGTGTTAGCTGAACAGGCAGGAAATGTGAGGCCTTGAATTTAAACCTCAATGCCACAAAAATATAATCTTTGTAATAAGTGCTAAGAAAAACGCTTAAGATATACCAAAAAAGGAAATAGGACTAGAAAAAAAATGGATGTGAATTGGAGGATTTAAGGAGCACGAAGATATAATAAACATAGAAAACAAATAACAAAATGATCGAAGTACTTATTTTTCCTGATTAAAGACTTTGATGTAAACAAGTTAAACTTACCAATTAAAGGAGAGATTTCAGGACAGATTAAACAAGTCATTCTCTACTGGGTGTCTGTGGCTCACACCTGTAATCCTAGCTACTCAGGAGACCGAGCTAGAAGGATAGCGGTTCAAAGCCAGCTGAGGCAGAAGAGAGTTCCTGTGAGACTCTTAACTCTAATTAACTACTAAATAAACCAGAAGGGGAGCCATGGCTCAAAGTGGTAGAGTGCTAGCCTGAGCAAAAATGCTCGGGGACAGCACCCAGTCCCAGTCCACCACAACCAACAAAAGTCATCTTCCTATATGCCGAGTACCTAGAAGGCTAAAATGAGGTGTACAGCTAGGAGCAATGCCTGGATGGTATGAGCATGTCCAGGCTGTACAGGAGAGACTGGCATTGCGTCAGTAATTAAGATCGAATTCATACCAAATTATGGGTTCCACCACTTTTGCTTCAGACTTCACGACGTTCACAATTCTACCTCTGTATTTTGACAAAAGCCAATTTCATACTTTAGGTTAAATGTCTGTCATCTTTGTCTCTTCTATGCTGCTCTAACAGGAATAGCCAAAGCTGGGTAGTTTATAAAGAACAGAAATTTGTTCTCCCACAGTTCTGGAGAGTGGGAAGTCTGAATGCAAGGTGCTGGCCCCTGCCGAAGGATTGCTGTGTCTTTACCTGGCAGAAGTAAGAAGAACCACAAAGGGGACAAATTGTATCCTCAAGCCCTTTTTAAAACAGAGACAGTAATCCATTTATGCCTGTTTGGCCCTCAAGACCTGAAAAGCCCCTCCCTCTGCATTGGTCCTCCTTCTGACACATCATACTGAGAATTCCGATCCAATATGAACTTTGAGGGGGAACACATCCAAGTATCCTCAGGAACACCCAAGGTTTGAGTAAGGAGATCAATATCGACTGATCCTGTGCTATTTATCAAGACAGTAGAGGACTGACTCTGAAGGCACTTGAGAGATGGATGCTGCTGCTGTAGCCATCACAGGCCCAGAGGGCCAGGGCCTGGAAGGCAGAATGAGAGGCATTTGAGATGAAGGTAAGCACGGTTGTTTAGCATGGCCTAATGCTCTCCTCCACGTACGTGTTCAGCACAGCCATGCCACATTCAGCACCCCACTTCTAGGTAAAGCAATGGCTGCTCCTCCACATGGCATAGGGGATACATCTCAGTGCATCTGCATGCTCCACTGGTGCTTCTGGTACACAGGCTGGATGAGAGTTCATGATCCTCCTGCTTCAGCCTCCTGAGTGCTGGGATTACAGGTATATACCACCATGTCCAGTTCAGATTATTTTTTTTTAAATTAATTTAACATTTTGGATTTCTGGCCTCTCATTTCATAAACTCTGATTCATTAGGTTTGGTTGTGCAATGCCAGAATATGATTTTAAATAATCATTGGTGGGGTATTTTGATGGAGATAATCCAAGAAAAAAATGTGCCTGCTATGACTTTGGTTGGGTTTGTTCTAGAATATCAAGTTGAGCTTCACATTTCTCAGCAGGGCAGAGGGGCACCCTGATCTCAAGTTCTTTTGCCAGAATGGCATCAGGAATGGCTAGAGTAACAGGAGGACTAATTAGGGGTGTTTACCATGTTTAAAGACTCTAAATGCGCTTAATCCTTAAAGCTGGCTCAGCAACAACTGTTGGGAAATGTGGCAATGCTATACAAATATTTGAACAGCATAAACATCAAAGATGGAGAGGAATTACTTAGCTTGTTAAAAGACAGGATAGTTCAGAGGAGCTAAAAATGACCTCTTACTAGGTTTAGTCCACTGACAGTATAGTGATTAAGTTTCAGAGTAGACTCTTTAACAGATGTTATAAATCAATAGTCACAAACGTGCAAACCATTACATCAACAAGTGAGTCTATTCACTCTTGTTTAATGGCCAGTGAAGGATTGTTCCACGTGTATGCTGTTCTCCAATTTCCTTAGGTAGCACCTACCTAGATTTCTTTTTCCTCTAATTTTTCTCTTACTTGGCCTCGGCCATTTTATTGGCCATATGCTTTGTCCAGCCAGCCCTGATTTTTCAAGCTGGCATTGGCTGTTTTTCCTTTTGCCTTTCATTTAGCAAAAGAGTTTTTTAAGTTCCTTTTTTAAGTGTCTGTTGAGGAATGGCATGATACCTGAAATTGTATTATGACAAACAGTCTCTGTCCTTAAAGAATTCATGTTCCAGAATACTATAAGTAGTTACCTTCTCCTAGTGATCCCAACTAGATAGGCTGTTGCATTTGTCCTAACAAGGAGAATATGGTGGAATTTGGTTGTGAGTTAATACTACAAGAGAGGCATTAGGGACAAATATCATTGTGATGGAAGTTTGAGCTTACCAGACTCCTGATCTTGCTTGATTCATCCCTTTTGCTGCTTTTTATTATGAACTTGGCTAAATTTGTACCATTCAGTCTAGTAGATGATCCCTTTATTCTCTGTACATCTGTGAGCAGCCATCAAATAAACAGGCTGAGCCATTTCCTCCCTGTGCTGTGTTGCTACTCTCAGAGCATGGCAGCTGTTGGATGAATGGAGATGACTCCCAGGTAAAGTAAAAAGAAGAAAATACTCATCCAGTTTCTAAAGTTAGCACCATGTCTCAGCCAAAAATATTTAAAAAGAACCATTCTTCTCCCTCTACCATTTAAACTAATTTAGACTTGAACTGATCAGCACCAGACAAACAACATCAGTGTCGGACTACTGGACTTATATACCTAGCTCCTGCTCCTTGAGTTCTCTTTGGGTCCTTCTGGTGGAGAGGTTTTTGTGCTGCTTACTACCTGAGATCCAGTTAGACCCTAGAGCTTGAGATTGGGGACTGAATCTTCTATTCTAGGCCAGCACTCAGGCCCTGAGTGTTTCCATGCCTCATTCCCCTTCATTTCTACTAGAACTGCACGGGTGCCCTACTCCACAGCAGGCAAGAACATAGCATTCGCCATTTAGTGCTTTGTCATCTGTGATCTTCGCATGTTTTTCTTTCCTATAGAGAGACCTGGTAACTCAGGCAACCGTTACTGGATTGCAGGGTTTTTTTCATGCATTATTAAAAATTGTTATTATAAAGGTAATGTACAGAGGGCTGACAGTTATATGTCAGTTAAAGAGTGCATTTCTTTTGGAGCAATGTCACCCCTTCTGGATTCCAGGATTTAAAAAGAAGTTCTTCAACACACATTTCCTGGGTTGAATTTCGAGTTGTGATCATCTTGATTGAATGGAAACACTCAGTCACCTTCTGTGAAGAGCATACATGCAGATGTTTTGGGGTGTGATGAATGACTCATGGTCAGCTCTCCTACTGTATCTTCTCTAAATACTGTTCATCAACTGCCGGCTACTTATAGTACTAAATGGAGCCAGGGGAATCAATGTCTTACCATGGCTGCAAGCCATTGGTAGATACCCACTGAATACCTGACTTGCGATGAATGGTACATGTAAAATACACACCAAATTTCAAACTCTTGATAGGAAAAAAGGAATGATAAACATATCAGTGATACCTTTCAGATTCATTTCATGCTGAGGTGGGAGTATTGCAGCAAACACTGGTTTAAGACGCAACAGGGAAACTTAAGCTCGCTCTCTGTGGCTACCAGAAGATGTGAAATTATGTCCAGGCTCACAGGCATTTCCAGTGGGAAGTGCTGGGCTTGAACACAAAAGTATATCTAAAAACACGTACTTCTAATTAAGTACACATTATATTTCTACAGGTCTTTTATTTGTACTTTTGGAGATGTGTATATTTGCCATTTGCACTGACTTAGAATCGAACTGTAACTTTCTGCTTCAAAATATCTGCCTTGTTGCACCCAGGCCTAATCATTTTTCTGCTCCAGCCATGTTGCTCTAGGAGCAATATGGTACAATAAAGAGCAATGGGAGCTAATAACTTGGATATGGAAAATAGTTATATCTTTGTTATGGGAACCACAAGACACCTATACAGTTTCTCTACACCCACAAATCCTTTTTCTAATGATGTTTTTTGCACTTATTTGGCATGCTTTTATTATTATTAATACAATGGTGAAAGCTTCATATACATATATATATCTCCGGGTAAAAGCATATATTTTGATAATCAAGCCTATAAATCTGTAACTGCTCAGAGAGAGCCAATTAACTCCCCTTCTTTAGAACTTCAGTAGATCATGTGATGCAAAAGAAGGTGGACCACATTCTTCTCATGGTGCTTTTGGTTGAGTGACAGAGCCACAAGAGCCTTGGAAACTAGTGGAGGGGTACACGTGTTTCTGTGAGACAAAAATGCTCCCGTTAGCTCTAATAAAATGTTTTTCTTTCAGAAAGTGTCTTCTTCATGGGTTCTGTCAGAGGTACTTAGCACACATATGCAGACATGAGTTCAACGTCACACATTAGTGAGTCCTTTATACTACAGATAACCCAAACCCAATCACTGATAATGGAAGACTTTTTCTTACATAGATAATCTGGAAATTTACATTTTAAATGATTCTAATCACATTTCACACCTATCCTGTGATATTACTTTTTTTTTTGCCTATAGCACTAAACTACTGTTGTTGTTGTTGCTGTTGCTGTTGCTTTTGTTCGTGTGTGTGTGTGTGTGTGTGTGTGTGTGTGAGAGAGAGAGAGAGAGAGAGAGAGAGAATGAGAGAGAGAGAGAGAGAGAGAGAGATTGAGAGAGAGAGAGAGAGAGATACCACAGTCTTTGGGTACTGGTGGCTTAGGCCTGTAATCCCATCTACTCAGGAAGCTGAGATTTTAGGATTAGGATTCAAAGCCAGCTCAGGCAGGAAACTCCATGAGACTGTTAGCTCCAATTAACCAGCAAAAAAAAAAAAAAAAAACTGGAAGTGGGTCTGTAGCTCAAATGGTGGAGTTCTAGCCTTGAGAAAAATAAATAAATTTTAAAAAAGCTCAGGGGCAGTGCCCAGGCCCTGAGTTCAAACCTCAGGACATCCCTCCCCTCTCCCCCCCTGCGCCCCCTGCACTCACACACACACACACACACACACACACACACACACACACACACACACAATGCAGCACAGTCAGCAAGCAAAGTGGAATTGATACTAGTGGTCATTTTATTTTTATTTTTTTATTTTTATTTTTTTATTGTGAACATACTGTACAGAGGGGTTACAATTACATGGGCAAGATAGGTCATTTTATTTTTATTTAATTTTTAATATTTTTATCTTTTGGAAAAATGTTTTAGTAGTTTATTGCTATCTAGGTGTATTGAACTAGTATAACTAGAGAAAGATACACCCTATAAAGGTTAGAAAGTCACATTTTGTGAATACATGAATTCTAGTTTATTTGTGATGTGTGTGTGTGTGTGTGTGTGTGTGTGTGTGTGTGTGTGTGTGTGTATGTGTGTTATGTTTTTGTATAGTACCTGGACATTTGTCAGGATGTTGGCTTGACTAAATTAAAAGTGTTCTCATGATTCTGCTGTTAAAAGATAGTGTGATTGCTTTTGGATTCTTCTGTGCTTATAATGAGAAGCTTCTGGATTGCTTAGACATACTTTAAACATCTGACAAACATATGAAACAACATTCATATTTGTACGCTTCGCACTCAATATTGTTTCTTGCCTCCCTATCTCCTCCACAAAATATTGCAGATTTCAATTTCTGTTTGAGTCATTCCTCATTGCCCTGAACGTAGCTGGATAAGAATGATGACCTAAGAGTGATTTCACCAAGCAAACACCTGCTAGTCTGACATGTGGGTTCTAATCCTGTCAAATGTGGTTCCTGGTGTTACCAGGTGGATGAAATGAAGAGTATGAGCCTGATCAGTAGAATCCTGGGGTTCCTGACTGAAGGGTCCATCACTGGCTCCATCTCAGCTCTAGAGCTTTGTGAGAAGTGTCCTTCTTCATGACTTAATTATCACGGATGTAGATCCAGAGTCAGTAGGAGGTTGGGTACTTTACCGGCAGTCACAGGAGTCTCCTGGTTAATTTGTACCCATTTCATTGGCCTCTGACTGAGCTAGAAATTCCCAGGGTCAAGGATGTACTTCCTTCTTTTTCCCCATATCTGAAGAGAAGGCTGTCACTTCAAGGGGCACTGCTTTTACCTTTGGTTCACTCTATGCCTGAGAATAAGGTTAGAATTATGCACAGAGAAAGAGTTTTTTTTGGGGGGGTTGATGATGGTGCAGGATTTTAATGTGATCAACAAAACATCATTAGGAATGAATTTGGCAAAAATTACACCCTCCTCAAATATCACTGAATCTAGATTTAACTATGTGTTTTCAGTGCATGTTTATAGAAGATGATTGAATATATTATTTATTTTGTATTTTATTATTTATATGTATTTTGTATTTTATTATTTTTATTTTATTTTGTTATTTTTATTTTATTGTTTATTATTATTAGTATTAGTTATTATGTATTTTCAAATCTTATTTACTTAGCCAAGGGATCTTACCTTCATTACAACAGGCAGACAACATTTTACTACTAAATTTAGAGAAGAGGGAAATTCTATTTATAATCAACTATTACTTAAAAAAAACTTTGAGATTCTGAATGGTGAAGCAGAGGAGTTTGAGGAAATTGATGTGCTTATCACAGGTGGATTAATAGTCTTCAAAATTTGTTAGGTAAACCTTTTTCAGAGGTTTCCCTACCTGCATTTGATCTGAAGCCATTTCACTTCCCTGGGGTCTTATCTTCCTGAGCAAAAGATAGAAATGATTGTTAATGACAGATAGATCAAATTCATCATTGCCTACCTCACAGTGCACACAATGAGGACTTGCTAAATGTTAAAAAGAAACAACATGCAATGTCCACATGTGCTTATACAATGTTGTGGAAAAAGGAAGCCCAAGCCATTAAGCCCTCATGGCTTCTCCAAGTGGAAGTGTATAAACAGCTGGGAACATACTTGGCTAAAATGTTCTGCAGTCAAGCAAAGTGCACAAGCCTTTACCCTCGCCAAAATGTTTTCCACCCTCCTGTGTCATTCAGCTTATTTGAATAACCAGTCTAGGGAAAGGAGACAAAAATCAGTGGGATTTTGGTTCTGTAACAGACAAAATGTTGTAGCCATACTGTTAACAACTGCTCCCACCTCCCCATGATGCTGAGTAGCTTTATTTGAAGGCAAGTTCACCAATTCTCAGTGATTAAGAAACTCTTCTCTTCTCCATTGGAAATTTGGAAAAATTCCCAAAGAAAATGAGAAGGTCATCTGATGTAGGGGAACATTTTAGGTCTATGTTCTTACTGTATGTCAAGGAGCCAGAAAAAGGGTGTTTGGCTTAACATCATCTATCAAGTAGATTTAAGCTTCCATCACGCAAAGTAAAAAAGAATTCAGAATCTTCTTTGAGAGGGAGTGAAATAATTTCACCATGTCCCCCTTGTATGATGCTCACAGGTGTGACTGTGGTCTTGATGTGTCTCTTAGCTGGAGTAGTACAGTGCACAGCTGGGTTGTGTAAGAGTTTAAATGGACATGTGAACTCTAAGCCTCTGTCTAGAGACAGACCTTAAAGACCTCTGAATCCATCCAAAGCTCATGCGGATTTATTGGTGAGTGTGCCTGGAATATATATCATATTATATAATCATGTTATATTAATAAAATATTACATTATACTCTATTATATTAAAATACATTGTATCAAATATTAAATTACATCTATATTATGTATAAAATACATAATACATATAATCAAGGTATACAGCTTCCATCAGAACTTTAAAGGAGTTCAAAGTTTCCTGAAGAATTCATCACAGAAATTACATTGTAATAGTTATTTGAAAATGTTTAGTGTCCCCAGGATTCCTTATTTGGTGCCACTCCTGGGGTTGGAACACAGGGCCTGGGTTCTGTTTTTGAGCTCAAGGCTAGCACTGTACCACTTGGGCCATAGCTTCTACCTCTGGCTTTGGGTGGTTAACTGGCGATAAGAGCGCATGGAATTTCATGTCCTGGTTAGCTTCCAACCTGCATCCTCTGATCTCAGCCTTCTTAGTAGCTAAGATTACAGGCGTGAGCCACCAGCTCTAGCCCCTAAGATTCCTTTATGGATGATTATATCAAATTGCAAAAGAATGTTTGTGACAAGTCTCGATAAAAGTTAACATCAGAGCTGGGTGCTGGTGGTTCACGCCTGTAATCCTAATTAGTCAGGGTGCTGAAATCTAAGGAGTTTAAAGTCAGCCTAGACAGGAAAGTCCATGCGATTCTTATCTCCAATTAACTATCAAAGAATAAAAAAAGCTATAAGTGGAGTTGTGGCTCAAGTGGTAGAGCACTAGCCTTGAGTTCAAGCTCTGGTATGAGCATCAAAAAAAATAAAAGAAAGAAATAAAAAAAAAAGTAACATCAGGGCCTTTATGCAGTATCTTAGACAGTGGTTAGGAAGCTGGCTGTCTAGAGTCTCAAGGGAACAGATGCAATAGAATTTAACAAAAGAAATGTAACTAGGATGGTGGCAGGTCTAGAATATGTACAGGATACATCTAATAGAGTTGAGAACATTTTGAGACCATGATACTGCCTCACCATTCAGAGTTCCATGGAAGAAGACAGGCTGGGGTTGTTTGTATCCAAAAATCTGAGAAGGCAGAACCAGAGTGAGTGGGTCTTGCAGATATGGAATGGGTTCTAAGAAATGCTCTCCTTCTGTTAGAACCATCTAGGTACAGGGCTAAGATGCCCCTCCAGAATGAATCTGCCATCTTTGGAAGTGGGTGAGCTAAGACTGGGCAATATGGTGGAAAGAATTCTTGCACACACAGATGACTTCTAGACCCATGGGCTCACTGCCAAGCCGTCATCTCTGCTTGAATATCCTGAAGGTACCTCAGAACCAAAGTATCCACATCAGACTCCAGAAATCCCTTTGTAAAGCTGGCCTTCTCTCTTTCTCTGTCTCACGGAACAACTTCCCCATCCATGGTTTCTGCATACAGACGTCTCTCTGTCTCCTTCAATGCCTATGTGTGATCCATCACCAAGTCTTGCAGCTTCATCATTCAAATATTCCCGATCTTTTCCCTCCACTCTATCCCCTGTATGAGGCTGCAAACATCTCCTTCTGGCTGAAAGCAAATGAGACAGAATCTCACCAGGCTGACAGGCACATCTGATTCTTTGCATCAGTATGGAACAGGGAGTGATCGCTGTGTTGCCAACAGGGCTGGAGTAACCTCCCTGAGGCAAGGCCCTGGCCTAGGACCTCAGGCTTTGTGGCTGGTGGGCAGTTACCAGAGGGCAGCAGATGAGAGAAAAGGTGGAGTGAGGGCTAAGTGGATGAATGAGGATGGTGGTTTGTCTATAGCTGATAGCTCACATCCTGCTCACAGGACAAATTAGGTCAGGTCTAATGACCCGGATTGATCTCCTCAGGAATGGGACCCCATCCTTACCACAAGGTCCATGCCAGTTGTGTTATTGTGCCATAGCTTTCTTTCCTCTCTTTCAGTGTGGCCACAATATTTCCTCGAACCACATTCCCTAGGTTACCAGGGAGAGAGAAACAAAGCACTTTTTGTCTATCTTGTTGCTCTGGGTAAAGAAGTTAAGGGCCTTGAATCAAGAGAAGGGTCATGCTGGCTTTGGTCACCTCATCTCTTCATAAGATCTTTTACAACCTTCCTTCTCTTCTCTCCTCTCTCTCCTCATCACTCTTCATGTTCTTCCTTCCATTCCATCTTTCATTCAGTGATCATTTCCAATAAGAGACTTAGAAAAGAACACTGACACATAAAGCTGGAATTTCATGCCTGCTTCTTTCCTACCACAAACACATTAGACTACTTGGTCCTTTTAAAATCTAACTTGTAGCCAGTCATTCAGTCCTCAGATATAATCATATAAAGCCCTTTCTTAATACAGAACTCTTCCTCAACCCAATTTGAATTCACTTGCACAAAGCATAGTGGAATGAGCTCAGAAACTGGACAAAAATTAGCGTAATGGGGGTAGACAATGCCTTTGCGTATGGATTATGACTTATACATTTCAGTTTTTCTGATGGACTTCATTTTAACTAGCTGAGAAAAATATCATCTGCCAAAGATGGTTACCAGTGCACAGAGTCAACCGAGACCAAGCCAGTGTTCAGTAATTACAGCCTTGCAGATTCCAGAAGCTTCCATTTCCCCCCAGACTGAGCGGTCTCTTGTCCCCATTTGTAACATTGTTCATTATATTCAATGTACTTCTATCACTCTGGGTCTTTCAAAGGTATTCTGGGGGCTATCTGGCTGTAGGATATGGATAATGAAATAGTTAGATGTGACTTGTATTATAATCACCTCACCTAACCTCCATTTAGTTTGAAAAGTAGACTTAATAAAAGCAGGAGTGAAAGGCACTTTATGTTTTTAATAAGGAGTCTCATATGGCATTACCTGCTGTTTTTCATTGTGTGTCTCATCTCATGATTTTCCTTTGAGATCCATGACAGGAGAAAGGGAAGCACATCTCTTAATCTTAAAGCACTTTAAGAATCTATTGCCGTAATCTACCAAAACCGATCAATAATTTCAAGCTAACAGGACTGATTTCCAAAGGATGTATGTATAGTCTAAGGCAACCGAAGGCCATATCTTATGTCCAAGAAACTAGCTGATTCCACTGTATAATAATTTAATGTTCTGTTTGCAAAAGGTAATTATAAAACCCTCATTCCATCTCCTGCTCTGATGGGCTCAGGATGAATTTAAAATGGATTAAGGGGAAATGGATAAGACGTTCTGTATTGCTGAACTCTGTCCGGTGTCATGATATGCAAACAGTGAGCTGAACGCTAAAACTACTAAACACGCACTGAAGAGATGACAGGGCTCAGACGCAGGGACGTCTGGACCTGCCAAAGAAAAGGGCTCCTAAAAATAGTGCTCACAATTTACAGGAGAGAAAAATCCGACTGGGGTGTAAAAATCTTTGAAGGCAGAACGGCTTGGTGCTGGATGCGATAAACATATTCATGATGTGTTGGGTGGAGAGCTATCTATTTTCTGTGCATGAATCTGAAATAAGGAAAGGCCAGTGGTACCTATGGACTGCTAATATGGAATAAATATCATACTGGGAATCAGAAGGAGAGGCTACACCACGAATTAGCTCCCGTGACTTTTTGGAAGGCCTTAGCTATAATCTGGGCAAATGGGTTCGTCAAACTGAGGATAGATATGAGACCTAAAATATAAACATATATGAGACCCATACAGGATTATGTATATGTGTGTATATAATAAGTATGGGGCATGAATATGGGAGCTGTCACAGGAAAGCCTGATTGAACAAATGAAGATGCTATTAGCAACAACAAAAAGAATACTAGGAGATTGAAACATGTCTTATCTAGGGTGTAAGTGCTAGTCGGAAGAGGGTAGATGAACAAAGAGGGGTAGGGAGGGAAAATATAGTGTACAGGTGTGAACATGAAACAAGACTCTTTATGAGATGGGTTTGGAAAGGGGGAGGAAGGCAAATAATGGGGAACACTGCCAATCAAGACTCACTGCACGTTAAAATGAAAGCCACCTTGATGATAATAAGAACAGAAGAAATAAAGAATAATGAATACAATAAACAAATAAACATAGATACAGACATGAATAGGCCCCTGAGAATGGCCTCCATCTTCTAAAAGTTGAGAACAATGTGAATATTCAAAATTTTGCCCAATCTTAGCCTAATGATGATGTAAAACTGTTGAAATATGGAGACTACATTTTTGTGATCCCTAAAGATATCTGACACACTTAAAAATTTCTTTGAGATATTTTAAAGCAAAAAAAGCAGCATGTTCTCATTACTGTAAGTCGAATCACACAGTGATGTATAGTTGTGTGTGTGTGTGTGTGTGTGTGTGTGTGTGTGTGTGTGTGTGTGTGTGCGCCTATCAATTGCTAAGCAAGCATTTTACCACTTCATCTATGCTCCTTGTTCTCAGACAGAAGCAAAAGTGTTTATCATCAAAAATGTATCTTCCATCTTCCTGAGACAACCAGGAACAATGTCCAGTGATGTATTTATTATGCCATTGTTTTTATTATGCCTTTAATGCATGCTTATATGCAGATTTTTCTTTAAATCTCATATTTTTTCATTTGGTGATATATCATGAAGATGAATCGTGTTGCCTACTGTTGGAGGCAAGCCATGGTTCACTGGCCCAAATCTAACCATGTTAAATATACTAGCTCTGGCTGTTTCACCCTGCAAACGCAGAGTTGAGCAGTTGCCACACAAATTTTTGATCACATTCAAAATAACTTCCTATTTGACCTTTTAGAGAGGAAAAAAAAGCTTGTCAATCCTTTTCAAGATGAGTTGCTCTATCTCCTTGATTTAAAAAGTTACATAAGATTCCATAAAATGGTCATGTATCATTAGTTCAACTTGCTTAGCTCAGCCAATTACAAAGCCAAGGGCCTTTATTTATCTTAAAGTTTACAAGTCAGGATTCATTGAAGATACTTGCACATGGATGTTGGTGGTTTCCCTATTCACCTTAGCCAACTTATGGATACAGCCCAGATGCCCTACAGTTGATGAATAGATCAAGACACAAACACAAGCACACGCACACACACCACAACACATGAATGTTTTTTCTATAGTATGGGATATGTCTGGTGTAGTTAGTGTTGCTGGAAGAGGGAAGTCAAGGTGGGATAGAAGAATTAGAGAGAGAGAGGAATGGTGGGCAAATGTAGCCATCATAGCCAGTGTCTGTATGTGAAAATGGAACCAGGTAACTTGAGGGGATGGGTGGGGTTGGGGTGGGGGAGAATGATGGAAGGGATGACACTGTTCATGATGCATGGAGCTCAGACATTGATATATTGAATTGAGATTTCTTTGCATAACACCTTAAAGATCACAATAAGAATGGAAGCCATAAAATAAATCTGAAGAAAATAATTAGGGCCTGTCCTGTCCGATCCAGGGACAAAGACGATTTGCTCAATTATCTGTCTCTCTTTGGCTCTTGTTTCAGCTTTTTTTCTTTCTCTGTAAACTTCATTCCCAGGCATCTTTTCTCTTTGACCAAATGGCCATCATTAGTTCCACAAGTTTCATTCTATAGCATTAAGAGAGTCTTTGAATTTTTCTCCCAGTAGGTTCAGCAGAGGTGGAAGTCATTGTTCACCCTTTGGTGACCCAGTCATGGTGGCCGGAGGGTGACTATTCTCCTGACAATGCTGAGGTTAACTGCTTCCCTCTGGGTCCTCATTAATCTTGTCCACAACTCAGAGGTAAGCACTACGATTTTTCCTTCTTCTAGATTAGGAACTGGAAGAACCGACAGGTTACCTACCTTGTCCAGTGACACCAAGCCTGAGACCAGACTTAGCAATGTGTTTGGGTTGATGTGAAGAATTGGTGATGTAGTCACCAAATTTGGTGTGCAGTTGGCATAAAAAGAAATGACTATTATGAATGAATATTATATTTGTATGTGCCATGAGCACAGATTTCCCTAAGTGCTCTGCTAGGCTGGATATTTCTACCTCTAAGATTTCTGTCAATATGGCTGCCACCTTTCCCCCAAAGTTTACTGTCTTCCATCATAGCTCATCTCATCAACAATCCCTGGGAATGTGCTTGTCTGAATTATTTCTGGCACTGGTTGCTATAATTAAAAATTTTAAAATGCATATGATATATTAAAAATGGTTATGTTGGGCTGGGAAGGTGGCTCAGTGGTAGAGTGCTTGCCTTGCATGCATAAGGTCCTGGGTTCGATTCCTCACCACCACATAAGTAGAAAAAGCTGGAAGTGGTGCTGTGGCTCAAGTGGTAGAGCACTAGCCTTGAGCTGAAGAGCTGAAGGACAGTGCCCAGGCCCAGAGTTCAGGCACCATGACTGGCAAAAAAAATAATGGTTATGTTGATTAGTGGCTCACACCTGTAATCCTAGCTACTCAGGAGGCTGAGATCTGAGGATCGTGGTTCAAAGCCAGCCCAGGAAGGAAAGTCTATGAGACTCTTATCTCCAATAAACCACTAGAAAACTGGAAGTGGTGCTGTGGCTCAAAGTGATAGAGTGCCAGCTTTGAGTGAAACAACTCATGGACAGTGTCCAGCCCCTGAGTTCAATCCCTTAACTGTCAAAAATAAAGAAGGTTATGTCATGGTCTAAATTGCCTCCTCATGAGTACAAATGAGTTATGAAAGCATTATCCAAAGTTAAGTTCTTCTCTATAACTATACTTCAAATGTGAATCTTCACCAGTTAGGCAATTTAAAGTTTGTAAACAGCACATCGCCCATGTTTCTTTCTGCAATATGTTGTTCAAGAACAACACAGAGTAACCTGCAGTCCACAAGGTGTCATCTGTCAGTGAGTGGTGTGGCAGCCGTATGGCCATACATCAAAAAACAAGCTCCAGCAACGGACTTCTCAGTGTGTATCCAAATGAAATGAAATCAGGACCTTGGAGAGATACCCGTGCACCCCATGCCGTGTTAATTACAGTATTATTCTAATAACAAAATAAATTTTATATTATTATATTATAGTAACAAATACACACACATGCACATACACACACACACAACTAATTAATCTTCACACCACCCAGAGGTAAGTGCCGAGATGTTTCCTTCTCACAAATGAGGCAGTAGAAGAACTATAGGCTACCTACCTAGTCTAAGGACACCAAACTCATCCATAGATGAGCCAGGATCGAGTCCCAGCTGCCTGGGACGACTCTGATCTCTATCTTTTATTGCCACACAAGTTACTCACTGTGCTGGTCTGGAGAGGAAACCTGAGGAGTGTTTCAGCATTCCCTCTAACATAGCATTCCTTTGTCTCAGCATCTCATGGAAGTGACCGTACAGCTTGTGAGGATTTAAATATCACCACTGGTTGCTACACACTGCTGCTCCCGACGTGCTAAATGTTGGCAGCCTGAACCCTCGTTTTCAGTTCCACCTGTTTTCCCTTCTTCTGTTCACAGTGGGAATGAAAAGCAGCTGAGATTCTATTTTTGTCTATTAATTGGTCCCATTACTCGGAAGCCTTTTTAAAATAGAGCTCCTTCCTTTTCCAAGTTTAGCAATCTGTTCGTTTCTTTCTCAGTCCAACCCTTTAATCATCCTCACTCCTCACTTCCCAGCTCTCTCCATCTCGAAGCTCCTGTGGAGCCCAGGATGGGTGGAATGAATATTCAAATCAGGGTCTGGCTGTGGGAAATGGGAAAGGACTTCTGGTCCTCCTGTACTGTGGGATTTTTCCCCTGGCCCTGGCACTCTTGTACTACAGGAGCCTCTGCAGTATCCACGTCTCTGTTCACATTCTTCCCCTGGCCTTCTCCTGTGTTGATGACATTTTATCCACCAATAGCCCCTCAGCAAAGAAACTGTGCAGCGTTCACTGCTCCGTTCAAGTCCTGCGCGTTCCAAAGGCAAACAGCGCCGAGATGATATTTTGGATCTTGTTAAGGGAGTTAGCCCCGGAACACATTTTCTAATAATAATTGGAGCAGCAACGATTCTAAGATCACAATTGGAATGCTAGTGGAAATTTGGACTCTCCTCTGGGAATTGCGATATTTTACAATCTGAGAGAGTTAGCTTGAAAAAAAGCAAAAGAGGCCAAATCTAGATGACTGATTTGTTTTGCTTATTTAGTTTGAGAACAGGTAACCGTTCTGAAATTCTTAAACACTTTGTGATTATGAGATATTGCTCTTAAGTCATTCAGTTCAGTTTGGGTGTGTTTTTTTTTGGAAAAAGGATGTTTCATGGTTTTATAAAACTGATAAAACACGAGTCTTATTTGTGTTAAACAAAATAAAGAGCTTCACATCTTGTCACAAAAAGATTCACTGTAAATAAATGATTACTTGTGTTAATAAAGGAGCCCTTTTTTGTGATGCTGGATATTGAACTCAGGCCTCATGCTTCAACCTTTTTTAAAAATCAGTTTTGGAAATTTGGTTTTGCTTTTTCTTCTTGGGCTGGCCTGGACTGTTAACCTCCTATTTGTATTCTTCACTGTAGCTAGATGACAGATATATATGATTCAAGCCTTTTCTGTTGGTTGGAGTCCCATGAACATTTTTGTCCAGAATGACTTGGCAGCACAATGCTTTCAATCTCCCCTTCCCACCCAGCTAGGAAGGCAGGCATATACCACTTTGCAGTGTTTTGAGATGAGGGTATTGGCATTTTTTTTGCCTTTGCTGGCCTTGAACAGCAATCTTCCCGTCCTTTACTTTGCAAGTAGCTTGGAATATAGGCACGAGTCACCACTGCCCAGCTGAAGAAAGTTTTGAGTAACAGAGAAGATGAAAACTCGTTGTTAGAAACTCAGGGCATGGTTTGTGAATTCCATGCCACATCTTGGGTCAACCATGGATGGCAGATTTGCTTAGCAGAGAAATAAGAAGCTGCCTAGATTTAGAAGTGGGCCTCAAGCCACACAACTTAATGTGATTCTCTTTATTTGTTGTCACTACTTTTCATTAATCATCCTATATTCCTTATGAGTAATTGGAATTATGGGTTTCCCTTCTCCTCAGATCCTTGTCTCTCCCCACCCCCGCCCCACCGTTGAAAGATCTGGAATTTATAACAATTAGGCACTTAAAGATTAACGAACGATGCAAGATCTACGGATCCTTTAAAATTATAAAAGATAATCTCCTGATAACTGTATTGGCTACTTGGCAATGACAGAAGAGAATGTTTGAAGAGGAAACTACCTTAGTATTAAGGGAGAACTATAATGCTTTATGCCATCATGCTTCAGAAGCATTTGCCTGGATGGTGGGAAGGTTCAGCAGCCTTAATCAATTATGTTAGCTCCATTGAAAATAATGCATTGAAACAAAATTATAATAATATAGAGGGCCAATTAAGTAAAAAAATGAGAATTCTGCCCTTCTTACTCTTTTAGCTTTAATTGTCACCCCCTCCCTTCCCACAAAAAAAGCAGATTGATAATGTCCACTGCAGGAGAAGATAAGGGAAAAAAGATTGTACTTAAGTGTGAGAAATAGAAAGTAATGAAATAAGAATGAGGCAAAAAAAGGTAAAAAAAATCTGCACAGATAATGATCCTGAAATCCCATTACTAAGAATATATATCAAACCAAAAATGTTAGAGATGTTTATCCCAGTATTCTTTGTAGCAGGAAAAGAAACTAGGAAGGACAGAAATGCCTACAACTAGAGAGGCATTATACCATCTGTTTTTTAATAACTGTATTGCTTCCATCCTTAGTTTTCTGTGTTGTTATCACCTATTCACCTCTGATGTCTCCCTCAATCAGCTCTATCTCCTCTTAGACATCAGTCACACACCAGATACTCTATACATTCCAGGTTCTTGGGGACATTTTTTTTTATCCCTGGGGCTTATTGACCTCTTCAAATCTCAGCTGTCTGCTGTCTGTCATTTTTGGAACTGCCACTTTCCATTATCCCAAGTGACTGCCCTTCATCTCCCCTGAATTGCATTGTTTGCTGCATACACGTTGCATTTTTTTCTTTTCTGATTTATGACATCATTTTACTAAAGCACTTTTTTTGGGGGGGGGTCCAGTCGTGGGCTTGAATTCTGGGTCTGGGCTCTGTCCCTCAGCTCTTCAGCTCAAGGCTAGCGCTCTACCACTTGAGCCACAGCACCACTTCCAGCTTTTTTCTTTTTGCTTATGTGGTGCTGAGGAATCGAACCCAGGGCCTCCAGCATGTAAGGCAAGCACTCTACCACTGAGCCACCTTCCCAGCCCTGAAGCACTTTCTTGTATAACTTTGTAAGGAAGTTTGTGTGTGTGTGTGTGTTTTCTGTTTGGTTTGGTGTTGGAGCTTGAACCTAGGGCATACATAATAATACTGTGGAGCTGTATCTGCAGCTCAGAAAGCATGTTCAGACTTGTCACAGATGGTGGTGGCCTCCTCAGATTCCTTTGATAGTCCAAAAGTCTGTGTATGTTGACTGATGTGACTACAAGCAATTCAAACTCTGCTTGATGTTCATACTTAAGAGCAGCTGTCAGCAATGATGGTTGGATTTTTTTTTTTCAGTCCTGGGACTTGAACTCTGGGCCTGGGCACTGAACTTTTTTGGCTCAAGGCTAGTACTCTACCACCTGAACCACAGCACCACTTCCATCTTTTTTCTGAGTAGTTTATTGGAGATGAGAGTCTCATGGGCTGGCTTTGAATGGTGATCCTCATATCTCAGCCTCCTGAGTAGCTAGGATTGTAGGCATGAGTTACCTGTGCCAAGCTTGGTTGAACTTTTCCACCTTTTTCTTTTTCTTTTGTCCAAAATGGGACTTGAACTCAATAGCTAATGCTTTCACTCATTGGCTGGTGCTCTACCACCTGAGCCATACCTCCAACTCCTTTTGTTACAATACATGTTGATAGGTGACTCATATCTCTCCTGCAGTTTCCCAGAAGGGCTGAATGACAGATGTCTGTTGGGGTTGTCTATATCGTAAGACATCCTTTTTGGGTTCCTTTTATTCTTGTCTCAGTGGTTGGTTTCCTTACCAGCACTCTTTGTTGTCACTTCCCAAATAAACTACTTGGACTGAAAGTTTTGTCTCAGAGGGTTCTTTTCTCAAAGAACACTCTTGCATTAATTCACCTTGCTGATGGCTGGTGCTCTACCACTTGAGTCATGTCTCCAGTCTAACATTTTACTGGTTAATTGGAGATAGAATCTCTTTGTTTTTCAGTCTGGACTGTCCTTGAACTATGATTCTCTGATGTCAGTCTTCTGAGTAGCTAGGACTAGGATTATAAGCAAGAGCCACAGGCACCTAACGTAATGACAAAAAAAAGTTTGAACTCAGATTCTTTTTCCTTTAGCATGATAAAAATAGCATTTTTTCCAATTATAATATATCTCAGTCATTTCATATAGCTACTTATTTTATATATCTCACAAAAGATATAAATACTAGCACTTTTTTTTGACACATAGTATATGTAGGCTGGCTTTGAAAATGCTATCTTTCTGCCTCAGCCTCCCTAGTGTGAGGATTACTGGCAGGCACATTAATCCAGTATAGGTGGTAGCTTTCATGTAAAGTTTTTCCCTATAGTTTCTTCACTCCATTTTTTTTTGTCGGTCATGGGGCTTGAACTCTGGGACTGAATGTTGTCCCTTAGCTCTTCAGCTCAAGGCTAGTGCTCTACCACTTGAGCCACTGCACCACTTCCACTTTTCTGAGTAGTTTATTGGAAATAAGAGTCTCATGGACTTTCTTGCCTGGGCTAGCTTTGAGGTGCGATTCTCAGATCTCAGCCTCCTGAGTAGCTAGGATGACAGGCATGAGCCACTGGCACCCAGCTTTTTCCCTCCAAATTTTTGTGCTCTGCCTTTTATGCAAATTTTCCTTAGTTATCTGGTGATCCTTGATTCTCTTCTTAAATTTAAGAGCTCTATGGGCCCGAATGGTATTGTCAGCTGTGTGTTTTGTTATGAGATCCCATGGTCAGGATACAGTAGGATATTTATACTGAACACTTTGAAAACCGTAAGATTTTTTTTTCATAGGGTACATGAATCACAGTTTATGGTATGCTAACTAAATACTGAGTAAGCATTCAAAGTATGGCCGTCTTTGAAGACAATTCAACATCTGAGTTTGTTAGGATTATGGGAACCATTCTCTGCTCTCAGTACTGTAATAAAGTTACTGCATCTTCACAGAAGGAAACTTTGTGAATCTCAAGTCAGTAGGCATGAGTCTTTTCTACAGACTTTTTCCCAAATCCAACTGTTTTTTTTTCTGCCTCTGGGGCTTGAACTCTGAGTCTGGGAGCTGTCCCTGAGCCTTGTTTGCTCAAGGCCAACACTCTACCACTTGAACCACAACTCAAGTTAATAATAGTTAATAATCAATAGCAGGTAAATAGATGGAATTGATAAACACTCAGAAAAGGATTATTGTAACCATCTTGTAGCTTTGATTGCATCTTCTAAAAAAAAGATATGTTTAAATTCTAATCCTCTCTACCCTATTTGGAGATAAGTTGTTTACAGAATCAATCAGGTTAAAATAAGCCATTTGAGTTGGCACTAATCCAATATGGCAATTGTACTCTATTACAGGGAGATGCAAACCCAAGGACAGACACGTGTAGAGGGAAGATGTTGGGAATAAACCCAAGAAGATGGCCATGTATAAGCTAAAGGGAAAGGCCTGGAATCTTCCTTTCCATATAATGCTCTAAAGGTACCAACCCAGCCAGCATCTTGACCTTTAAACTTTTAGCTTCTCAAACCAAGAGACAGTTTCTGTCATTTTCCCTCGCTAATTTGTGATAGGAAACTATACAGCCCTAGCAAAGTTAACACCAGCATTTGCTCTGCTCCATTTGGAGAGTCTACCTCCCTCCAAGTGTCACACCTTCCAAGCTACCTTTTCACCGAAGAAACAATCCTAAATTCAGATCCAATGTCAAGTGGACTTATGGTAAACAGATATCCATTTCCTAAACTCCCAATAGCAAATACTAAAGGACTTTAAAAATAGGATATTCTTTGTTGCTCTCATTATTTCTGAATGTGGAAAAAAATAATCTGATTAGAAATATTGTTTTCAGATATGTTAGTGAGCCAATTAAAATGTAAGCTTCTGGGGTTTTGCCTGGATTGTGGCGATGAAGCTAATTATGAACCCAGTGCTTCTGTTTCTGAGTGTCCTATTCTCTTCACTCTGCTGGCAGATCTGGGTTTTGTTGTTGTTGTTGTTGTTAATATAACGGAATGGTCATTGCCAGTGTGAGATGAAATCATTTATGAATGCTTGACAGTTCATAATGTGACTCACATTTTTTTTCTCCTTGGGTGATATGGCCAGGATGGTAATTATAGCACATTTGAAATGATTGCTTAAAGGGGAATGACTCATTCCACTATTCAGGATATAGATGAGACCTGGCTGTGGATCCAGACAAACATCTTTCCGTTTATGGCTTTTCCTGAGTTATGAGCAAACCAGATGGAAGCTTAGATTCTTTAGAAATTTTACAGTGCATTTTTCATTTTAATGAGATGTCTTGGTAAATTCAAAACTAATATTTTACCTTGACACTTGGTAGGCACTGACATGTTACTGTGTCATACCCAAGCTCGCCAAGACGAAAAGCAAGAGACCAGAACCAGGCACAGAGTCTGCAAGTAGCCATGGGAAGAGTTTTGCATGAATGGGCGGAGCCTCTTTGCTGGCGCATTTGCCATTTTTCACTGACCTTGTTTGGAACTGAACACTGCTGCAGGCACCCTTAAATTGATGTCTCGTGACAGATTCTCAGTTGAGTAGTCAAACAGCCAAATTTACTAGGTTCTTTTTCTATTCTTTCTGGTCCATTTGCCCAACTAATAATAGTTACTGGTGTTTTTCAACTCTTCTGGTGACAAGAAGTCATTTTTTTATCCAGTATATATATACATATATATATATATATATATACATACATACATACATCATACATACATACATACAACCAAAAGAATTTGACTTTTGGGGAAAAAAGATTGTATGAAACTAAGAATTTAAGTTTGACATGCCTTTATTATTTCTTATGGTCAAAAGAGCACACTGTGTTTGTGACAGGTGTTGAAATCTACCATTTTGGGGGGTGAGGAAGGAGAAAAGTTGATCTCAGTTTCACAAACACCTTACTGAAATCTTTTTCCTTTGCGTGGATCCTGACTGTAGAAGCTAGGGCTATTTCTATCTCAAACAATTTGACAAGAAATGTACTTATTATCTTGCTTACGCAACTGTCAGCCCTCTGTACATCACCTTGACAATAAAAAAAATCATTCCTGTCTTTATCAATGTCCTAGCTATAAGTCTCCTCTAAGGATTCTTCTTTCTCTGCTTGTCTTCCTTTCTTTTTTTCAGGTCCAAGATTGGGCCTTGAACTTGGTACCTGCTACTTTTGCTCATTGACTAACCCTCTACCAACCGAGCCATGCCTCCAACTCCTCAGTCCCATGTGGGCAATTATCACTAGTTCCCTTTGCTCTAATATATGCGGCCAGCACCTGTGACCCTATCTTTAGCTCCTGTTCTTCCTCCTGAACTTGAGACACATAGTTCCCACAAATTCTATAGAGTACGTGCTAGGCCCCTTGGAGTATCACACTCAACAGTCCCAAACCAAATTTAGCATGTTCCTCCTGATGCTCCTCCTTATCTGAAAGAGCATCCATCCATGTCTAGACTTCTTCCAGCCTCCCATGCCACAGCAATCCCACCCATCTCCAGCCTCTCTTCTTATCAGCCTATCACAGGAAGCTTCCTCAAAATCAATCCTCTCCTTGCCGTTCTGTTCCTGTTTCTTGAGTCCTACCGCCATTAGTTTACATCCTTATAATAACTCACTGGGACAATGACAATTATCTCCTTTCATCATTTTCCACCTTCTCTTCCAATGCTTTCTTCACACGGATGCCCTAGAGTAATCTTTTTTTTTCCATGAAATAAAATCATTTCGATGGTCCTTTCGCAATCTGGCAGGCTCTGCTTTTCAATCTGCCATGTTAGCACTGGCATAGAAAGGCATTTGCAATCTCAACCTAACCTGAATTTCAGTCACATCTCCCTGCAGGTTAGTAAAATAAATAAACAAAAAAGCTGGCTCTCTACATATAGTTTTTTTTTCCCCCTCCAATGCTAATGAATTGCTTCTGAGCCACACATACAGTCCGTTTGCTTTTTGTTTATAGTTCAGATAGGATCCTGTGCTTTTTCAGGGACCAGTCTCAGACCACAGTCCTCCCTACTACTGCCTTGCAGGGAAGGGGCACTCCAGTGATCCACCATACCTGACTCTGATTCTTTTGTATCTAGCGATTTTCCAAATCTTCTGTCTCCTCTCTAACTCCCCTCTAACTACTATGTGGCTGTTTGCATCGGTACTGTCAATGCTTCCCAAACACACTCAAAACTCTCAGCCTCTACCCTTGCTAACCTGGTGAATTCCCGTGGCTTTTCTCCTGGATTCCCTGCCTCTGGCCCCGAGTCCTCTTCATTCTCTTGTCTGTCACATGGGTTTCTTCCAGAATGCACCTCTTCAAAACATGTCAAACTCCCTTTGCAGATTTCCAGATGCAGTTGCAGACGTTTGAAGGTGGTTCTTACCTTTTCCCCCACCCCTACACCTGCATGTCTCCATCCTCTGCCTCTCTCTGGTCCTCCTCTTTCATGCTTCAGCATCCTGCACGTCTTCCAATGCCCAGATCATCCTTCTTCTCTTCCTCTACCATTTCCAAGTCTTTAGGCAGGCTGGCGCCTCCTGGCACCATTCTATTCACTTAGCTAACTTCCATCACCTTTAAATCTCAAAGGCAACTCACTCCCTTTCCACTCTCGTGTATGTTGGGTGTTCTTGCTGTGTGCTGGCATGGCAACCTGCCCTCGCCTGTCAGTCACCCATCACCATTCACTGTAATCACGTCTTCAATGAACTGTCTCACGTTCTCCCAGCTCAAGAGCTAGAAGCGAGGGAAACTGCTTTTCCTCTGATTATTTGCCAAGTCCAGCACAATGCCGGGCAATAGAGCATGTTTGATAAACAAACACTTATTAGCTTTGAAGTCAGACAAAAACCACACAGGATCCTTTAAGAAAGAAAGAAAGAAAAAACCCACCCACCTTACAAAACACGTGGAACCAATGAATAATGAATCAATACTTTTCTGTCTGACTGAAGTGTCTTTTCTTTCCTCACCTGCATAATCAATAACCCTTCTCCAAGAGTCTGCTCAAATGTCATGTTTTGTTTTAAAGCCTGGCCAAATCCTTTCATCTTCTTCTCATTTATACTCTTGCCTACATGCAGATTCTAAGTCCTTTCTGGCATTGTATGGCTGGTAATGCATACTTCTAGAGTACTGAGATGATTGGTTAATATGCACCCTGCACAATGATAAGATCTCAAATAAGTCACTCCAAATCATTCATCTTCCATTTAGCAGCTGGCTAGCTGAATTCCTAGCTCATGGTAGGTGTTGACTGCATGAACAAATGAATGGGGAATTAATGAATGAATAGCGGAGGTATAAATTGGTTTTTGCACCTCCTCCCCCCTTGCCTTTTCTTCCCACTTGATTATTTCAGTTCTTGGTTCTTTGTGCCACCAAACAAATCAAATGTGGCTTTGCTCAGGTGACATGTATTTATTTTGTCCTCTGCATCCTTCCTTGAACATTCCATACTGCCCCTCCCCGCTCCCGTGCAGCTCCAGTTAAAATGGGGCCACACTATTAACCCCATTATGGAATTCATGCCCTTAGCGACTGGTTTTTGTTGTTTGTTTTTGTTTTTACTCTTTTGCCATCTGCTTTTCATAATAAAAATTTTCATCTGCATTTTGCTTTATTGTGCCTTTCTCTTCTTTTGTTCTTTAGCTTTTTAACATTCCTCTTCTTACTATTAGTTTTAAGTAGTAGTAGTCTTGTTATGTTTTTAAAGATGTTTTAATGTCCCTTATGAGACTTTAACTTTGTTCAAGGTTGAACAAAGGTTGTTCACAGTTGTTGCATCATCTTGACTGATGTTACTCTCAAAGCAAAAATGGTCTTTTTTCTTTTTTAAATACTAGGGTTTGAACTTAGGCTTTGAGTTTGCTAGGGTTCTATTACTCCCAGCTCATCTCTCTCTTTCCCTTCCTTCTTTCTTTCCTTCTTGTCCCCTCCCCCCTCTCCTCCTCTCCCCTTCTCATCCCTTTCCCATCCTTTCCTCTCGGCTCCCTTCTTCTCTCTCCCTTCCTCCTCTTTCCTCCCTCTCTGTACCTCCCCTCTTCCCTCTCCCTTCACTCACCTTCCTTCTCTTCCCCTCTCCTCTCCTTCCCTCCTCTCTGGTCCATACCTTCCACTTTTAATTCTCTTTCTTTTTTCCCCTCCTGTAAATCACTTAGACCACCTGTGCATTGGGTCAGCTTGGGCTCTTCTCTACTTTCCTTCTTTTGGGAATCCAAGCTGAAAGCCAGCCACTGAAGGTTTTGTTTAGTTCTGATCTTCACAGTAGAATCTTCACAGTCGAGGGAGGGACCACTGCACACCTCGCTGGCCAGTTCTTCAAACTTTCCCTGGAAGTGACTCTGCTCATGTGCTGAGAAAGTCGTTTTGTCATACCTACCTCCCAGGGCTGGAGAAATGTGACACTATTGCACACCTGGGAAGAGGGGATGCCTTTGATGATCACTTCAGACTTTCATTCTTTTTGAAGGTTCATATAGGTTCTAGTACAGGGCTTTGAACATAGGCAGAATCAGTAAAGGCTGACTAACTCTGCTTGACCTAAGGTATACTCATTCACTACACAGCCCTGCCTAGACTTGATTCTAAGTAGTGGTTCTCTTGGAGATGAAACCCAAGCTCTGAAATAAAGCAAGAAAATGAACTGCATCCAATATACAAAGGCAAAAAAAATCACTTGAAATGCTTTAGCACTTTCTGAACTTGGCAGTGATAAAGACTTCACTAATAGTGTAGATGAACTTGATATTGTGGCCCTATTTAAAAAGCACTAAATCCTCCCAGCTGGAGATAATTGATGAAATGGCTATATCTCAAAGTCTCTCTGGCTGCCACTAACAATGTTAAATTAGATAACTAGCAGCGGCATTTTGAGGAGATGGAAGCCATCTGATATGAGAGAATAGAAAATAGAAACAGATAAAAGCCATTGTGTGAACTTTCTGAAGTTCAGTTCTCCCTTAAGAAGTTGAGTTGCAAAGATAATGACCATGGAAATGCCTGGTAGAAGGAAAAATGTGATATATAACATGGGAAAATAAACAGTGTGAATGAAAGACCCTGAGTTAGCTACCATAATTTGCCCCCTGCTGAGTTCCTGAGTATCCAGTTAAACTGCAATGGTAAAAACTGGACAGAAAGGGCAATATACTAAGCTGGAGGATTAAGCCCCTTAATTTCATTACTTGCAAAATGAGTAGTATATATCCCAGAAAAAGCATCTAACCCACAGGGTTGCTCTGATGATGAAAGGAAGTAGTGAGTGTTCAGCACTCACTCAATGTTCAGAGTTAGGATTACTATATAATTTTTATCTGACTTAGTTATTATGGCTTTTATTTAAGGGTAGTGTCACTTGTCCTCTTTCTGAGACTGAAGAAATAAAAATTGTACCTTAGATAGGAAAAAAAGACAATTCTACGTTATCCTTCAAAAATCAATGTTTTTGTTGCTAATGATGACATCCCTGACAATACAGTTATTTGTAACTAATTAATGGGCATGAGGTCAGTTTCCTAAGTTGCGACCTGTAAAATCATGAAGTGCATTTGGCACTCTTAAGAACAATTTTTTTCAGTAAAATTTTATTTTTGTATGTATGGTATATATATTTGTTAAGGTGCATGTATATAGAATTAAACCACATGTATTACATAGTCATAAAGCTGGAAAGTCGTAATTTGATTGATTGATTGATTGATTGTTGATATTGGGACTTGAACTCAAGGCCTCACATTCTCATTTGGCTTTTCACTTTGGCTTTTTCACTCAAGGTTGGTACTCTACTCTTTGAACTATGACTTCTGGTGGCTTTTTTGCTGGCTAATTAGAGATAAGAGATAATTTTCTAGAAGTGTTTCTTATCACCCACATTTGATGCACATGGACGTTTACTACTAAAAAATGGTGACACCTGGTCTTAAATTGATGTGGTCAAAAATCAGTGATGAGTTAGAGGAACGTCATGCTATCCTCTTCAGCCTCTCAAATCTGGTGAGGGTCTCTTTATGACAGTGTAAAGCATAACTGGTTTTAAATACCATTACGATTCCTTCTGGAATCCTAATGAGATCTGCCTGATGTAATGTAGCAGTCGAGCTAGTGTGCTGATCTAGCCATCATTGGATGGCTTGCCTAATCACTGTGAGAGTCCCAAGCTCTGATTTTTAAAGCATGGGCGAAATATAAAAACAAAAGCAAATGGAGATTGTTTTTTTTTTTAAAAAAGGGATTATGCCACAGTGGATGCCTGAAATACACTTTTGCTTTTCTGGTTTTCCAAGGCTGGGTGCAAAAGTTGAATTTTCCATGGGCCTTTTCCTGGAACTGTGAAAGAGGAAGAGAGGACCACACTTCTCCCTGCATCTCTTAGACCTTTCCAGGGCATGGCTCTGTGGAAAGCATCTCATAGGCTCATGGCTGTGGCATCAGAGCCGACTCAAGGCTGTTCACTCAGTGAGCACAACACAGTCCCTTGCCAGCAAACTCTGCTGGGCCCACCGCGCTTTCCTCCACTGCACTTTTCCCAAGGATGTGGCTCTCCCTGTAGCCCATCATTTGTTATCTACTTTGCCTTCACACCCTTCTCCTCTATTCTTCTGTTTCTCCTGGGGTTCTCAGACCATTCTAAGCAAAACTCCCTTGTGTTGGATCTCAGGGAATCAGAATCTACAGCAGGTCTACTGCCTTGCACCATGTTATGGGTAGCCTCGGAGCTCTTGATGCTTTTTTTCTTGCTTACTGGCAGTGTCCCCAAACCTCTCTTATCATCCTTCTCTGCTATCGGAATATCCATGTACATTGACGATCCATGACCTGACGATCGGGCTGAGCCTGTTTCATATGGATGGTGGTATGAAGTGGTACCAAATTCACTAGAAACTATCATTTGAAGGAGTTTTGATTTGTCAAGCTCAGGATAGGAGGAACAAAATGCTCTCCTCACCCTGGGACATGGCAGTGACCTGAACACTCCAGACAGCCACATATGATCACAAAGCCAAACAGCAGGTGCAGCTACAATGCCCTGCATGGCTAAGCTATGACGGCCAGGTTAGGTGTCTCCAGTGAACTTGAATATCTTCAACTTATGAAGAGCTTATCCAGTCATAACCTCAGAGTATGTAAAGGGACATCTGAATACTCTTTCTGGTCAACTGGCTTCTCAGTTCCCAGACTCCCATCCTTCTTCAATCATTTTGTACTCGGAGTCATCTCAACCATTCACCCACTCTGTCACAGACCTTGTCCTGACTAATTGCTGCCACCCCTAACCATCGCAGTGTTCAATGGTCCTCGCTCTGGCCCTCCCTCTTTGCATTCGCTTCACAACAGACATGTGGAAATAATTACTGCTTTGACAAAGGGTGTTTGTTTCACAGATCTATCAAGCTTGATATTCTGAACACTCGTCCCATCCTACATATTCTTTTATGTCCTTCGGTTATGTTTAATAGCTACTATTGTAATGGCTCACAATTAAACTATACCAGACAATAAATACCTTTTCTGTCTCTACCCTTTATACCATGCTAGTGTGCATTTCTGATTCACAAACTGTGCTTACAAATTTGAGCAATTTTGTATCCCTCTTTTGGATGTGTGGCTTTTTTTTTTCTTTATCAGTTACTCTTTTTAAAAATTTCCTTAGACTTAGTGAATTGGAGATGAGGAACAGCCACCTTCCACCCCCATAATAGTTACTATATTTGTGAACTTGTTTGTTTGGCTGATTTATGAGTCTAGGTCCATTATTTTTAATGGTTTGTTGCACTGTACACATGTAAACATCACCTGATAAATGCTTCTTCCTTCGCAGCAAATTAGGAAATTACCAATTCATTGTATCAGGAAACATTACCTGCATGTTTATGTCCTTGCAAGAAAAAAAATGAGAAGAGGTGTATATTTTGCAGTCTTTCCCATTGCGTTTGTATTCAATAATAAAATGAATATTGAGATTCACTAACTCAGCTATTAGTTGGAATAACCAATTATGGGTCCATTGTATTGTAGTTATTTTAATAAAAAATATAATCAGTTCAAAATGCTTGGCTTGATCTTTTCATTGAGGAAGGAGCCGATTTTTCACTCTGGTGGCCTCATTAATTTGTCTTGCTACTAGAATATAATTAAGTAAATTAATTCCTTCAAGATTTTCTCAAACACCTACTGGTGCAAGGGAAGGTGCTAAGAAAGCAGAGATGTTCCAGACACGTTCCCCATCCTTTAGCTGCTTACAAATCCAATAATGAGAGAAGGCTGAGTCTGTCGATAACCACACAGCAAGCATTTTGAATTTTCGTGAGCACTTTTAATTAGTGTTTTTTGTGGCACACTGGCTGGTTATTCACAAACCAAATTCCTCCCATGCACCTGGGAAATCAGTTAGATCGTATTTTGTATTTTGTAGATTTCCTTGAGATTATGCTTTGACCTATGACTAAACCTTTGCCATTGCAATGTGGATACAAATTATGGATTCCATTTTAGATTGGTTCCATAATACCTCCACAGAATCTTCTGTCTTCCTTTAGGCCATCTGTTGGCTGAATGTCTGTGCCCCAAGCTTCTCTTCTGTCACAGTGCTAGGGATTGAACTCACAGCCTTGCATGTTCTAGGCAAGCATTCCACCACTAAGCTACATCCCCAGTAACCTCAGGCTATGTGAAAACCATATATTCAAGATGGCAGTGTCTCTGTTAGCTTAGATACCTGGATGCCTAGGTGAAACTGAACTAGCTGATCAACCCCTGTAGAGCAATGGGGCATTTGTTTGGTATACTCTGCAATAAAAAATAAAATCTGCTAATGAACTTAAAGAATTTGATCTTGCTTATCAGACTTGAGTATACTTCAGTATATTTGAGGCTCGCAATTACTTGAGAAATGAAAGATAAGCATGAACTTGAGTGCATCAGTGGAGACTATCATGAAAATTAGGAATTGTGAATCACTTGCTAGTGTTCACTAGAAACCTATGAGGAAGTCAGGTGACAGTTGTTCACACCTATAATGGCAGCTAATTGGGAGGCTGAGATCAGGAGGATTGCAGTTCCAGGAGAGTCTGGACAGGAAACGCCACAAGATTCCATCTCAATGGAAAGAACTGAGCCTGTCTGCCTGGACTTACCATTGCAGCAGAAAGTGTAAAATAGGTGGATTTTTTTCCCCAGGGACAGGATTGGGCAAAAAGTAAGACTCTAATCTCAAAATAACCAGAGCAGAAAAGGGCTGGAAGAAGGACTCAGTGGTAGAGCACCTGCCTACCTTATACTTGGTTCCAAACCAAGTTCCAAACTTACCATTGCCAGAACCAACATTATACAAACAATAGACAAACAAAACAAAGCTCTGAGGAAAAGGAAATGTTTCAGGAGTGATTGAGAACCTTTGACGTAGGACAAATGATTTCTAAGATAATGGTCATAGTTCCTAATGCATTCAAATACCCATGGTTGGGGCTCCCGGCTGAGTTGGATCTATTTTGGGCTATCTTCATTCATTGTAAGGAGCATAAAATCAGTTAATGTCAAATTTTTAAAAAATGAAAAGTGTTTGATTAAATAAACGTGTTTGCCAGGCTCTAGTCTACTCTATTTCCTATTCCAATATTGAGAATTATTTTTTCACAATTAAAAAATTTGAAACAGTTGTTTTCTCAACAGAATTTATAATTAAATCTTTTAATGCTGCATATAAGTCGATTTGAATAGCTGAATGTCCTTAAATAGCATTTATAAGTTTCTTGTTGCATATATATTATTTGCTGAAGAGCTAAGCCGTTGATTGTACTCCAAGGGAAGAAAATGTAATCGTATGTCATTAAATGTGTGACATTTAATGATGAATGCTCTAAGCATCAAGGTAAAATGGCATGTCTTAAAGTCAGTCAGTAACTCAAAATCATGCTACATTATAATTTTATCCATAGTTGAGTGATTTTTGGGTAAAGCATTTGGCTTCTTTTTATTGATTTTTCCAAACCTCTCCTTTTTGCTACTGACAGAGAGATGTATGTTTTTATTTGACATATTTTCACAGGAATACATATGCAAGTGACTTTTTCAAAAGAAAATGTATGGGAGGTAAGTTTTTAAATTTCTCACATCAGAGAATGTATTGATGTTTATTCTTACAATTGATTAGTTATTAACTGGTTATAGAAATGTAGATTCAGCATGATTTCCCCTAAGAACTTCAAAGGGAAAGAGGAGGGACCTAGGGCCCAGTGACTTATAGTACTTCCTTTGTTCCTTTCCTGATTTAAGACAAGAGCTCCCTTTTTTTCTACTTACCTATTTATTGACTTCAAATTGTTGTCTTCCTGTAACTAGTCCAGGAGAAAGTTTCTTTCTTCTCTGCTGATATCTTCAGTGCTCCTGGTTTTGGATATTTTTCTTTTCTTTTTGATATAACTTTATAGGCTGTGTTCCTATACTACTTTTCTATTACTGTATAAAAAAGTAGGAAAATCTTAGTATTTTAAAACATCCCCCCAAATAGCTACCCTTTTATTATCAACAGTTTTAAAAAGTAAGAACCCAAGTTCTTGACTGAAAGATCGGATTGAAGTGTGGAACCACCCACATGCTTTCCTCATAACACACAAAAATGTATTCTTAAAACTCACACAATAACATCTCTGTTAAAGGATCATCTGATTAGGTCAGACCCACACAAGATGATTTATCTTCTTATAAAGTCGAACTCAGCTGAGAATTCCTTTACCATTGCCATGTAGTGTAGCCTAAGCAATGAGAGCCAATTTCTGCCTCACTCAGAGATTCTTTCAGCAATCCTGGGAGGGGACCGCACACGGAATGTACACGAGGTGGAAGAAGTGGTATGTGTTGGGGAAGGGGCGTGCCTAGCAATGTGTCCATCACAGATCCCTGGAGTCCGGACTCTGGTACAGGAAGATGGTTCATGAGAGTCATCAAGATGAACAGGGTGGTGGGAGGATGAAAACCCTTTCAAGTATTCTTTTTTCTTTAAAAAGAAGAAGGCAAGTTTAAAAAGAAGCTTTAAAAAGTTGGAGAAGAAGAAGAAGAAGAAAAAGAAGAAGAAGAAGAAGAAGAAGAAGAAGAAGAAGAAGAAGAAGAAGAAGAAGAAGAAGAAGAAGAAGAAGAAGAAGAAAAAGAAGGAGAAGGAGAAGGAGAAGGAGAAGGAGAAGGAGAAGGAGAAGGAGAAGGAGAAGGAGAAGGAGAAGGAGAAGGAGAAGGAGGAGAAGGAGATGGAGGAGAAGGAGAAGGAGGAGAAGGAGAAGGAGGAGAAGGCGAAGGAGGAGAAGGCGAAGGAGGAGAAGGCGAAGGAGGAGAAGGCGAAGGAGGAGAAGGCGAAGGAGGAGAAGGAGGAGGAGGAGAAGAAGGAGGAGGAGAAGAAGGAGGAGGAGAAGAAGAAGAAGGAGAAGAAGAAGAAGAAGAAGAAGAAGAAGAAGAAGAAGAAGAAGAAGAAGAAGAAGAAGAAGAAGAAGAAGAAGAAGAAGAAGAAGAAGAGGAGGAGGAGGAGGAGGAGGAGGAGGAGGACGGGGAAGAGGAGGAGAAGGGGGAAGAGGAGGAGAAGGGGGAAGAGGAGGAGAAGGGGGAAGAGGAGAAGGAGGGGGAAGAGGAGGAGGGGAGGAGGAGGGGGGAGGAGGAGGAGGAGGAGAAGGAGAAGGAAACAAGTGCTGGTGTCTTGGTGGCTCACGCCTGTAATCCTAGCTACTCAGGAGGCTGAGATCTAAATATTGTGGTTCAAAGCTAGCCCTAGAAGGAAAGTCCATAAAAATCTCATCTCCAATTAACCACAAGAAAACCGAGTGGTGCTGTGGTTTAAGTGATAGAGCACTATCCTTGAGCTGAAGAGCTGAGGGACAGTGTCCAGGCCCAGAGTTCAAGCCCCACAACTGACAAAAAAGAAAAAAAAAGTAATTCTGTGATTTTGGCACATTTTTATATTTTAACTAATTATTTGGATGGGACAATGACTAGTATAAAACTGAGAAACACAGTCAAGAAAATAACCATTGTTCCTTCAGTAAGTTAATACAATATTATTGTAGAATAATAGACCATGTCCTTATCTTTAGTTTTACATTAAAACACACACACACACACAAAGAACTGGCCACTGAACTGGTCAGTACATATAATCAGCTGTTCTGATCCTAGTGGCATTAAGACCTAATATACCTTCTCACAACATGGAATATGACAGGAGAGTTATTTTTAAAACATTTCTTTTTCTCAAAAAACAGCTTTCTCTTTCTTATGTATGCGGCACCGCTGCACAGGGGGTGATTCTCATGAAATAATAAGAACTTTTTTCTATTTGTTGGCAGTGCTGGGAATGGAACCCAGGGCTTCATGCTGAATGCACTCTACCACTGAGCATACCCCAAGTTCTCATGAAATAAGAATTTGTTTTAAAATCTGATAAAAATTCTAATTCCCAGAACAGGGTTAGCAATTAGCCAGAAAAAGATCAGATGTGAAGGAATGAGGGATGTGGAATGAGATGTGGAATACAGGAGTTGATGTGACTTGACTCTCTAGGGTGTGATTGATCTCATTCACAACCTCCACATGGAAACACTGATTCATGAGGCTCATCTGGTGAGTGTTCAAGCTGGCACCAATGCGGCCCCCACAGCATAAGAAGTTAGAAGGAATTTTGAGGAGGACACCCAGGAAGCCTGGAATTCTATATAGGCAACATCACCTGGAAACATTCCAAGAATACTAAGTAAACATATCCACATTATTGAATCCGGGGTTTAAAAATATGTTCAGTAATGCACTCTGTCAAATATTAGGGTTACTCTGCATTTGGCTGTCCAGTCCCTCCCTCTTCCCCCATCCCAGTGTTCTTACATCAGCTTTTAAATGAAAAGCTCTCATATTGGAAGGCATGGGCTACCGCGTTGACCTCCAGGTTCTGGGTTTCAATGCACACCCTGCTAGTTTCATTTGGATAGCACACAGATATATTCAGGCCTGTGAAGAAGGGCCAAGGTGGTGACACTACATAGTACCTGTGATTCTGGGGGTGGGAATATGCAAATCGTGACTACCTGAGCAGCTATAGAAGTGGGCCATAGTAGAGTGGGCTTCACATTTATTTCAATTGAGGTTTTATTGAATTTTCATTGAACAATTCAACGTATTCAGATTTCTACTTAAACTCAAAAGCATACCATTAAACTTTATAGATCTGTTACTAAACCTAGATTCATCTCCCTTGGAGGTCCCTTTCCATGGTTCTCCATGAGTCTTGCAGCGAATAACAGGTCAATGCTTAATGACCCTAAAAGAGTATCATTCCAAATTGCCAACAGCCAGCTGTCTCTAAGGGAACTAAGACACTTGTTTGTGACAATATATATGTTGATGGAGTGAGCCCCCTTCCCTCTTGTGACAGGCTTCTTACTACTTTTTAGTTAAACAAACAAAAAAAGACATTCCTTAATACCAACTATTTCTATACAAGAACACCTCTCTGCTTGGTTGTGGACCATCCATGTGGTGTGACCCCAGGAAGGACATGTTCTTGTTTTCCCGGGGGACTGAGGGGCTTTGTGCTTAGACATGGCTTCTGGGAAGGAGGAAGGAAAAGCTTGGTTATGGATATGAGGATTATTGAGGCATGATCTTATGTTTTCTAATTGCTATATAATATAAATGGTCGGAAGAGCTCAAATGTCACTTAGGATGTTAGCTCAGTTTCAGAAAACAGAGTGTGGTCACTCTGAGAAGATGTCATTTAAATTTTCAATATCTGTATTTGTGCATTGTATACCTCTTGTGAAGAAAAAAAATCTGTAGAGTTTTTTTTTATAAAGTAAACCAAGTAAAGTTTGAATTTGAAACCTATGTTGCTGGCTCAGGCTTTGTTGACAACCAAAGTTAGTTTTTTGAGGAGAAAATAGCTAAAAGACTCAATTTAGGGTTATTAAAAATTGAATTATATATGAAGTGATTCACCTTGGAATCAAAATTTATTCCCAGGTCATCTAAACAAGTATCTAAAATTGCCAAAGAAATACAGTGATGCAAGTTCATGGAGTGTGTCATATGGAAAACTGGCCAATAAATGAAATGAAATTTTAGGAGATTCATGTAATAAGAGTATCAATGTATGTGGGGAAACGTGTCAGAGTTTCTTTTCTACTGAACCCAGCCAATGCCTTAGCTTTGAATTCTGATGCCAGGCAATACAATTTCTTCCAGAAAAAACCTGTAACAAATGGACAGACAAGAAAATAGGTTACTGTATTTATTAAGTCTCAAATATTCTCCAGAAATCTGAATGATTCTAGCGGTAAAGTTATTTTTGTAGTTTCTTAGAGGCTGTCAAGTTCTTTCTGAATTGTGTATTTATTCTTGTATGCATTTTATTATTATCACTATCATTTTGGGAACTGTTACAGACATTAGTGGTACAGCATCATTACAATCAAGGGTTCATAGTAGCAAGAAAATTACGTAAGTTATATTTTGTGTTTTTAAAATTATAAACTAAGATATTCATGGAAACAGAGACTAGGATAGTGGTTATCATAACATGGGAAGGACTTAGGGGAGAGGAAAATGGATATGGAGTGGTTGATGGGTACAGGGGTGTATTGTGGATTGGAGAAATAATTTCTAATACCTATTGGACAGTAGGATAATCAAGGTTCAAAGAAATTAATGATAAATTTCAAAATATGGAGTAGAGGAGCTTGAAAAATTCTCAACATGAAGCAATGAAAAATATCGTTAGTGAAGAATATACTATAGCTGGGTGCCCGTGGCTCATGTCTGTAATCCTAGCTACTCAGGAGGCTGGAATCTGAGGATCACGGTTCAAAGCCAGCCCGGGCAGGAAAGTCCGTGAGACTCTTATCTCCAATTAACCACCAGAAAACCAGAAGTGGCATTGTGGCTTAAGTGGTAGAGTACTCACCTTGAGATGTAGAGCTGAGGGACAGCACCCAGGCCAGAGTTCAAGCTCCATGACTGACAATATATATACTAATTATCCTGTTGTACTAATTTTATATTGTGTAAAGTGTCACATTGTAGTTCATAAGTTACAACACATACTACATGCTGAATAAAAATAAAAATATTAAAAAATCACATAAAATAAAGTTTGCAATCTTGATGGCTATACTAAAAATCAACAAATGCATAAATAGTTATAGAATCATCATTTTAATCATGAGCTAGTATCTTTGTGCAGTTAATCTTCATCTCACAATGATAATCACTGTTCAACTTCTTGTCTCTCCTAGAATTCCTTGTTAGAATCATAAGGAAGAATGTTTGTATCTGGATTTTTGGCACTTAGTATGATTTTTTTGAGGTTCATTAATTTTATGACAAGCACCAGTAGATTTTTTTCCTTTTCCATTCATTAAAGATCATATTACTTAAATGAATCCACTGAACTCTTTTTCCCCTTACAGCTGGTGCTACCACATGATCAATCGTCCAGGCTCTAATGAAGTTGAATGATATATTCATCAGTTGGTGGACAGTGAGATTTTTTCCCAGTATTTTTGCTATCATGAATAAAGCTTCTTTGCATAAATACATACGGTCTTTATATGAACATATGTTTTTTCTTTATCTTGAGTATTATCTAGAAATAATAGTTTATGGGAATTAAGACGTGTTCAATTGTTTAAATTTATAACAAAAGTACCAAACTGTTTTCTAAAATGGTAATATTACTTTATATTTTCACTTATAATTGATATTATCATATTCAGTGCTTATATCCTAGTAACTCATTATTTTCATTTTCATGTTCCTTCTAACAATTCTGATCATTTTTATGTGCTCATTTGCTATGAAACATTCTATTTGTGGAAATTTCCTTTTAAATCTTTTGAATATAAATGCAAAATACTCAAGAAAATATTAGCAGAACAAATCCAATAGCACTCTAAAATGATTACCATAATCAAATGGGATGCATCCCAGGGATGTAAGGATGGTTTAATATACACAAAATAAATGTAATATCATCAGAATGAAGTATGAAATCACATGATTATCTGCAACTTGCCGTATTACACACACACAGACACGCACACACACACACACACACACACGCAAACACACACACGTATCAGATAACATCCTAGTGAATGGGTTAAAAGATGAAAGCTGTCTCAGTTTCATTATTTTTTAGTTTTTGTTTTTTTTTCAGTACTGAGGCTTAAACTTAGGGCCTCCAGCTTGCTCAGCTAGCACTCTTCCATTTGAACTGTGCTTCTAGCTCAGCTCTTTGCTGGCTAATTTTGGTAATGGAGTTTTGCAGAATTTTCTGCCAGGGCTGACTTCAAATCTCATTCCTCCAAATTTTGGCTTTCTGGGTAGCTACTTTAAATACTTTTATTCAATAATAAAGTCCTAGTGATAATAACCTGGGAAGTTAACTCTAAATTGGAAAATAAGTCAAATCTTCATTGTTTGCAGATGACATAATCTTTTTTTGTGTGTGTGCTAGTTGTGGGGCCTGAACTCTGGGCCTGGGCGCTGTCTCTCAGCTCTTCAGCTCAAGGTTAGCCCTCTACCACTTAAGCCACAACATCACTTCTGGATTTTCTGCTTATGTGGTGCTGAGGGAATCAAACCCAGGGCCTCATGCATGCAAGGCAAGCACTCTACCACTGAGCTACCTTCCCAGCCCCTGACATAATCTTATCTATTATCTATAGAAAAGTCTAAGACTTCACCAAAGAAACTTTTAGAGTACAAAAAATTTAGTAAATCTGCAAGATACCAATTCAACATACAAAAATGAGTAGTGAGCTGGGCACTGGTGGCACAGACTTGTAATCCTACCAAATCAGGAGGCTGAGATCTGAGGATTGCAGTTCAAAGCCAACCCAGGCAGGAAAGTCTGTGAGACTCTTATCTCCAATAAATCACCAGAAAATGGAAGTGGAGCTGTGGCTCAAGTGGTAGAGTGCTAGCCTTGACCTGAAGAGCTGAGGGACAGTGCTCAGTTCCAGAGTTCCAGCCCCACAACTGACAAAAAAAAAAAATGGAAGAGGATGCACACACACACACATACACACACACACACACACACACACACACACACACACACACACACACACACACAAAGACATCCTGGATTCATGGACTGAATGAATCAATACGGTTAAAAATGACTCTATGATCCAAAGAATCGTATAGTCTCAATGTCACCCCTATTGAAATATCAAGGATCATCCTCATAGAATTAGAAAAAACACTTCTGCTGTCTTTTTAGAACCCACACAGACACAGACACAAACACAGACATATTATCAATGGCCAAAGCAACCTTGAGTGAGGGAGCAAAGTAGGAAGCATTGCACGATTTGATTTTAAAACAAACCTTAACGCTTCAGTAATCAAAACATTATAATGACCGAGAAAATGACACATAGATGAATGGACAGAAAAAAAGCCCCAAAATCCTAGAAGTAAATCCACACATGTACTACCCACTGATTTTTGACAAAAGTACTGAAAGTACACAGTGGAGAAAAGACAATATTTTCAATTAATGTTGGTGGTAGTATTTCTTAGCAGAAAAATGAAGCTAGCCTCTTACCTTTTACCAGTTTTAAAAGTCAATGCAAAATGGATTAAAGGCTTAAATGTAAGGAATGACTAGAAGCTGTATGAAACTACTAGAAGAAAACATATGACATTGAAATGGATAATTTTTTTTTTGGATAGAAGCACAGAAAAGACAAAAAAGCAATATGGATTAATAAGATTACAAAACTTAAATGATTCTGTACAGCAAAGGGCAAAATCATTAGTGAAGAGCTTCTCTATGGAAGGAGAGAAAATATTTGTAAAATACACTTATGGTGAGCATTAATATGAAAAGAACACAAGAAACTGAAAGAACTCAGTAGCAATTAATAAAAAGACACAAGAGTGGCACTGGTGGCTCATGACTGCAAACCTAGCTACTCAGGAGACAGAGATCTGAGGACCGTGGTTCAAAGCCAGCAAGGACAGAAAAGCCCATGAGATTCTTACCTCCAATTGACCATTCAAAAACTAGAAGTGGCTCAAGTGGTAGACTGTTAGCCTAGAGCACCAAGAGGCTCAATGGCAACATGCAGGCCCTGAGTTCAAGCCCCATAACCAACAAAGTAATAACAACAACAACAGCAGCAATAATAGTAAAATAGACATATGAAAATATGCTCAATGTCACTAGTCATCAAGGAAATGCAAATCAAAGCTCTGTATTATTGAAAGATAAAAGACACATTTTTGAGGTTGTGGGCAGGTGGGAACCTCATATACTGCTGGTGAGAATGTAAATCACTACAGCCATAAAAGAAGACAGCATGGAAGTCTCTCCAAAATAAACAAAAAGTAAACAAACATAAGCCAGTCCCCGGTGGCTCACGCCTGCCTGTAATGCTAGCTACTTAGGCTGAGATCTGAGGACTGCAGTTTGAAGCCAGCCCTGAGACTTAGCTCCAGTTAACCACCAGAAAACCAGAAAAGACACTGTGGCTCAAAGTGGTAGAGCGCTAGCCTTGAGCAAAAGAGCTGAGGTACAGTGCCCAGGCCCTGGGTTCAATTCCCCATGCCTGACAAAACAAACAAACAAATAAAACATTGAACTACCAGATGACTGAGAGATTCCACTATTGGATATAGATCCACATGAAATGAAATCTATCAGAGGAATATGCACTCCCATTTTCATTGTGGCATTTAAGAACAAGGAAGAAATGCAAACACTAAATGTCCATCAATGAATAAATGGACAAGATATGTATGGCACATAAAAGGAATGAAATCCTGTTATTTGCTACAATACGAATGAATCTTGAGATCATTGTGTTAAGCAAAACTAGCCAGGTACAGAAGGACAAATACGGTGATTCATTTGTGGAATATAAAATAGTTGATCACTTAGAAGTTGAATTTAGAAAAGGGGGAGAAGGGCATTCCTAGATCTTGGGAGAGCAGGCAGGGGAGAGATAGGGTGAGGCAGATCAATTCAAACTAAGCTGTAGTTAGAGAGGAGAATGAATTGTGCTCCTTGGTGTTGTACAGTGAGGTGACTGCAAAGGCTGAGAATTGCCATGTACCTCAAAAAGCTAGAAGACAGGATTTTGACAGTTTGGGCATAAAGAAATGATTGTTCTGGTTGTGTAGGTCAGTGGTAGAGTGCTTGCTTAATACATGTGAGGTTCTGAGTTTAATCCCCAACACCGCCACCAATAATAATAATAATAATAATAATAATAATAATAATAATAATAAAATGTTTGAGAGAAATAGATATGGTTTCAACTTTAACTGATATATATATACATATATATATATATATATATATATATATATATATATAAATACTAATCAGTTTGTGTCCCACAAATGTAAATACAATCTCTATGTATTGGTTAAAATTGTTTTTAAAATCCACATTGTGTTTCTTCTATTTTCTGAATTGTAGTAGTTTTTATTAGTAATATATTATAGGTAAAAATCTTTTTTTGGTAAAAATCTTTTATTACTGAGATGTTTCTTGGTAAGTATTTTCTCTTAGAAGTTTGACCTATTACTTTCTTAATGGTGTCTTTTAAAGAGCAAATGTTTTCATTTTCCAATTTATCAAGTTTTAAAATGCTTTCTGTGTCCTATGTAAATGTTTTCCTAACTCATAAGGATTTTTCTCTGAAGTTATCTTCTAGAAAATTTATAGTATTAGCCCTTATGTTTAGTTCTATGACCTATTGGTAGTTGAGATTTATGCATTTTTACTTTCACATGAATATATGCAATAGTTTTAGCATCATTTTTTGTAAAGCTGAATCTTTTCCATTGAATCATTTGTTTTCGTGTTTGTGAAAACAACTGGCAATATAACATACTGCTTCTGTTTCTTCATGTTCTGTTTGTTTTTTTTGATCTCTGGTATATTATCTTGATTATTATATTTTTTCAAAATTAAACCTTGAAGTCAAGTGGTATGAAATCTAGAGTTTGCTCTTGTCAAAAATTATTTTGGTAATTCTAGGTCCTTGGATTTTCTATAGCATATATTTTAGAAAAGAATGTTATACATTTCCACAGAAAGTTTGCCAGAGCTTTGCTAACACAGTGTGGTACATATGTACAATGAAATATTATTCAGCTATAAAAGGAGTGAAATCCTGTTGTTTGCCATGATATGGATGAAATTGCAGATTATTATGTTAAAACAAAATAAGCCAGGCTCCGAAAGACAAACACTATGATTCATTTGTGGAATATAAAACAGCTGATCACTTTAGCAGTTAAATTTACAAAGGGGAAGAATGGTAGTTCTCAGGGCTACTTTAACAGCATTTAATTTAATAATACATTTAATGAACTTATTATTCATTCACTCATTTACTCATTCCACAAATGTTAGTGTTGAGCAAGAACTATTGTTTTTTTTTGTAAAGGGTGATCAAGATTTAATAATGAAAATACATCATATATGGAGTAGGAACATATGTAAAGGGCTCTTACTTTTGACAGGGAAACAAAACTCAAATCTTAATTAAAATTTAAGCATTGGGGTTTTCAAAAATTTCTAAGACATTTGACTTTATTTTGGATATAGATTCTGTTATCTGTCTCCATACAGTGATGCATAACTATGTGGTTGACAGGGAAAGGAGATTATCATGTTTGCTTTGGTGTAGAGTAATAAATGAATCTGGTTTTCTAATTTGACCTGAATTATTTGTCTTTTATTGTGAGGCACAGAGCTTGATTTAATGCAACATTGAACATTTTTGACTCTAACTATATGGATATATGAAGAGTTAATGTTTACACTTCAGATTGCAGGAAATACATCTGGACTGATTATTCTTTTCTTGTGTCCCTTTCCCCATTCTCCTGTAACTCCTCTGTGTCTAAATGTTAAAATAGTCCTTCCACTTCACACTTACTCAGAACCCACTCCAGATGGGACTCGAGAGTGTTCTTCCTTAGGGCAACTTTGTTTCAATCTTCTTTTGGGATCTGTCCATAGAGAGCCATGGAACAGATACACAGGTAACATTTCTGGTCCAGCTTTCTATGTTTATTGGATTCACACATTTGTGGTTGTTTACAGAGCTTGAATGATTTCCATCTTTTCTAATCTCATTATCCCTACAGTGTGCTTTCATTTCCTCCTCTAATTTATGTATTTATTTATTTTCTATTGTCCAAGTGATGTAGAGAGGGGTTATAGTTACATAAGTAAGGTAATAAGTACATCTCTTGTCAACTTGTTATCCATCCCCTCATTTTCTCCTACTTTCCCTCTCCCTAATCCCTTCCCATCCCCCACAAGTTATACAGATCATTTCCAACATATTGTCTTGTATATGTCGCTGTTGCATTGGTTCCCCCTGTCCTTTGTCTCACCATTCTGTTGTTCCTCTTCTCCTCCCTAATTCAAATACATGTAAGTGCAATACCAGGGGACCAAAATCAAATACAGTGATAACAGGGGATATCTAGTTATTAATGTGTTTTATACTCAGGCAAAGGAGCAAAAGTGTGTATCACAGGGTTAGTAAAATTATTAATAGCAGAAGTATTAATGTCTATAAATAATAAACGTCCATTAATTTAAGATTTCAAAATTATGAAGTACTAATGGATTTTTTGGGCTAAATACTATTCATACTTTAAAATGGGTGATATAAATAGAATCCAATAACATTTAGAGGATTTATATTTTAAAGATGAGATTAATTTCTATTTGTTTTTCATTTTTATAAATGTCAAAGCATAATGTATTATGAAAAATGTAGGCTATAGAATTTTTGAAATTTCCTAGGGCATTCATAAAAAATTATCAGAGATGTCTATCCTCCTCCTCTCCCCCAAACAGCTTGGTACTTTTGGAAAAAAATTACAAAGTAGAAAATACTCAAGAACTAGGCAAAATGTTGCTTAAGCTCAGGAAGAAAAGGAGAGTTGAAAGCTTATATACCTCCCTGACATTTTTCTTCTCCTAGTTTTGAACGTGATTACCTGTCTGTTCATTCATCTGACATATATTTAATGAATATATTGAAGGGCTGGCACTTTAGTAATGAAAGACACATTCCTGTCCTTATGGAGTTTATAGTTCTGTGGCAGATATATGCAGTGGAAAGAATAGGCAAAACATGTACCATATACTATGCTAGATGGCAAAGTATACCAAGAAAATTAAAGCATAAAAGGTGTGTGCCTTTGTTTTCTTTCTAATTGAATTCTTATTTTGTTTTCTATTACCTTTAAGTGCTTTTACAGAGGTTTCAATTCAGTATGTCAATTTGTGAGTACAATGCATCTCAATCAGTCAGGATGATGCTTTAAACAAGCTAAAGGGTTTCTGTGAGAAAAATGATTGAAGTAAAGACTTACAGGAAAGAACACAAGGTGTGTGGTTATTTGGAAGGGAGATGTTCCAAGCTGAAGAGAAAGCCAACATGAAGTCTTTGACAGAAGCACACATGGGCTAGGGAGGAACAGAAGCATGCTAGTATGACTAAAGTCAGTCATAACCCCTCTGCCTGTGTGATTGCAGTCCTTCTGTTGTAACAATAAATGTTTGCCTACCTGTATTCGAGATTCGTAGTCTAGGCCAGCTGAAAATATTGCAGAAGATATTTAGACCAGAGCTTGCTTTACTTTCCATTTCCAAGAGCAGTGTTGTTTTGGACACAAATTGGAATGGAATTAGTTGGGCGGTCTATTCTTCAGCTTTGATTGAAAACAAAATCATTTTGGAGAAATGAAAACCTCTAATGCCTTGATTAGATGAATTAAAATCTTATATAAAAATTGATAAACACCACACAGAAAACCAAGTGTTAGAATTGATTGGCCAGTTCTAGTTTATCGGCAGACATCTATTGAGATCCTCTAATATAAAGTGTTTGCTGTTGGCTCTTTTCCTCAATCCTATGGCTCTGTTGCAAGACAAAGCTTAATACCATGTTCTAATAATACTATTCCTTATGTCTTTTCTCAGAGGGTCTTCCTTATCTTGCTTTCAGTCTCTCTTTTCTTAATGTGGAAATTTGCTCTGCCTCTGAGAATTAGTCGGTCATGAAATATTAATCACAATTGTTCTGGGAAGTAAATAGCAGGAAAGACTTCCAGTGTTTCTCCTTAGCATTCAGTGGAGCTCCTGTTGGACTTTGTTTTTTGAATGTGAATCCCCGTAGACAGCTACTACCTACCTGTGGTGATGGGCAAACACATGAGGCACTCCCACAGATTTTCAGGGCATAATTCTTCAATCCCTGACAGAGCTTAGTGTTAAACTACTGAGCTTTCTTCCCACGGAATTATCTGATTTACAATGGGGATAATAGATATTTATAATAGTATTTTCCCCCTGATGTATTAAATACTCTGGCTCATCTCTGTTTTGCATCTTTATAGTTGATATATTTCATTTCCCAATTTTCACTTGTTTCCTCTATGTTAGTCTTTGTGATTTCTAGCCAACAGACTTGCATCTGGATTCATTCTGTTTTGTTATTTAACTTATTTTTCATTATTTACTTGATTATTATTGTAAAGGTGATGTACAAGGGGTTACAATAATAAGTACTTAATAGGTACTTTTCCTTTCATACAGTGTCTTTTGTTTCCTCTCCCCCAGTCCCTCTCTCCCATGTCCATTCATGAGTCATATAGTTCATTTTCATCAGTGTCCAGTGAGATCCACTGTTGCACATTTTACCCTTCTTCCCTAGAGTTTGGTATCTCCCCCTCTGACCCTCCTGAAGATAAATAATTTTTTGTTGTTGTTGGTCATGGGACTTGAACTCAGGGCCTGGGCACTGTCTTTAATATCTTTTTGTTCAAGGCTAGTGCTCTACTGCTTTGAGTCACAGCACCACTTGCAGTTTTCTAGTGCTTCATTGGAAATAAGAGTCTCATGGACTTTCCTTGCCCAGGCTGACTTGGAACCCTGATCCTCAGAGCTCAGCCTCCTGAGTAGCTAGAATGACAGGCATGAGCCACCAGTGCCCTGCTAAAGAAAAAAACTTTAAACCAAAATTTTAGATATTTAGTGTCTTGGGGGATAGAGTGCAGGGATTAAGTAGTAGTGAGAGAGCATGAGGAAGTAGTTGTCACAGAAAGACCTCTCTACTACTATACAAGTTCTTCAAGTACCCTTCTGGTCCTATGCTTTGCAATATGCAGGTAATCACGTGCATTCCAGGTCCATAAGCTCCCACATCTCAGGAAATATTTGATATTTGAAAGGAATTAATTAGCCACTCTGTGCATGGAAGGTACTAAAGGTATGTATATTTAGGATATATTTTTTTCTTATGTTTTGGATGTTTATGTCCCTCCAAAATTCAGGTTGAAAGTGAATCTCCTATATAATAGTTATTAAGACATGGGTTGTACAGGAGGAGAGAAGGCCGGTGAGGGTCATCCTCACAGAGGTGATCACTGGCCTTCTAAAACCACTAGACAGAACAACTTCTTCCTTTTTGTTCTTCTGCCTTTCTGGAGTGTAAGGATGGAAGCAGTAAAGTACGATTTTGGAAGCAGACACTAAGGCCTTATCTGACATGGAATCTGCCCATGCCTTGAGCTCTAACTAGAATTAATGTTTCTGTTATTTATTGAGTACAAAGTCTCGGTTATTTCGTGTTAGCAACATGAATGGAGTAAGCTAGATTCTAGTAGGTTGAAGACTTAAATAGTTGGAATCACAGGTGATCATCTAATTCTGATAACTTGCTTTGACAGAATATCTGTTGTCAGGGGTGTCAACCAGCAGAATGGATGCAGAGAAACACAAGTTTAAGGTGTCTAAAATATTATATGGTTTGTTTCTCACTTTCTGGAAGACACATTACTAAATCATGGAAAGTTCCTGCGAGTTACAGCTCCTAAGGCCTATTAAGCATGAGTTCATGGATGTAGTTCATGTTGAGATGTTCTGTGAAATAACATGATGAGGACTTCTGTGTAACAAATTATGTCTAAGAAAGGGAGAATTAGACACAAGGTTGCAAAGGTATACCTCTACCATGCTATTGAAGCAAACTACTTGCAGTGGAACCTAAAGTACAGTAGAGACAAACGTATTGGTCAGACCAATGGCTACAGAGCAAAATCTCATTGCCAGTGTCATAGGTTCAGCACCTGCTGCAAGTGTGTCTTGGTATCTTGCGATTGAAATGGTCACCTGATTAACTACACTAACCCATGGCCCATCTGTCTTTTACATAGGCCATAAAGGAGGATGACCCATTGTAACAATGAGATTTACAAGACACTATGTTGAAAACGAACTTTACAGCTCTGGGGGGGGGGTGAGGAGGGAGGAGTTGGGGAGGTAGGAAGGGAAGGGATGGTAGGGGAAAAACAAAGGAGGGGGTAATACTCCTCGATAGGAAATGGACTCATTACCTTAACTCATGTAACTGTAACCCCTCTGTACAGTATCTTTACAACAAAAAATATATATTAAAAAAAAGGAGAATGAACTTGAGTCCACCCTTGTGGGGATTCTTAGAGGACATGGCAGAATATAATTCCAGCAAAACTGAATAAAATTCAAAGGTAACAATGACTGAGGCTGTGATCTTCCTTTGGGGTAAACTGGGTGTAAGGATGTGCTTCGCCATTGTGATGAGCAGATTTCTGCATAGCAATTATGTTAAATTAATTCTAATTGTCTCTGTGGCTGTAAATAAGTATATGTCTATACCTACACCATTAGTTAGTAGAATGATTTACATTATGGTAATGTTGTGATTGATTTAGTCACTAGTGAAGAAACTAACGTGAAAACTGATTACTGAGGATGGAAATTATGCTTCTCTTGTCTTTAGTGGTGAACGTTTACTATTGGCCCCTAACATTCCAGCATTCCACCATTTCATTCCTGCACATCTGGAAGCATGTTTCGATGATGGCACTTCTCATGATCATCCGTAGGTTATAGAAGACAGCCACCAAACACAGAACTCTTCTACTAGGTTCATGCCTAATTCATTAATGAATATTCCCATGCCTCTGATGAAGAAGTGTCTCATCCTCTGTCACTGAAGGAGCATCACAGCTGCCTGGGGGCTGTACCTCTGAGAGGTGTAGCATCACTGGTATTAAAAGTGTGTTATTTCTGTCTTTCTCCTCTTCTTATTCCTCATAATCAATTAGCAAAGTCTTTGTCTCTGCTACTAAAATAAACTCAGACTCTGGCCACACCTTATTCATTCCACCATTGTCTGCCTTTGTACAACAGTCTTCTCTTACTCTAGTTAATGTGAGAGCCTTCTGCTTTGTGTATCTGCCTCTAGACTGCCCCTCCCACCATTTATGTTCAAAACAGCAGCAGAAGGATCCTCTAAGAATGAAGCACATGCCATTCTTCTGCTCAAAGCCTTCCACTTGCTCCCCATCCCACTCAAAGTGTAGAATCCTGTCTTCACTAAGGTCACAAGGGTTATGTGATGGGATGATGGAGTTCTTTGAATGCTAGCTCTCACTTTACTTCTCTTTGTTTACTCTGCCCTCAAGCTTGTAAGCTTGCTTGACTTTTTCACTGACCAACGGGTCCTTTAAAAGTTGAGCAAAACTCCCATTTCTGGCATTTTGCTGTCAGTGATTTGGAGAAAAGAATCTTGGAAAAGAATCTTATCCTGGCTTTGAAATGAGATCCTCAGATCTCAGACTTCTGAGTAGACAAGATTACAGGTGTGAACGACCAGTGCCTGGCTATACTATTATTATTTTTAGAAACCAGGCAAATTCTTGATCTATGTGCTTGCTTTATCTTCTGACTTCTGCCCTTCTTAGTTATTTCTTCTTCCTCTCTTTTAAGTCTTCTCTTGTGTCACCTCCTTAGTAGGATTTCCCTGATCACTTTTCTTTTGAAGCCTACCGCCTCAACCTCCTGCCCAACATTTCTGTGCCTCTTTTCTGTTAGATTTTACTGATAGCATTGATGACCATTTGATTCAGCAAAGCAACCAAGTTTACTTGTGTGCCATTGATTGTCCCTCCCTCCCAAATACCTTGTAAGCTCAGTGTGGACTGGAGTTTCAGAGGAATGCTGAGTATATAGTGAGTCTTCAGTAAATATTGGTTGAATGGATGAATGTATAAAATATGCATAAAATGAATTTCTTCCATGCAATGTAGCAGTTGGGCTCGATGATCTCTGCATAAATCCCTTTCAGCTTTAAAGCTATGAGGATGAATCACAAGGTGGGCTTTCCTCTGAGCTTCAGTAATAAGCACTCTACTTAAAATATGGTAATAAAATAGCACTGAATAATCAAAACTGATGCCAGCCATAAGCAACCATCCTGGCTTTATTGATCATGTGTATCTGTCAGATTCCAACCTCGATGCTATCCAGGAGTATTTTCATTTTAAAAGGATTCCCTTACAGATCGGAGAAGCCAAAGGTTATCATTTTCTAATAGAACTCTCAGCCTTCTCGTGTGCCAGGCAATGGAAGCATCTGACAGTTCATCTCACCTCTAGAAAGTATATCTATTCTGTACCTTCATAAATTGAACTCTGAATTTTATGTACATCTTAGCTATCTAAACACAGTAGAATAGATTTTATATGATATTTTCTGCCTGGGTTAGTGGAAAATTCCTCTGCCCTGGTTTATCTGTTGTTCAGCAGTTGAGTGGGAAAAATAAAACCATTTTGAATTTTGAGGTTTTAGGAGTGTGCTTTCAGTCACTACTAAGAAGGGAGAGCTTTTAGTCACAAAAAAGCCGGCAAGGACTTCTTGTGGTTGTGCCTCCATTTGACAACAGCGTAATAAATATTGCTTTCTCCTGGTGTGGATATCATTGTGTTAAAGGAAAATACACAGAGAAGGACAATATAAACAGTGACCAGATCTCTAGTTCATGGACATTGAATGAGAAGTTTCATTTATTCATTCTTTCATTTGACAACCATCCATTGAGTACTTTTTATATGTCAGGGAACTCTTCCATACATTACTGGCACATGAAATTCCATTCCTGGATTGGGTTGCACAGTTCATTCATCCACTCAACATAGTGCAAGCTGTGTGTCAGATACTGCCTGTGAAACAAATTGTTTTGGATCTTGTCATGGTGGCCTTTCTTTGCCAAAGGAAGGAAAGGGGTCTTAGGTATCTGGGCAAAGTGCAGGATAAGGAAACAGGGAAAGGATGAAAACTGTATCTTGGGAGTCTGGCAAAACAAGTAGAGAGTCACTAGAGAAAAAGAGCTTGGAATGAGCCTTGACAAATAAGGAGATGTTTGGTGTGACAGGAGGTTATGGATAAGAGACAAAGAACCCAGTAAGCACAAAGGAAGAGTGTTTTAAACACATAAGAGTCAAGGAGTTGTAAGAATTTTAAGGTGGAAACAACTACTAGGCCAGATAATTTAGTCTTCTGTGTCACTTTAAGAAATGTGCTCTTTCTTTCATGAGCTATAGACATCCTTTGAAGGTTTTTAAGAAGGATAGTTACACGATCTCTCTTAGCTTTTAAAGATCACTGTCACTTTGGTAGCACTTAGAGAATGAGTTACAGGAAGTGAGACTAGAGCCTGAGAGATAGGAAGCTCCTTCCAAGTTTAGATAAAAGATGAAGCAAGAGGAACTCAGGCTATCAAACAGGGAAAGGAAGAAGAGGACAGGCATAAGAAATTGTAAGGATGAGGTTTAGTCAATGGGTCTAGGAGACAGTGGGAGGTAAGATAAAGGGAGGAATAAAAATGACTTTCTGCTTTCTGAGCGAAAGAATAGGGGATGGTATTTTCTACACAGAGAAACAGTGAGGACAGATGTGCTTTCTCAGAAGTGAGTTTGCTTTGGGGGCTTGCCTGTGTAGTCTGGCTACAGACTGTGGAATGCTGCCTGTGGAGCTAGATTTCATCGTGTGAGTGCTGAATAGGCCTTGGTAAGCTCCTTTAGCAGGTATTTATAGGAGAGAAGGATTTGAAGATTGTCAGCATTTTAGGGTAAATGGAGGCAGAGTCTGCTTAAATACCTTCCCTGAGAAATGATTCAAACTTCCAAAACAGAAACTGACTTATTACCTGGAGTAAGTGCATTTTTCTTTTCAGTTAATACATTTAAGTCAAAATAGAAAAAAAATGGAGTTCACCAATAGGGGAATCATGTAAAATGATCTAAGGTGCTTCTATCCAGCCAAATTCATTGGATAAAAGCAGGGAGAGCTTACCTTAGCCAAGGTGACATTCTCTGTATGATTCAGAGGTCCAGGTGAAATTTTGATGGACTCCCTTGACTGCCTAAAATTTACAATAAAAGCATTGGAACTTTATTCTGTGAACTTCAGTCTTAATTACAGTTAAAATCTGTACTCCCCTACAAAGTGTTAGGACTTGATATTTTGCCCACTATGCTTATATATAATGTGTGTATACACACACATGGTGAGCAATATATACTTATCTATAAATATAGATATATTTATTTTTCTCACTATATATATAAATATAGTATATATATTTAAATACTTACACATACTATATACATTTCTATATAGTATATATAGAGAGAGTATAAATATGTGTAAATATGTTTGGCATAAATGTATTTATATAAATATATAAATATATAGCTCACTATGCATAGGGAGCACAATATTTGTATATATACACAAATTGTTTACACACACACACACACTTTATCTGTGTAGTTGATTAATACCTATATTATAGCTCGAATCCCATGCCATGAAAATTAATTTTTCCATGACATTCTCTACCAGGCAATGTCTCTGAGGACAAAAAGATTCATTTGATTCATCAGTGAAACTACCACCGAATAAAGTCCATGCTTCAGTTGACTTTTGGTGAATGAATCATCACTTACAAAGACAGTACCTGATTGGCCCTTTTTTTTTTGTTTTGAAGCGTTTTATGCTGTGTCCCCTGTGCACCCTTCTAGGGAAGGGACTCATGTTGCTATGCCTATGTAACACAGGAGCTATGTGAGCCCGAGAGGTTCATCGACTTGCACAAGAGGACGCAGCACAGCGAGCAGGAAATGGAACTAGAACCTACGTCTTCTCATTGCAATTCCTTTCCCAAGAAAGGGCTGCAAGTGAGGCGGAGACTGAAAGCACTGAGCTCCTCTGAGAAGTGTGGGGTAAATGAGATTTTGTCTCAGAACATGGGAGCTGGGAATAGAGGTGAAAAACTACATCCACTGCCAATTTTTGTCTAGAGTAGCCTTGAAAGCTAACATTTTATAAAGACACCACTGAGTTCAGATTTCCACAGAGGGCAGGTCAGCAGTAATCCTGGCATTATGTGCTTTCAGGTCTGTGGCCACAACCTAAACGCCTGTGAAAGAAATCTCACAGTCCATTTGTGCGCTCCTTTGGAAAATACAGGTGTGGTTGTAAAGAGCTGTGGGTACAGGGAGCTTGAGTTACAAGGGCAGATGTTAAATATTCATCCCCAGAGAGGCTCATTGGGGTTTCTAATAGTATCGACTGCACTCCAATTTTATTTTCTTGCTTTACGAAAAGACTTCTGTTGCTGTAAACTCCCCAGTTTTAACAATTTCACGCGAAAGGGATATAAATGTTATCTAGAGTGGCAGAATTTGGTAAGCTTTTAATAATGAGTAAGTAAAGCCAGTTCTTTGAAAATAAGTGTTGTGGTGGTCAGATGAATGTCTGTGTGGGGGTGTACATTCATTCCTTTTGGTTGACTGTGTAAGGTGGGACATAAATGTGGGGATCAGACATGGGGGAAGAGGAAGGATGCTATAGGAATAAAACTTGTGAGATCCATTTGATAAACATTTACTTCCATCTTTCACTTAGACTTGTGAGGCCATTAGAGAGACGTTTACCCCCTCTCTTACCTCCCAGGTTAACATCCACTTAGTGGTTGAATCCTGCTTGGCTCTCTGGTGAGCAGGTGTAATGTGCATTATCTACCACAGTGAGACCCTAAAGGTGCCAGGAAGTACTTACAAGTGCTGTCTATCTAAAGAACTGCAAGTTGCCCCTCTGCTTTCTTGGTGACCCCATGCCCTTGGGTATCTCTGACAGGGAGTCTGTGATGTCTCTATTTGTGTGTGTGTAACAATGTATTATCAAACCCTTGCCTTAGGTGGTTCAGTTGCATTTCCCAGGAAGGATACTTCCTTTCAGAGATCTCTGGGAAAGGAAGTGTCACCATGTGTGGTCATTATCATCATCTGGGAAGCCACCAAACAGTGTCAGCTCATTCCTCTTCCTGCCCCCCCCCCACCCATCTCCTTGACAATGCTTCTCAGCACCTAACTCTTCTCACCTCTTCTCTACCTTTTCTGCCTGGTTTTCCCTCCATGGCTCATCAACAACAAAACTGGAGCCTTGGGCCCAGTGACCTTTCCACTTCACTCATTGTGCTTGTCTGGTCCCATTTTATAATGGCAGAATGGAAAATCCTTAGGTGCTATCCTTATCCATAATTTACATTCAAGATCAAGTGTTTTTTTTAATGTTTATTTAATTTTACATGTAAAACATTACAAAACTCTGGCTGGTTGATTCCAGAACTATTTTATCTTCTCTTTCTGTTTTATTATTTTTTTTTCTTTTCTTTCTTTCTCTCTCTCTCTTTTAGTGGCTGGTGGAAATAGGAAAAGGGAGGGGAGTCATTTAGGTGGGGAAAGACATTTCTCTAAATGTCAATACTTATGAAACGCCATTTTAAACCTTTATAAATGATTATCTTCCTCAATACTGATGAGGCAGTTTCATATTGCTGCTCAATTTATTTACTCAGGAGACCAATTTATTTCACTACCTCGGTACTAACTGTTTGCATTGACATCTAGGTCTGCTTTGAGCAAGCAACTGTGACAAGTTGTTTATTGAACTGTAAACAGGTATTGTCTGAATCTAAACAATGACTTTATCTAATTAGGAGACCCTGGGCATCATCTGAGCCCCATGTGGCTAGCCTAACCCACTTCTGGCATCTCCTGCCGATTCCCCAAGCCTCTTTACAATCTCCTTGCTCAGAGTGAAACCCTTTATCACAAAGTAAAGAATCATCTGTATTTGTCCTGTAGCTACATCCTGGTGCTTTGTGTTAGGAAAAAAAAAAGAAGAAGACTGACTCTAATAAACTGAGCAAGGGCATCCCAATTTAGAATGGTTGCATGAGAAAAGGAAAACATGAATGAGATATAAAAAAAATGAAGATGAATAAAGATGAACTGGGTCTGTTGCCTACATTATAAGGATGCTTTGTATAAATGAGAAAACATTTTCCCCCAAAAGAGAATTCCATGGCACGAGGGTAAAGGGAGATTTTAGACAAAAGTACAGGTATGATTATGGAAAGGGTCATAGGAGAGCAGAGGGTGTGGGGGAGATGTTCACTTAGGAACTCAGATGGAAATAGAACGCCATGGAAAGCACTTGGGAATCCTCATCTACCTTGGCATTGCTTTGTGTTTGAAGATGCTAATTGAGCTCAGCAATCAATGGCTTTTGTTTTCAATTGTTGTGCTTTTCTGAAAGATTTTGCCTAATACCGGAAGGAGGAGCTACTAACAAAGCTTCACTTTTCTGTAGCTATTATTATTACATTTTCCTCTTGGAAGGGAAGAATTCATTGCAATTTTGTTAAAAAAAAATGCCACCAGAGTGAAGTTTTCAAACAAGAGGCCCAATGTAGCTAGCTTCCTAACAACAACAACAAAATTGCCCATGGATGCCCTACTGGCAAACACTGGAAAGTACAAATGCTGCAGAAAAGTGAATAGCGTGATATATTTACTTTTTTTCACTCACGATATGGATGCTACATGTATCTTATCCAGAAGCCATATTTTCACCGACTTTCAGTCTCTCCTCAGGCATTAGGAGACGAGAGCTGCTTTTGTGGTTGCTTCCTTAATGCTTTGTGTAAATGGTCTCCCTCACTGAGGTCCAATCGGTGGGTTCGTGGTGAATACCTCATGCAATATGAATCTATTTAAAAATTAATAGTAGATCAATATTAATTCAATAAAATATTTTAATCTGAGCGATGAATATTTCATACAGCTATGCAGATTTCAAAAGCCGTTTTCATGTGTCTGACAGGCTGTCCAGTTTTCCACGACGACACTGAAATTATTCCTCATGCACTGTGCTGTGGGCCTCCAGGCTCTCTCAGCGAGAGCCGCCTGGGTCAACGGTTATGTTTATTCAAACTGCTGAAGGAATGCAAATGAGATGCATGCTGCTAAGGAACATAGGAAAGTTTACCTTGTTTAATGGAGTTGATCGTTTTCTCCTGTCTTGGCTTGGAATCTACTTAAAAGCAGTCTCTCGCCATCTTATAGGTTAATTCTTGTTCACGCCAGGTTTGACTCAAATCAGACCTGGCATGTTGAGCCACCTGAAGCCTTCCCTGGAAAAAAAAAAAAAGGTTCTAAAGAGATGGACTGCCACTGCGCTGGTTGAAATGAGCCAGTTGCACCTGGCTGATAAAACCGGAGATTTACTGCGGCGCACACAGGCCCCAGCTTCCACAGGCTCCTCTCTCTCCTGAGCCTCTTCCTTGTCATTTACATCCATCATCTCTCCTATCTGGTATCATCAGCTAGAACAATGGAGGGTGATGTCATTGAGGCAGGGCTGTGCTGTATGCCTTGGAACATTGGGGCTGCATCCACTTGCATTGCTCACTGGTTACTGAGAGGGCAATTGTGGAGCTAGGGACAGATGGAAGCCATAAAGACCTTGGAATTCAGGTAATGTCCATTAGGAGGGAAAAGTGGTTTCAGTACTGATCCAATAGAAGAAGAGCGAGTAATGGCTAAAAAATTCACTTTCTTCTGTTGGGGTTTCCCCTTTCATTTGTCTTAAATGTGTGTGTGTGTGTGTGTGTGTGTGTGTGTGTGTGTGTGTGTGTGTGTGTGTGTGTGTGTGTGCACGTGTGCATGCACGCTACCTCATATCTTAGCTCCCAGGGAAGGAAATGTAACAGCTTACATTAAAATGTGTCAGCTCTGGTTTCTTCTTCAGGGAGCAATGGCAAATGAGGTGAGTGAATTTATTGAGTGTTTCCTTGTGTGGCCTAAACCCTGGAGAACAATCCGTATAGGTTAGAATAGCCCCCAGCTATGAAGCAGATATTGTGGACATAGTAAAGGATTGCAATAAGTTGCTCAATCAAGCAGAACTGTGTTGGATCTCCGCCCCTCCACAGCCCAGCTTAGTCTAGTACATAGTAGGCCCTCCATGTATAGGCTGCTGAACAAATGGATTGGCACACCTTTTCCTTTGACCTATACTTACTTAACTTGCCTCTGTAGTGTTCTGTAGATACCAAGTAAGTGTATTTCAGAACTCTGTCCTAGAATAAGACAGATACCTCACTTTTCTGTAATTTACCATTGTATTTTCCTTTGAAAAGAGAAGGTTGCCATTTTGGAGAAATGGTACCGTGGTCATAATATTGAAGCTAAAGGCATGCCACCCCATGAGCCAATTCTTGCGGCCAGGCTCTCCTAGAGAGAGCACTCTGTGTGGCAGAGTGCTGGCCCAGCAAGTGCTCCTGTTGGGTGGCCCTTGGCACCCTGTCTTCTTCCCATGATTTGATAAGTTGGTTTATTTCTGAGTGGACCTGAGTGGGTTCCTTGATCCTTTTGCATAAACTAACTGAGTAGGAAGAGAGATCAATACACACAGAAGGGGCCCAAGTCTGCTGTGGACACAAGAGCTGGCCTTGATCCATTGACGAACTGATGGGCTTTGCCAATGTCTGGCCTCCTTTTAGCAATGAAGGTCCTGTAGCCTTCCCAAGCAAATAGGGAAACGTAGCTACCTTAATAGAACCTTGGCATTGACGTGACAGGGATTTTTATTTTTCAGTACTGAGGGTTGGACCCAGGGCCCTGAAATACCAGGTAAAGTGCCCTCGCTCCTTTATGTCAGGGTTTTGCTCTTTAGTTTTCTATGGGCTTCAGGTGAATGCTGAATTTCTGGAAGTTAGATGAATTAGAAGATCAAGAAGGACTCTGGTAGATTTTATGATTCTTCTCATGATAGTACTATGTGAAATTGAGATAGTTGAGAGATCACCTACCAAGAGGCATACATATATATGCATTATATGTTTATTTTTAATTATCATATTTATTGTATATGGTAGTGAGATTGAGTATATTTCCATCCAAAGCATGTAAAATTCATTGGTCATATCTAACTACCCCTTTTTACCTTTGATCTTTTTATCTTTGCCTCACACCCTTTCAAGTCCTTAGTAAACCTTATTTTCTTTTCACGTCAACCTGGTTTGTTATTTTCCATATATGAAATTGGACATAAGGCACTTGCCTTGTTATTTTTATTTTGCTTAACATGATATCCTTGAGTCCCATCCATTTTTTTGCTGCAAATGACAGGATTCTATTCTTCTCCAGGCTGAATAATGCTTCATTGAGTATATGGGCCATGTTTTCTTTATCTCCACCCATCTGTTGATAGGCATCTAGTGTAACTCTATATCGTAAGTCTTGCGAGGGTACTGTCATAAATACGGATATGTAAATATCTCCTTTGTGTGCTGTATCCATTTCCATTGCCTATACACCTAAGGGTAGGACAGCTAGATCATAGGGTAGTTCTGTATTTAATTTTTTGAGGAACCTCTATAATTGTAACCCATCCAACATTGTATCGCATTCAGATTTACAAACCACATTGAGAATCAGCTTTCAAGAAGGACCTAGTTGACTAGTGACTGGAGGAACCCATTCTCTTCCACAGTAACTCAGAGAAGCTCCACATTACACCCAGCTTTCAAACCCAAAGTCCTTGCTTCTAACCACTCAGCTGAGGGCCAATCTGTGTTTATTTATATTTACTTATTTATTTATTTGGGTCCTGTCATGGGGCTTGAACTCTGGGCCTGGGCGCTGTCCCTCAGCTTTTCAGCTCAAGGCTAGCACTCTACCACTTGAGCCCCAGCACCACTTCCGGCTTTTTTCTTTTTGCTTATGTGGTGCTGAGGAATTGAACCCAGGGCTTCATGCATGCAAGACCAGTGCTCTACCACTGAGCCACCTTCCCAGCCCCAGAGACCAGTTATCTGCTCACTTTCAGTGGATTTTTTATTAGTGTTTTTCCACTTGATCCTGACTTCCGAAGAAGGAAGTTAGGCTTTATTCAACTGTGGTATTGTGTGTGTGTGTGTGTGTGTGTGTGTGTGTGTGTGTGTGTGTGTGTGTGTGTGTGTGTGTATGTGTGTGTGTGTGTGTGTGTGTGTGTGTTAATCTTTTGTTTAGTGGAGATAGCACCTAACTGCCTGGTAGTGGTTATTAGTTTCTTTTCATATAGATTTTTAACATCTAATCACTTGTCTTATTTCTTCAGAACTACAGAGTTTTACTCAGAGGAAAAGAAATTCACTGTCCTGTCATCTAAAAGCAGCTGTAGCAGATGTTTGGATATGAGGGCAGGTGCAAACATCCTGAAGGTATGACACACAGGAGTAGAGAGACTCCAGCCCACAAACTGTAGAAGGCCCAAGAAATCATTTGGAACGTGGTAGAACATACATGCTTTTTACATGCTTCTCCTTGGCTGTCCCTCAGCCATCTGACTGCATTGACAATGTTATTTGGCCCCTGAATGATGTTATAGATATCCAAATAGCCCTTGGCAAAATGAAGTTTCTCTACTTCTGTTCGGATGGTGCTTGATTTAATAATAAACATTCAGATTTCCAGGAAAATTAATTTCTTTGAGAGTTGCAAACAGTATGACCTACTAGGGCAAGCCAGAGAGGTGCCAATGTTAGTCCTGCTGTGTCTGCTTGCAGGTGCATGACACCTTCTAGGCTTTATTTCCCTCAGCGAGGAAGTGGCATAATGTCTGTTTTACAGGATTTTTGTAAGGTTTGGTTAGAAACGTAGATAGTAACCATCTCTGGCATGTAGTAGAATGGTTCCTTAAAAGGAAGAGGGAGAATTTATTTAGTTTATTCCGGGAAGGTGCTTTTAGTATTAGCACCACTCAGAATTCCCTTTGGAGTGGGTGGGCTTCACATTACTCGAGGCAGGAAGCCAAGGATAGGCCATTATCTCTCTTGGATGCAGTAAATTTCTATACAATGTAGAGGTGTTCATTATTTGGTAGATTGTATGGTTGGGAAATAATCCCTAATTTTATTTTTAGTAAAAGTAGTGTTTTTTTTTTGTTTTTTTGTTTTTTAAAGAAACACTTCCTAGGGCTGGGAATATGGCTTAGTGGTAGAATGCTTGCCCAACCTACATGAAGCCCTAGGTTGATTCCTCAGTACCACATACACAGAAAAAGCCAGAAGTGGTGCTGTGGCTTGTGGTAGAGTGCTAGCCATGAGCAAACAAAGCAGCTCAGGGATAGTGCCCAGGCCCTGAGTTCAAGCCCCAGGACTGGCAAAAAATGAAAAAAGAAAACAAAGAAATGCTCCCTAATAGTGTTTATATTAAATTGGTAGATCTTTAAGATGAGCAGAGACAAGACTGTACCCAGAGTGGAGGAAACACAAGTGAGTGGTGCTCCCTTTAGAATGCTGTTTCCTATCCTTCTGTCCCTGGCTGTGTTCTTGTGGTGAATACAAGAGCAAGAAATCTGGTTGTTTTTCTTCTACTTTATCCTTGTGACTTTGAGATTTTTTTTAATTCTAGTGCTCTAGAATTACAGCTAACTTACTCCCAGTATGCAGTCACTTAAGTGAGGTTTAAGGAGGCCCTCTGGAAGTGAATAGTAAAGATGTGACAAAATCCTTATTTTTGATGCTACTATGGGGCTTGAACTCAAGGCCTCAAATTCTGGAAAGACTTTTATTCACTTGTAGCTGGTGCTCTATGACTTGAGCCATACCTTCTTCAGTCCAGCTTTTTTGCTGGTTAGTTAGTGTCTGCCTGGACTGACTTCAACACGTGATCTTCAGATCTCATTCTCCCAAGTTGCTAGGATTACAGGTGTGGACCTTTGGTTTGTGCCTGGTTTGTGACTTTTGATGAATTTTTTTTTTATACAGGTTCCAGACGAATTTCCCTTTGGAGATTTAAGGTGTTTGTCTATGGTGTGAAAGAGAGGGAATTACTTCACTAAAATTAGCTTGAAAAACACAATTTAATTTATTTTTGTACTCTAGTTTTATCAGGGTTTGTAGTCTATAGGATTATTGGTTTCATGCCAGCAACTATTTTCCTTGTGGTTTTAATCCTAGAAAATGTAACTTCCTTAAGAGATAATAATCTAGCATTATTTAAAGACTTCAAATTACCTATAAAGGAGCTTAAAAGTTTATATATGATTAAAGTTTAAGTATAAAAGTGTATAAAAACACATCGTGACTTAAAAATTTCAAAAAAGTACTGTTTTAGGGGGTTCAGAGAAGATTTAAAAAACATTATGAATGAAAGCTTGGCTGGATGCAGTATTTTTGGTTGGCAGTTGTTTACTTTTAGTGCTTGGAATACATCATACCATGAATACCAGGAAATTGGCATGTAAGAAGTACAGGGAAGGTTAAGGAGGAAGGGGAATAAATGAATGATGAATGAAGAGAAGAAGGGGAGAATGCAACCATAATATTAAATAAATTTCCTATGAAATTAGGAAAATTGAAGGGAGGAGTTGGGTTGGGAGGGATGTGAGCCAAGAATGAAAGGAGAACATGGATCAAGATGCATTGCATTCATAAACGGTTTTGTTGACTGGTAACTCTTTTGTACGACTATTTAAAGGTAATGAAAATATAATAAAAATTTCTATTCGACTAAGTCTAAGGTGTTGGAAAACTTCCTGGGACCATTTGGCCAATATTGAATCATTTTCTACTTGAAATAATGCCTTACTTTCTCTAAGATACAATGGAAATTTTAAGTTTGGGTTTATCAATTTACTTTCCAATTCTTTCAGTAAATCTTGTGGGTTCCATATTAGCATTTCAATTTCACCTATTTCTTTTAATTAAAAAATGCACTAAACTTACAGTCTTTCATTTTTTTCTTCTTCTTTTTTTGGGGGGGGCTACTAGTTCTGGGGTTTGAACTAAGGGTCTAGGTAAACTTTCTTGAACTTGTTTGTTCAAAACTAGCACTTTACCACTTAAGCCATAGTTCCATTTCTGGCTTTTTGCTGGTTAATTGGAGATAAGAGTCTCATGGACTTTCTTTCCCAGGCTGGTGTCAAACTATAGTCCTCAGATCTCAGCCCCCTGAGCAGCTGGGATAACAGGCATTGACTGAGTCACTGGCACCTGGCTCTTTCACGTTTTTAACTGAAAAAACAAACAAACAAACAAACAAACAAACAAACATGGAAATGGAATGCCTAGTGAAATGGAATTGGGAAGAGGCTAGATAAATGTAATGCCTGTGATGTGTAGTTGTCTTGCTCAAGGATTTAAGATGTTTAAAATACCATTTACGCTAAAAGACTTGTTAGTTGAACATTTTAGGCATTTCTAGGTGTACCATTCAGTTTCTAGTCTTGAGGAAAAGGATCCACTCTGGAAGCTTCCACGGAGAAAATGTAATACAGAACATTGTTTGCAGAGCTGATAGATGGCTTAAAAGTCATACACAATGTGGGGACAAGAAAAGAAGATCCCACTATCCTTAGAGCTGGGGCATTATCAGAATCTGGAAACGAGGGTGTCAGATGGTAGATGGCCCAAACCCTGCCAGGGACTGCCTAGTAATATTCAGTTTCTTTGGAGCCACAGAAAAGTTTAGAGGAATGGGGGTTTACTGTGATGTCAAAATTAGAAGGCGAAAGATAGTGACTGAGCTGAAAAACATGCAGACAATCGACTAGGACAATGAGCACCAATATGGCTGTCGCTTGATTTATAAAGATACATGACCTTTTCGGTGGCAGAGATGAGGCAGCTGGCTTTTTGTTAGCATGTATCTCAGAAAGCTACTCCAGAATGGCAGCTGATTGCACTGATTACTCCTTCCACACTCCTTGTTTTGTAAAGGTTTACTATAACTCATGAATAATGGGCATGAAGTCATTAGCTTATGCCCAGGTGTCTGTAGCTGGGAGGTAATGTTTAGAAGAGTGGCACACCAAACGTTTCATTCAAACTGGATAAGGTTCTCTTTATCCCCATAAAATGGGGCCTATTCATTCCCAAAAGATACAGACCAGATAAGTTCAATGGAAAGGGATTGCATTGTGAAAACAAACTCTTTTTGTAGGCAAAAAGAAGAGCCAGAGGGAGGAGAAGTCAAGATGTTGCAGTAGTGAACATCTGGACAGACAGGAGCTGGCAGGAAGAACATGAGCCAGAACTCCATAGACACTTTAGTGAAGACCTGACATGTCAAGTGAAAACTTGTACCACTCTTGAGAATTTTTTTTTTGACAGAGGGGCTGAGAAGTCTTTAAAATTGGAATAATTGCTCAAGTAAAGAAAACAGATTTTCCTATTGGTGATGGTGCTAGGATGCAAAAGAGGATCTGAGGATGACTTTGGAAATGATGGAATGGGACAGACAGAATCAGAGCATTGACTGATTCCCTCAAAGATTCATCAGTTCCCTAGTGGGAAGGAATATGAAGGCAGCGCCTAAACAATGCTGCTTATTGGGGTTCTGCTTTTAAAGATAATTTAACTGTTTAACTCATTTGTGCATCCAATTAATAGTTGTTAAAAATTCCCTTTGTTCCAGGATAAAATGCAAAACAGGACTGAGAGGACCCATGCCCTGTCAGAGCTTATTGTCTAGAGGAATGTGCTAACTAGCGATTCAAACTCCAGGAAAGTCTGAGATGACATTATAGGGAATATGAGGATCCTGGGAGAAAGAAGAAGGAAAGACTGGAACCAAAGAGCCAATTAAGTTGAATCCTGAAACATAGGCATAATTATTCAGAAAAGGGTAACAGAATACATTAGAGGCAAGACAACTGTACTTAACAAATTCTTTCAGTCAAGAGGAACACAGTGTTTTCAGGATCTGGACTTAATTCAAAATGGCAGATGCACAGAGGGTTATGTACTACCTAAGGTAAAAGACCAGAAGAGTAAGTAGGTTACAAGTCCATATAGAGATCTGTATATTCAATTGGGCAATATAGGCTTAACCATTCCCAACCTCCCTTCCTTCAACACTTAGTTTGTAGTTACTTTGTAATACCTGTGAGCTACATGCTGGAGAATGGCAGTATATAGTGAATGAGGTAGATAGATCTTCTTCTCTCACCGGACCTAGGAATCAATCCAGGGAGATAAGGACAAGAGCAATCTCAATAAACAGGCCAAGTTCTAAAATAGGGAAGCCATGGTAGCGGGTAGTTGCATGCAAACATACAGTCGAGGGGGCTTAGACTATCAGTGGAGATGGTGGGAGCGGGTGTGGGGGTGGGGTAAGGCAAGGGAGACAGAACACCAACCTATGGCCTAAAGATCTATCAGGAGAGAATTAGCAAGAGAATAAGGAGATGGAGGCATTCTAAACATGACACCTCTCATCTGCAGACATGAATTTCTTTATGATGAAAGAATAAAAGGTTTGGGACTTTTGAAGGAGTTTGGGGATATCCCAAGGACAATGGGAAGAAATATTTAGAGCACTGAATAAAATTGTTGGATGGAAGGATCAAGAAATCCACTGATTTTCACATAAATATTGCTAATCATCATTTCAATGTAATTCATCCCTCTCCCCATGTCCTTAAACTCACCCTATTTATTTGTACAACTTTCTTCTCCATGTAGAACTTTTGCTATTTTAAGTTCTTCCCACTCAAAAGCTCAGTTGCTTTCCAGTACTTCTGGATCATTTGTGTTTTGCACATATTGTATCAGGCAGCATACTGGCATTTAATATTGCAGTTTTATGATTCTGTGGGTTGCCCAACATGCTAGTCACAGTGAACACAATTCCACCCATCAGTGCAAGGTGTGTGGACCGAACAGATGTTACCCAGTTTAAGAAACCCTAAACCTTAGCTAAATGACCTAACATGCTTTTCGGAATTACCATAATGCCCTTGGGCAGGATATTTATCTGGCTCTGTTTAATTTTCTAAAGCTATAGCTTCAAGATAAAAAAAAAAACAACAAAAACTCAGGAGGATTTATTTGCTCAATATTTTCTGTGGTGATATTTTTATTTTGTATTAAACATAGATGTCATTCATATACAGTGAGTGTCTTTCACATTTTATCATACTTTGGGAATATTTAAAATATCTCATGCTCGCAGCACAAGCATGAAACTTATTTACAGAATTTCTTCCTAAGCTCAGCGTAGACACTTTCTAATTCAGGACAAATTGCACACCCAAAATGAAGATAAACTGCCAACAACCTGAGCCAGGCAAGTAAATATTTTCATGAACATGGCTATCATTGAGGAAACACACTGGACTCAGGGGAGGAAAAATGAGTTTTGTAACCCAATTTTTAAAATGAAGACCAGTGGGACTTTGGATGAACCCAAACCTGGCTGTCTTTTTACAATGGGAACAATACATTTGTGCATTTAATCCCTTGGCTTATGAATTCATTTACTCATTAAACAAAGTTAATATCTCTTTAAGCATTTGGGTGAGTGCACAAACACATCCCTGCTTTTGTAAATCATTGTACAATGTACACATGGCCCTCATCACAAGTGTGGTCACTCATCATCTCACCTTATTACACAGGCACCGAGATGGGGTGACATGAATGTAGGTAAGTCCTATCATAAGTCAGAAGCTCTTATTCATAATGTGCATATACTGTAACTGACACATCATGAAACCATGTCTTACCTGGGTTATAGCTACTAGTCAGAAATAGTGTAGGCAAACAGAGAGGGCAAAGGAAGACAGATGGAGTGAGAATCATTTATGTGCCTGAATGCAAGCGGAACAATGCAGTGGTTGACATGGGTTTGGGAAGCAGGTACGGATGATGGAAGGCATGACTACAGTTAAGGTATTTTGAATGCATATATGTACAAGTCAGGATGTGAGCCCCTTGCACAACTAATTGGTACAAATAAAAATGTAAATAAATAAATAAAATTGGATCAAAAAATTTTTTTAAAGAAAGTCCACCTTGAATGTAAACGAATACAGCCACTCTGGAAAGCAGTCTGGAGGTTCCTCAAAAAACTAAACAGACCTTCCCTATGACCCAGCCATACCACTCCTAGGCAACAAGAACCAGGATATGACAAAGACATCTGAACATCCATGTTTATTGCCACATTATTCACAATAGCTAAGATATAGAAACAACCCAGATGCCCCACAAAATGAGTGGATCCAAAAAAATGTGGTGCCTATATATAATGAAATTTTACACAGCCATTAGAAAGGATAAATTATTGTCATTTGCAGGGAAATGGATGGGACCAGAATAAATCTTATTATATGAGGTAAGCCAAGATCAGAGAGACAAACAGCGTATGTTCTCCCTGATATTTGCAAGTTAGATTTAAAATGCAATGGGACATGGCACATTATATAGGATTTTAGACACATCAGTGAGACCAAAAGAAGATAATCTTTGGAGAAAATCACCCAGTTGGAATACCCAAGCACCTCTTCATATGTCTATAAAATAATATTCATACTTAAAGGAACCCCAAAGTTATGGAAACAGGACATTTTTTCTTAATGTGTTTTCTCATTTTCTGATGACTCTGTATTCTTTACTTCATAAATGGTGTATTCATGTACATATCTAAGGGAAGGTAGCGGGGGAGAGCACAGAATCAGTGGATAACAGGTAAAAAAGAGCAGCAGCAGAGCTCACTGACTGCACTGGACATTAATGAAATTGAACCACACAACTCTAGGGTGGAGATGGGGGGGAAGGAATGGGAGAGAATGAGGGAACAGATGATACTATGCAATAGGAAGGAAATGCACTTATTACCTGACATATGTAAAGGTAACTCTGCCATATATCACCTCTAAAGCAAAAAAAAAAAAAAACAATTAAATAAAAGAGAATCCACTTAAAATTTTGATAATCTATAGGGGCCTTGCCTATATTGAAACTAGGTTTGATCTGGTTTAAAGGACTTCAAGATTTTCCAAGCAAACAGAAGTTCTTTACCAACCCAAGGTCCTATACGAAAAGACATGTTATTTGCTATTATTCATGTCCATTCTCATTTGTGATGCTGTAAAACAGACCGTAACCTCAAATCAGGAAACAAGGATTTGGTCATGTTACTGTAATCCATTTCTTGGATTTGCAGTGGGAAATTTCCATCTTTTTCCTGGGGTACATCTTACTGCAGTTCTTACTCTGCCTTGTGGAGTAGGGATGGACTATTGTCCAGCACACTATTTTAAAGGAGAAAAAATGGAAATGATTTTGTTGGAGAATCACAGTGTCAAGGAGGTTGTGTACTTCTCTGATGATGAAAATGCCAATTTCTCATAAAAAGGCAAAACCCTTCATTTCAAAAGGTTGAATACAATGTTATTTAACTAATTTCAAATGGCTACCTTTAGGTCACTGAAAAAGTGCAGATATAAGAATAGTCTTTGAGGTCTGTAACATTTTCATCTGATTCAAGAATGGCTAAATTTTAATTCACTTTAACCTTTTGCCTTTTGGTATTTGTCTCTTCTGACAGGAAGTGTCTGTCCACCGTGAGATTTGTCTTAGCAGTATGGCCTGCTTCCGCTGCCATCTGTCTGCCTTGCATCCTTTTGACATGAAATACATATACTACTTCAACAGAGCCATTGAAAATTTGTTACTATATAAGGTACTAAAAATTGTCAAGTGTACCTTTGACAAAGTGGAATATTAACAGCATCCACTTAAAACTCATCAGTCTTCTTTGAAGAAAACTACACTGTTCCAATTTTTATGCTAGCAGTCTTCTGTGCTTTTGAACTTTTGGTTTTTTGAGACAACTTTCACCTGTGGCTGAGATACACAAACTTGAGATGTTCCTACCTCAGCCTCCCGAGTGTTGGACCCATCACTCCTGGCTTGAATTTTTCATGGGTGAAAACAGAACCCCTCTACCTGATTCATTGTGCCTGATTCATTTGCTCAGTCTTATGTATATGTGATTCAACCACTCTGTTATCTTAATTGCTACCGACATTTTGTTACACAAATATATCGCCACTTATTCCTTTTTAATTTTTTTAAAAAAAGTAATTTACTTTCTTGTTATTATAAACAGAGGGATTACAATGCCTGTTTTTCACAGGCATTTGGGTTGTTTCCAGTTTGTGGCAGTTAAAATTACTGCTACAGCCAGGTGCTAGTGGCTAATGGCTTGGGTAATCCTAGCTACTCAGGTGGCTGAGAAAGGGAGATCATGGTCCCAAACCTGTCCAGGTAGAAAGTCTATGAGACTTCACCTCGAATTAACCAGTAAAAACTAGAATAGAATGTGGTACAGCCACAGTCAATTGGGATTGACACTTGAGTTCAAACCTTGCTACTGGTAAACAAATACGTTACTGCTTTGAATAACTGTGTATATGTCATTTAATATATGCTTGTTTGCCTTTCTCTTAGGTATACACCTGGGGTTGAAATAGTTTGGTATAGGAATATTAATACATTATGCTTTATGAGATAGTTTTTCAAGATTATTGCACATTAAAAAAATTCTCGTCAGCACCCAATTTATAAGTGTGAGACACTGGGTTCAAATCCCAAACAAAAAAAAATTAATGCAAAAATCAGTTTTGTTTCCTACAAAGCAGGAAACAGAAATGTCAAGTTGGTATTAGATCCCCCCCCTCACCATCCTCAATTTTAGAAAACATTGAAAAACTTGGTGTTCTGCGGAAATGTTTGGCCAAGTAACTTTCACATAAGCAATTGTCCTGAGAGCACAACAAATAAGCTTGTTTGTCATGGAAGAACTTTAGGAATACAGAATTTATAAAACAAACAAACAAGATTTAACGGGATGATGGAATTCAGTCAAGGGAGGGATAAATACAGTAAAAATGTAAAAGAATGACATCAATCAAGATGCATTGTATTCATAAACTGCTTTGTTAAATGACAACTCCTTTGCACAACTACTTACAGATAATAAAAGTAGGATAAAAATACTAATGATGAACATTTTACCCATTTAAGTCAGGAACTCAGTTTGAACTCTGTCTCAATAGATGGAATGCCAATATATAAACATTAACATTATTCTAGCAAAGTGAATGAAAGAGAAAGAGCAAGTAAGTATACTCATTTCACACCTGATTATAGCCAGAATTCCTCTAAAAGAGAAATATTTAGGTTCAGCGTTTCTTGGAATATTTTTAATTAATCTTAGAGCTATTTTCAAAAAGTAACATTGCTTATGTTGAAGAAACAACTGGAACTGAATAGATTTTAAAAATTACATGCTCATCTCTTAATTAGTTAATTCAAGTATAATAAAAATTACTCCCATATATATGAGGAAGGAAATGATCATGGGTTATTATTAACCATTGTGATTGGAGGATGGCTGGTTTGAGGTGACTTTTTAAACCTTTTCACTACTCTTTTTCTTCTTGCTTGACTTTTACCTTTCTTATAATGAGCATGTATAATTTTCACAAAATCTTTAAAGTCATTTTTGTAAAAAAAAAATGTCAGAGAGCAAGCAACAGAACCATCTTTAGCTAGGAGAATTTTTTTCCTCTTGCCTTTTCCGAAATTACTTTTACAAAGAAACTTTATATTTTAATCTTAAAAGAAGCCAGCCATTGAATTATTCTTTGTCATGGTGATTCTAATGTGATCAAGTTTTATTTCAGTTTTGCTAATGAAGAATGAATCCTTTCCCTGGTAACTCCTGGCATTCGGCACTACTCAGCACAACCTTTCATATCCCAGACTCCTCTGTTTCAAGTCAGGTCTGTCATCTCTTCTTCTTAGATCTAGGAAAAGACAGTGTCACCCAGAAGGACACTCTCTGAGGGGCAGAACGGTGGTGGGGTGCTACTGGTTTGAAAGCTCGTCAGATTGACAGCCTTTCTGCTCTCTCCTACAACAAAAGACTTGTGAATTACAATGCAGCTTATCTTGTTTTATGGTAGAAGATGGAGAGGACAGGGGAGATTTGCTCTTCATTTCCAAGGTATGCTCATGGCCACCCACTGGCTTGGGTTACTTGTTCTATGTATACATGGGGAAACAGAGGCTCTGAAAGGTTGCTGAATTGTCTGTGGCCTTATACTCACACAGGAAAGGGTGCCAGGTGCTTGTTGCCCTTGGTTTCATTACCCCAATAGAACTGTCTCTATGAGCTTGTGTTTTTTCTCTTATCTCATCATGTTTCCCATATTTAAAAAAGATAAATCTTACCATTTCAACATTGATTCAAACAGCAATTTTTGTTTGGCTCCAAACCCTTTTTATTAAGCATTACTTCCAAGACAATAATGTAGCTAGCAGCAAAATTTAATGACAACATGAAATCACACCCACAAAGAGTTAATTGCTCTAGTACTAATTAACTATAGTCTTCTTTAGGGAAGGGGGGAAAAAGGCAGGCCTGTTTTATTCTGGCAAAAAGCCTATGAAGAAGGGATGATGTGTCAGAGATTCACAGAACACAGTAATTAAGGTCTGAAATGCTTCCCAGTCGAAGCCCGGGAAGAGTTCACTCCGAGTTAACTGTTTCAGCAGCGTCCCTTGTGAAACAGCATTGTATGCTTTCGGATGGCAGGGTTGACATTTCTTACTGTTTGCTTCTAAGTAGAAATGAGAGCTTCCCATTTGGACTGGCTGATGTTCTCTCCATTTTGGACGTCTTTTGCCCAGGATGGAGAAAGAGAAGGACGAACACTTATAAGGGATGCTACCATCCTTGCCCAGACACAGCCCCAGCTTTGTCATAGGCAGGCCTATTGAACAATTAATGAAGTCTCCTCCAGCTAACACGTCTGATTTTTAAACTAATCATGGATAGGAGCTAAGTAAGAGGTGATGGTTTCAGAGAGGCATTAGAACGCACAAGCATTTGTTCTGGAAGTATGCTTACATTTTCATTTCCCAGTTGGGGGGAAGTCAGAGGTGTTGTGAGGTGACAACCCCCCCCCCCCCACACACACAGTGATGTCTTTCCATAATAAAATCACCTGAACTCCGCTTCACCTGTATTGCTTCCTGTCACGGTGTGCAGTATTCTGGGACAGCTACACTGCTAAAAATAAACAAGAATGTCAACATTCTCACTTTTCCTTTTGCTTTTGATCATAATGTAAGATTGCAAATCTCCTCTCCTCTCCTCTCCCTTCTGCTCCTACCTCCCCTCCCCTAACTCTTCCCCTCCCCTTCCTCTTCCCTTTCACTTTCTCTTCCCCTCTCCTCCCCCGTCCCCTACTCTCCCCACCCTTTACTTTTTTTGTGTGTGTATGTACCAGTACTGAGGCTTGAACTGAAGGCCCCCTACTCTTGCTTGGCATTTTCCACTTAAACCTCTACCACCTGAGCCATACATAGCTCTGCACTGGCCTTTTGCTGCTTACTCGAAGATAAGAGTCCCCACAGTTTTGTCTGACTGAGCTGGCTTCAAACTGAGATCCTCAGATTGCAGGCTCTTGAGTAGTTTGAATTACAGGCAGTGCCTGGATTCCAGGAGTATTTTTAAAATGTCTACTACACATATTCTTCATTCATACAGTTATTTATTATTTGTTTTGAGGACTAAGGCCAGGAATGTCGAATCCTATTTAGGTCTAATATTGCCTATGAATAGGAAAATTAATTCCCTTTTACAAAATGCCTTGTCCAGCTTCCTTCTAATATCTCACATTTGTTGAGATTTTAATTTTAGGGAGATCTATTCTAATTTTTGAGATCTATTTTTTTCCTTTCACTTTTCAAAAACACCATAAGCAGTGATTTATAGTTATCCGAGATTAGATGTAATAATTTGGCTAAAGTCACCGAGAACAGGGTTTCATAGCTAGGTCTTTTAACCATGAAGATCAGTTTTTGCTTGTGATGCTGCATGTCCTCTGTTAGACAGATAGCTTGAGCTATTCCAGAGGCGAAGCACTAGAAAGGAGATGAGAACTTTGTAAGGATCTAACTTGGTATCTTGGAGGTGGCAGATTAACTAGGAGAGCATGTCTTTTGTCTCCACTATAAAATTCTAGACCTCTCGACTCAGTGAAATGAGAAGACACTTTGAGCTTTATGCCTGCCTTCTCCTCTCGCTGCTGATATTATGTAGGAACAAGGCAATGGATTTCCAAACATTCACAAAACTATAACTTCTTCCCCAGCTCTCATTCCCTCATCCTTCCACTACTGCTTAAATCACATTTGAAACCTCATCATCTATTTATGGGCTTACCTTATTTTTCACTTGTACAATCCATTTCTCATTCAAAAGGATTTCTCACATTGGAGAAGTTGTGAGGCTCCATGAGACCAAGACCTTGTAGTCATTTCTGAGTATGATCTAGAACTCTTTGGAGAACTCTAGCCTCTGGCATAATATTTCCATTCCAAAGAGTTTAGTTTCCTATGATCTCAGTGGTATTTAACAATAAATCCTCAACTATGTGTTTAGACAAAGCAGTGGATGTCAAGTCCATTAATCACAGATTAAAAAAAAAATTCCCTGGGTTGGAAAGTCAATGGGACATTAGCTGTGCCTTAGACTGCGAAGTCTATTCAAATGACCTCCCCATTAGGTTAGCTTGTTCTTCTGCCCTGAGACATTTTATAAACAGAAGCTGGTAGTTAGCGTGTCATGATCCTAAAGATATGTTAGGCTGGTATTTAGTCAGCAGGAGAGCCATATGCAGCTCCTGGGCAGTATTTCACTGGAAGCTGTCAGCTTGATCATATCATATACGAGATCCATGTAAAACTTCATGTTCCATAAGGTAAATGCGTCCATTGGATGGGAAACATTTCAGGGTAATTTAAAATCATCCACAAACACCCATCTGTAAATGCAAGATTTATTTAAGAGTGATTTGGGGCAGAATGATGATGTTTACTCCTCATATTCTAGATACACGAAAGCACTAGGGGGAAAAAACACTCTGAATGGAACCTATCAAAAGCGATATAGACAAAAAAATGTGATGTTGCCATTTGTGAGTGTATTAGAAATGGACTGCTGTTAACCACTCACCATTTGAAAGTTGCAAATGTCTGTTTATAGATTCCTGATGTAAGGGAGTGTGCAGTGGCACTATCCAGCGCGTTTACAACCTGAGAAGTGCTAAAGACTTGGGAGAGAGCGTGAGGTCCCTGGCAGATGCTATCGGCACGCCTCAGCTGTCTCGGTGGTTTTTTGGAGACAGACACTGCTTCTGGAGAGAGGAGAAGAAAAGCTCCAAAAGACTTAACTGAAAGTGGCTTTGAAATGAAATGCATTTTAAAAACGTACTTCAGTGCTGCTGTAAAACGCGGCTGCTGTTGTGTTTGCTATGCGTCTGTTAAACATTAGGGCATTTGTACAGCTATGAAGACACTGAACACAGAAGGAAGATTGGGAGGTCTGAGGATATTTGATGATATACAATCAGTCCTTACCCCGTCTCCAAAATTAGCAGGAAAAATATATAGAACCTCCAAATCCTCCGACCCAAGCAACACAAGTAAAACAAAATTTTAAAGATAAAAGTTTTGAAGAGGAATGAAGAAAACAAATTCCTTTCTGTAAAAATGACCTCATGGTTGCACCAAGTCTGATCCTGTTTGTCTAGGAGCAAAGAACATTTAGCCTTCTCACCCATGTATTTTGGTTCCTGAAGAGCTAACTCTTCTATTCATTGGGATGTTATGTATCAAGCTGTCTTGACATTTTCTGTTGTTTCCTAAATCAAGAACACTGCTGTCTAATGGAGGGGAAAGTTATAACTAGAGCCGTAATGCTGTATTTGTTCCTGCTGGTGAGGTTTGAAGAAAGTGGTGTAAAGAGTAAAGATGAGAGCTGGGAAAGTGGCTTAGTGGTAGAGTGCTTGCCTAAGATGCTTGAAGCCCTGGGTTCGATTCCTTAGTACCATATAAGCAGAAAAAGCCAGATGTGGCACTGTGGCTCAAGTGGTAGAGTGCTAGCCTTGAGCAAAAGAAGCTCAGGGACAGTGCCCAGGCCCTGAGTTCAAGCCCAAGGACTGGCAAAAAAAGTAAAAATGAGCAAAGAAATGAATACAGCTTAGTTAAAGAAGTTAGAATTCGTTTTGGAGGGGATAAAGATGTAAGGTTTCAGAGTAAAGCAAGGGAAGAGCAATGCTAAGCAGAAAGAACAGCATATGTAAAGGCTTGTACAGTCTTCAGAGGTTAAGGAAGTGTGGACACTTGCAAATATGTGAGTGGATCTGGATGGTCCCTTAAGCAGAGGAGTTACAGAAGGATTTTGAGAATGTAATATTATGAAGGATCACTGTATTAACAAACCCCCCACAACATTCAAATCAAACAGAAACAGAGATTGCTTTTGTGATGGTGTGTGTAGTGAGCGGTGACTAACTTTGATTCCACAAAGACCATCCTAGAGAGGAGAAAGGAGATGCATGAACAGGGTAGTGGCCATGAGGCTGAAGAAGAGGAAACATACTGAGAAACTTGGAGCATATATATGAAATGCTACGTGGTGACAGATTTGGTAGTGTGTGATGAGAAAGAGAGGGTAAGAGTAACTTTAGCTAGACTCTGGTGGCCCATGCCTATAATTCAAGCTACTAAGGCCACTGAGATCTAAAGATTGAGGCTTAAAGACAGCCCAGGACAACAAATCTGTGATATTTCTTATCTCCAATTTAGCCAGGAAAAAAAATCAGAAATGGAGGTGTGGCTTAAGTGGTAGAGCAACAGTCTGAAGAAGAACAACAACAACAAAAAAGCTAGGGGAGTATGTCCAGGCCCTGAGTTCAAGCCCCAGGACTGGCACAAAGCAAAATGAAACCAAGTAAGAATGACACTTGATTGATCATAGAACTGATTTGGTCAATGATGGCACAAAGCAGAAAAAGCAAATAAAACTTGTGTTTGAACTCAGATTGGAGACCAGTTGAAGAAGAGGTCAAGCCTATGGCTCTGAGATGTACTAAGCTCCAAGTGTTTGTGAGGATTCAGTAACTGGATGCTCAGGGTTCCTCATCACTGCGCCCCTGCTTACAGCAATCCCTCCTCCCTGCCAGAGCTTTTCTGCTCTCTTCTCATGCCTCTTCAACCTCAGAACTTCCAGTGGGGAAAATGAGTCAAATGAGGAAGGAGAAAAAGATGATTCTCCAGGGCCTGCTTTTGCTTTCCACTTGCAAGACCTAGCCAAGAGAAGCAAGATGCTGCAAATCTAAACGGACTGGACATCTCATTGTTACAATGGGTCAACCTGTATCCTTATTACAGCATTTTGTTATTTCCCTTTCCTTCCCCAAATTATAAAAATGTATATACAAGATTCAGGGCACTGGAATCAAATACAGTAAACAACAACAAAAATCACATAATACATTTTAAGTATATTAAAAACAACAGCAACAAAGATAAAGCCCACTTCTGTCCCTATCTGGGGGTTCATTTCACTCAGCAGCCTCTTATATGATCATATATACTATATTGAAAATGAACTTTACAACTTTGGGGAGGTAGGGAGGGAAGAGATGGTAGGGGATAAACAAAGGAGGGGGTAACAATGCTCGATAAGAAATGGACTCATTACCTTACTCATATAACTGTAACCCCTCTGTACAGTATCTTTACAATAAAATATATGCATATATATATATTTAAAAAACTGACTGGACATTGATCAGTCGACGATACTGTGCTTTTCATGATGGAAGTTTTCTATCCATGTGACTTTGGGATCTTCTGTTATCTGAGAGTAATAGAAGAGTAGCTGGAATGGTATTCCCTCAAGGAGAAGATCTTGTGTTCCACAGGCAATGGGTGATGAGAACCTCTGTCTGGTCAGGTTCCCTCAGGCTGTGGGCAAGAGGGAGGCTTCAGACAGAAGCCTGGGCTGCACTACCATCTGAAGAGTTGGCAGAAGGAGAGAAGGAGAGCACCTTTGGAAGAGAAAGTGCTGAAGAATAACTTTCCTTCTGTTCTAGATTTAAACTTCATAATGAAGGATTTTTATTACTAACAATGGGTTTTTGTTTTTTTAAAATTATTATAAAGGCAATGTTCAGAGGGGTTATAGTTACATAAGTCAGGAAAGGAGTATATTTATTTTTGGACACTGTCACCGTTTCTCTTGTTCTCTCCCCGTTTTTCCCTCCCATCTCCACCCACAAGTTGTAGAGTTCATTTTCAACATATTGTCTAGTGAGTACCACTGCTGCATTTGTTTGTCTCTTATCCCTCCATTTCTATGCCCCTCCCTCTTACCGTCCCAATGACAAACAAACAAGACAAAAAAAAAAAAAAAGAAAAGAACAACAACAACAAAGACAAAAACCTCGTTTCCATTTCCTGGAGTTCATTTTGATAAATCTTACTTTATTTTATTTTTTATTTTTTCCTTTTTCTTTTTTTTTTCTTTTTATTGTGAGAATACCATACAGAGGAGTTACAATTACATGGGCAAGATAATGAGTACATTTCTTATCAAGCATTGTTGCCTCCTCGTTGTTTCCCCTTCCCATCCCTTCCCATACTCCTCCCCTACCCCCACCAGATCCTACCCCATACCCCCCACCAAAGTTGTTAAGTTCGTTTTTCGACATAGCGATTTTATATGATCAGAGGCACATAGGCATTGTACCTTTTCATTCCCCCCCAAAGAGTATCCTCCTTTGGACTTCCTGTGTGTGAATGCCTAGAGTCCGGTGTAATTTATTGTATCCTGGTATTTTTAGATCTATCTTCCACATATATGAGAAAATATACATTGTCTTTCTGAGCTTAGCTGACCTCATTTAACATGATTTGTTCTAGGTCCATCCATTTCCCTGCAAATGGCATTTATTCTTTCTAGTCTGTTTAAAATTCCATCATGTATAGGTATCACATTTGTTGTAGAATGTCTGGGTTGTTTCTATAACATGGCTCTTGTGAATAGACAGAGCATGGATGTGCAAGTGTCTTTATGGTATAACAATGGGTTTTTATTATTAATCTTTATAGGTGAATGAACTGAAATTTAGCGAGAGCATTTCCTCCCCCACCCTCAAGTCACATAGCTAGTGGCTGAGACAGTCAGGATCTAAACCATGCTGTGATTGACGTCAAAGCCACTCTCTTAACCATTCCCTGATTTTATTTATTTATTTACTTATAATTTACAATTGTGAATTACAAGGAGAAGATAAGCACCGGCTAGGTGATGGGAAGCGGTTCTAAGTCAAGGTTGAGAAGAATCTATTGCTGACTCGAAACTCTATAAATACAACATCACTCATGACTCAGGATGCTGTAAGTCTTTGGGCCCAAAGTCTGATGTTGACCTTGAGCTCATGGTAACCACGTGTGGGCACCCACTCAGCTAGGAACCAGAAGTTGCCGGAGGTCTGCAGGCACCTGGGTGACCTGCTTGTTGTTTAGAGGCCTTGGGTGTGGAGGAGGCCAAAGAAGATGTGCTAATTGTTTCTACCTGCCTTTCACCCACACCTCTCACTAGACTTTGTGAAAGTCGTGACTCATTGTAATGAAAAGCCCTCATAAGAATAATCTCCCATGTGGGATCACTCTGGGATCTTTACACAGTACATTCACTAGAGAAAATGAAAACATATGCTTTATAGCTTATTTTACCTATTTAAAAAGCAAAAACAAAGCAAAGCCACAACAAGCCATACTCATTAGGGAAGTCCAGAGCTACTCAGAGTGTAGGAGTTGCTTGTTATTTTAGTTGTCATGAATACTGATATTATAATGAGGACATCTACTTAATTGAAAGTAATTGTAGGGGAGCTGGGCCTTCATTTGAGGAAAGAGGGCCTCTGCTGTAGACAGTGTGGAAAGGGGTATCCTGCCATTAGCAATAACCTCTTTCTTCTTAAAGACTACAATCTTGCTGAATCTAGTCGTAGAAAAACATCTTGTAGAGTGGAAGAAAAAGGGTGTTGTGCCTTTGTAAATTGGTTTGTGTGCCATATTGGGTTTGAACTCAAAAGCTGGCAATATGGCTTAGTGGCTCTTTACCATTTCAACAAACCACAACTCCACTTTTTCTTTTTTTTTGGGGGGGGGTCTGGTCGTGAGGCCTGAACTCTGGGCCTATACACTGTCCCTCAGCTCTTCAGCTCAAGGCTAGTGCTCTACCACTTGAGCCACAGTGCCACTTCTGGCTTTTTTTCTTTTTTGCTTATGTGGTACTGGGGAATCGAACCCAGGGCCTCATGCATGCAAGGCAAGCACTCTACCACTGAGCTACCTTCCCAGCCCTATCCACTTTTTCTTAATTGGAGTTAAAAATCTCTCAAATGTGTCTGCCAAGGCTGGCTTTGGACCATGATCTTCAGATTTCAGTCCTTTGAGTAGTTGTATTGCAGGTGAGATCAGCCTCCTGAGTAGCTGGGATTACAGGTGTGAGCTACTGTCACCTGGAAAGTTGTTTCTTTTCAAAGGAAGGTTGATTACTGAAGTGATAGAATCTAGCTCCTGCCTAAATAACACAACATACATACTGTTAAACTGGCAAAGGAGACTGGAAGCTTTCTGCCTTGCCGTTTTCCTATGCAGTATCCTCTTTCTGCTCTTACAAGCATGTAAATGAAGTTTTATTCTGAAGAGTACCTTATCTTTCTTTTAGTACACACACACACACACACACACTTGACTTTATAGAGAAAATAGAGTCTGTTTTGTATGGCATTTGTCCTGCATATAAACCTGACCACTAAAGGAAGACACAGTCCTGACCCAAGCAACACCTGTTATTTGATTTCTTAAATTAATTTTTTATTTGTAATCTCAGGTTTTGTTAACCTTGGAGAACCTGTAGAAAGAGCACTCGGAGAGCTGATTTCAATGTGCAGACAGATAGACCTGTGGAGAATAAAAATAATAATGTAGTCTGAGGGGCCAAGTTTTAGATTTGTATTTCAAAGGTCAAAGGCAAATTCCATTAGAGTGATAGATACTAGGATAAAATTTCTTTGAAGCCAGTATGTTTTTCCCCTTAATTCATAAATCTATAAGATTATCTATGATCTGGAGTATTTCCTGTACCAGGAGAGAAATAGCTGAGTTCTAATAACACATAGAGCAACCATGGTCAAAGACAAGAGTTTTTCACACCAACTCTCCATTGATTTCAATATGAAGCAAAGGTCCTGAGTGACAAAATTCCATTTGAAAGATATTCCTTTGGGGAAAAAAGATTATAATTTTTTTTTGTCGGTCATGGGGCTTGAACTCTGGGCCTGGGCGCTGTCCCTCAGCTCTTCAGCTCAAGGCAAGTGCTCTACCACTTGAGCTACAGCGCCACTTCCTAAAAGATTATAATTTTGTTAATAGAATTTCTGGTCACCTTTTGATGTGGCAGAGTGGTTTGGTTGTATGTAAACTCTAGACTCTGTGTGAATGGTGTGGGGGAAGTTGGTAAAGAGACAGTAGAGACAAGGGAAGAAGGGAAGGGCCTCTTCTCTGGGATATGACCTTCCTGCCTCCATTTTAGGGGGCCTATCACCTCTCTGAAGAATTGGAATTGAGTTGAATCTTGATTTTACAAGATTGCGGGTCATCTTTTGGGATTCTGCGTGTACGTGGGGCTTTGTGATTTTCTTATTTTAATGTCACATATAAACTTAAAACTTGGGACAATTAAATTTCAAATGAATGGTGTGTGCACGTGCGCGCGCGCGCGCGCGCGCGCGTGTGTGTGTGTGTGTGTGTGTGTGTGTGTGTGTGTGTGTGTCTGTGTCTGTGTCTGTGTATTTGGCTAAACCAAATAAGAAATTCTTCTCCTAACATCTTGATTGTTATCTCCTGGTGAGATTGTTTTCTCAGTCTTTTGGCTTCTTTGGCCTCCTGATATTTCTGGGTAGTATCAGGAAGTAGATGTTTAAAGGGGAAGGGCTCCAAATCTTAGCCTCCAACTTCTCTTCTACTATCCAGGACTTGCTGGCCTTCAACATCACACATCTTTTCAGGCATTTCCTGCAGTGATTTTTGTTTTGTTTTGTTGAGAAGCTTCCCCTGTTCTTCCCCTCTGCCCTCATTCTGAAGCTCATGGTTGCCTCAGGGCTATCAGACCTTTGGCCATAACAACTACTTCTTGGTGGCTTTTTGATGTCAGCACTTTCTATTCCAATTATCCTGTGAAGGGAATAAAAAAACATCTTTGCTTTAGTATCATTTCTTAGGCTATGGTAAAAACACAGGCTCTCTGAGTTCTACGACTCACCCTAACAGAGTATTTGCTGGAATGTGGCACAATTTTCCTTGCACTAAGCTTGGAAGATAAATAAAGGATTTTGTATCATATCACACACAAACTATTCTTCCCAATCAAGGTTCCTTTCAGCTTATGTGAAACCCTGAATCTTTCCTCAAGGTGGTCCATTTCCTTCCTTCTTCCCTCCTGCCATCATTTTCTTCCTTTTGTCTTCATGTTCTTCCTCCCTTCCTCCCCTTCCTCATCCTTCCCTCTTGACACCAGTAGATGTATGGAAGGAAGACCATAGGGAAAATTGTTGAGATCTGATGTTTGGGGAGAGGTGGAAAGAGTGGGAAAGGAGGAGAGGATGACAACCAAGAAGTTGAAGTTTTGAAAGACGTTTACAATGCTGCCTCTAAGCTCTCCTCCATTTTTCCTATCACAGAATTGTGAGCAGCTGCCTATGTCTGCTGTCTGGAGGGTGGGAAGGTTGTAGGCAGTGTTCTTGCTCCTGCTGAAATGGACACTTACATGGAGGAGTGTCAGCATTAGAAGGGTTCCAATAAACCTATTTAATTTGATTTTCTCCACTACAAATAGCCCATAATAGGGCCCATCATATCAAGTGAGGAACTAAAGACAAAATATAAACCCTGGTTCTTAATTTATTGGTTTGTCTTTGTGGGTCTTAGTTAACTCTTCTGAGTGTGTCCTTACCATATAGTTTTCTAATTAAAATGTATATGTCTAATGAGATTTCAGAATAATAAAGCATTTATAATACTTTAATGAAGGGCATTCTTTTCATCTTTATTTACTTAACAGCATAATCAGGACCAACTGAGAAAGGTTAGATATGGTCAAAAGAAATTTATGAAGAGTGGCTATTAAGAGATAAAGCATATGTATGCAGACTGTGGTTAAATAACGGTAAGTAGGATGTGTTTATTAAAATGATGCAGGGATTTTATCCCTTCATTCTTGATGTCTCTTCGTACCTGACATTATACTGCTATGGTTTCCATGGAAACAGCACACACTCTTCCTTGCAGCTGACCTGAAGTTCAAGCCCTGCTGTTGCAATAGAAATTCTCAAAAACACTTCCACTTTTATTAAAAACAGAAATACCAAATCTATGCAAGAAGTAAAAGCAAAAAATAAAAAAAAGAGGACAAGCAGGCTCCGTTGACTATATTGCAGAAGAGAAAAGAGAATGCACAATATTTTCATTAAGATGGAATCAAAAAACAATTTACTATAGTGGAGGTTGAGAGTATCTGCCATTTCCTTCCCCTAAATTACCTTAGAATTGATCCTCCTGAGCCTGCCTTTACATCTGCACCTTTCATTTCTAATTCAATATGTTTTACTATTTTTAGTTTTTCTGGAAATATCTTTATCTCTCTCACTCTCCCTTCTCCTTTGTCTCTGTCTCTGTCTCTGTTCTCTTACTGATTGAAGAACTTGCTTCTCTGTGACTCAGAAGAACAATGTTGATTTGGTGTATAAATTATCTTTAATAAAGGCAGGTTAACCTTAGGGAGGGATTGCTGGAATAAGACATTTTGCATCACTAAGGAACCCATAAACTGGGCCTCGTGTTCACAGCTTTTGTTTAGTATGTTAGTCAAGATGGTTTCAGTTGTACGAAAACTAACTTCCATTGGTCTGGCTCAGAAGATGGATTCATTGGCTTCTGGGTAGTTCAGAAGCCTAGTTTGATCTAGCTGGCTTCCTGTTCCTCCAAGATGTACTGTGTTCTGATCTCTGTGTGTCTATACATCTTCAGGCCATCTTTGGTGAAAATGCCTGAAGCAGTTATTTAGATCCTCTCAGCCTACCATGTAACAAGAAAATGAAGAGCATCTTTTCCAAAAAAAAAAACCTCTTATCAAGTAGCATCTTCAAGGATACAACCAAAAGAGCTTACTTAGGCCAGGATATACAATGATTTGCTTTGAACTTGAGTCCCATGTTTGATGTCTGGGTTGGGAGGAGATAGTCTCCTCCCAAGCTTGTGGGTTGTATGGCAGAAGTACAGATGGCAATGCCAAAATCTAGACAAATCAACCAGAGAAAGATGATGGCTGATTGAAGAAAGCCACTGCTCAATGTAAAGGCCCAACTTATGATGGGTTTGTGAATCCCAGGCCAAATCTTCCACTGTGCTCAGTGTTTACAGTTCTCTAGTCTGTAAGTAAATTCTTTTGTAATTCCAAATCAAGTCTCAACTTTGAAAGAAAAGATGCTCACCAGAGTGCAGTCTCACCTCCATTCTTTTCTTCTACATTCCTTTTTTTTTAAAAATTGGGGTTTGTTGAACTTCGGGCCTGGATACTGTCCCTAAGCTTTTTTTGCTCAAGGCGAGCGCTCAACCATTTTGAGCCACAGTGCCATTTCTGGTGGTTAATTGGAGATGAAGAGTTTCATGTATTACAGGCTTGAGCCACCAGCAACCAGCCCTTTTTTATTTTTTTGGTGTAGGTCCCTGAACTCAGGGCCTAGACCTGAGCTTTTTGGGTAAGGCTAGCATTCTAGCACTTGAGCTACACCTCCATTTCCAACTTTTGGTACTTAATTGGAGATCAGAGTCTCACACATTTTCTTGCCTAAGCTGGCTTTGAATCATGATCCTCAGATCTTAGCCTCCTGAGTAGCTAGGCTTATAGGCATGAGGCACCTGGAACCTTTTTTCTTACTTATAATTTAACCTTTCAATTTAACACTATTTTAATTACAGCCTACCCTCTGAATCACATTGTTTCTGCCTTACTCTTCATTTCTTTCTTTCTTTTTTTTTAACAGGTTTTTATTGTGAAAATACTGTACAGAGGGTTACAGTTACATGAGCAAGGTATTGAGTACATTTCTAATCAAGCATTGTTGCCTCCTCCTTTGTTTTTCCCCTACCATCCTTCCCTCCCACCTACACTCCCCCCTCACCCCCTACCTACTACCCCCACCCTGCCTAAATTGTAAAGTTTGTTATTCAACATAGAGTCTTGTACATCTCATTGTTACAATGGGTCAACCTGTATCCCTATTTAAACATTTAGTTTTTTCCCTTTCCCTCCCCAAATTATACTGACATCAAATACAGTGGAAACAGGGGTTATACCATGGGGGAGGGACATACAAAGCAACAAAAAAATCACATGGTACCTTATAAATACATTAGAAACAATAGCAAGAAAGAAAAAAATCACTTGTGTCCCTATCTTGGGGTTCATTTCGCTTAACTTCATCTTATTTGGTCATGTGCACATCGCTTTTAACCTTTTCTACTTGTGCCAGACATATTCTAGTTACTGCAAATAAAGGAAACCATGGGACTTATGTTTCTTTGCACCTGGCTTACTTCACTTAATATATTTTTTTTCCACGTATTTCCATTTCATAACAAATGAGGCAATGTCATTCTTTCTGATGGAGGCATAGAATTCCATTGTTTTTATATACCACATTTTCTTGATCCATTTATCTACTGAGGGGCATCTGGGTTGGTTCCATATCTTAGCTATGGTAAATAATGATGCAATAAACATAGTTGTGCTGATAGCTTTAGTATGGTCTTGTTTGTGATCATTTGGGTAAAAGCCCCAAAGTGGGAATGCTGGGTCATAAGGGAGCTCTATGTGGAGTCTTTTGAGGAACCTCCATATTTCCAATGTGGTTGAACAAGTTTACACTTCCACCAACAATGCAATAGGGTTCCCTTCTGGCCACATTCCCTCCAGCATCTGCTGTTATTAGAGTTCTTGATTCTAGTCATTCTAACTGGGGTAAGGTGATATCTCAATGTTGTTTTGATTTGCATTTCTTTTATGGCTTTTATGGAGGTTGAGCATTTCTTCATGTGTCTATTGGCCATTCTTATTTCCTCTTCAGAGAAGTTTCTCTTTAATTCTTTAGCCCACTTATTTGTTGGGCAGTTGTTTCTTTGAGGATTTGTTGTTGGGGGACTTAATTTTTTTGAGTTCCAAGTATATTTTAGATATGAGACCCTTATCTGTTGTATAGTAATCAAAACAGCTTGGTACTGGCACAAGAACAGACCTTAGGACCAATGGAATAGAATTAAAAACCCAGAAATGAACCCAGAGACCTATAGCCACCTAATCTTCGATAAGGGAGCTAAAAAGAAATAGAATGGAAGAAAGACAGCCTCTTCAGTAAATGGTGCTGGCAAAATTGGTTAATTACTTGTAGAAAACTAAAGCTAGATCCTTATATATCACCCTGTACCAGAATCAACTCCAAATGGATCAAAGACCTTGGAATTAAAGCAGACACTCTGAAAACATTACAGGAAAGAATAGGAGAAACCCTGTGTCTCCTTGGCACAGGCCAAAATTTTCTTAATAGAGACACAGAAACACAACAAATCAAAGAATGGGATTACATGAAGCTGCAGAGCTTCTGCATGGCAAAGGACATAGTTAGCAAGTTCAATAGAAAGCCCACGGATTGGGAGAAGATCACTAACCCTACAACGAACAAGGGTCTCATTTCTTTCTTCAAGTACATTGAATCCTTTAAAAAAATTGACATTCATGTCTTGTGGTATTGTGGGTTGTTTATTATGTTTATTGATGCATTTCAGGCACTTAGTGGGTCTCTGGGAAAAAGTCCACATTCAGAAGTCTTTTTTAATATGTGGGCCATTGAATGGAAGCTGGCTGTTGATTGAGAGCATCCCTTGTCCACAAAACCATGTGAACTTGACCATCGGCACCACGTTCCTCTTGCTCCTCTGTGGATAAAATGAGCACGTTTCAGGGTCTGCAAGTGTCAGCTTGTCATCCGTTTCTCCAGATGTTTCCAAGTTGGGAGGTGAGAAAACGACTTGCTGAAGGCTACAAGTAGTCTGGATGTAATCTAGATAAATTTTGGATTGCCATGTGATCAAACCACTGTGCGTAGTTTCAGGCAAAGGAACACAGTCTAGGGACAAAAACAAGTATAGATATTAAGAAACATTTTTTTTTTGGCTGCTGTTTTCTGAGAAAGCACAAAGAAGCAAGTGTACATTTAAGACAGAGTTGAAGTCATCTCTCTACTCTGCTTCCTTTTTTTGCCACACTGGGAGACATCCCTCCTGTTGCTTTCTCTGTAAATGTTCCAGAGACTTCACACCTGGGGGGGGGAGGCGGGGGAGGAGTTGTGTGTGTGGGGGGGTGGGGGGATGGCTTAGGCCTTCTTGCCCTGTTTAAGTGAACACTGGGAGGCTTTCTGTGGTGGTAGGCCAGGCTAGCTAGGCTGAGGGAGGGGCTTGATGGAGCAGGAAGTCTTGCCTTCCTGTCCCATCAGGGTAGACCTTCAGACGTCCCACAGAAAGAAGCATCTAAGTTTGCTGAAAACTATTGCTCTCCCCTGGAACGACTTTCCCATAAGATAGCATTCTCAGAAATCCCAGCCGAGCACGGATCCAGCTCCTATAGCACATAGAACCTCCTGGTGCTAAAAAGTCAAGGCCAGATCCTGAGAGTTGCAGCCTTGTACAGGTGGAGAACCTATCTCGTTTATCCTCCGTACGTAATCAGTGCACAGCAAATACTTATGGAAGAAATGAAGAAATCCGAGGGCATGTAAATAAACAACAGAAATGAAAGGATGTCAGAACAAAAACAGAAATGGGAGAGTTTGTGTCTTCCTCCATCTGCTCTTTCCCTCCCTTCTCCTCTTCCTTTTCTTTGTCCCCAAGAATGATTTAAATTGACCATTTACATCAGTGAAACTTGTTGATGGATTGGGCCATTCTCTGCTCACTTTGTGCAGACCCTTTGTGATTTACTTTTATGTTCAGTCTCTGTTTTCTCATCCTGTCACTTTGTTCTCCCCTCTCTTTCTCATTGTGTGCCGAGGAGTAATTTTCCATTATGGTGTTATTTCCAAAGGTCCCTGACAGGGTGACAGTAGAATGACACAGCTAAGTGATATAGATTTTAATGACTTAATGCTATCATAATTTTTAATAGAAACATAAGTGGAGACAGGGGGTGATGTTTGAAAAGATGTAAAAGTGGAAAGTGGATTCTAGAAAAGATGTTCAAGAAAAAAATTGTTGTGACAGAGAAGGAAGGCCGACAGGTAAGGACAAACTTGGTAAAAAAAAAAAAAAAACAGGTCTGTAAGACAGGTGCTTTAGAAAAGGGGAAAATGTCACCTAAGAGAGAAGAATAACATTTTGAAAGTATGTCAGGAGGGAAAAAAAAGATGACAAAGGGAAAAGGTAGTCAGTCTTGTTAATAGGGAAAAATAGAGCAAATAAGAAATTACAGATAAAGGAAAGAAGGGCTTGGCTTGTCATCTGAGCCAGGCTTGATGACAAAGGGTAATAGCGGAAAGAATACTTAAAGTAATGATAGTCAACGAGGAAAGACAGCGTGGAGAAGCAATGCGCTGCAGAGTATCTGGGGTAGGAAAAAAAAAATCACTGCAGAACACAAAAGGAGAGAATGGCCGCCGTAGTGCAGGCCATCTGGCAATTATTTTTGAAACCTCATGGAAGATTGTTAGGTTGCTAGGAATATGAAAGAGGGAAGGCAGAACACAATTTTTTTTTATTTTTAAGCAGTGATGAAATGTGTTAAAGTAGGTCACAGAGAATGCATGGACTCAGTGATTTTCCTCCATACCTGGCTAATAAGCCTCAGTGAAACTAACAAGTTTGTAGAAGTGAACAATCCCTGGTGAGCTTGCAGACTGGCCTCCAGTCTGGGCCGCTAAGGAGCCTGGGTCAGATGATCAGCTGTGGCCAATTCCCTAATCCGCTCTCTTTCCTGCTCCTAAGTTGACTGCAAGTCTGCCTGTGGTGGTACTTATTAGCTGGGCTCACCAAGGTTTTCCTTTCCCTCACCTGTGTGCTTCCCCAACTTTGGGCGGAGTTGGAAACTTCTCTGGGTAGAACCCTTGAAGGGCTGGAGTACAATTCTAAATGAAGTGACTACTTTGGGAAAAATAGTTAATCACTCTCAGTTTCCTGGAGGGGGGGCCTCCATGCCCTCAGGAGACCATGGAGTGTGCCAGGAGGCAGAGGGAGACGAAGGATCTGTGAGGAAGAGCGTCTCTGTCTCTGCTCTTCTGTGGGAGGCCAGGTGCAAGGCCGCCAGGCAGGCTCAGGGTTGGATACTCTGTGTGATCTTGGGAGGCGATATGCCTGGCTCACCTGGGGTGGTTGGGACAGGTAGCCATTGGCTCCCTCAGAGTGTGAGACTCAACAAAGGCTCCAGATTGGTTGGTTTGCATCTGACGCTATGCCTCCAACCTGAGGAGCAGGGTTCCTTATAGAAAGAACAGCCTGTGAATTACGGTCTGAATGTTTGTGTTGACCCACATCATATATTGTTCTCCTGAGCCCTGGCCTGATGGCTTTGGGAAGCAGTGTTTGAGGGGGAGGGGTGGAGGGGGAACTGATGAAGTCATAAGGGTGGAGTCCTTATGAGTAAGATTAGTGGCTTATAAAAGAAGTCCAGGATAGCTCCCCTGTACTTGGTGTTTTATGTCTTGACCTATCAAGTACCAGCAGTGATGACCTGGCCTTGAGGGGTACAAAGGCAGTCCTTGCACAGCAGATTTACCATGTGTCATGGGTACCATTGGATGGTGATAGTTAAGTCACCTGTTCCTTACCCCTCATGTGACCCTGGACAGGTACTTAAACCTCACTGTTTCAGTTTTCCAAACTTCTAAAGACTGGTATAATAATGGTGTCTCACACATGATGTTTTCAAATTGATTGTCAGTAATAATGCAGCTTCTGGAACATAGGAAGCAGGCTTTCACCAGCTCAGGCAAATCGTAGATGGTAAGGCATTGCTAATGGAGCTAACCATTTCCTTCCCCACCCTCTCCATTGGTGAACTTTATCTTGGTACCTGACTGCACACGAGGAGTCTGGGCTCTACTCAGCCACTGGATGGAACTTAACTGCTCTCATTACAAATGTTCTTTTTGGAGAAATAGTTATTTTTCTGGTCAGATGATTTAAAGTAGGAAAACATGGTAGACTTTTAACCTGCGGGTTGCAAAGGTGTGGCCATTTCTGGCCCATCAACTATGTATGAAAGTGACATGTACATTTCTGGGTTTAATAATTTGGGAGTCAACTAGGTGTCTCTCCCCTCTGGCTCCTTCTTTAACGAGGAGCAACCACAACTACCAGACTGTGTAGCCACAAGACAGACCAGGCTTACTCACTTAGACACAGTAGACTGTATGTGAGCAAAAAGAAATAGACAAATCTTCACTGTGTTGAATCACTGAAAATTTGGGTTATGTTTGTATTTTTAGTTAAATGATGTTTAAGTGGATTTCAAAGTGTGTGTTCTTAAACCTCTTTGGAGAATTTGTTAGGTGGACACCTTTTTCCTTTTTTAAAAAATTTTATTGTTATTATTAAGGTGATGTATAGAGGGGTGACTGTTTCATAAGTCAGGTAATGAGTACATTTCTTTTTAGACAATGTCATCCCTTTCTTCACTCTCTCCCAGTTTTCCCCTTGCCATTTTCCATGTTAATCTCTCATCCTTTCCTATCATACACCAATGTTTTCCAGATATCAGTGGTGTGTGATGATGCTATTAGTCTCACAGCTAATGAATCTTGCCCTGGTATATTCTTTTTTTTAATTGTGAAAATACCATACAGAGGGGTTACAGTTACATGGACAAGGTAATGAGTACATTTCTTATCAAGCATTGTTGCCTCCTTTGTTTCCCCTTCCCATCCCTTCCCATCTCCCTCCCCCTTCCCCCTACTCCTCTTCCCACCCTGGCCCTTGGTATATTCTTATGTTAAAAAAAATTGTTAGGTGCCAGTGACTCACACTTGTAATCTTAGCTACTCAGGATTCTCAGCTCTGAGGTTCATAGTTTGAAGCCAGCCTGGACAGGAAAGTCATGTGATTTTTATGTCCAAGTAACCACACCCCAAAAAGCTATGGGGCGGGCTGGGAAGTTGGCTCAGTGGTAGAGCGCTTGCCTTGCATGCCTGAGGCCCTGGGTTCGATTCCTCAGCACCACATAAGCAGAAAAAAAAAAAGCTGGAAATGGCGCTGTGGCTCAAGTGGTAGAGTGCTAGCCTTGAGCTGAAGAGCTGAGGGACAGCGGCCAGGCCCAGAGTTAAGGCCCCACGACTGGACTCAAAAAAAAAAAAAAAAAAGCTATGGGGTAACGACCAGGCTCTGAGTTCAAGTTCCAGGACCAGCACAAAAAGAAAAATAAATCTGTTTTCATTTATATGTAGTAAAATACTTTCAGATATAACCCACATTAACAGAGCTCAGTTAGAGTTTTCAGTAAGGTTTTTATTTCTTGTATCACCTGCTTTATTTTTTTATGTTTTCTCACTGATTTCCTTTTTAAAAAATTACCTTTAATCCCTTTGTAGTTGTACAAAGAGGTTTCAATTCAACATGTCAGCTTATGAACACAATGCATCTGGATCAATGTTACCCTTTATATTATTCTCCTTCATCTTCCTCAACCCCACACATTCCATTCAATAAGCTGATTTTTTTTGCCAGTCTTGGAGTTTGAACTCAGGGCCTTGATACTGTCCCTGAGCTTTGATTAATGCTGGCTCTCTACCACTTGAGCCACAGTTCCATCTCCAAATTTTACCAGTTAATTAGGATAAAAGTCTTAGGGATTTTCCTGACTTAGCTGGCTTGGAACCAGAATCCTTAGGGCTCAGCCTCCTGAGTAGCTAGGATTCTAGATATGAACCACTGGCATTGGCCTTTCAATAAGTTTTTGTAGTGTACCAATACTTGAGAACCACTGGAATTGTCTACTTGATTGACAGAAATTGTATGGGTAGTTTGGAGTATCTGCAATCACTCATTTTCATTTATTCCAAGACTAATTTTCAAGCTTTCTTTATAAGGGAAGTACAGAATGAGAAATGAGTGAATTTTCAATTCAATTAAGAGTTTCTTTTATTAATTCTTATTTTTATTTTTGCCAGGGGCTGAGTAACTGAATGAGATGGAAGTTGATAGAATAATCAAAAGATAAGAGGAGAATCTGAAAGCTTGAACTTGTACACAGAAAAATTAATGACACATAACAAAAGGAATTGTGTAGCAGGCACATTTTATTGCTGAGTATGTTAGTCAAATGTTGGTTGATAATTTCTACTCATAACATTAGCAAGAATTTTAGCGAATAAATTATGGAAATTTAAACAGATAAATTTAGGAGACTGGTTATGCTGTCTTCTCTAATTAATTATTAAAGCAAAGGGATTAACACTGCACAAACACCTGTTTTCTGTTGTATCCTGTATATATAATTAATAATTACTACTAATCCTTATAATTCATAAAAATTTCAGTTGTAACATTCATATAAGCAACTGACATTCCTTAGAATTTTAAGTTAGGATTTGTTGTTGTTTTGCATTTTTCTTTTTCAATGTCCTTACTTTTTTCATAATGGACTCATCTCAGAGGTCAACAGAGTTGGAATTATCATGTGTCATGGGAGATTTTCTGGCAATTTAGTGGTAAACAGTAGAGCCCACAATACTATTTTTTTTTTTTGCCTAAAAATCTAATGCAAGATTTGTGTAGAATTTGATTTCTCATTATTCTTTTTAATTACTCTTAAGCAAGGCCCCACCAGTTCAAGGTTTTTAATTGCCTGCAACTTAGGTCTCTTCTACTCAAACAACCATCAGGAATTTATTTCAATCCTTTAACATAGGAGACTTTGGCTTAGATGCTAGAGACATGGAGTGAATAAAGTCAAGAAACATCTCTGTCCTCCTGAAACTTACATAATAAAGGATGTAGAGAGTAAACAAGATAAATATATAACATGCTTATGATAGACAGAGATAAAGTTTAAGGGGAAAAGTAAATCAATGAAAGGGATGCGTATGAGTCAGAAGGGGAGTAGAAGACAGTTCTAGACACAATGGCTCTGGAAGGTCCCAATGAGAAAAGCCATGTATAAGAAAAAGTGCTTGCCTGGGTATTTCCTGCCCACAGGAAAGAGTGAATGATAAATACAAAGGGCCTGAGGTGGGAGCTGGTGGGGACAAAATGGTCTTCCTTGGCTGAAACTGAATGGAGGGCTTAAGACTTTGCTGTGAATAAGATGGATCCTCCTTTAGTATTTTTAGTAGAACAAATACATAACCTGCGCTGCTTCACTCCGGCAAGAGGTCAATGAGGGAAGCTAAGAGGCTGATTACGGAGGTGTTGGCTCAGTCCAGAGCAGTAGCAGCAAAGCTGATGAGAAAGGGTCATATTTTGGTTGTATTTTCAATGTAAATCCGATAGGATCTTTTTAAAAATCATTTCAATAGTTTTTTTTTTTGTGAAAATACCATACAGAGGGGTTACAATTACATGAGCAAGGTAATGAGTACATTTCTTATCAAGCATTGTTGCCTCCTCCTTTGTTTCCCCTTCCCATCCCTGCCTCCCCCCCATCTCATTGTTGCAATGGGTCCACCTGTATCCTTATTTAAACAATTTGTTTTTTTCCTTCCCCTCCACAAATTATACCAACATCAAGTACAGTGAAAACAGGGGTTATACCATGGGGGAGGGACATACAAAGCAACAAAGAAATCATCTTAGAAATATGTTAGAAACAATCGCAAGAAAGAAAAACCATTTAAGTCCTTATCTTGGGGTTCATTTCGCCTAACATCAACTTATCTGACTGTTTCTGCTTGTCTCAGACATATACTAGTTATTGCAAATAAGAGAAACCATGGGACCTAGTTTCTTTGGGCCTGGCGTACTTCACTTAATATAATTTTTTCCAAGTCTTTCCATTTCCTAACAAATGGGGCAATGTTATTCTTTCTGATGGAGGCATAGAATTCCATTGTGTATATATACCACAGTTTCTTGATCCATTCATCTACTGAGGGGCATCTGGGTTGGTTCTATATCTTAGATATGGTAAATAATTCTGTAATAAACATAGTTGTGCTGGTAGCTTTAATATGGTCTTGTTTGTGATCATTTGGATAAATGCCCAAAAGTGGGAATGCTGGGTCATAGGGGAGCTCTATGTGGAGTCTTTTGAGGAACCTCCATACTGCTTTCCAAAGTGGTTGGACAAGTTTACACTCCTAACAACAATGCAGTAAGGTTCCCTTATGTCCACATCCCCTCCAGCATCTGTTGTTATTAGAGTTCTTGATTTTAGCCATTCTAACTGTGGTGGGGTGGTATCTCAATGTTGTTTTGATTTGCATTTCTTTTATGGCTAGGGAAGTTGAGCATTTCTTCATGTGTCTATTGGCCATCCTTCTTTCCTCTTCAGAGAAGTTTCTCTTTAAGTCTTTTTTTTTTTCATTTGTTGTAAGAAAGTACAGCTGATTGGATCTGTTCATGCATCTTCATCAGCAGTGGGGGCATCTCCACCTTTAGTATTTCTAGTGTAAATTATTTGAGCTCTGTGCTTTGAGACTAACTTGATAAGTCCTTTACTAAGCAGCTCCCGAAGGACTGCCCTGGCCAGGGAGCCAAGAATCTTCAGCCTTTCAGAAACCACAGCAGGAGTTGTGAGCTTATAGTTTGGAACTTCCTTATAGAGTTTGCCATATGTGGCTTTGTCAAACAGGACCAGGTTGTTGAGCTTGTCCTGAACTTTGCCTTTGGACCACTTCTTCTTCTTGGCCTTGCCCCCAGACTTGTTTACTGGGTCCTTGTCTTTCTTGGCTGACTTCCTGGCATCTTTCTTCTTCTTGTTATCCTTGGGCGGCATCGCAAAACCTGGAGAGTAGGAGAGACTGCTGCGGCTTCGTCAAGATGTCTGACAGAAAGGAGTCTCTTTAAGTCTTTAGCCAACTTATTTATTGGGCAGTTGATTCTTTGAGGATTTGTTGTTGGGGGATTTAATTTTTTGAGTTCCAGGTCTATTTTAGATATGAGACTCATGTCCATTGTATGGCTAGTAAAGATCTTCTCCCAATCCGTGGGCTTTCTATTGATCTTGCTAGCTTTGTCCTTTGCCATGCAGAAGCTCTGCAACTTCATGCAATCCCATTTGTCCAACCTTTCTTTGATTTGTTGTGTTTCTGGGTCTCTATTAAGAAAATTTTGGCCTGTGCCAAGAAGACCTAGAGTTTCTCCTATTCTTTCCTGTAATGTTTTCAGGGTGTCTGCTTTGATTCCAAGGTCTTTGATCCATTTGGAGTTGATTCTGGTACAGGGTGATATATAAGGATCTAGCTTTAGTTTTCTACAAGTAATTAACCAATTTTGCCAGCACCATTTACTGAAGAGGCTGTCTTTCTTCCATTCTATTTTTTTAGCTCCCTTATCCCTTATCAAGGATTAGATGGCTTTAGGTCTGTGGGTTCATTTCTGGGTTTTCAATTCTATTGGTCCTGAGGTCTGTTCTTGTGCCAGTACCAAGCTGTTTTGATTATTATGGCTTTGTAGTAGAGTTTGAAATTTGGTATTGATATTCCTCCAGCACTGTTCTTTCTGTTAAGGATCATTTTTGCTTTCCGGGTCTTTTATTGTTCCATATGAAATTTTGGATTACCTCTTCTATTTCCTTGAAGAATGGGGTTGGAATATTGATAGGTATTGCATTGAATTTGTAGATAGCTTTGGGAAGTATTGCCATTTTCACAATGTTGATCCTTCTAATCCAGGAACATGGGAGGTTTTTCCACTTTCTAAGTTCTGCTTTGATTTTCTTTTTCAGGTTTTTAAAGTTTTCATCATAGAGGTCCTTCACTTCTTTGTTTACGTTAATTCCTAGGTTTTTTTTGGGGGGGGCTATTACGAATGCAGTTTCTTTCCTGATTTCAGCCATGCTTTTCTCATTCCAACAGGATCTTTTAAGAGTTGTTTGAGGTTGTGAAAGAAAGAGAGGAATCAACGATGACTCCAAGATTTTTGGTCTGAGTTCTGCGGAAGTAAAACTCCTATGAGGAAGGCTGGAGGAAGGGTTAGAAGGTTGGCTGAGAAATACCAGAAACTCAGTTTTAATATTTGCTATGAAATGAATGTCTGTATTTCCTCTAAAAGGCACACAGTGAAATTCTAACCTCTGATAAGATGTTGGGGGAGATTGGGCCTTTGTTAGGTAGTTGAAGTCCTGAGGGTAGAGTCTTCATGGAGCTGCTTGATGCTCTCATAAAAGAGACTCTCGTGAGAGTCCCTTGTCTCTTCTACCTGAGAATACAGTGGGAAGACACCGTTGAGACTAAGTGTGCTACACTGAATTTGCTGGTGCCTTGAACTTAAACTTGAGAATTGTAAGAGATAAGTTTGGTCTTATAAACCACTCAAATATCCTATGACATTTAGTTGGCACAGCCCACACTGATAAAAATCATACCTGTTAGGCTTTTAAGTACAGATGAGAAGTGTGCAATTGACTGTACAAGTTGGAGTCCAGGTGTACATTGGAGACAAGAGTTTAGGAGTCATCGGAACACTGAAACTTAAGGGTGAAGAAGAGCATAAACAATGCGAATGCGCTTAGAAAAGGGAAGCAGTCCAAGCATTTAGCTCCAGACACATTTTCAACGTTTGGGGAGGTGTAAGCATAATCTGGAAAAAGGGGGAAGTTGTTTAGGAAGGAGCAGCCAGTATGGCGAGCGCTCAACTCAAGTCTATTTCCCAACCTCATCACCTTGTCTTCCCTTTCACAGAATGCAAAGACTGGGAGCCAGCCACATCGCCCACGTGGGTTCATGATTTTCTTGCCACGCTTTTCTTTCCTTACTGTTGAAATGAATGACCTATGGTTTCTCTTTTCTTACCTCCCTTTGCCCTCGTCCACCCTGAAGGACCATTGCCATGTCTTTCTTTTGTCCCGAAGTCTTTCCCTTTTTCTATACCAATGACCACATTCAAAACAAAAAAGCAACTTGTACGTAGCAACCCCACTCCGATTTCACTATAGTCTTTTGTGTACATCTTTGTTTCTTCTCTAAACTGTAAGCTTTTTGTAGGTAAGACTTGAAAGAATGCCAAGCTGGTTTGTAGAATATGATTACATTTTCATTGAACAATTGCTGGGCAGGTATGGACAGGAGGAAGATACAAAGAAGCCATGGATATTTTACATGAAAAAATAACTTCATTTGTATCTAAAAATATGTGTTGTGCTGGAAACAGATTTGTCATTATATTTCTGTTACAATAGACAACATAGGAAATGATTCAACTGCTTTTTCTATAAGATGGACTTCACTGTGGTACTGCCTTTGAAAAATTCTTAAGATTGGGTGAAAGAGAATGAAAAGAAAGAAAAAAAAAACACATAAAATACTGGAATATAATGATTTTAATAATATAAGAGACAAGAATTCTCTATTTCTAAGCTGCGCCCTGTTGACTCATACCTATAATCCTAGCTACTCAAGAGGCTGAGATCTGAGGATCTCAGTTCAAAGTCAGCCTGGGCAAGTAAGACCCTTATCTCCAATTACCCACCAAAAAGCCAGAATTTGGAACTGTGGCTTAAGCGCTAGAATGCTATCCTTGAGCATAAAAGATCGGGAAAGGATCCAGGTCCCAGGCCCCAAATCCAATTCCTAACACTTGCACCAAAAACAAGAAAGAAAGAAAATTTCTCAATTTCTAAAACAGAATTATAAGCACATAATCTACTATGTAGAATGTCCTTGCAGCAGTGCATTTCCTTTATTGTAGGTGCCTGTGTCTTCTAGTTGGGTGACAGGCTTTCTCCTTCTTAATGTTTGGTATAGGGCCACATGATAGACAAACTTTACCTGCATCAGTGCAACAGGGATTCCCAGCACCATTTATTTCTTATTTCCAGTCCACCATAATGTGGACTGCAGCACGAATGTGTGATACCTTAGAGTTATGCAGTGTAATAAGCCATTCAAGTGGTCCCAGAAGACAGTGAATGTGTAACTTGACTTTTTAACTGAATTATTTAAATTAAAAAAATCAAGTCCTGCTATTTTCTGGTAAATAATGTACTTTAAGTGTAATTCAATTAGGAAATCCACCAGGATAATTCTGATCATGTGTATACCAACTCTAAAGATATAAATATGGGGGAAATACTGTGAAAGTTTTTTTTTAAAAAAAGCTTATTTAGGAATGAAAGTTTTTATTTTTGTTCTTCATTATTGACTTGTTTCTATTTCAGGTTCTTTGCTGCCCTGGAGATGCAATGATTTTATGTCTAGTAGTTCATAAGTTATAAGATATCTGGAATTAGGTCGTACATATTTTTCTTTCTTTAGTGTGACCCTATAAAACCTCAGCAGTTTGTCTGTTTTAGGCAATCACAACTAAATGGAGTCTCACGTAATTGGCTCCTTTTCTCCAAAGTTTTCATAAGAACAAAGTACTATAGAAAAGTTCTTTATAGATGCATATGGAATGATAATTAGGGTAAAAACAATCTGTTATTTATTTATAAATAGATATAGTTTCTAACATATGAAAACTATCCCTTGGATTTACATATATATTAACACACTAAACTATCTGTGGAATCATTCATCTTAAAAAGTCAATGACAGCAACTTTTGGATAACTTGCACTTGTAGAGAACCCAGCCAATGACAGGTTGTTGCCATTGCATTAACTCCCTTCAAAATATCTCTGAAAATGAAAGAGATGAGAGATAAGGCCAGTGAGGCTTCAGAACTTCTTATTAAATCGCCTATCTTTTCATTTCTATATCATAAGAATAGTCAGCCCTTTTGCTGCTAGCACAAAATGACCCATACAATGTGCGCAATGGATTTTCTTATCCTTTTATTATAAGAAATATCTCTCTTTCTATTTCACATTCTGGGGGGAGAGGTGCTTTTCACTGTAGAACTTCTAGAAAACTTGGAAAAAATACTGGGAGGCATAATTGAAGCTGACTTGGCAGATCTGGTGATGGCTCGGGAAATAGGCTCTGACACTGAGTTAAAGAATATTATTTCAATGAAAGATATTTTGGGGCCAGACATGGAGCTTCAGAAGAAATGGAAACAGACAACATCTTTCTCTTCAAGTGCTGAATCTTTGATTTGACCAGGAGAATAAATCTGGGAGGAATATTAACATAATGAGGCTCCCAGGATAAATGGGTTTTCAGAGGAAAGTTGAAGATGAAAACAGTGGTGGTTAGGGTGAAGATTATTCTAGACTGATAGAAATCAGCCCAAATATGATATAGAGAGAGGAAGACCTACAGGAAGTTGCTCCACAGAAATAAAAGCAACTAAGAGGAAGGTCAGATGTGAGCATGTATGAAAGTAAATAAGGACAAAGGTGAAAGAAAGGATTTAAAGGAACTGACAGCTAAAGGTGAAAGCCAAGTGGAATTAGATGATGTGGGAAAACAAATGACATGGGAAAATAAATGGCTTATCCTGATGGAGCCACTACTGTTTGGTAGACTGTCTGTATTTCCTGCAACTCTGTATTAGACAGAGACGCAATATGGTAAGTGAGATTAACATGTATGCATGTGGTTAGATGTTGAACAAAGAAAGAATCCAGAGGTCCTTCTAGCCAATGAAGTAAATGCTCAGGGAAGCACTGAGCTGGTCTTCCGAGTATAAATCCTGTATTATCGAAATAAGGAGGAGAATCCTTATGGAAATAACCAGAGTAAATCCTATCCATTTATGAGCTAGATATAAGGAAAATGTACATGAGAGGAAAAGATGATTTATGAACTTGTAAAAGTAAAAAAATGATGATGATGATGATGATCTCCCATTTGTATTTTGGGGAGAGATAATTACTAGCATGTGGCAAAGACCACAGGAGAGGCTAACGCTAGAAGGAAGGAGAAAAGGATGATTTCAATGCAATAGGTAGGTGTATGACTTGGCTATTAGGGGAAAAATGGATAAAACTCAATCATCTGACTATGAAAGAAATACTAGTGAAAATAGGACTTAATTGGCCTAATTTAAAGGTTCAAATGGGCACAAAATAACTGTAGAACATTTTCTAAAATGAATAAATTTGCCATAATTTCATACATTAAGCAGAAGAGTTTAAAATTAACTAATATGTGACTTACAAGGCCTGATTAAAAAAATCACATTATTCCATTTGCGTATTATAATGGGTACAGATACTATCTGCTTCAATAGAGATGGGAACACATAAGGCCAACGGAGCTGAGAGGTGTCCTTTTTTAGTGCATCAGACCCACTTCGATACATTAGACCATTTGCTTCCATCACTGTCCTCTTCCCCTTGAAAGCACAGTGGTCTCTTCTAACCTGCCGTTTGGCTTTCCATAGATGCAGTTACTTCTGTAGTCAACTGTAATCCGAAAGTAGTACATGGGAAATTCCAGGATTAAACAATTATACATCAAGTATTATCTGGGTAGCATGATTAAAAAATAATAATCTTCTCTGAACTACTAAGGATTGCATCACCACCCCCACCCCCCCCCCCCCCCGCCATGAATCACAGAATGCCTATCTTGCTGGGGCAACTTGTACCAACACACTGAGGACAGTTTGCTTCTGCAGGCATCTTAGCAAGGGCCTAGCGTGGCCGCTTCCATGGGCTTCCGGCTCTTTTCCTCCCCTTCCCTTATTAAAGCTTCCATCAATTACAAACCCACCACTCTCCATCTTTTCACTTCCTTTTGGGGTAGGAGAGAGCACACTGCCCCAGGGATTGCAATACAGCTGTCTAGCTTCTATTCCCCTTCACTCTAATATAACAGTGTCTTTTTAGCATTAAAAATGATCTTTAAATAGTTGTACAAAGGGATTTCAGTTCAATATGCTGGTCCATGAGTACAGGGCCTCTCGATCATTGTCATCTCTTTGATCATTCTCCTTCATCTCTCTCCTCCCCAATTATCCCCTCAGTTTACTTAGTTTCATTTTTATGTAGGCATCTTGAATATTATGACTGCATTTGCCCAGTGTAGCAATGGTTTGATTTAGAAGTTGGGTGGGAAAAAATGAGTTAACTACATATTTAGGGGGTAAATTCCAGCAAAATCAGTAGAAGTAATGTTAAAGGTGTTCAAAATGTTATTTCTTTACCATGAATCCATGGAGCAGTCATGGGATTTTGCCAGGTAATGCACATTTCCTGCTTCTTATTCTCATGACACTGGAATGGAATATGGGTAGATAGCTCTCCAGCACACATAAGACACCTGAGGTTCAGAAAAGGGCAAGAACTTTCTCAAATGTTATTGTGCTGATGAGTGAAGAAAAAAAAACCATGACTGACTGAAACCAATGCTGTAGTTACCTAACCAACACCTCTGTGTGAACTGAGTACCTGAGACAGGAAGAATTGACAGAGATGAGCAAGTAGTACACATGTGGCTGAGGTATGAGTATAGCTTGTACTAGTAATTAATGGGGCAAAAAGTTACACGTCAGGGCCATATATTGTTAGCTTTTCCAGTCTTGCATCCATGTATGGATCAAATAGAGTCGGAGCCTTCATAATCTAGTCATTTTGGAAATGCCCTCATAGATGCACTTATTGCTTTAAAAATCCTAGGTGTCTTCTAGTCCAATTAAGTTGATAATCAAGATAAACCGTCACAAAAGTGATGAATGTAAAGCTTTTGACATTACAGCCTTTACACTACCTAGATACATAGAGTTCTTGCCTTTATCTGACTCTAATGCCTTTTTAGTTTCATGAATGTACCACATGCTGTACCTCTCTTCCATCCCTCTTTCCTTTCTTCTATCTTTTTGCCTATGTTTAGATGGCTCTTGTCACTGTATTTCTATGGAGAAAAGACTGAGACGGAAGCACAAAATGGATGTAGGGATCCTGAATGCTTCTGTTACTGTGGGCCCCTTCCTTCAAATAATAAAAATTGTAACAATTAACATATACTGATAAACAAGAAAGAGGAAAATTATAAGAATTGTTTTGGATGATTGCCTTGATTTTAAGATGATCCCATCAATAGATATAGTCAAACATTTTCTTTGACCCAAGCAGTTTTTTTTTAATCCTTCTATTTTTAAAATAAATAAGAACATTTTCACACATTCCTGCAAGTACTGTGGGCCCTGAGTTTTGCACCTCCTGTGCTTAATGGGTGCATCAATTGTGGGTCTAGAGACCATCTGGTCAAAAGTTTTTGCTGACCAGAAAGTGAGATAAAATTGGGCAAGTTGTGCTCTCTTGGGTTTATTGTGACCTGTCTGTGAGTGAGTGACTTTTCTGGGAGTTTAAGACATCTGCCCTTTTGCTTTGGCTGCTAAAATCATCACTTAGTCATTACTTGATAATGGCCTAATTATGTTATGTGGGGATAAGTAAAGTTTTTTGGTGACAAACTCTTCCAAACAGCTGAGATTGGATTTGTGTTTGATACTTTTAATTTACAAAATTGCATTAGTTAAATCATAATTAGTCTAATTTATCTAATAACCCCATCACAGACTTTGCAAAGGTGCTTTTTAACCATCATTCAAGAAGAATTCTAGTGAAGTGGGCATTTACGCTTTTCCACCCCAGCAGTTCCCAGACCAGAATTTAGCAAGTTCTGCCCTTCCTGAGTTAAAACCAAAAAAAAAAAAAGGTTTTTAATGAATACAAAATGTTTTCCCAAAAGGTTGAATTCACCCAGTAATTTAGAGATATATCTTTCTCTTCAAAAGTTTTGGAATCTACTTCTTGACCTTTTCCCTTCTGTGCCCAGGATAAATATATTTCTTCAGAGAGAGTTAATGATGTTACAAGCGATCCTGAATAAAAGGTTAAGTTCTTATAAGGCCCACAATTGAATTTGTTGGTTAATCTGTAAAAAGAGGCTTTCTCTGTGTTTTGTTTCTCTTCTAAATTTAAGTGTCTCTCTTAATTAGTTATATCTTAGAGGGAATTTGTATTATTTATTTATTTGTTTGTTTTTCTTACTCTTTAAGGGAGATCATGCTGGTGACATTCAAAAGAATCTGAGCAGGCCACAGTAAAACTCCATTGTTTTTTTTTTAACAACTCGCTTCTAGAAAGTCTGGACTGTATGATGAAAAGTTTGTGTGCTTTGAGAAATGCTGTCCAATTGGCCTGCCCACTAGGTCTTGGGGAATGTCCTAGAAGCTTGGCAAGATGAAGATCTCAAGAGAGCATGAATGCTGCCAATTTCCAATTGGCCAAGACACATGACAAGAATAACCTCTCTCCAAGCAACCTGGCGTTTCCATTCCAATTGGAACCTGTAATGTGAAGATGACTCTGGGGAGGAAGATTAAACAAACCTTTTCAGATTTCTGGTCCAGGTGCATCTTTCATTTTATCTGGTCTGCTCCAATCTTCTTTTGATCACTGACCATTTTAAATATTAGGGGACAGGGGACACATCGCAGGTTACTTTTGCAAATGGATAAACACCCAGGGTAAGGGCTGGATAAGTGAACCCAAATCTATTTTTATACATACAGTCAAAGCATTGAACTTGCTTGAACAGTTCAAATGGTTGCTAATAAGATTTTCGACCTGCCATGTGAAGCAACTTGCCTGCCACATTGGCTCACACTCAAGGAGCACCCACCCCTGATACATGTTTGGGAAATACTGACAGCTGTGCCCTTTGCCTGGCTGCTTCCATTTATGAAAACATAGGGCTAAATGACAGTTACCCCCATAGACCCGTTCACTGTGGATCTTTTTTATAGCACAGCCAAGAGTAAAAGCCCCCAACAGGACTGAATAACAGCAATTCAGAGCCTACCTGAAATAGGTTTAATTTGCATTTAACAAAAACAAAACATCCAAGGAAATTAAAAAGGAGGGATATTTGCCTAACTGGAATTTATACACGATATATTTTTAAACTTTTTAAAACCACTCATTTTTCGGTTATTTTTAACATGGCCACTGGTGATAGTTAGATAAGCAAGGCAAAAATATCCAATTATACCAAGTAAAATTTACCTCCTAAAGTTCATTTTCTGGGTGTGGCTGGGGAAGAATTGGAAAGTTTAGAGCTCATATGTACCCTCTTGGCAATCCTGGCCTTATTCTACCTTTTAAATCGAGAAGCAGATTTCTTGGTAGGGGTCTTCAGCAGGGTGCTAGTTTATGCAGCATGCCGGGATCCTTTTATCACTCTGCTCATCTGTGGCCATGTAGAATAGCCTTTGCCCTGTCTTGTGCACACATCACAGAAGGGGATCTGGGGAGGCTCAGGAGCAAACTCAGCCATATTCCCCAGTCTCATCTATCTCTGTTCAGGTTTCTATGGCCATCTATGAGCTATTCTTTGAAAACCTTTTTTCATCTTTTTTTTTTTTAAATTGTGGTTTAAAGCCCAGTCCTCCCACTTGTTAGACAAATGCTTTAGCCACTGACCAACATCTCCAGCCCTGCTTTGTTAACTTTCTACCACAGTCTCATTACTAGAGGTCCTTCTGTCACCACAAAAATTCCAGTCCAAGGGGGCTTAAGCAGGTGCAGGTCTGTGTCAATGAATGGATATCAAAGTGGAGATTGATGCTCTGTTTCTTGTAGGTTTTATTGCTCTATTACCAGATTTCTGATTCTAACCTTTATGTATGGGATTCCTGGGATAGAAGTCTTCTCACAGAAGCCCAAGGATGTGTTAATTACAAATAAGAGAAGACCATGAAAGATGATGTTAAGCAAAATGAACCCTAAGACGGGGACACAAGTGACCTTTTCTTTCTTGCTATTGAGTTGAGTTTTTTGGTAGTTAGAAGATAAAGTTTGCCAAAGGTAAAAATAAAGACAGCAGTATAGAAATTGTTATGAACTATGGGAAAAAAGATTATCATAAGAAAATGCTAGTATCTATAGATTAACTAAACGTTAAGATACAATAGGAAAGCATAAATAAGTACCTACAATTCTTTTTTTTTTTTGGGTCCAGTCGTGGGCCTGAACTCTGGGCCTGGGCGCTGTCCCTCAGCTCTTCAGCTCAAGGCTAGCGCTCTACCACTTGAGCCACAGCGCCACTTCCGGCTTTTTTCCTTTTGCTTATGTGGTGCTGAGGAATCGAACCCAGGGCCTCAAGCATGCAAGGCAAGTGCTCTACCACTGAGCCACCTTCCCAGCCCAACCTACAATTCTTATAAAGCAATATGGCAACTTTACAACTTGGGGAGGGAGGAAGGGAGGAGTTGGGGAGTGGGGAGGAAAGGGATGGTAGGGGAAAAACAAAGGAGGAGATAACAATGTTTGATAGGAAATGTACTCATTATCTTACTCATGTAACTGTAACCCCTCTGTGCACTATTTTTACAATAAAAATATTTAAAAAAAAGAGAAGAATCCCAAAGCTCATGCCTTTCTTTTCTTTTTCTTTTCTTTTTTTTTTTTTTGGGTCCAGTCATGGGGCCTGAACTCTGGGCCTGGGCGCTGTCCCTCAGCTCTTCAGCTCAAGGCTAGCGCTCTACCACTTGAGCCACAGCGTCACTTCTGGCCTTTTTTTCTGCTTATGTGGTGCTGAGGAATCGAACCCAGGGCCTTATGCATGCAAAGCAAGCGCTCTACCACTGAGCCACCTTCCCAGCCCTCTTTACCTTGCTTTCTATGAGCACAAAACTGTCCTGGATTGTCCCCCATATTTTGTCACATATGTTATTCACTGGTATCAGTGCATATTTTTGCACTCTTCCTAGGGCCTAAGTGTTATATAAAAAAGTCAATACACTTCCTAGCAATTCAGTGTCTCAGCATCAGCAATAAATTTGGAGACATGGCAGACAATCCCTAGCAGGTGGATAGACACATTATGGGGGCTGGCGGGGATACAGAAAGAACATCAGGCCCTGACTCCGGGAACTAGAAGAGATGCCACTGTAAACTGATGAAGTAGTTGCAATTAGCATACTGAAGAAAGTGAAGAGAAAGGTCCTATAAAGAAGAGAGAGAGTGGCACAGGCCGGAAGCCTGAAGCAGTGAAAAGTGAGTCAACAAATCCTTCGTTGTATCTGAATCAATGGTCTGTTCTTTCTCAATAGCTCATTTCCATTTGTCAAATAATCTTTGGTGATGGAGGCAATTGAACAGGATTTTTACACGTAAGCATTTGAGTATTTTTATGAGCATGTCTGGAATTAAAGAAGAAGATGGAAAGAGTGACTTTTTCTTTAAAAAAAAAGAGAGAGAGATGACTATTTATGGAAGGGCTTAAACTTGAGTCATTGAGCACCAGCCTGAGAACAATGGCACTGTTTGGCCAGAAATGATAAGTGAAGGAGGTTCGGGTCTTCGAAGGACAATTGTTTAAAAGATGGACTAGCTCATATTATTTGTTTATTCCTCATGGCACCCCTATGACTTCCATTAGACATCAATAGCTCACCAACACCTTTGTTCCCTTCTGGTACTGGGTGTCCTGTCTGAACACCCTTCCTGGCATCGGCAGGTGTTTCTGTGCAGTACTTTGGGTTAAAGTTCTTCATCGCATTTACATTGACTACTCGGTGCTCCTGAGGGTTGAACTGAGTCCAGTGGGGAAACCCCATAGAGGTTCAGCTTTAAAAACCTGAATTGATCCATGAGGGAACAGGGTGCTTCTGGGGCTGGAGTTGAGATTCCCAACATGACAGTTTTTCAGAGGTAGGCATTATTTGCCATATCAAAATTTTAGTATATCAGTTCCTGTGAGGGCTCCACACTGTCACCCCTCACCTCACGGGACCGAGGGCAATGGTGAGACAATGCAAGCAGCAGCAAGGTAAGCAGTGCCCCAAATCTAGGGATGCCAAAAGGCTTCCTTGGGTTATAATGGCCACATCAGGGTGAGCTCAGGGCTAGAAGGTAGGTCAGGCAAGGTGGGGTCCCAAGTGGAAAGTCTCTAGGCTTACCATCACATTCTATGTGGGGCACAGAGGAAAAGAACATCACTTTTGCAGGGACCACCGATGGCTGGAGAAATTGGGAAATTAAGAGCAAGTGTGAAAGATTGAAGGAGCATTCACCCCTTAAAGCTTCTGACCCCTGAAGTGACCCCAAGAGAGAGGAAAGGGCTTCGGTAATGGTGGTGAAGAATTTTTTGCAAGCCCAAGAGGCCTGCACCTCAGAGTCAAAAAAAAAAAAAAAAAGAGGAAAAAAAGATTTCTTTGCACACAGGCTTGTATTTGGAGCCAAGGTTAAAACCTGTTACAATATAACTAATGCTCACTTGTGAGGAAGTCACTGAAGAGGTTCAGCTATTAGAGCTGGCTGGATTAGTCAAGTTGTAAAGTTTCTCTCAAATTTGAGATGCTGTATTTTTTTGAGGGGCAAGGGGGTTCATAAAAATCATAACTATAAGTTTCTTTTATTTGGGTAGATTATTTCTAATTCCTTTCATTCTATCTCATATCTTGTTCATTCACCTTTTGCCCAAGCCTGTAAGATTTTGCAGTAAGTCCAAATTCTTTTAAATGCGTAATTTCCCTCTGTGTCTAACACTGTAGGCTAAGCATGGCCCCAATTTCTGCAGCTGTGAAATGCAGCAATTAGATGTACCTGCTCAGGGACAGATTCATTGTGAAATTAATGAAGCTTCACTTTTGGGTTCTTCTCACGTTCTTGGAACCTCTCCTCAAGAGCAAAATTCCCAGATTTGTCAAAAATAAAATAAAAAACACAGGACATCCAGCTAAGTCACATGTCAGATTTTACAAACACTGAATGTTTAGTACAATTTTGCACGATACATACTTACATGAATATATATTGTAGCGTCTCTCTCCACTGTTTGAACTCTGAGTTTAACTAAAGTGTGCTATATTCTACCTGATGATTCTGCTTCAGAGATGCAATTGATGATTTTGTTTTCTTCTCAGATAGGGAACCCAGACTAGATGAGCCTAATGCCCAACAAAAACTACTTTCGAAGTTTTTTTTTTCCCTTGAATAAAGCAAGACACAAGCATTATTAAAGCTATCGTGGTGGTGCTGGTAGCTTTAGTGTGGCCTTTTTTTGTGATCATTTGGGTAAATGCCAGAAGTGGGATTGCTGGATCATAGGGGATATTGCCTCATTCATAAGGAAATAGAAACACTTAGAAAAAATCGTATTAAGTGAAGTAAGCCAGACCCAAAGAAATACAGGCTCCATGGTTTTTCTCATTTGTAACAATTAGTATACGTCTAGGATAGTCCTAGCAGAGGATCACAAGAGCTCAAGAGCTATGTATATAAGATCATAAAAATATGATGCTAATCAAAGTGAACTCCAAGATATGGAAACGAGGTGTTTTTTTAATATATTATGTGAAATTATTTCTTTTTTCTTTCATTTTTTTCTCTTTTGGTTTATCCCCTTTTTGTCACTGTTTTTGATCCTAATACCCTGTGTCTTGTATATATGTGTATCTGATTTGGGGAAGAGTAGGGGAATAACAAAATGGTGAGATGGTGGACAAACAATGGCTGGGTGCTAGTGGCTCATGCCTGTAATCCTAACTATTCAGTAGGCTGAGATCTGAAGATCGTGGTTCAGAGCCAGTCTGAGCAGGAAAGTTCATGAGACTCTTATCTCCAATAAACCATCAGAAAACTGGATGTGGTACTATGGTTTAAATGGTAGAGTGCTTACCTTGAGCTGAAGAGCTCAGGGACAGTGCCTAGGCCCAGAGTTCAAGCCCCAAGACTGACCAAAAACAAAACAAAACAAAAACAAAAAGCAAAACAAAATAAGACAAAATAGGGACAAAGGATGAACCAACACAATGGCAAGAAAAGATACATATTTACAACTTGGGGCGGGAGTGTGGAGGAGAGTCAGGGGGATGGAAAATGGGAGCAAATGAGGGAGGACTCGTAACATTGTTCAACAAGAAATGAACTCATTACCTTACTTATGCAACTGTCACCCCTCTGTCTATCACCTTTACAATAAAATAAAATAAAAATAAAACTATTGTGGCTGTTGCCTTCATTTTATTAGAAATATACCTTCTTAGAGAAGGGCTACAATTTCATGGCCTTTGCTGACATAGTTAGCTTGTAATGAGCCAGAAGCTCTTATTCCTCCCCCCTTACACACACATATTTAATTGCTTTTCGCCTGTATTGAAAAGTCTATTTTATCAGGATCTGTCTAGTCACAGCATTTTAATTAACCCATAGCATGTTTGAGCCACATTTCTTAGCCACTGCCTCTCCCAACAAGAGATAAAGAGAGTCACGTAACTTACAGTCAGAAATAGGATTCTCTTCTTCAGGCAGAATGCTATGAAAACAGCACTGGCCCACACAGAAGAAGGGTACTGAAAAAGAAAAGGAATTTCTTCTGAGGTTGATGATCTGCTTTCCTTAATAACCAGGACTTATTTCAAGATGTTTGTATCATCAAGGTAATCTTTCTCGTTCTCTGGGATTCTGAGCTGCATGTGAGACCTTACATCTGTGCATATGGCTCCTGGTTGAAACTTTATGGACAACTAATCCTGAACATTACCTAAGGTCCCTTGAGTTATGTCAGAGGAAACTGTTTGTCACACAGACACAACAGAACTCCATGTTAGCCAATCTAGACACCCTCATGCCCTCAAACGACTCAAGTTCTCATCAAAGCCCGGTGAAGCCCTACATACTGCATAAGGGAATGACTCTGTTTCACAATGTCAGAGACATAGACAAAAGGCTTTCTAGAAAAGATTGTGCATAAGAAAGACACATTTGCTTGTCCGTTTCTTAAAGTGGCTTTGGCAAGCAACGAGGGAGCAGGCTTGAATTACTTCTTACATCTTATGCTTGAAATCACTAATGAAAAATCAATTACCTCACCATCATTTTAAGTACTCTGTGAGAACTACAAGAGTTATACCAATGGTTCACAGAATACAGTTTGCCCCTGTGGAAGCTGGGCTGATTCACCATTGATAATTCGTACCCCATGCTTCACCTTGAACAATTTTTCTTTTCTACCCTGTGTGCCAGTACCATGATGTCACTTACACTTTCTGTTTCTGTACATCAGGTCGACACAGGGGTCAGTAGAGGTACCAATTCGCCCAGTAAACTTTCAGCCACATATTTGCCAAGACTGATGAGCCAACATTTTGCTAATCCTCAAATCTGGCCCCAAATAAACTGTTGAGGATCACTCATGCCCCTGCCCTGTAAGACACAAAAGCTGTTTTCCATGAACAAAGTATTTTTTTTCTTTTCAGGATCAAATCAGTCTGTTCCTTCTTCAACAAGGTCTGAGGGCAATGTCACAGCATGAGGAAATATCTTGAATAAGTACAGAGTTCAATTGTGGTCTTGTTTTTCTCAAAGAAAGTTAGGGCGCTCAGTGATGGCTGGTCTTCAGGACTTTAATTTATGATATTTCTAATATAGAAGAGAATATATTTTGAGGGTTTTCTTTGTCCTTGGCTCAACAATAAAACAATAAAAATATAGTATATAATTTATTAATCATTAGTATTAATCCTTGTACAAATGCAATACTGAATGGTTAAGGAACTTCCAAAAGTCATAAAGTCAGTTTACCTCGAAAAGAGTTCAAAAGAGATTCAGTGTACTGGATTCCAGTATAATTTAAATTAATCCCATCTCCGACTCAATGCAAACTACCTTATACATGAATCCTGGATCTAGATCTCACTTGACTCTTTCAGCTTTGGCTTCTTTGCTTAAACGGATCCAATAAAAATATCTGCAGCAAAAAGGTGTAAAACACACTCAGGCAGCCCTGAACTCACTAAATATATCTGCTTCCCTAATTCTGATCAGGAGTCTGTGAAGATTCACAAAGTAACTTTCTCAAGGTTATGCTGAGGTGGTTTAGAGCTTAATAGCTTAATCCTTTAGAAGCACCTGTGCTCTTCTGCTTTCAGTGATATAACCAAAGATCATAACACAGTGTCCTGGCACATAGAAAGGAATCAATAAATGTTCACTATGTAGGAATACGGTTATATACAAGACATTATCCTAGGTCCTTTATGTATATATATATATATATATATATATATATATATATATATATGTATACATATATATATATCACTTTACAAGGTTCTTATTACCATTTAATAGGGTACAATAAACCCACTTTTATATAAGTGAATCTTAAATTAAGATTTAATACTTTTCCCTACTCTAGTCCCAATCACATTTCCAACATGGAGCTCTATTGGAACACAAATACTTTGCCTTGTCCTGACCCTAAATTCTGTGGCTTAACCTAATCTGTTGGCTACTTTGGCTATTTGGGGGGGGGATAATAATTCCAGAAAGTCATGTGTTTTTAATGGGGCTTATTACATGGGGGGGTATGCAACACCAGAGTTCTCCTTCTTACTAGACAAGTGCTTTTACCTCTCAGCCATGCTCTCAGCCCTGATTTTTGCTTGTTATTTTTGAAATAAAGTCTTTCTTCTCACCTGCGTGCAATCTATCTATGTTTGTTTGACTTTCTAATAGCTGGGACACTAGCCATACACCACACAGTCCAGCTTCTTGTTGGGAAGGGGTATTTTGAACATTATTGACAAGGCCAGACTCAAACTGTGATCTCAACAATCTGAGACTCTCAGACTGTACCTAGGGTTACAGGCACTGTTATTACATTTTCTGCCTCGCTCAAATGGCTTCCATGTAGTCTTTATCTGGTACTTGTTTAGGCTTGGTTTAATGGAAAATCAATTTCATGATCATTTTTTACTAGAACTCGTTTTATTGTTCTCTTTCTCCCCTATGTTCCAACATATATAACATCTCTGTTCTTACTTGGAGAGAGAAACTCGCGGGAACCACTTTGCATCCAGCATTTTACCACACCTTGTACTGGGTAATGTATTAGACAATCCGTCACTGCAAGATACTAAATGCCAGATGCTTCTTTATCAACTAGGATACATCAACTTTGAACATCTAAATGTCCTAGTGTACAAAGCATCTGGATTATTAATTAGTTCCCAGGAGTCATTCAAATAAGTGTTTACCCTAGAGGAAAATGGCCACGTTCTATAAACTCAGTGGTATTTTGGTGGGTGACTATGAAAAGGGTAGGATGGAACCTCTAAGGAAGAATGTATTAGGTTCCTTTCTCTTGCCTTTTGTTCCAGTGGCTCATGGGTTTTCCTAGGACCATCTTCATTCATTGATTAATAAGTAAAGAACATTTAGAGGCTTGTTATGGGAAAGTCACTGGGTCTCAATGACAGGCTGATAGTCGAGGGTTATTCCCCTTTGATGCGTATGATTAAACACAACAAAGTACATGTTTATTTATATAGTTGAAATGATTCTGAGTCATTAGTTTATCCAATCACTAAAAGTTTGGTACTGAGCCAGGCACCAGTGGCTCATGCTTGTAGTCCTAGCTACTCAGGAGGCTGAGATCTGAGGATCAAGGTTTGAAGCCAACCTCAGCAGGAAATTCTACTAGTCTTTTATCTCCACTTATCCACCAAATTACTAGAAGTAGAACTGTGGCTTAAGTGGTAGAGTGTTAGCTTTGAGAAAAGAAAAAGAAAAAAGCTCAGGGACAGTGTATAGGCCCTAAATTCAAGGGCTGGTACCCACACACACTAAAAGGTATTAAGTATTTACGTATGTCTTAAAAATTAGTAAACTACAATAATATTTACATCAAAATAGAGTTTTAAATGTCTTATCTCTGTTATATCAAGCCTAGATGTTAGCCAGATGTAAGATTATTTTGTATTAGTTTCCTTTTACTGCTATGCCAAATTACCACAAGCCTAATTAGATAAGAGTACAAATTCATTATCTTATATTTCTATGGGTCAAAAATTTAAAATGCCCTGGGCCAATATCAAGCTGTTGTTAGAGCACAGGACCTTTGAAAGCTCTAGCTGGCAATATATTTCTTTGCCCTTTTCCACCTTCTAGAGGTCTACTTGAAGCCCTTGGCTTGTCCTCTTCCTCCATCTTCAAAACTAACAGCATAACATCATCAAAACTCTGACAACTTTCTCACTGGCTCCAGCCTTCATTTTCTTCCTCATATCTCCTAACTTGACTTGAATTCTCCTGTCTCTATCTCATGAAGATTGTTGTGATTACACTGGATCCACCAAATAGTCCAGGATAACATTTATTCCTCAGTACCCTTTACTTACCGTCACAATGTGCAGTCACAATGACTTTTAAATTTATAGGGATTCCATAACAAAGCACTACACACTCAGGGGCTTAAAGTAATAGGAACTTGTCATATAGCACTGCAGTCTGAAATGAAGCAAGACTTTACTACTGCTAAGACTTTCAGGAGAATACTTTCGTAGCTTCTAATGATGATTGGCCTCTCTGGGCATTCCTTGGCTTGTTGCCACATTCCTCCAATCTCTGCCTCCTACTATCACATGATATCCTCACATGCTTCTCTGTTTTCATATGGACCCTTCCTTTTCTTATGAATATGATGATGAGAAAATTGATTTTGGGATCACCACAGTGATTCATTTTAACTCAGCTTAATGTGCCAAGAACTTACTTCCCAATATGGTCATAGATCACAATTACCAGGGAGATAGGACTCTGACATTTTCTTGGATGACACAATTCAGTTCACAAAACCATGTAAATTACCAACATCTGAGACAAGCTCATGTCTCAATGATTAGGATATCGATGACTTTAGGGGACCATTATTTAGTCCACTTTGTATCTGTAGATTAGAGTTGGTAAAATTCCACACCACAGAGGATAAAATATATTCCAATGAGGGTGGAGCCTGAGTTTAATGGTACATGCAAAAACTCTTGGATGGAAATGTGCAGAAAATGCATCAGAGTCTTGAACAATGACCAAGATTTGGAAGTTTCATGGATTATTTTTTGCTTTTTGTTTTTGTTTTGTTTTAGAGAATGCTTCAGTCTGGCTTTTTGTCCTTGAGGATATCGACTTTTCAATTTGACTTTCATTACCTGAGCTTTGAATGAGAATTATTATACAAATCCAAAATGAAATTGGCTACTGACTAGTTGAAGTATTCAAACAAAACCATGTGAATCCTTGAGAGCCCCAGAAGGCATAAGAAGCACTTGTGTTAAAAGCCAACTGGTTGACCATCATCGTGGGTGTGTGATCAAACAGGAGCAAGGCAAAGTTATTGCTGGCTGCAACTTGAACTTTTCCTCTGCATGTCAAAACACTTAAAAAGCAGCCTTCTGTGCAATGATAGCATTAAAAATAGCTTAAAGGAATTAAATATTCTATCTTCATCACTAATGATTTAAAAGAAAAAAATAGAACATTTCAGCCATTCTAGCCCTTCTTGCAGTTTCCATACTTTTCATTTGCTATTAAGATTCTCAATATATTTTTCCTAATTAGTAAAAATATATATGCAATACTTCTACATACCTCATTGTTAAATCCATTGTTTATTGTAGAAAGGTAAAAAAAAATAAGATGGAATTTCCCTAAACCATAAGTAGGCCAAAGGGTCCTATAGAGAGTGCATCAGAAAGATATCTTCACAGACCTGGATCTCTATAGAGGTTGGAGATTTGCTAATGTTCTAGTTTATCATGATGAGGAAGAAATGACTGACTTTGCTTCAGGCAAAACAGGCAGGAAGCAAGTATGGAAATGCACACTTGTCATTGTTTTCATTGCTATAGCATGGGCCTGGAATGGAAGGTGCATATTGCTATTTGAGAGTCTATAGAACAGGAGAAGAGAGGGGAAGAATGCAGTTCAGAATCCAATGTCTATCCTACAAAATTCAGAGTGAGGGCAAGGTGGGTTGGGGAGGAATGGGTGAGAATGTTAAAAGGGGTAATATTGATTAATATGCATTGTACTCATAATCTGCTTTGTCAAATGGCAGCTCCTTTGTACAAATACTGAAAGATAATTTTTTTTAATTAAAAAGAGAGTACATATTCTCTTTAGAAAGTTTTTCTGTGCAAAGGGAGAAGGCTGTTTTATAGATTCATACATATGCTGAGACCTGTACATTCAAGCATAATTCCTTCCAGGTCAGCCCTTCTGCCTTTTCTATTCCTTTTGGAACCGGTTGAACAAGTTGGCCTCTCTTAACTTTATACTCCTTACCTATAAAAAAAATTGAGTACGTTTTCAGGAAATTTGTCGTTTTGTGATTGTTAAAAGAATAACTTCGTTGTCATTTGTAGCTATACCAATACAAGGACATCCATGGGACTTTTTTACTTCTTTGTGTACAGTAGTCTACTGTATTTTAGATACTATCTATGACTTGTATGATGCAGGATTCAAGTCTGGGTCATCTAAATGGTATCACAGCTAGAGCTCACCTTTGAATGATTTGTAATAATAGGATGAATGACAGGAAATTCTCAGAATTTTCCAAAATTGGTTCCCTGGAAGATGAATTCTAGAGGACGTATTAGCTTGTGATGGTGCTTTGTATGACTAACAGGAAACTCTATTACCTTGCTGTACGGTGTCTGACTCATCAACTAGAATCTCATCCTTGGATGCTGAGCCTCAGACCAGACCTATTGAATCCAAATGTGCATTTTAACAAATCTCCACATAATTTATAGCCTTGTCCAAATCTGAGAAGTACTTATCTAATTGAAACCAGAGGGTACTGACTCACTTTACAATGCAACCAGAAATCCTGGAGTAAGAGCTTGGGTTATTATGTTGTCTCAGTGACTCAGTTGAATACCCAGACTGTCTCCATCCTTCTCTCCACCATCCCACAGAAGATTGGGCTTTGCCTCCATTCATTGATCTTACAATCACAAGGTGGCTGTTCTACTACTGACTATGGGCCAAAAGAAGGCAAAGGTAAAGGGTTAGTCAGCATTCTGGCTCTGTGGCAAAATATCTGAAATAAACAAAAGCAGGGAAGATTTTTTTCTGGATCTTGGTTTCAAACATTTCAGACCATAGCTGGCTCTCTCGTTTTAGGGCATGTGAGGAGATGGAACATGGTGGGTGGAATGTGTAGTGGAGCAAAGACTCTCACCTTAGGAAGGAGGGAGACGAGAAAAAGAAAATAGGAAGTGGCTGATGGACCCACAGCCCTTCAAGGCTTCCAATGACCTAACTTCCTTCCTCTAGGCTCAACCTCCTAAAGGTTATGCCATCTCTCAATAGAACCACAGGCTAGCTACCGAGCCATAAACAAGAGGGCCTTTGAAACATATTTACATTTTAAACCATAATAAGCAACCAAGAAGAGATTTGCTTCGTTATTCTGAAGGCATCTGCCATGATTGTGGCATATGTAATGGTTAGACATGGGGAAACTAAGCATTTACTGTTTTCTTTATTCACAGAAGGTACAGGAGAAGTCTGAGTTTCTCTTGGGTGCCCACTCCACTATATTTACTATATTTGTTCATACATTTTGATGGGAGGAGAAAATGTCCAAATAAACTGGTGAAATGAATCTATACAGGTTCCTTTGATACAAGACTTCTTAATATTTATAGTAGGTCAGGCTATATTATAAATCTCCCAGAGAACTGAGTATATAGTGTATTTTTATCTGATCAGGGGAGCCATTTCTCAGGGAATTTTTCTGTCAAAAATCAAATCAGGGCTGGGTGCTGATGGTTCAACCCTGTAATCCTAGCTATGGAAGAGGCTGAGATCAGAGGGCTAAGGTTCAATGCTTGGGTGGGAAAGTCTGTGGGGCTCACATCCCAATTAACCACCAGAAAACTGGAAGTGGAGTTTTTGTGGTAGAGTGGTATCCTTGAGCAAATGAGGTCAAGGACAGTGCCCAGGCCCTGAGTTCAAGCACCATGACCAAAATAAGTAAGTAAGTAAGTAAGTAAATAAATAAATAAATAAATAAATAAATAAAACCAGCCAGGCACCAGTGACTCATGCCTATACTGTAGCTACTTAGAAGGTTGAGATCTGAGGATTGAAGTTTGAAGTCAGCCCAAGTAAGAAAGACCTGAGATTCTTATCTACAATTAACTGCTGAGAAGTCAGAAATGGAGCTGTAGCCAAATGGTAGAGGACCAGTCATGAGTGAAAAAGTTATGGGAAAGCACCAGGCCCTGAATTCAAGCCCCAGGATCAACATGCATGTGTGTGCACACACATACGCACAAATAAATCAAATGATAAAGTTTCACCCTCTCCCCCTTAGAAGAAAACAAAAAAAGAAGATGTGAAAGTCAAGAAAAGCATACAAGATTTTGCTTGGACCTCCCTGGCCTAGCAAATATATTATATATAGATATAGACCAACACACTCAATAATTTTCTGATTCAAAGAAACTAGTGAGATCCTCACAGTCATGCTGTTTTCTGCAAAACTACAGTGTTATGTTACAAAGTTCCCTAAGCAGCAGAATTTTTTATGAGGGCTTTAGCTGTTATGCCAGTATAATGCTTTAAACTTATACTTGTTCTTTGTGGATGCTTTTGATAAATTCTTGATTTAATATTCCTATTTGTTTTAGTGTTTTTTTGTGGTCTTGGGATTTGAACTCAGGGCTTCTTGCTTATTAGGCAAGCTCCCTGCCATTTGAACCACCTCTTTAGCCCCTATTTATTTTGGTTATTTTTGAGATTGGATCCTCCTTCCCACCTCCCCTCCCCCAACGCGCCTCAGTTCCCCTTGGACCACAGTCCTTCTAGTTAAACTTCCTGCCATAGCGAGGATGGCTATTTCATGCCACCACGATCCACTTTTTCTGCCTTTTATGTTCAGATGGAGTCTTGCAAACTTTTTTGCCTAGGTTGACCTGGAGCTAAACTTGATCTCACAAGGAGCTAATATCACATGTGAGCTTCCAGCCCCTTAATGCATAATTTTATTTAAATAAATAAAATAATAAGCCATTTGTGGACCAGGCTTGTGGTGTGTGTGTGTGTGTGTGTGTGTGTGTGTCCATGTCTTCAGGCTATAATACGTGGGTTTTCTTAAGAAAGCTTCCATGTTAATAGTATGTGTGTGTGTGTGTGTGTGTGTGAGAGAGAGAGAGGGAGAGAGAGAGAGACAGAGAGACAGAGAGACAGAGAGAGACAGAGAGAGAGAGAGAGAGAAAGAGAGAGAGGGGCAGTAGGGTGTTGGGGGTGAAGGGGGCTGTTGAACTGCCCCTGTGCTTCTAGGCCAGCATCTTCTGGGATTTTCTACACAGTGTCTCCACGACGGCAGCAGGCCATCTATTCTGACTCTGTTGGTATTTTCTGTCATGTCACAGCAATGAGGACAGATCCCAAGGCGACCACAACGAGGTACCTGTGGATTGAGTTCAGGCCATTAAATTGCCATCATGCGACCTACCTAATGTCATTATGGTCCAGCTCCAGCAAAGCAGAGAAATAGAGAAAAAAAATGACACAATTACCAATGTATGTGTTCTCAGACTTTTAAAAGAGCCTGGAGGAAGAAGTATCTGTAATAGATGGACTTGTGTACACACACACACACACACACACACACACACACACACACACACACACACACACACAGAGCCACCCTTCAGAGGGGAGGCTTGTAAACAGAAAGAAGAAAATTACTAGCTTACTAATTAAGGTTTCATTTGGATGTGAGCTCAGTTTACTCTCTCTGGAATCATCTCCAGTGAAAGTCTTTTTCCAGAGGCTTGTGGGAGAAATGTTGCAAATTCACAGGGAAGTGCTAGAAAGTATAAATCCTGACTCACACTGGGTATTTATCTAGCGACCTCTGTTCCATTTCTTTCACTTTGAGATCATAAAGGTGTTACCAAACTATAAGTTAAAGTGGAGCAGGTTTTCAATGTTACATAATAAGTCCCCACATAATTTTATCTTGAATGCACTGTATCTTGGTTTGGCTGACTACACAGTGACTCTTGGAGATGCTATTGATTCAGAATCTTTCCCCCTAGAAAGGTGATTTAGGAATGATCAAGTGATTTCTTACCTTTGCAGATTTCCCAAGTAACACTGTGCATAGCTAAGTTCATTGTTTGCCCTTTCTTAGTGTTTGCCCTTTTTTTGCTGGTAGAGTTGTATTAGGTCTCATTTCTTAGGGCAAGACTGGTGTAGAAGTGTCTGTGTTTCTTGGCTTCTTTTTTTGTGCTGGTACTGGGACTTGAACTCAGGGCCTGGGCACTGTCCCTGAGCTTCTTTTGCTCAAGGATAATATTCTACTACTTGAGCCACATCTCAACTTTCAGATTTTTGGTAGTTAATTGGAGATAAGAGTCACACGGACTTTCCTGCCTGAGCTGGCTTTGAACTGCCATCTTCAGATTTCAGATTAAAGGTATGAGCCACAAGTGCCTGGTTCTCTTAATTTCTTGCCTGTCTGTCTTGGTTTCTTACAACATTCATATGGATCTCTTCTGTCATCTACTCTTACAAATAGGCCTGGAAGTTTGGGCATCTTTGTCCCTTAATTTTATTTTGAAAATGTTTCCCACTTCATCTCTAATTAACTGCAATTAGGAAGGCTTGTTGGCAGATATGGCACTGTGAAATGCTGTCTGATAGCTCTAACCTGGCCATATGTTCTCTGTGAAACATGACTATCATAACCTGCAACAGGGACCCTGGATAGAAGATGATGGATCTTTCTCTTCCCTGGTGATTCCCCAGGTCCAAATTGGCTTAGTATTTTCTCCATTGCTCCTGCTAAATCATCTTTGTGCTTCAGCTTCATTTCTTTCCAATGGGCATTTGAACCAGAAATGGTGGTTTTTAAGGAAACATATTTGGTGCTTTCCCCCTTTTTTAACATCGCCACATTTTAATTAGGATGACCTCTCTTGAAATTTCACAGTCCACACGTCACATAGGTGGTCATCAAGAAAAAGGATAACAAAAATCAACATTTTCACAGTGAATGAACAAGAATTTCTCAGCAAGGTTCAATAGATCTGTCCTGTACCGATCGCAGCTTATAAAACCCTTGAGCTTAATTGCTTTCCTGCATGTTGGCAAGGAAAATAGCTGACTCGCCATGGAGCTAGAAAGAAGAGGTTCGGAAGCAAAGTATCCTTAAGAGAAGCTTCCAACGAAAAATTTCAATCAATAGTTTTTAATCCCGGCAGATGAGGTAAAATATGATATTGTGTTTCTTGTACTGAGAGAGTGTAGGTAGACGAGCAATTGCTGGAGCATAACTGGGGCATGACTCACGTACACTAGAGGAGGGACAGTGAGCTATAATCAGAGTGTCAACATTGCCTTTTATTGGAATTTGGGAAGAGTGGGCCTCAGATATCACTTCCTCATTAAGCCTGGGTGTGTTTGGGGTTTTCTAGTTGGGCTGTGAGGGCACAGATGTCTAGCTTTCCAATGTAGGTAGGGGACAGAAGCTGTGGGTAAGAGATGTAATACAGTCTCTGTCTCTGCACTGAGCATTGTCATTGAGTTGGACTGTATATTAAAGCAATCAGACAAAATTGAGTATAGCAGGAAGGTTCTTTCTAGCCTCCACTTTTCCACTTTTCAAGCATAGTAGATTTGCAAATATGATTTACTTATTTTGATATCAAATTATCTACATCTAAGATAGATATAGGTTCCATATATTATATATTATTAAAAGCTCATTTGATTGCTTCTTCAATGCCTTGGGAGCTTTGTTAAAACAGGCTCTTACCCTTTGGCCTTTTTGCTTTTTTACTTTTTTTATTTTTTACCTAGTAGGTACTGCATAGGCTATTAAACTGTGTGCAGGTGATTGATCTCTTTAATAAAAGCAAGTCCTTTAGTAAGCAAAGAGTGAGAAAGATAAACAAATGTACTGGTTTGCCCAGTACTTTGGAGATTACGGTAACAGGAGGCCACCGAGAAAGCCTATTAACAGATAACTTAGATGAAAGACATCCATTCTGATTTCCGTAAGTTGGGAACCATTCGCTTTAAGTTAATTTTAGCCATGTTTTCTCTTCATTTGTAATACTTTGTGGGTTTTAACCGAAAATATTTAACAGTGTGCCATAGATAAAGGATGTAGGCAATTTCTCCACCTAACTGCTTGTCAAGACCGTTAGCAAGCCACACACCGCCCTGTAGTTTATCATCTCGATTTCTAGATTGTTTTGGAAGATCATGGAGGGGCCTGAATCTCCCCAGAGGACTCGGCTCTAATCCTGTCATATTTTTTTCTAATGCTGGGAAGTGTAAGGTTACATGGGAAGATGGTTTTACATAGACATTTTTTCCCCCCTCTCAGCTCCTCACAATAGCACTTTCTTTCCATGGTAACCAGTGTTTCCATGGCACAGACTGTACAGCTCCTCCACAGCAGCTGAAGGCGTGGTGAAGATGCATACCCACCCACAAGTGTGAGCACACACTTGTCCCCCGCCCCCCCCTCGCCAGTGTCTCCCCGCACAGAGCACACCCATCACCTCATGCGAATTTAGGCACATCTTCTAACAGAAATTCACCCAACGCAGCCGAGCGAATTTTAAAACTGAAATAAAAAGTCTGCTTTTCTTTTTATTTCCTCCCTATGATGTGATAAGATGAATAATCACAGCGGTGGCTTTTTGGAATGATCTGGAAATATAACAAAAGCTGGGTCTGTCCTCGGTAACATGGATTAGCAGGATAATATCTTGGTGGGGAAATTTGACAGGGAGAATGTTCACCCTGGACCAGAATTTCTAAATTTATTTTCCTTCCCGAGACTGAGCTAAGCCTGCTGCTCAGCGTCATGTTAGATGCTGTGGCACATAAAAGGAATTTATACCCTTCAGGACCTTGCGTTTTTTTTTTTTTTCTTTTGGAGGCTTGGGAGAATGAGATTTAGATATATGCAATAATTAGAAAATAATATAACATTGCAAATCATTTAAATATATTGTGAACACTAAAGCATTTTCTTTCTTTCTGTCACTTTTATTCTTAGAATTAGAGGAACTAAGTTAGTGTAGGAAGGCACACTACCTTGTAGGTATAATGATGAATAACTTTTTTGAGGGGCTATCAGCTTGATTTTTTTTTTCAATGCCTGTCCTGAGGTTTGAACTCAGAGCCTGGACACTGTCTCTGAGCTTCTTTTTTGCTCAAGGCTAGGCTAGCTCTCTACCATTTGAAGTCCGCTTTCACTTTTGGCTTCTTTCTTTCTTTCTTTCTTTCTTTCTTTCTTTCTTTCTTTCTTTCTTTCTTTCTTTCTTTCTTTCTTTCTTTCTTTCTTTCTTTCTCTCTCTCTCTCTCTCTCTCTCTCTCTCTCTCTCTTTTTCCCTCCCTCTGTTCCTTCCTTCCTTCCTTCCTTCCTTCCTTCCCTCCCTCCCTCCCTCCCTCCCTCCCTCCCTCCCTCCCTCCCTCCTTCCTTCCTTCCTTCCTTCCTTCCTTCCTTCCTTCCTTCCTTATTTTAAAATCAGACATACGAATTTTATGGAGTTTCCTGCCTAGGCTTGGACCTATTGATCCTCAGATCTCAGCCCCCTGATTTAGGATTACAAATATCAGCCAGTATTGGTCTATTATCTTATTTTTATTTTGTGCTAACCCTGGAGCTTGAACTCAGGGCCTGGGTGCTGTCCCTGAGCTTTTGTGTTAAAGGCTAGTGCTCTTCTACTTTGAGCCATAGTTCCATTTCAGCTTTTGGTGGTTAATTGGCGATGAGGCTCATAGACTGCTGCCTAGGCTAGCTTTGAAACTCAATTCTCAGATCTTAGCCTCCTGAGCAGCTAGGACTATAGGCGTGAGCCACCAAGTGCCTGGCTACCATTTGCTTAAATTTGAAGGGCAAACAGCAATTACATTGTTCCTTTGTTAACACTTCATAGAAGTTATTTGATCCTTTTTCTGCATAGATTGTCATTCATGAAGTTAACTCCCAAATGACATGGCATGTTCACCTCGTCTGAACAAATCCATTTGGACCAGATTGTCACCGGTATGATTATTGCCATATTATTGTCCTGTTGCTCTGAGAAACCAGGGCAAAGTAACAGAGAACACCAACCACTGTGGAAAGCAGTATGGAGGTTCCTCAAAAGACTCCACATAGAGCTCCCCTATGACCTAGCAATCCCACTTTTGGGCATTTACCCAAATGTTTACAAACAAGACCACACTAAAGCTACCAGCATGACTATGTTTATTGCAGCATTATTTACTATAGCTAAGATATGGAACCAACCCAGATGCCCCTCAGTAGATGAGTGGATCAAGAAAATGTGCTATATATACACAATGGAATTCTATGCCTCCATCAAAAAGAATGACATTGCCCCATTTGTTAGGAAATGGAAAGACTTGGAAAAAATTCTATTAAGTGAAGTAAGCCAGGCCCAAAGAAACATAGGTCCCATGGTTTCCCTTATTTGCAATATCTAGTATATGTCTGAGTCAAGCAGAAAAGGTCAGATAAGGTGATGTTAGGGAAATGAACCCTAAGATATGTATTCAAATGTTTTTTTTCTTTCATGCGATTGTTTCTAACACATTTATAAGACTATTTCTTTGTTGCTTTGTATGTCCCTCCCCCATGGTATAATCCCTGCTTTCACTGTATTTGATGTCAGTATAATTTGTGGAGGGGAAGGGGAGAAACAAATCGTTTAAATAGGGATAGAGGTGGACGCATTGCAATAATGAGATGTACAAGTCGTTATGTCGAAAATGAACTTTACAACTTTGGGGGGGAGTTGGGAGAATTGGGTCGGGTGGCGGGGGGAGGATGGGAATGGATGGGAAGGGGAAACAAAGGAGGAGGCTACAATGCTTGATAAGAAATGTACTCATTATCTTGCCCATGTAATTGTAACCCCTCTGTACAGTATTTTCACAATAAAAACAAAACAAAACAAAACAAAAACCCAAAGTAACAGAGAACACAACTCTGGGGTTAAATAAATACACTTAGATTCTGGATCTTTCTTTCTTTCTTTCTTTCTTTCTTTCTTTCTTTCTTTCTTTCTTTCTTTCTTTCTTTCTTTCTTTCTTTCTTTCTTTCTTTCTTTCTTTCTTTCTTTTTTAAAAATTGTTGCTTGTATGTCCCTCCCAGTATAACCCCTGTTTTCATTGTATTTGATATTGGGGAGGGGAAGGGAAAAATTTTTTAAATAGGGATACAGGTTGACCTATTGTAACAATGAGATGTACAAGACACTATGTTGAAAAATGAACTTTACAATTTAGGCTGGGCGGGGGAGAGGGGGACAGGGAGGGGAGTGTAGTTGTGGAGATAGGAAGGAAGGGATGGAGGGGGAAAACAAAGGAGGAGGCAACAATGCTTGATAAGAAATGTATTCATTACCTTGCTCATGTGTTTGTAACCCCTTTGTACAGTATTTTCACAATAAAAACATTAAAAATAGTTTTATGGTCTAAGTTAGCTGACATTTGAATTAGAGCAGAAAAATGTCATCCATATAAGGGTAGGTGTGTCTTTCTGTTAGAGTAACTCAAGCAGACATTGATGTATTCAATAAATGGTGATTTAGTTATTCATTCAACCAACCAGTGTACATAATTTAAACACTCTGTTTTAGGCAAGGTCTTGAGATTGTGGCTAAAACTGAACTGATTTTTAGCCGTTAAGTATTTAGAAAATACCTACCGAAATCACAGAATCGATAACATGTAATTCACTAAGTATAAATTCTGTGAATATAGGTTTTTGCTTTTATTTTATTTCTGTTTTGCTCATGGCTGTATAACTAGGGATGCAATAACTATTTCTTGAACTGTTACAGGAAAAATTGAGACTCTAATTAGCATATACTGGTAGATTGTACTTGTAATCCTAGCTACTCAGGAGGTTGGGATCTAAGAATGATAATGTGTAGCCAGCATGGGTAGCAAAGTCCATGAGATAAGAATTTCACATGGAGCCATGGCTCAAGAGAACATTTTCAAATAAATATTTGTTGTCCACAAAAAAAAAAAGAGTCATCATGCTACTCTGGAGCAAAAAAGCTACACCTTAAATTCAAGCCCTAGTACCCCTACCTGTCACACACACAAAGGAAAAGACTATAATCTAAGCTGAGATGCAAAACAAAAAAAATTACCAGGGGAAATAATACATAAGAATTCCCTGAAACATGAATGAGCTGCCCAGAAAAAGGGAGAAGTTTGCACATTATGACATATGCCCTTGTTACTGTGTGTTTGGATTTTGGGACTCTACTACACCTCATGTATGCATTCTTAATTTTTATTAGTATTTTTTTGACAAATGGATGTGCAGTATTTATCAATATTTATTTGAGTTTTTGAAATTTCTGGCTGAAGTTCATATCAACCTCTTGTCTTGGAATCTCCTGAGATCGTGGTGGTCAGATCTCAGAAAGTTTTCTCATGTGATAGTTTCATCGCTGACTCATCCATAAACTCCTGCACTCATTTTTCAGATGGATTTATTTAGTAGCCACTACATACAACAACGTGCCTATGTACAAATGTGGGAGTAAATATTCATCAGAAGACATGGGATCTATTCTTGAAGGATCGTAGCTACTGCAATTTGGGGGGTTGGGGGTACTTGAGGAAAGGAGAATAGTGAGGTTTCTAAAATTAGCTGACTTCTTCCAGTTTGCCAACAGCTCTTCTGCCTTAAGGATCTATAGAAATCAGCACGGCTTCCATCCACGCTGCCCCTCCTACCTGTGTGGGGCCCTTGGTGATTGTCCTTGGGAAACAGACGTGTATGGGAGACATACCAAATCCATCATCTTTTAATGCAACATTTACTTTACTGCCAAATGTGTTTCCATAAACGGATTTGTTTTTCCATTTTTAATTGGCAAGAAAAATATGATCAGTATGTGAGACAACAAAGGAAGAACTGAAGCCTAGAGACAGCCTCAGAGACTGGGAGCAAAGAAGGTGGAGATTGTGGGTCAGAGGCATCAAAGAGAAATATGAGAAAAGATTTAGATCCTAAGTTGTTCCCAACACAACAGCATCAACAGAAGTTACAATGAAGGGTTTAGGTAGGTTGAAAAGGAGACACGGCCTACAAGTACCAAGAGTGGAGGCAGAAATGGATCTGGTATGTTATATTACATGAAGGAAGCTGGATATTTAAATAATCACCTAGTATGTTATTGTACACTTGTGGAATGCTCAGAGCAAGCAAGTCTATGGAAAAGGAAAATAGGGCTGGGGTGGGAATAAAGACTGACTACAGATGGTCTCAAGAGTTATTCTGAAACTGGCTTATAGTGATGGTTGTATAATTTGGCATAAACATAGTAAAGTCAACTAATCATAATCTAAAAGTGAGTACATTTTAGGATATATAAATTATACTTAATGTGCTGGGTGCCAGTAGCTTATGCCTGTAATTTTAACTACTCCAGAGGCTGAGATCTGAGGATTATGGTTCAAAGCCAGCCCAGGCAGGAAATCCCATGAGACTCTTATCTCCAAAAAACCACCAGAAAACTGGAAGTGGCACTGTAGCTTAAGTGTTAGAGTGCTTGCCTTGAGCTGAAGAGCTCAGGGACAGCACCTAGGCCCAGAGTTCAAGCCCCACGACTGAACCAAAAAAATTATACTTAATGTTAACATCAACAAAATGCCATGAGGTTAGTAGGAGGAAGGATAATATAGAAACTTGTATTCTTGTAGCTTGGGAAGAAATCAATTGACCATGTTCATACTGTCAGGAAGAAGTAGAACTTCATTTAGTTGGCATGGGGGAATGTCTGTAATCTTATCACTTGGGAGGCTAAAGTAGGAAGATCATGAGTTTGAGACTAACCTGGGCTACAAAGCAAAACTTTGTCAAGACCAATCAAAACAACACAACTTTATTTGAAAAATTTGAAAATTGCTGCATGCAAAAGATAACCAGATATATAAGAGAAACACATAGGAACCCAGGCATCAATGGCTTATACCTGTAAATTTAGCTACTCAAGAAGCTGAGACCTGAGGATCAAAGTTCCAAGCCAGTCCAAGTAGAAAAATCTGAGACATTCTTGTCCCCAATTAGCCATCATGAAGTTGGAAGTGGAGGTGTGGCTCAAGTGGTAGAGCGCTAGTCTTAAGCAAAAGAGGGAATGGCAGCATGAGGTCCTGAGTTCAAGCTCAAGTACCAGCACACACACACACACACACACACACACACACACACACACACACACACACACACACACACACACACACAATAATACATGTTCTAATGTCTCAGGAACTTAAATCTAATGCCCTGACTGTGGAATATCAGCCTTGCACAGCAATTGGAAAAATGTTTCTCCCTTTCAAAAACGGCTCAGTGGTTTGTGTGGAGCAATCCTAATAGCTCTTTCTTTATCAACAAGAAAGGAGGAAAAAGTCAGCTCAGCCTTTCCTTCTTTGATATTTGAGTTATTCTTGGAGTGATATTTCTTTGCCCTTTGGTAGAATAGCTCACAAAAGCCAAATAATACTTTGTGTAAACTATAGATATCTCTCCAAAGGGTGTGCTTGAAATTTCTGACTCAGCTAACTTTTGTCAAGTTACGTATTCTGAATGTAAGAAGGAATTTGAACATCTGCAGAAAATTCAGATGAATCTTTACAAGTTATGGAAGTATGAGAGGAAATTAATTTTAGTCAACAAATTTGTGGGAGGTTTCTTTTATGCAATGTATCCCTTAAATTGGCCTATTCTTGTTACTGATTGGGAGAAGGTGGTATTCTCCCTGATTTTGCATTTCTAGCTCCTTACATGCTATGGAGAAATATGGGGGCCTGTTGGGAATAGGGGTAAAGGGAGATGATTTGAAAGTTCTCTCAAATCAGCCTGAAGAGCTTATTGAAAGCTTAGAGTTCACCAAGCACCTCCCTTCATTTTCCCTGGAGGCTTGGAGCAGACCAGAAATGGTTGAGGCCACCAGCTCAGATGTGGAATCAATCACATCTCCTGACTCTTACACCAGAATTTTGGGTTCCTTGTTTGGACATCCTGGCGATTTACCATTAGTGTTGAATTACACCTTTGTTTCAGTACTAAGAGTAGACTCCAGTTGGGTGTTTTGAGCTCATGCCTATGATTCTAGCTCCTCGGAAGGCTGACACCTGGAAGGTCTCTTTTGAAGCCAATTTGGGCAGAAAAAAATCCATGGGACTCACTAATAATTCAGATGGGTAACCATTACGTAGGCTCTGTCTCACATCATACACAAAAGTTAATTCACCAATGATCTTGGATTTAAATTTGAGATTTCAAACAATAGAGCTTCTATGGGAAAACAAGTCAGGGTAGATACCCATCCTTTTATTTTTGTTCCATACAACATTTGTGCTTAAGTAACATATAAAGTACAGATTTATTTCTCGTAGCTCTAGGAGGACAGGAAGGCTATCATGAGACACTAGAATTTGATGTGAATAAGGACATCTGGCCACATCCAAACATGATGGAAGGTGGGAGGGAAAGAAATGATTTAAAAAAAGGTGGAGAGGGGGGGTTGGACTCCCTTTGCTAAGAGCATCTAATCCCACTTGTGGTTCAATGAACTTCCAGGGGGGGCTTGTTCCACAATACTCTTGCACTGGGAATTGAGTATGAGTATAAAGTTTGGAAGTGATAAAGCCACCCAAACCATAGCGATGTAGAAAAAACAACAGTGAGCACTTCTAAAATTTATATACTTGTGTGTGTGTGTGTTTGTGTGTGCATGTGTATGCATGTGTATGCATGTGTATGTGTATGTGTGCACATCATTACTGGGGCTTGAATTTAAGGCCTGGGTGCTGTCCCTTAGCTTTTTTTGCTTAAGAATAGCACTCTACCAGTTGAACCACAGTTTTTTTTCTGCCTTCTTGCTGGTTAATTGGAGATAAGAGTCTCATGGACTTTCCTGTCTGGGCTGGCTTCAAACCATGATCCTTTGATCTCAGCCTCCTGAGTAAGTAGGATTATAGGTGTGAGCCACCAGCACTTAGCCTTGATGTATTTTCTTAAAAGTAGACACTTCAGCTTCTCAAAAGACAATGACAAAAAAGTGATCAAGTAACAGATTGTGATAAAACACATCACGAATCCACATCAAATAAACATTTGAAATCCAGAATAATACCTATATAAAAATAATAATGAAAAAAATAATAATGAGCTCCTCCTCCTCTTCTTCTTCTTCTTCGTCTTCGTCTTCATCTTCGTCTTCTTCGTCTTCTTCGTCTTCTTCTTTTGTCTCAGCAGCAGAGGCAAGATGACAAAGTGAACGTCATCATTTGGAAAGTGTCACAATAAAACACACAGGTTGTGCCGCTGCTGTGCTTCTAAAGGCCTACCACTTTCAGAAGTCCACGTGTGGCAAATGTGGCTATCCTGCAAAATGCACAAGAAAGTGTAACTGGACTGACAATGCTAAGACACGAAACATTACTGGGACAGGTCTGATGAGCCACCTGAAAACTGTCTCTCACAGATTCAGGCATGGACTCCATGAAGGAACAGTACTTGAACCCAAGAGATAGCTGTTGCAGCGTCCAGTTCATCTTGAGAATTTAAAAGATTAGTCATATAATAATGGTATGTTTCTTTAAAAAAGTAATGATTGAGCATGATAAAAAAATAAGTTGGTCAAAGATTTGGATAATTCAGATACTTCACAACCCTTCACAAGGATTGATAAGTGCATTTGAAATGTTTAATTGGCATCATTAGTCATCAGGAAAATAAAAATACAATTCAAAATTAGATGCCAATTCCTATGAACTATATGGAATAAAACTTGAAAAACTCAATACTCAATGTTGGAAGGGATGTAGAGGAACGAAGACTTACACATTGTTGGAGGGAGTATAAAGTGGTACAGCCACCAGAATGTTATTGGGGAATTTCTTATAACATTAAATATAACCTCTAGAGACTCAGAATTTATACTGGTAGTATTTACACACAGACACACAGACACACAGACACACAGACACACAGACACACAGACACACACACACACACACACACACACACACACGCACGCACGCACGCACACATACTTATGCCCATGCACTTAAAAGGACTTGATAGGATTCTATAGCTTCTTCAATCACAATAGGCACAACCCTAGATTTTCATCAAAAGGAAAATGGAAGAAACAATTTTAGTATAGTTACACAATACTACTAAATAATGAAAAGAAATTAAATATTGATAGAAGCAGAAATATGGACAAATATGAAGAGCACTGTGCGAAAGGAAAAAAGCCAGACACATGATCACACATGATACAATAAAGATTTAGAAAAATCAAAGTAACCCACAGAGAAGAAGATAACAATAATAGTTTTTCCTTCCCCTCCCCTCCCTCCCTCCTCTCCCCTCGCCTCCACTCCCATGTGTGTGTGTATGTGTGTGTGTGTGTATGTGTGTGTGTGTGTCTGTGTTGTTACTGCCTTGTGCTCTTTTTTTATTGTGAAAATACTGTACAGAGGGGTTACAATTACATGGGCAAGGTAATGAGTACATTTCTTATCAAGCATTGTTGCCTGCTCCTTTGTTTCCCCTTCCCATCCCTTTCTATCTCCACCAACCAACCAACCAACATCCTGAGCACCGCCCGCCCTGCCAAAGTTGTAAAGTTCATTTTTTGACATAACAACTTGTACATCTCATTGTTGCAATGGGTCCACCTATATCTCTATTTAAACGATTTGTTTTTGCCCTTCCCCTCCACAAATTATACCAACATCAAATACAGTGAAAACAGGGGTAATGCAGTGGGGGAGGGACATACAAAGCAACAAAGAAATCATCTTAAAAATATGTTAAAAACAATAGCAAGAAAGAAAAAAAACATTTGAATACTTATCTTGGAGTTCATTTCACCTAACATCAACTTAATCTGACTGTTTCTGCTTGTCTCAGACATATACTAGTAATTGCAAATAAGGGAAACCATGAGACCTATGTTTCTTTGGACCTGGTTTACTTCATTTAATATAATTTTTTCCAAGTCTTTCCATTTCCTACCAAATGGGGCAATGTCATTCTTTCTGATGTAGGCATAGACTTCCATTGTGTATATATATCATATTTTCTTGATCCATTCATCTACTGAGGGGCATCTGGGTTGGTTTCATATCTTAGCTATGGTAAATAATGCTGCAATAAATATAGTTGTGCTAGTAGCTTTAGTATGGTCTTGTTTGTGATCATTTGGGTAAATGCCCAAAAGTGGGATTGCTGGGTCATAGGGGAGCTCTCTGTGGAGTCTTTTGAGGAACCTCCATACTGCTTTCCAAAGTGGTTCAACAAGTTTACACTCCCACCAACAATGCAGTAGGGTTCCCTTCTGTCCACATCCCCTCCAGCATCTGTTGTTATTAGAGTTCTTGATTATAGCCATTCTAACTAGGGTGAGGTGGTATCTCTATGTTATTTTGATTTGCATTTATTTTATGGCTAGAGAGGTTGAGCATTTCTTCATGTGTCTATTGGCCATCCTTCTTTCCTCTTCAGAGAAGTTTCTCTTTAAGTCTTTAGCCCACTTATTTATTGGGCAGTTGCTTCTTTGAGGATTTGTTGTTGGGAGATGTAATCTTTTGAGTTCCAGGTATATTTTAGATATGAGACCCTTGTCCATTGTATGGCTAGTGAAGATATTCTCCCATTCCATGGGCTTTCAATTGATATTGCTAATGCCTCGTGCTCTTGCTTGGACATTTTGCTCAAAGCTGGCACTCTACCACTCGATAAATAACTCCACTTAAATCTGGCTTTTTGGTGTTAACTGGAGATAAATGTCTTTTGAATTTGTCTGTCTTAGCTGGCTTTGAACTGTAATTTCCAGAGCTCAGTCTCATGATTTGCTAGGAACACAGGCGTGAGCCACTGGTGCCCATTTTGCAATAATTATTTCTTTCAGCAGAAGTTTATTGGGAATGAACATTCAAGAACTTTTATGAAAAATGGCCATATTCAATACTGTGGTGTGGGTTTGGTTTTATGAGTGCATTCCTTGTCAAGGTATCAAGCTATAACATTTAAATCTAGAGATTTTAAATGTTACTTCAATGAGGGGAGGATTTTTTTTTAATTTAAAAATCAGTATAGCAAAGAGTTTACAAAAATGTAAATGATGTCTTAACTTGATTAATATTTGCAGTATTTTTCTTTATTTGTTAAAGAAATAATATTGAAAATTATCTCTATATGATTCAATGACTATTAAAATTTAAAATTCTTAATGTAGAAATTTAAGAAAACAGAAGTACAAACCAGAATGTGGATACAACATTATTTATTTAAAGTTATATTTACTTAAAGTCAAAATGATAAAAAGATGGCATATTTATACAATAGATTATTATTATTATTATTATTATTATTATTATTATTATTATTATTGCTAGTAGCAAAGTTTGAACTCAAGGCCTCATGCTTGCTTGGTTTAATTTCTCAGTTGGATCTCTACCACTTGAACTACACCATCAGTTGAGTTTTTTGATAGTTATTTGGGAGATGGAATTTCATGAAGTTTTTTACTTGGTCTAGCTATAAACTATGATCTTCCAGGTCTCAGCCCAGGTTTGCAGGTATGAGCATCTTACACTTGGCCTATAATCAATTATTTTATAGCAAAGAACTAAATGACTGCTATATAATGAAGAAACTGTAATAATACAGTGACATTATTGAATAATACAGAGTATAGACTTGTATACATGGCTTTACTGATACATACAGCACATGAATCAAAACCAAATCTGTATCATAGTGTTAATAGGATAGTTTCTGGGATTTCATATGACTTTTATTTCTTTGAAATTTTATTGTCCATATATCCTTTTGCATGATCTGAAATGCAATTGTGGGAGTTATTATGTTTCGCAGTAAATCAAAAGTAAAACCTGCTTGCTTTTTTGAATCTTCTATAGTAACTCAACCTTGAGCCCGTCATCTCAAAAACCATAGGGGAAAGCTAGCAAGTTTCCTTGGGAATCAGCTGCTCAATTGGTGTAGTAAGAAGACACTGAATTAGATATGTATTTTTCCCTTCCTGATAAAACCAGTTCTTTTCCCTCTTTGGCTTTCTCCTCTACCCACCACCCTGTCCCCACCTCTCTTCTTTATGCTGCTCTAATTTTGCTTATCTATGAACCATGAAGATCAGCAATGCTCTGAGAGAAGATAGCCAACACTAGTATCACTAATTTCCATGTCACTCTAAAGATGCATTTTATAGTCTGAAAACTTGTTTTAAATCAAAATTGGAATCAGTGTGAGAAGAAGTCAAGTAAATGTCAGTTCTACTGTTTGATATATTTACTAAAATTAAGAGAGCTCAGGATCCTGTACAAGATCACCCCGAATAAGCAAGTTGTTTTATAAGATTGTCATCAAGCATCGGGTAAAGTGATTATTGTAGGAAATAGTTTGTAACAGCAAGTCAGTTCATGAAATGAATAATTTAAGAAAAGCTGCAAGAGAGTGAAGGGAGGGAGAAGAAATGCCAACTATCTTTCCACGGAGTTTTATTTTATTTATCCAAAAAGCAAATGCAAAGGTTGCCACAGGACAGTGCACATAAACCAACTCTGCAAAGGAATCTCCGACAGAAAATGCCGCCTTGCCTGCTTCACTGGCAGTTGAGTTCACAGTAGACATGCATTCAATTCCACATAGTAATAGTGCTTTAATAACAGATGAAAATATGTTTTATGGTGTGTGTTGATAACTAAATGCTTATCCTATATATAGAAATTCAAATAATTGGAATTTCTCATAGCCAGCATCCAGTTGAGACCACTGGAGAGTACCTTGATACAGAAGGTTAAAATCAATAGACTGTGTTTTGGTTATTTTTTCAGAAGATGTCTGCTGTGTGTTTAATATACTATATTTGTATTATGGGCTCTGGTGCCTGTAAATCTGAGGTCTCTCTTTCTTGAATGAATGAGGAGATAAGCAATTGAATTTGAAAGATACTTTATGCAACAGAAAAGCAATTTTGTTCCTGGTTATCAGAGGGCAAGAAGTGAACTAGCAATTGAATGCTAAATATTTTTAACCCCTGGGGTTCTGGTTTGCTTTAGGCCCAGGGCAGATTATATTTTTCAATCCATCTCAGCTGTTGTGTTTCATTAGTGTCTTTTGCCAAGCATGGAGTCAATTTGAACTAATTATCCTGTAGTCTTCATGATGTGGATTTTATATTTCAGTATCTCTTTGGGGGAAGAGGACAAAGGCTGGCTAAAGTCTGTAATGTGTTTGGGAGTTGGAGATCAAGGATGGTGTTTGGAGGAAGATTCCACTTTAACCAATGGCTGGGCATTGTGACGTAGTCCCATCACTGGAAACCACTAGAAGAACTGCAGTTCAGGCTAACATAGGCCATAAAACAAAAAAACAAAGAAAAACACAACAGCAATAAAAAAGCCTAGTGCACAATACCAAAAATAAGCTGGAGGTATGGCTCAAGTGTAGAATGCCTGCTAAGCCAGTGTCACTCATTCCCCTCCACCTAAAACCAAAACCAACCAACCAAACAAACAAAAAAGGACAAAGAATAAAAGAGCAAAGAGAACAATTTCCATTTGTTCCAATGAGGACATAGGAAGCATGAAATACTGTTTTTGTATGATTTGGGTATTTTGTAACGGGGCTATTAAGGGGTTTAATATTTATCTGTAATGGTGCCATGATCTATGAAGTTCTTGGTATTTGGTTGGTAAAATAAAAAAGGCAACTACTTCCCCCTTACATTCCACAGTGGAAAATCTCTTTATCCAGCTCCCCTGTTCTATTAACTTTTTTTTTTTTAATTAAGAATTTCTTGGGCTGGGAAGGTGGCTCAGTGGTAGAGTGTTTGCCTTGCATGCACAAGGCCCTGGATTCGATTCCTCAGCACCACATAAGCAGAAATAGCTGGAAATGGCTCTGTGGCTCAAGTGGTAGAGCACTAGCCTTGAGCTGAAGAGCCCAGGGACAGTGCCCAGGCCCAGAGTTCAGGCTCCATGACTAACAAAATAAATAAATAAATAAAATAAAAAAAAGAATTTCTTGTTTTAAATTCTTCATTCCTGAATCTTTGAGAATAGATAACTATTCACACATGTACCTACCATCACTTTTTTTTTAATCCCAAAGTTCTGGGACTGATAAGTTGCCTGGACGTGTTATTTGGGTTGTCAGTTTATATTCTATTTTTATACCTGTTTTTGTGGGACTTACAGTTTAGTTAAGCTTTATAAGCAAAAAGTTTTCAGTAGTAGGAGGTTTGAAAATCACAGTAAGAGAATGGATCTAGGGTTGTTTAAAAAGTGACATCAAAGACATTTATTGTCCCTATCTCCAAAGAAGGTAAGAGTCCTCAAACACCACTACTGGAAAGGCTTTTCAGACAAAGTAATTTTTTTCAGCTTCGTCTTGAATGCCAAATAAAATTGGGGTAGGAACACAGAAAGAAGGATTTGGATTACCTAGACATAAAGACAGAAGTGTGTAGAGGCTGGATAGGGGACTCAGAAGTGGGAAGAAGAGTGGTAGAGATGGCTAAAAAGAAAATTGAGGGGACAGTTATGAGCCTCATATAAAATAATGCAGGCAGAAGACGTCTGTAGACTTCAAAGCACTATGGGAATAGGAATATGAGAATCTATTATTATACTACCAGAAACTCTGGTGGCTGCCATGAAATAATATTTGACTTAGGGCTTTGTTGTTGTTTTCAAAGAAAAGATTTTTTTGAAGATCATTGCTTTGTATGGTTCTTCTCCATGTTCTGTTGCCCGTAGCTATCTTTCTTATTGACTTCTTTCCAGCCATCTTGAGTACAAATGGTAAAACCGAAGAGGGGGTCGGGGGTCCTTCAGTGCTTTGCTTTCCACATCCTTTAAAGGTTCCCCATCTCTTTAAAAGTTTAGATTTCTTTTTATAACAGTGTCAGCTCAACTCCCAGAGGTCCTGCCTAGCCTAGAGGTTTGTTTATCACGCAGCAGGGATTTGTTTACCACCTAGTAAGAGAAGAGCCAAGAAGATAAAAGCCAATCAGGGAAGTAGAAAGACAGCACCAGGCTGAGAATACCAAGAAAATAAGATTAGAAACATCAGACTCAACTAATGGTTGAGTACAGCCAGTTGAATGCACATGTTCAATCACTTGATTGTGAAGACTGTTAGAGATATATTACATCTTCTAAGACCTTTGAGCCTGCTGAACGTGGGGTACCACTTAAACTGCTCTCTATATATTTTAAAAGCATCTCCTACTATTATTTCATTTTACTTAAGTCCTCTAATATGCATGTTTCTGACTCCCCAAATTTAGGTTCATTAGTCAGATTGAATTTGGGAAAATATTTGGTATACAAAGTGTTAATAATGTATCATTCATTCTTACATGCTAACACAACCAGGTTTTTCTGTAATATAATTCTTCAATAAATATGATAATTGAAAATAAAAGTACAGGTCTATGATGTCTTAAACTAACGTTTGAACAGATCAACTTACTTAAGCTAAGCATACATGTATTTCATTGTTTCATTCATAATTGGTGCTCTGGTTATGTTATAGTTATTTTTCCTTAATTAGAATAGCCAATTAGTTAGAAATTCTAGCTCTTGCAAAGTGAAAAAAAACAAAGGTTTTAGTACAGGAATAGTTGTAGGTTAATGAATATTATTTATAACTTAGGAAAATGATAAAGACTGTTGAATTCTTTTTCTCATGAAATCATTAAGCATGTATGCTTTATAATCTATTTGCAGTCATTCAAATTCTCTGATACCTCTGATCCTACTAATTCACTTGAATATGTAATTAAAATTGTTTCTTAAGTATTAAAAATGTAAATTTATAGTCCTTGATTGAACTGATCAATTTATAATTGGAAGCAAGTGAGTCTAAGCAGTTGGATAGTTTGTGTACAAATTATATCAAGTAATAAATAGGGTATATAATTCACAATATTTTACACTAAAAGTTGTGACCACCAGCACCCCTAAAATATATTGATGACTCATTCATTCAGCAGACATTTATTGGCACCTATGACTTTTCTTTTTAAGATAACCGCATTAGCCAGAGGTATTTTTCAAATGTCATCATCTAGAAATTAGGTAGAGAACAATGAGTTAATTACTACACTTTGAACAGCAGGTAGGTAATTATCTTTCTAGGAAAGTAAAGCAATATTATTTGGAATGAGGTAGGGAAATACTTCTATTTATTGGAAGTTTCTAAGAAATGTCATTTGGGATGGTGAATGGAGAACATTTGGGCAAATCATGCAGGTAAGCAGAGGAAGGGCTCACAGTAACTGTGCTTGGATTTTTTTTTTCTATAAGCCACTACCATACATCAAAAAGTTCACAGGCCCTGGGCAACGGTGTGGACATTTCAAAGACTCCAGGTGAACTGGCAGAAGGGTAATTGTATCCTGTGGAGTTGATGGGAGGTTGGGAGATTATTAGAGTTTATTAACCATCCTCGGGGAATTCCACCATGCCTCTCTCAGAGACTGGATTTTGGCACTGAGTCCTCACTGACTTCTTTCACCTTCAGCCTTTTCTCCTTTCCAATTAACTTCTGAATGGTTCGACAAGAAGCCAAATTACCAAGCTTCTACTTTGAATAAAACGTTGAAATGACTTTTCTGCACACTCCAGATTTGACTGTCATGATGTTGTTGGTCTTCAGTCAGTAGGTTTTAGGGTCAGAAGGAAAACAGAGTAAGATCTGTTACTCTGAGAACAGGTAGGAGTGTGCTCAGGAAGGGGCACACTCAGGAAGGGGTATGCTCAGGAAGTGGTGTGTTCAGGATCGCTCCATCCTTTTCTGCATGCATAGAGTACGTTTACTTTTTTTTTTTTTTAATGTTTTCATTATCTTTAAGTAGTTGTTCAGAGGAGTTGCCAGTCAACAAAGCTGTTTATGAATACAGTGCATTTTGGTCCACATTGTCTCTTTCAACATCTTCATCCACCCCTCTTCTCACTTTTCTTAGCTTTCAGGTTATGTATTGAATTTCTACCATTTAATGAGGCAGTGTATGTCTACAAACACATCTTTTTTATTTATTTTTTATTCATGTAAGGGGTAGGTTTATTCATCGTTCCGGCTGGCACCAGGCCATCTTGGTCCTCCACGTGTTGGGGAAAGGCCTGGGAAAGAGAGCTGGGAGAGCTGGGAAAGAGAGAGGGAGAGCTGGGAAAGAGAGAGAGAGCTGGGAAAGAGAGAGAAAAGAGCTAGAAAAGAGAGCATCTGGGAAAGGTGGGAAAGAGAGAGCTAGGAAAGAGAAGGGAGCTGGGACAGAGAAGAGAAGGAAAGAGCTGAGAAAGAGCTAGAAAAGAGCAGAGAGATATACAAACACATCTTGACCTGTCCCATCCCTTCAATATCTTCACCCTGCTTCCACCCATGTCTTTCCTTATTTTTCTTAATCTGTGGTATATACAATGAATTCTTGCCTGCATCCTCCTCTGGCACTGGCTTCCCTTCTCATTTTTCTACCCCTCTGTTCTTGGTCCTATCATCCTCTTGCAAGCACCCATTTTCTGGTACTGATTTTGTTGGTCTTTGAGCTAGTCTGTCTAAAGAACGATACCATTTGAACTCTCCATAGAGCCTAGTCTGCTTTGGTCAATTACTTTGTATCCACTTGCACACCACCCAGTGTGTATACTTATAGATTTGTGGGTACCTTCTAGCTACCACAAATGAGGAATACCATGCAACCTATATTTCTCTGGGTCTTGTTATTCTTTACGTTAGTTCTTTATCTATGAATAACACAATACCACAAACTGGGTAAGATTATTTATTTATTTCTAGGATTTGACTTCAGGGCCTGGTGCTTGCTAGGTTGGTACTTTGTCACTGAGCTATGTTCCCAGCCTTACTTTTCACTGGGTATTTGTAGGGTATGTTCTCATTTCCTGCTAAAGCAGGCTCATAAGTCAAAATCTGCTGCAATTTCCCATGCTCCCTACTTGGCCTGGATGACAGACACATGCCACCCACCACCATGTACAGCTTCTGTCTGATGACAAGCAGTCTTTTGGATTTTTCTGCTTGAACTAGAACCACGAGCCTCCCTTTTCTAGTCTCCCACACAGCTTTCGATGACAGGTGCTTGACATTGTGCTCAGTTATGAGTAAGAGGTGTCTCATGAACTCTGCCTAGGCTGGTCTCAAATAGTGATCCTTCCACACTCAGCCTTCCAGGTAGCTAGGATTACAGGTGTGAACCACTGGTGCTGGCTCAGAGCTTTTTTTTTTTCTTCCAGTCTTGGTAGTTTGAACTCAGGGCCTAAGTGCTGTTGCTGAGTTTTTCACTCAAGGCTAGTATTTTACCACTTGAGTCACAGCTTCAATTCATTTTTTTTGGCAGTTAATTGGAGAGAAGTGTCTCACAAACTTTCATGCCTGGACTGGCTTTGAACCACGATCCTCAGATTTTAGCTCCCTGAGCAGCTAGGATTACAGGTGTGAGACACTGGTACCTGGTCTTAGCTCAGGATTATTATTATTATTATTATTATTATTATTATTTAAACAAACATCTTTAAAAGAGGTTTATTTGGACTTGGAGTTCTAGAGGTGCGAGTTAAGAGGTTATATCTGGTGTAGATCTTGCTGTCAAGAGTCCTCAAGAGGCATAGACTATCACATGACAAGGCAGATGGGAATACTGCAGGTGTGTATGTGCATGCAGGTGTGTGTGTGTATGTGTGTGTGTGTGTGTGTGTGTGTGTGTGGTCTCTCTTCCTCATCTTTTAAAGTCAACACACCTAATAATGAATGGCCTAAAGACCATATCTAATCTTTTTTTTTTTTCTTTCCAGGGCTGAGGACTGAACCCAGGGCCTAGTGTGTGCCAGGCAGGCACCTTTCCACTGGGCTAAACTCCAAGCCCCCATATCTAATCTTAACAATCTTAAACACCCATGTCCAGCACCCATGCCTGATTAAGTTTCCACCTTCTTAATGCCCTGAGGTCCAGTATGAGTTTAGGGTAAGACTGTATTAACACATACCATGGTGCTGCCAGCTGTCAAGCTTTGAGTCTCTACACAGCTTTCTGGCTGGCTCCCCATTACCCTCCCTTCTCTCTGAGTGGTTTTCATGTTAGATCTGTTCCTATTCACGTTTGCAAAGTCCTTAAGTATTTCAGTTTTTTTAGTACCTTCATTCCCTCTAAGCTTTCTAGTGCCATTTGGAATAGATCTTCATATTCATTCTCTGTGACTCCACTGGAATTCCGTAAGGGCAGAGGGGTGCACATATGTGTTCAGTCATTGATAAACTATCTTTCCTATCTATGGGTACTTCGTAGCCCTGATCCCTCTCATATGCAAGGAAACTGCATTATTTAAGGTTGTTCCACAGCCAGTGATGAAAAATACAATTACTTTAACTAATGGAAGGTAGAAAACTTGTTTCCTATAGTTATCTGATATTTTGAGGATAAAGCCAGTTCCTTAAGAGTAACTCTGGAACATCATTTGTGCCTTTGTCTTCCAGAGTCCATCTGTTAAAATGTTACACACACCCCTACTCCAGACTTGGTAGCCAGGTACCCCAAAATCACTTACAAGTCATTTTGTCAGTGTAGTAAAGGGAAGGTTTTCTTTATAGCCTGGGAGATGGCTTTGATTTACATTGTGACACAGTAGAAATGCTCTTTTTTGTTTGTTTATGTTTAAGTTGGAACAAAAAGGTAGACAAGATTCAAAGGCACTACTTATAGAACTTTGTTAATGGCTCCTGGGATCTGTGATCCTGATGTATCTGATTTCAAACCCCTCAAATAAGAGACATTTCTGCAGATTGGAGATGAAAGGGCCTGTGGCTACAGGAGGAGGCTACAGTTTTGAGGAGGCCAGCAGCTCCTGAGGTTTCTAGTTTACCAGTTACCAGGTGAGGAATCTGTGGTGTAGGGTCATGTAATCGTAGATCACTGTCGAAGAGAATTTCCTGCCAAGTCTGAAGGAATCTAAGCCAAATGAGGCTGCTGTGTTCCGTTCTGCTGCAGACGCTGCAGAATACCAAAGGAAGGAGACTGCCCACACTAATGTTGCAGCTGAGAATCTAGGCGAGCACTTCCAACATCTGCCTGTGCCTGAGAAAGCCAATGTCAGATCACACTGGTGTCTTTCAGGTTTACTCCATTACTTCTACCCACCCAGTGAGGTTAGAGGAACAGAAGGTCTAGGTAGGAAGTGGATAAGTCAACCATACCTTCTCCCCCCACTGTAAACTTCTATCCAGAAACAGACCTGAAAGGGGAGGAGATTCTTAAAATCTACGTACAGGACCAAGTTTGAAATAGCATCTGCCATCTGCCAGTAATTTAAGGAATACATTCTGGAGATTACATGTCCGGAGACTATCTTAATAGACACCATTAGAGAACTTCCAGGAAATAGCTAGGAGTGTTCATATGCAACTGTCATTCTTGATAATCAGGAGGTTGAGATATAGAGGATTATGGTTCAATACCACTTCTGCTACAAGAGTTCACAAGACCTCTATCTAAACAGAAAAAGCTGGGCCTGACTGCACCTGTCAACCTAGCTAAGAAGGAGGTATAAAAAGGAAGATCATGGTCCAAGGTGGCTAGGCAAAAAGGGAGACCCAATATCAAAAGCATAACCAGAGCAAAATAGGCTAGAGATGTAGATGAAGTGGTAGAGTGTCTGCTAGCCAGTGTGAAGCTTGGAGTTTAAACCTTAGGACTGACACAAAAAAAGTCCAGGAAAATCCGGGGCATCTGGCTAGAATTTCCTTAAGGCAAAAAAAAATTGAAAATTGCTTCACAAATGTTCTTTGCTTGTTATTATCAGTCCAATATTTTGCTTGATCAAAGGCATACTTTATTGCAGGGGTATATCTGATTCTTCTTAGACTGGTTCCCTTTATTGGTAGGCCTGGACAGTGGATCTGGATAGAGTTTGAACCATTAGTTCTCTGGATGAGCAGGATCAACCTGACCAGAGAATTTGTTACAAATAGAATTTTTCATGCCAGGCACTGGTGGCTCATGCCTGTAATTCTAGCTACTCAGGAGGCTGAGATATGAGGATCCTGGTTCAACGCCAGCCCAGGCAGGAACACCCATAGACTCTTATCTTCAATAAACCACTCAGAAAACCAGAAGTGGCACTGTGGCTCAAGTGGTAGAGTGCTTGCCTTGAGCTGAAGTGTAAAGGACAGCACCCAGGAGCAGAGTTCAAGCCCTGTGACTGTCAAAAGAAAAAATAAAAAGAAAGAAAGAAAGAAGGAAAGAAAGAAAAATTCTCACAGGTACCGAGTCAGAAATTTAGGGAGGACAGCCAGCAATCTGAATAAGATGACCAAATGACGCTAATGTAGAATGCATCTGGAGTATTAAAGTTACCTGACAGTACCTTATTTTATTAAGTTGTATTACAACTTAAATTTTTTTAAAAAGCTTATTTATTTTTGTACTCTTTTGCTACTTGAGGATATTGTTTGACACACTATGCAGCACTTGGGAAAACTGTATTGCGTATGATTCCTTTCTCATTTTGTGTGATGCTATTAAAACACCACTTGAGTGTGAATTGCCTGAATCTCGTTGCCTAAGCAGAGGTGGATCTCTGATCATTGGAAATCCAGCTGAAGTATTTCCTACCACATCAATTAGAAGCCAGCAAAGACCTTGGTTTTGAGGCTGTTTGTAACCTCATACTCATTCTGTGATGTTGAGGAAATTGTTTAACATTTCTAAAACACAGTTGCATGATGTCTGACATTGAGCTGACAATAAAAAGTCCTAAGCTCATGGAAGGAATTGTTTTTGATTATCACCACAGGCATGGCCCTCACACAGGCTGGCCTCCACCTCCTGTGTCCTTATCTAGTCCCAGGGGAAAACATTGTACCAGAAATGCCATGCAACTGAAAGTCCCAGAATTGAACTGTTTATTCCCCTCAAAGGCCTAGAATTCATGAGGGTCTTCGGTCCAAGATTGATCTAGTTTTGTTTTGTATTTTTCGGCAATGTTTATTATTTTATAACTGTATAGAAAGCAGCCTTGGGAATGAGGCCACCTCTGACCCTCGCCAGCAGCTGAATTGGAGAGGAGTGGTGCCCTGTTTGACTAGAGACAGACACCTTTCAACAGCTAGCTCTCTGCTGTACACCAGCAACTTCTCAAACTATTTTCTTTGTGCTTGGATCACTTTGCCTTGCCTTGCCTTGTCTCTCCTCCCTTCTTGCATTAATCCTTTACTATCTTTTTGTTTTTCTTTTCCCCTTTCTTTTTCCCTTTCTCTTCTCCTTTCCTTCCTTCTTTCCTTCTTTTCTTTCCCCCTGTTTTCCTTTTCCCTCTTTTCACCTTCCCTCACTTCCTCCCACCTCCTCCTTTCCCCTCCTTCAACTTTGGCTTCTTCCTTGTCTTTGTCTTCTTCTTCTTCATCTCCCTCCTCCTCCTTCCCTCTCTTTCCCCCACTCTCTTCTTTTGTGCCAGCCTGAGGCTTGAAATCAGGGCCTCATACTCTCATTTGACTCGCTGGCTCAGAGCTAGTCAACTTGAGCCATGCCTCTTGTCAAACATTTAGCTGGCTAATTGGAGATGAGGTCTTGTAGACTTTCCTGCTTGGTTTGGCTTCAAACTGCAATCTTTCAGGTCTTAGCTTCCTGAGTAGCTAGCATTTTGGCATTGAGCCACTGACACCCAATTCAAACAATAATCTTCCCCAAATGAAACAATGTCTCCATCTTAAAATATCTCAATCTGAGCTAGTATTCACTACAGTGTTTTCTCCTGGACTCATTAAGTACCTATTGTAGTATGTCAGGATTCCAATAGAAACCCGTGAAGTGATTTGCTAACAAAAGCATTTGGCTTTGCCTTCTGTTTTTATATAATAACTGTCCCCCAAAAGGTAGAGAATGTAGCAAAGCTAGTGCAGCAGAGCAATTCAGAACAATGGTTGGAAAAGATGTATCATGAAGTCCCAGCTCTGGTTCATGCAACTTCAGGATGCCAGGACTTTATTTAACCCCCTGAACCTCTATCACCTCCCACAGGCAATCCAACTCATAGAGAGATCCTATCATTAGTGCATACAAGAAGCAGAGTAGTGTTACTTGATGTGTAGTGTGCAGAAAGACCGACATTTCAGTGCTTGTGTTTTGCCCTAAGAAGTAAAACATGCCACAAATAAAGTGGGGGTAAAGGGAAGGAAAGAAGTGAAGATATGGAGAGCTTCAACCTTCAGGAGTTCTCTTACACCTAAGAAATGAGAATGGGAATAAGGCTTGAGTAAGGAGACTCCAAGGAGTGTGCATAGTTCTAACAAATTGTTTTAGCCAGGGGGAGTTCTTCAGGCTGAGTTGTCCTTTAAAAGAATGCTCCAATCCACAAGAATGGATTGCTGGGAACAGCCAGGGGAAATGCGGTGTGGATTCAGACACGCTGGCAGGTGCACAGGGCGGGCATTTGTGGCTATCAGTGAACTGTGCTTCCGAGGGACAAGATCTGAGCAGGAGGTTTGCATGGCCACCAGTTGGCTTTGTTGTCATGGAGGATAGGGCAGTGCTGTCTCAAATATCAGCTTAGACTATGCTTCGCACCAGAGACCCAATTGAGGGGTGGAGATATCTGAAATCTAGCTCCTTCTCCAGTTCTTTAAGTATGTACTTATGGAGCAGTTGCCCCTGGAGAAAGATACACCCAGGTGCATCTGAGCAGGGTATCCTGGTAAAGGTATCTCATGCTGCATCTGCTCACTGCCTGTAAGGATAGCAGTGTTCATGTGTGTATGTGTGTGTGTACATGCATATGCCTGAAAGAATGAATAGGATTCAACAGCTGGTAGCTCACACCTGTAATCCTAGCTACTCAGAAGGATGAGACCTGAAGATTATGCTTTGAAGCGAGTCAGGCAGATAAATCCATAATATTCCTGGTATCTCCAATTAACCAGCAGCTATCTGAAAGTAGAACTATGTCTCAAGTAGTAGAGCATTGGCTTTGAGTGAAAAAAGCTAAGGCTCAGTGCCCTGGCCTTGAGTTCAAACCCCAGTTCTGGCATATATCAAAAATTAATAAGTAGTGAGTAGGATGGGGCCTTTCCTGGAGAATCTATTGGCAACTGACAGTGTAAACTAGAAGGTTAATTAGCATAGTTTTTATTTGCTCTCTGGAAGATAAGGTAGGATCTGGAAGCTCTGCTCAGACTTAAAATGTGAGTTTTGGTAATTCATCATTTGGATATAAAAGTGTTTCTTTTATTGAAAGCAGTCAAACTCATCACCTAGTGAGAAAGATGCAGTTCTAAAGGTTTCATTTATCTCCATTCCTTTGTACTCAGCAGTGTCTGTGCAAATTACCTATCAAGTGACATGCAGAAGGGAAAGGCCCTGAGAAGGTTCCTGAAGATGGCTTTGCTTTAATTCGAGTCGTGATTCTCCACTTATTATCAGAGGGAACTGTATCAAATATTCTAGTGCTGGAAATAGTGATTAAAAGCACCTTTTCATTTGATTAAAAGAATCAGAAAAAAGCCATCTACACCCCAAACAAACAAACAAAAACTCCCCCAAAGAATGTAAGCTTACACAGACAGCAATAAAAAAGAAATAGAAGAGGAAGAAAAAGGAGGGGAAGAGGAGGAGGAAAAGAAAAATTGATTAATAGTAGGCCATCCAACCCTTGGGAAGGAAAGAGCACAGTAAGACACAATGACTTTCATGGGCCAACTGTGGTTTTTGGGGGACCACAGCACCTGGAGCAGGTTTCTGTGTGGATATGCTCACACTGTGGTTATGAATTAGTTAACCATCTACATAATCTTCATGTGCTGCTGCTAAGATTTCAGGTATTTTAAATCTAAATGAAGGCACTTTGCTTATCCTGTGTAAATGGAACTTACAAACAGAACTGCAATTTCATTTAATAGCTATAAACCATTACTCTAATGGTTTGACAAATACCTATGAGGATAGGCTGCAATATTTCATCCAAGAAAGGACTGAATATTAAATAAATGTAACCTCCCAATGGGTTCTGCTTTAACCCCCTACTAATTTTGGAGGGTGGATTTAAAAAGCTGAAAGCATTTTAGAGTAAATGTTAGGGGCTAGATGCAGTAGGTTCTGTGGTTCAGATTAGCACTTTATCCTGGTAATCACAAATCCTTTTTTCATTTCTATTATCACTTCAAAGTCATCATTGTAAAGCATAGAACTTAACTCCAAAGTTGGGAACACCATTGCTTTATGCCTGACATCCTGTTGCGGGATTTAAGCAATTAACGAATTCCTCTATTCTTTGCTCATGGTTAGCTTATTATTATTTTTTAAGGTAAACACAGTAAGTTTATTTGAAAGCAAAAGGAAAACTGTGCAAGGAAATCTTCATTCAAAGAGAGGGACCCAGAGAGAAGTCCCCATGAATATTATTGTTGGGGAAAAGCCAAAAGTAATCCTACAGCCCCATCTAAGTTCACATTAACAAAGTCAAAGTGCGAACCCCAATAAAATGAAAGGATGAGCCCTTTTCCCATAGTTACGGACTGCCAAAGACCCCCATCTCTAGATACAAAGCTTAACATGTAAAAGAAGGACTTTAAAAGAAGGAGGCTCATATACCTTGGGAAATTGGAAGGTTGTGTGGAACCAGAGAAAACCTGATTTCTATAATTATCTTCTGTAATTAAAGATACTTTTTGATGTTGGCTGATTATAGAGTGGGAGAAAATAGGCCAAGGCCCCAAGGGAAGATCTGTTCAAGGAAATGTTTGATGAAGCTAAGGGACAGTTTTAATGCTGAGTATAATAAAGATTTAGTTCCATTTCATCACTTATAAGTATTATATATGATTATTTGATGTGGGGGGGATGGTAGCGAGAGACCTACAAAATTGATCATGTAGGTAATAACCTAAGCAAAATAACAGAAGCTACAAACCCTTTAATTATAAGTGGCTTTAAAAAAATCTGAAACTGCCTATAATGGTTGCTTTCACTCCGTAGTTTTGTTTTGTGTTTGACAAGAGAAAAAAAAAATGTGCTGAAAGCTTCTGATTACCCAATAGCAATTACCAGAAAACCAATCAAAAGGCAATTTGGGTTTTTAGAAAAGTGTGACTTATCAATTTATCCAATAGGGTTTTTTTCTTTTTTGTTTTCTTTTTAATCGTTTTTAGCTAATTGGATGGTGGCTTCAAAAATCATTTCACAGGCACACAGACTTTATTTTTAACTAGTAAAATAGACCAATAAGCCAGCACAGAGACGTATCCTTCACTGTCAGAAAAATGGTCCCTGTCACTCTACCTATTCATTTTCGAAGGCTCTTCTGGGTTTCCAGATTTCCTTGTGTTCAGTGACTGCACCTGCAGCCTATCCAGAAACCGCTGTGCAGAGACCCTTTCTTCCACAACAAAGCAGACGTGGGGTGCAGCGTTGCACGCTGATGAAAAAATAACATCCCTACGCAATGTCTAAATTGCATAATGCTTCTTCAAATGACAGGAAAAGGATACAAATACACATAATGAACTGATTTGAGGCAGAAATTAGCCCCCTTCGTAGTATGATGGGGATTTCAAAAAGAAAAGACTACATGAAGCAAGAGCCTCTGTCTTCTCCACTCTGTGACCCCCACCGGCCCACCTCAGCTCTGCAATACATGCATGTGACTAGGATCAGAAACAAAAGTCATCAGCCAACCAGAAAACCACACACACATCCAAAACCTATCCATCTATTTATCTCTCTCTCTCTCTCTCTCTCTCTCTCTCTCTCTCTCTCTCTATATATATATATATATATATATATATATATATATATATATATATATATCCTCAAAGAAAGATATGGCACTTAGTTATTGAAACAGTTAAGCTTGAGACTCAAGTACACACACACACAGAGGCGTTCTTACATACACACATCACACTTACATATAATGCATACATATATACACAGATTTGCACACATGATCTATCTGTTGATATCATCGGTCAATGTATCTATGTATCTATAGGCATATCTATCAATTATCTATCTATCCATTTGTCTACCTGTCTATCATACATCTATGTATCATCTATAAAACGAAATATGTCACCCAGTGTTGAAACAGTTTTCTTTCACAGGGACTCCAGTACACACGTGCATACTCATCTATTCAAGCATGCACACACGCACAGACACACAGACACAGACAGAAGTAGTAGGTAAAGACTGTTTTGGAAATAGTCTTTCCTTTCAATTTTGGAATGGGTCAGCTATTGAAAAATTACTTTGAATTACTGCATTCATAAGTATGATTTCTAATGGTGAGCTGGTGATTAAAATTTTGAAGAGAGGGTGGGGTGATACTGGAAAGTTAAGCAGCTCTTTGTTAAGGGTGAAGGAAAGAAAGAGAGAAAGGAAAAAGAGATAAAGAAAAGAGGGAGAAGAATGGAAGGGAGGAAAAGAGAGAGACATGAGGAGAGAGGAAGGAAGGAGGAGAGGGAGGGAGATATGGAAGAAGGTGGAAAGAGGAAGGGAAAGGAAAGGAGGAAGAGGAAGGGAAAAAGGAAGAAGAGCATCCTTGACTATATTGGAGCTCCTTTCCATTGGAAAGTTGCTGAAAGCAGAAGTGTACAATTGCTTGCTTTTCGATATTCCATTTGCAAGAACATCTTTTCATTGATCCCTGTCTATATGTCCTGAAAGTGTGTAGTGTTAATTTGTTTTTCTTTTTTATTGAGATATAGATCACAGTGTTGCCAACACGTAAGGCTTCCCATTAGGGCTCTTGTAATGGTTTATTTCAACTACTTTTGCAGTAAATGAACTTACATCTGCTATTGGAGATGAGACTCTATATAAATCCAAACCAAATGAAACACTGAAACGAATTCCACTGAATGCTGAACTTCAGATATTGTCTTCCATGGCAGTTTATTTCACAGTGGATCTGTGCTCCGCTCTGACACATTGGCCTGGGTCAGTGATCACCGCAGGTTTCAGTGAGAGCTTGATGGTGACAAATTTCCTAACAAATGGGGTGGTTCATTTAAAAAACACACACATTATTTTATATGATGTTATGCACATGGCTATTGAGTCTTTGTGATCCTCTCTTAAGAATATCCGCTTTTGCTTTCACTGTGTGAATGTTTAGAGTTCTGGTTAATTTACCATGTCCAAGTGTAACGTCTTTGTCTTTTTTCATTCATTGTAGATTACTTGTAGATTTCTAGGTACATTCTAATTACTACAAATGAGGGAAAGTATGCAACCTGTGCTTCTTTGGGTGTGGCTTACTTCATTTAATCATGAATGCAATTCCCTTGGGACAATGCCACTCCTTTCACTTTCCCCCAGTTTCCCTCCCATCCCTGCTCACAGTTTGCAAAGTTCATTTTCTACACCGTGTATACTGAATACCATGAATGCCCTTGTTCACCCTTCCGCTCTCCATTTCAGGAAGGAATTTAAAATTTCATATTTAACTTCATTCGAGAATATACACATACATACACACATATTTAGTGGTTTGTTGGAAGTTTATATACATAAATATATATGCATACATATACATTTACCTATGAATGTACATATTCATTTATATATGAATGAAGGTATGCATTCATATACACAATTCATATATATGGTAATATGAAAAAATATAAAATAGATAGGTATAGAAATGGACATCTATCTGTCTATATATATTCATATATATATAATACCTATCTCTCTCTCTATTTATTTCCACACTACTGGTGTGATAACTAAAGATCTGAGAGGTATTTTTTTCATTACAGGGGAAATGAGTCCAGGTCCTCATGTTTAATAGGCCAAATGCTCTACCACTTGAGCTATGGTCCGAAATCTTTTACATGTACATTTTGCTTTTGAGAAAAGGTCTTACAAATTTTTCCTTAGTTAGCCTTAAATTCTAGATACCTCCTGCCTTCTGCCTCCTGAGTAGCTAGACTTACAGGTTTGTTCTACATACCTGGTTAGGCTCAGAGAATTCGGTTGATTCAGTCTCTAGTCAGGACAGATTACTACGTCTGCCCATGGTTCAGAATTTGTATAGCATACTTCTGACTGTTTCAGGTAAAAGGAGATCATGATTTCAAATCTCACTGGGCTGATAAAGACAAGCATGGTAGAGGGTTTATCTTACTATCAGTGTGGTAGTGAACTTCACAGGCATATGTATTCATTTCTGGTTTTACATAGTTTGCTTTATTTTCAGGGTGAGTCCATTGTAGAGTTTGATACCTAGCTAAACAAGGAAAAGGAAATTGAATCAGATCATTTTTGTTAAGATTAAGGAAATTATCTTATGCAGAGACAGACAGACAGACAGACAGACAGACAGACAGACGTGGATAAACCAAATGTTAACTACATTCCAAATCTGAGTCAGATTTCCTTTTTGTTCTCTAGCTGAAACCTTTTCTCACTCGCCACATGTTCATGGGCAGTGGGAGCACAGACCACCCACCCTTTTCAGTGGGCCCTCAAGTACTCCTCCTAGTAGGCCAGGTGTGGAACTGTTCATTTACTTGGAAATGTCAGAGGAGGTCTAGAGAAGCACCTGATGGGTACTGGCACATTTCAAAGACACATTCTCTCCTTAGATTTCATACAGTCAAGGGGGTCTCAGACTTCCAAAGCAATGCACCCAAGGAATAATGCTCCAGCCTGATGTCTAGTTCTTCCTTAAACCTGGTCCCCTCGAGGCTACTCTAGGTTCTCCCTGGCGATTCTGGAGACTCCTGGGGAAGCCCGTTAAAGGTCTGCCCTGACCATGGGAAGTCTATATAAGTAATAAAAAGCAAAGTTATCTATGTATTGCTTTAATATTAATTTTGATTCACCCCTTAGCTGTGGCCAGATCCAACTGGTTAGGGAGCCCTCGCTCTGTCTGATACTGAGGGTGGAGGGGACAGACAGGTGTCAATGGCAGCCTGATTCTTCTCCCACACACCACCTGGCACAGTCTCCATCAAACTTGCATTCCCTTCCCTTCCTCTACCTTGTCCTCTCTGTGCACCTGCCCTGCAAAAGGAAAATCTCCAGGTTTGGTTGGGCTTTGGATTCACCCTACTGCCTAATTTTCATCGGGCCCTTTGCATTTCATTAAACAAAGAAACCAGATTTCACTATCTTATTATTTTATTATGCTGTGGTGCTACATGGGAAAAAAGGCAAGAGAAGGAACCTGGGATGGTAGAATCCATTTTATTCATATTTTTGTATATATTTTTAATTGTAAACATACTGTACAGTGTGGTTACAGTTACATGAGTAAGGTAAGGAGTACATTTCCTATTGAGCATTGTTACCTCCTCCTTGGTTTTTGCCCTACCATCCCTTTCCTACTCAACTCCTACCTCCCCTCCACCGAAGTTGTAAAGTTCATTTTCAACATATTATTCATTTTTTTATATTTGGCATCTTACTTATATTTGTGGTGAGGGAATACAGTCTCAGGATTATTAAATTGTGGTGGAAAAGGTAGACTGGTGAAGTTGGGGATAATTTTGTAGTCTTTATCATTTAATGTACATCTTTTCAGGATTAGACATTATTATTTTCTCTAATTGTTAAAGGTCTTGATTTTTATGGGAAACCTATATAAGGAATAAAAAACAAATTTTTTCTATTGTTTTATTATTAATATTTATTCTAAGCTTAATCTATTGATAATAAAATAATACAATAGTGTCTAGAAAATTGAACAGTAGCTATTGAGCCATCTAAGTTTCACTGTGTTTTCCCTTTTCTTTCTTTCTTTCCTTTCTTTTTCCTTCCTTCCCTCTTTCCTTCCTTCCTTCCTCCCTTCCTCTCTTCCTTCCTCCCCTCCTCCTCTCTTCTTCCCTCTCTTTCTTTCTCTTTCTCTCTTTCTTTCTCTTTCTCTCTTTCTTTCCTTCTTTCTTTCTTTCTTTCTTTCTTTCTTTCCTTCTTTCTTTCTTTCTTTCTTTCCTTCTTTCTTTCTTTCTTTCTTTCTTTCTTTCTTTCTTTCTTTCTTTCTTTCTTTCTTTCTTTTTCTTTCTTTCTTTCCTTATTCCTTTCTTTCCTTCCTTCTTTCTTTCTTTCCTTCTTCCCTTCCTTCCTTCCTTCTTTCCTTCCTTCCTTCCTTCCTTCCTTCCTTCCTTCCTTCCTTCCTTCCTTCCTTCCTTCCTTCCTTCCTTCCTTCCTTTCTGTCTTTCTTTCTTCTCTCCCTTCTCCTCTCTCCTATCTTCCCTCCCTCCCTTCCTCCCTTCTCCCTTCCCTGTCTCTCCTTGTCTCTGCCTCCCTCTTTCTCCTCTCTGTCCATCTCTCTGTCTCTGTCAGTCTCTCTCTCGTTTTTCAAATGAGGTATGAATTCCAGATCCTTATGCTTGCTAGGCTGACACTCTGTCACTTGAGCTATACCTTTGGTCCACCATGCAGAGTTTACCTCCACAAGGCGGACTTCACTTGTCTTTGCCACTTCAACTTTCAGTGAACAACTTTCCCTGATTTCTTTAGTGCTACTGTTCTCATTTCTATTTGGACAACTGGCACATTCAGTCATTTACGAAACACTTATTGGGTGCCAGAGACTTTCTTCTTTTCTGTGATGAATATAGACAAGTAAAATGCACAATTTCTTCATGTGGACCACCTGAAATGGCCCTCTAACAATACCAGGAAGTGATGCAAGAGAGCCTTTCTTTGCGGTACCCAGGCATGCACATACTCTGTATGGTCAGCCCCGGACAGCCCTACCTGCCCCACACCAGTAGACCGCAGAGCTGTTGCTTGACACGAGTTTGTCAGACCCTACAGTCCAACCTCCTTCTTAACGTATATAAAGGAAGCCCGAAACTTTACATCTCTGTTGCCAGAGTGTCTAAAACACATGGGTTTGAGAGGTATTTGTTGGATAAAAGAATTCAGTCCTTGGCTCATGGTACCAAACATCAAATACACTCTCCGTGTGAAAATGGAAGAGGCCGTCAATCTCTGAAGGTCTCTGGAAGTTGCAGTGGTAGATGAGTGATAGCTTTTGGGACAGTTACTTCCTTCTTAGTGCTCAATAAAAGGACACAGTAAGAGACGGCTTAACAAATCCTCTGTTCACTTCTAATCATAGACCATCGCTATGAGACCTCGCTATGAAATGACAGTAAAATGCTGAGATCCTTTTGAGCTGAGGCTTGCTTAAAAGAGTAAAGTCAGGGGGAAAAACTCAATCTGAGGCTCAATAAAGTCTTTTGTTTTTGGTTGCCGAGGATGTAAAATTTTGCCAAGATCCCTATGTTCAAAGAAACAAATGGAGAGTGAGAGCCTAACTTATTCTTGTTGGCATTGCTGGCGGGTGCAGGGGGGAGTGTCAAAATAAAACTTAAAAAAGTGAAGTATCCACTAGTATTATAGAATCTACAGCTACAAACAAGAATCCTTCCAATAATAGAAGGCATGACGCAATTGGGTTCTAATGGCAGTACAAAGGTGATAACAAGTATTGTAAGGTGAGAAATGACTTTCAGCTAAAGAGCGCTTAGATGGCTTAATGGACAAAGTAGGATTTTTAAAGGAGCATTAAATGTAGCTAATGATTGAAGGCAAACATTACAGGGAAAAGGCATGTCAGTGAGGGAAAGCAGACGGAACAAAAATCTAGAGCCGTAGGGTTCAGGGAAGAAAAACAAATGCCTTGAAAAAATCCATCAGAAAGCTTCAACAAGAAAGACACTGCATTCTAGAGCTAAGAAAGGGGTTCATAGTCACTTTATGGAGGGAACAGGGGGAGGACTTGAAATGCCAGGGACCTAAACTCAAGGATGACACTGGTGGTTGATGGGGGCAGAGTGTCCCTTACTTTGAGGGGGACATCGTTGACCTCTACAACTTATTCAAGGCTCCTGCAGAGGATCAGTCTTCAGGAGTGGGGACAGGGTTTCTGGTGAGCTCCAGCTACACTTGGTCACTCCTGCTGTTATGATTAAGGTACAACAAGCATGTTGTCTGTGCTAATTAATTCGTTCCTCTCAATTTAAACTTTTCCATTACTTTTTGCATGTCCCCTTAGCACTCCCCCAAAACTGTGAAAGATGGGCTTTATTGTCTTCACTCATACAGTAATTGCATTTTGCACTTTCTAGCTGATTTACAACCACAGAAATTTAATGATGAATAAGTCATCATTTGTAACCACAGAGTGCAGAGATTTTTTTTTTGCAAGGAACTGAAAAGCTCTGACAAAGAAACTTCTTTAGAAAGGCAATGAGATGCTGAAACACAAACCAGATTTGTTCACAGAGAAGAAGTTAAAGGATGGAATTGATAAATGTTTCTCTCTCTTTTTCTTAAAACCAAATTTTCATCTGGATTATCTTTTCTTTTCTCCTTTCCTCTCTTCTCTTCTCTCCTCCCTTCCCCTTTTCCTTCTCCTCTTTCTCCTCCTTTTCCTCCTTTCTTTCTTTCTCTCTCTTTCTTCTTTTCGTGTTGGTCCTGAACTCAAGGCCTTGTGCACATCTCCATTTTTGGTTCTTTTCTGGTTAATTGCCAGTAAGAGTCTCATGGACTATTCTGCTTGGGGCTGACTTGGAATCATGATAAATAAACACACACACGTATGTATATATACCTACATAGAGAGAACACATTGCAACCCATGAATATGTACCATTACTGTATGTTTAAGGTTACAGTTTTTGGAATAAGATTTTTGCATCTCTAAGAATCTCCTTTTCTCTCTCTCATAGAAGTATATTCTGTTTCCTTGCTTGTAAGGTATAGAAGTGATGCCATTGTTTTAATGACAAGTTTTCTTCCTGTGGAGAGATCTACTAGGTGGGAGTGTATACGACTTAGTTACAAACACTGAAGATGTCTCACAGGATGATGAATCTGAGCATTGAAGTGCGATGTAATGGGAAGCCATCAGAGCAGACTGAACTTCTGTCTCGAGTGACTCTATTTCCATTCCTTGCATTCAGTAACTCTTCACGGAGTGGTCAGCATACAGTCCTCAGGGCACTGAAGAGGTGTAAGGCAGGTTTCATACAAAAGGGCCCCAATCCCACTCAGGGCTGCACACTGAGTACTGACAGGCAGATCAGAGAGGGCGCTGTAGCGCCACAGTCAGGGCTCACCTCACCCACAGGAGTGAGGAGGTTGTTTGGAAAGTTCTGGAGATGCGATGCTTACTGTGAGATGAGTGGACATGCCACTCCTCCTTCTGTGCAAGGCAAAACCAAAGGACCAGGGTGAGACCCAGAGCCCTACTTTTTGCGTCACCTGTGGTGACTTCATTTCCAGAAGCAATCTGGGCCAGGGAACATTTCAGTCACTCTGACCTGGAAATCCTTTGCTTCAGATCCACTGCCTACTTCCTTCTCTTCTGGCTCTCCATGGTACTCACACGTCCTTTTCAAATACTATCTGAGGCTCACAGCCTCCCGAGGCAACCTCAGCTTTTCCTTGTTAACTGGCTTTTATTTTTCTCTTATTTTGGTGACTCATACTATTTTCATCGACACATAATTGTTCTTCATATTTACAGGGTATAGAGTACAACTCCATCCTTGTATACAATGTGTCATGGTCAAATCAAGGTAATTAGCACGTTTATCTCCTTAAATAGTTATCGTTTCTCTCTGTTATTTCTCCTTTAGTTCTTTATAAGATATATGGTAGGTTATTATAAACTATACTCAGTTTACTGTGCTGTCACAAACTCGAACATTCCCCCTATCTATGTTTTGGCACCCATTATCCAACTAGGCCTCTCTTTTCTCTTCTTTGGAATCAACTACTTGACTTCCATGTGTGAGAACATGTTAATACTTCTGCTTCTGTGCCTGGCTCATTTTACTTAATACAGTGTTCTTCAATTTCACCCATTGTGACACAATTGACTGTATTTTATTCTTCTTGGCTGAACAATGTTCTACCTTGGATGCTACAAACAGTTCTGCAGTAAACATGGAAAGGCAAGTATCTTTTTGATAATTTGATTGCTTTTCTTTGGGTATCCCAGAAATGGAACAGCTGAATCATCTGGCAATTCTTTTATTGAAGGCTCTCTGTATTGTTCTTTGAAATGGGAATTTATATTTTTACTAACAAAATATAAGGATTTATTCATTTCCACATCCTTAGCAATATTTTCTCTATTGGTTATTGCATTTATTATATTTGATTTATTTATATATTTATTTACTATTTTTAGATAATTGTATGAAGGTGTTTTAATTCAACATGAGTACAATGTATCTTGACTAGTGCTGCCCCTTCCATTGTTTTCTCTCCTCCTCAATCTCAACCCCACCCTTCCAGTCGTGTTACCTACTTCTAATTTCACATATGGACATTGAGTGTTATGACTGTATTCATCTATTCCTAAAATACCAAAAAAACACATAAAAAACAATGGCAACAAAATACCATCAGAACTCCCAGGTTCACTCTGCTTGTTGCAGTTGACAAGATTTCCTTCTTTTCAAAGACTGAAAATTATTTCCGTGTGCATGTATATATTGCCTTTATCCACTCATCTGATAGTGGTCAGTTGGGTTTATTGGCTTGTGAACATGGCTGAAATGAACAGGAGACTGCAGGTGTCTCTTTTATATAGTGATTTTACATATGTTAGGCATATACCCCAAATGAGGGTTAGAGGATAATGTCATAATTAAGTAAAGTTTGAGAATTTTTCCCTCTGGAATTTTGGAAATGATATCTGTGTCTTTATTGAATAGAAATGGCCTCAATCTATTCTGAGTAGAAGAATAATTGAATCATATATCCACAGGGTTTGAAGAAGGAACATTGAAATTCAATTAATAGAGCTACTACTAATGTTTAACCCAGTCTTGAGTAATTCAAACAATTGGGTGTTTAGAGAAATGGTGAATTCATTCTCTCAAAATAAAATATCTGAAGATTCCGAGAGAATATGAGAATGTCATTTTCTATTGCATCTAAATCTGTTGACTGGTGATTTCACCTGTTTATATTAGATTTCATTCTGAGTCATGAGAATACATCTTTGTTATCATGAATGGATGAAATATAGTATATAAACCTTCCTAGTTTCACTAAATTTACTTCATTGCTGTCTTTCTGTTTGGTTTTGGGAATGGGATAGAGAAAACTGAGTAAGAAACTGAAAGTTCATTCAGCCATCATCTTTATTGTGGATTCCAATACTAAATTAAAGAAACTGGCTAATTATAGATAAGTTCTATTACTTCAACATAATTCTAAATATATCAAACAGATTCATTCAGATGGAAACCTTACTTTTTATTGAATCATCATGGAAAGTCTTGAAATAAAAACAATGATCCTTTTCAAGTAACATTGATCAAGGTGCAGTGTGCATATCAATTAACATGCTGAGCTGAAAACGCTTTTGTACAACTTTTTGATGACAATAAATATAAACTTGTAATTATAAGTAAATACATTCAGTGGTAATCAAGTATATACAAATGTATTAACTGATTCAAGGAATAACTCAAATAGTGTAGTTTCTTAGAGAGGCAAAATGAAAGTTCAGCAAATAAAATGCCAGGAAGCAGGCACTCAGAAGGGGTGGGGTGAGGTCATGGGGAAAGGGGTGGACAATTGAAAAGAAGGGAGGAGAAAGCAGTTAAGAATCCAATGTATGTCCTACAAAATTAAGAAGGTGAGGGAAGGAATGGAGAGGGGAGGGATGAATGGGGAAGGTGAAGGAGATGACATTGATCAAGACATTTTGTATTCAGAAACTGCTTTGTTAAATGGCAACTCCTTTGTACCACTTCTTAAAGACAAAAACAAAAAGAAAAATGGCAACAAAAATGATATTTTTTTATACAAAAGAGTGACCATTCAACAAATTAGTTTATAAATATAATGCATCATGGTCAATATCACCCCTTTCTTCATTCTCTCTTAACCCTCCGAACCCCTCTCCTTCCTTAAATTTTCTTTCTTTTTTTTTTGCCAGTCCTGGGGCTTGAACTTGGGGCCTGGGCATTGTCTCTGAGCTTCTTTTGCTCAAGGCTAGCACTCTACCACTTGAGTCACAGCTCCACTTATGGCTTTTTGTGTTTATGTGGTATTGAGGAATCGAACCCGGGGCTTCATGCATGCTAGGCAAGTACTGTACCATTAAGCCACATTCCCAGCCCCCTAAATTTTCTTAATTTAATAGGAAATGCACAAAACATTATGACTATACTCTTCCCTCTCCTCTCTTATTCCCCTATCACCATCCCCCTGACTTCCCCCTCCACACCTTTCAAGTGCAACGTTCCTGGTATCCATTTTGTTAGACTGTGAGTTAATTTTTCTAAAGAATTATACCATTGTAATTGTCCCCTGAAAATACCATACTTTGGCTAATCATTTGTGTGTACTTTGATAATTACTTCTGCCTTTTAAAATTAGTTCTAGCTTCCATGTATGAAAGAGAACATGCATCCTCTCTGTTTCTCTGTCTCTCTGTCTCTCTCTGTCTCTCTCTGTCTCTCTCTCACTGTGCCTGACTTACTTCACTTAACATAATTTTTTTCAGGTGCATCCATTTCTTTACAAATAAAAATAAATTTAATAAACAGAAAAAATCCAAACATATACCATTTTGGGAATCATTGAAACTGGGTTGATTTTCAAGTTGAGTTTGTTCTGTTGGATGATAGATGCCATAAGATCAGGCTCATAATTTGCCTTGCACCAGTTTGAAAATGTCTAATTGCACCTTCATGGTAAAAGCTGGCTCCCTGTTGACTGTGCATGTCCATTGTGAAAATCATTATCTATAAATCTGTGTGACGGGTTCTGTACCCTTTCTAAATAATTCCCTATGCAGAAGAATGTATTGAAAGTAGCTTGTCAAACGGACTAAGAGGGAAACTCAGCGTTGCCTGGTCCATCTCCCTACACAGACACATTTTGACACAGTGCATTTGAGTGCTAATAATGACATTAGAAGATGTTGGAAAGAGATCTAATTCAGCATGCAGAAGTGACTTTGCTGTCATCTCCTATTTTCTGCGCAATTGACAGCAGATACTTGGGGCTGAATTTTTATTTCAGGTCAAATTTCCAAGGCATGAGGCTGTCTGTTAGAAACAGATAAGACCAGAACCAATACGAGAGCACTTGTTGGAAGTGTCAGTGGTGCTGAGAATTTGAAAAGGATGCTTCAGTTTTCTGTTTAGGACATGACATAACAACATATGTTTTAACAGCAAGAAAAACCAACCAGCAGCTCCCTGTCAATTTCCTGTGGATCCTACTGGGAAGATTTCAGAAAAGAAGTCAGATTTTTGGGGGATAAAGGGATGGTGTTTAAACACACACATGCACACACACACACACACATGCACGCACGCATGTACCCACTCTTTTGTCATTTTGTTTTCCCTAATCAATATTTCCTAGAATATTTTAAACAAACACCATTAACTAGTCATTTTAATTTTTTGGCACGAAGACCAATAAGCTGTAGTATATCACATGTGCAGTGAATAGCAGGTAAGTAGGGCTGCATTGCTGTATCTAATTTTAAAAAGAGTTGGAAATCAATAAAGGTTTCCAAAGTCATGTAAATGTGTTGCCTCACTGAATTAAGTGGGAAAATTTGAGTGTATCTTGAAGGTTGCTCTATAAATATTCTGAGCTGATTTCCAAATGGCTTATTCTCACCTGGCTCTCTAAAACACTCTTACAGTCTTCATCTGGGACATATGAAGTTGATATTAAGCCAGGCACTGGTGACTCATACCTATTATCCTAGCTACTCAGTAGGCTGAGATCTGAGGATCATGGTTGAAAGACATCCTGGGCAGGAATGTCGGTGAGACTTTTATCTCCAATTAACCACTAGAAAAATGAAAGTGGTGCTGTGGCTCTTGAAGTGGTAGAATGCTAACCTTGAATGAAAAAGCTCAGGAACTGTGCCTGGGCCCTGAATTCAAGTCCTGGAACCAAGGAAAAAAAGAAAAAAGAGAAGTTACTATTAACCCAATCACATTGTGGCTAGTGTCATAATTTGATGACTAAGAGTTATGGATGCCTTTAGATTTAAATGTCTATTACAAAAACCAAGGGTCTGATTTATCAATAGAACCCAACCTCCTCTGTCCAAGTTAAAATTTTGAACAGGTGCACAATCTTAAGCTTGGCATAGCTCTTTTGTTCCTGAACAGAATTTCTAGTTTCCAAAGACATCCTGTACTTCTCACACACTTTCTGAACTGGAATCCAGGTGTGTCTCCCATCATGTTTTTGAACCTGCTTTATTTTTTATTAGAATTATTATTTAAACATTTCCTATGACATTTGAATTAAAATTTGTCATTTTAGTTTGCTCTACAACAAGAGTGATTTAAAGCCTAACCACACACATAAAGCTAGTATTTGATGCATTTCTTTCAACCATGCAGTATTACAGATGACTCATTCTTTGAAACAGAACCCTTAGGGAGCCCTAAATTCTAAACCTGAAAGTACCTTACAGCAGCCCCGATTTGCAGTTTGTAACAGAAGTGAACCCTTCTGAACTCCTCTATCTCAGGAGACTCACATCTCATATTATTCTCATTTTCCAGCAGCCTTGCCCCTGGGATGAGCACTTCACTCTTTCTGTATCTCTTCTGTATAGCTGCATTTCTTCATAACACTCTACATAAACAATAGATTTTACAACATTATTGCCACAAGGCCTTCTTAGGAACAGATCTTTTCCAACAGTTTGCGAAATTGTCATTGCTTTTGTCTATATTTATTCAAATTGCATAAGGTAAAACTCAAAAAGCTCCAGGCCTTTCTTTAGTATTTTTTCTTTTAAATAGGTACATTTTTCCTACAACTGAATGTTGGCTTTAAAAAATAGTCTCTTTGGAACACAAGGTACTGATTACAGGAATTTACCAGTGCTCAAACTTTTCCAGCAACTTATTTAGATTTTTCTTTGGAAGTATGTAATTAAGAAAAAAATTGTCTAAGCTAGGTGTAGTGATTGTTGCTACTCAGGAGGCTGAGATCTGAGGATTATGTTTCAAAACCAGCTCACACTAAAGTCCATAAAACATCTTCAGTTAACCACCAAAAACTAGAGGTGGAGGTGTTGCTCAATTGGTAGAGCTAGCATTAAGTGAAAAGCTCAGAGACAGTATCAAGGCCCTGAGTTCAAACCCTAGGACTGGCCAAAAATAAAAATCACCTCATAACCACTTCTGTGAGATCACTGAGCTCTTGCATGTGTGTACAATGTTTGTGTTATATATGTTTGTATTTCTTGTTCATTTGTTTCAGTGAGCGTGTTTTTTCATCCCTTGCTGGAAAAACATAGAAGACAGAGAAAGGAATTCTGCCTCATTTACAATTCCCATGTTTAATAACATAAACATCTTTCTGAGTGACAGTGGTTACACCTGTAAACCTAGCTACTCAAGAGGCTGATATCTGAGGATCATGATTCGTGGCCAGCCTGGGCAGCAAAATCCATGAGACTCTTAGACTTTTATCTCCCATAAACTACTCAGAAAAGGTTGGAAGTAGAGTTGTGGTTCAAGTGGTACAGCATTAGTCTTGAGCAAAAGAGCTCAGGGACAGTGCCTAGGCCCTGATTTCAAGCCCCATGACTGACAAAAAAAAAAAAAAAAAAAAAGAGTTCATTTTTGTACTAGGGTTTGAACTCAAGGATTTGTGTTTTCTAGGTAGATATTGTTTTGTTTGGTCCCTTCCTTCCTTCCTTCCTTCCTTCCTTCCTTCCTTCCCTCTCTCCCTCCCTCCTTCCTTTTTTCCTCCCCCTTCACTTCTGTCTTTCTTTTATTATTTTTAAAAATTATCTTTAGAGGCTGGGAAGGTGGCTCAGTGGTAGAGTGCTTGCCTGGCATGCATGAGGCCCTGGGTTCAATTCCTCAGCACCACATAAGCAGAAAAAGCCAGAAGTGGTGCAGTGTCTCAATTGGTAGAGCACTAACCTTGAGCTAAAGAGCTTAGGGATAGTGCCCAGGCCCAGAGTTCAAGCCCCGTGACTGGCAAAAACCAAAAAACCAAATTATCTTTAAGTAGTAGTACAAAAGGGCTTCAATTCAACATGTCAATACATTTTGTTCAACATCACCCCTTTCTTCCTTCCAACTCTACCCATCCCCTTAAGTTACCTGTCTTCATTTTCATGTACGTATAATGAATATTATGACTGCCTTTGCCCACCTTTCCTCTCTCCACTTCTTTAGTTTTGAGATATTAGGGGCTGGAGATGTGTTTGGTTTTGCCTTGATGTTGAAGTTATTTATCCATTAATTTACAGTCACTTAACACCACTAGCCAATAGTATAATTGCTATTACCCTTTTCTACTGATTGTCTACTTCTAAGAAGAGTGCAAGTGATCATTCATTTCCAAGCAAATGTTGCCATCAGAGGAAGGGAGAACCATAGTCTCATCCATATTTAAAAGAATAACTGGGTTTTTTTTTGGCAGTTGTGGGGCTTGAACTTAGGACCTGGGCGCAGTCCTAGAGCCTCTTTGTGCTCAAGGCTACTGCTCTAGCACTTCCTTGAAAGAATAATTGTCTATCTGCTTCAGATTTGAAAGACATCAACTTCTTCTAATCCTTAGGATCATCATGAGAAAAGAAGAAGTATGTTGAATAAAGCTTTCTTTGTGGCATAAAATTGTATAAACTGTTCAGACACGCTGTGTATATTTAGTTAACAATGTGTTTCAGTTATGTACACTATAGCATATTTTCTTTGGCTAATCACTTCATTTTTTAATTTACCTTTTAGTGAACATAAGCATCCAGAACGATTAGGACATTACAGATTACTTAGTTTTCTCAGTTCCATTGGACATGTTTTCCATGAACCATTTACTCCTTAAATTCTTCTGAATGAACACACTTGTAGTCACATACATATACTGGTAGACTCAAAATAATTCTATTTGATACATTCATGCATTAAAACTTTTTTTTTATATTCATGCAGCTAGAATTTCATGGCTTCCATTACCCTGTTCTTTTCCCCATTTTAAGACGAGCTTCTAGGTATGGGGGAAGCAAGCATTCATCAGCAAGGGGATGAGAATCTTTGGGAAATTGGCATTGTTCTAAAAGCTTAGTACAAGCATTTGTGTGAAGAGTCTATGTTGTGTATTTTTTTTTTTTTTTTTTTTTTTTGGTCTGTGGGGCTTGGGCTCTGTCCCTGTGCTCTTCAGCTCAAGGCTAGCACTCTACCGCTTGAGCCACAGTGCCACTTCCGGTTTTCTAGTGGTTTATTGGAGATAAGAGTCTCACGGACTCTCCTGCCCGGGCTGGCTTTGAACTGAGATCCTCAGATCTCAGCCTCCTGAGTAGCTAGTTTTACAGGCATGAGCCACCAGTGCCCGGCTCAAGAGTCTATGTTTTAAGGCATTTTATGGGCCTTTTGCGAGTGGTACCTTGAAAACAGGAAAGCTTTTTTTTTTTTTTTTTTTTTTTTTAGAGCAAGGGAGAGTAGCAAAGTTGGCCTGGAGGAAACAATCAAAAGCCAACCCAGAGGCTTTGGACAGACTGTCTGGTGTTGCCATTACTCTGGGAGGCAAAAGCTTGGATAGCATTGCCCAAATAGTTAACTGGTTGTTCTACCTAATGTGTAAGATGTAACATGAAGTCACTTGGTTTTTATTCCTGGTGAGAGAGGAGGAACATACCATTATTCATTCTAGTAGGATTGACTTTCCTGTCTCCAGCTCCAAGGAAGCACAGCATAGGCATTGCTAAGTCATGTTGTGGCTAAAATTCTGGAAACATCTGGCTACCCTAAAGACTGCTGAGACAGGGATTAAGTCAGAAGAGATTTCTGGGTATCTCAGTATTCCATACTTGGAGACCCAGAGAGAGTTCAAATATTCCCGGATGAAACCATTCCATACAGCACTTGGCAGCAGGATGCTAAGAAGTTCTGTTGTATCTAACACAGTCCCTGATACCTTTCCCCCAATATTAAATCTCTGAGAAAAACAGATTTAGCTCAGGAAACTCTATTGTCCACAGAGACACAATGAAAGCATAAACCTTTAAACAACTGATGCTATTTGTGATTTTTAACCAGCTAGAGTGGTTTCTTTCAAAAGTTAATATTTATCTTGCCATAATATTTGCCTTTACGCGGTAAGTGCTGCTATTTTCCCATGACTGCAATGAAGAACTGTGGTAAGATAAACTCACCTCTATAAGATAAATGTCAGATGTTTAATGAAAATCACTGGATGAGTATTCCAAGTTTACTTTGAATTTGCTGAGGGTCTGGCCCTTCGGTAAAATTTAACACACAAAAATTTTTCCAAATATGAGTCTCTGTTCAAAACTAGGGATTACAAGAAATGAATTCTGAGAGGGGCCTGTGCCGTGGGGAAAAGATATCTGGTGTGTGTAAATGCAGAGGTGAGTTCTACACTCCCCTGGTAATGATGGGAGTGGAGAATTTCACAGCCTGTGTTTCCTCTGTAAAATGAGCAGATTTAATGCGATGATCTCTAAGACCCTACCTGATTCTGCATTAACGTATGGCTGGGTTGAAGCCTATTATTTCTCATAAATATCATATTGTGATTTTTTTAGATACAAGATTATATATAGCTTTGAAGAAAAAGGAAATCAGAAATGTGCACTCTACTCATAACAAAGTATATATATATATATATATATATGAATAGGATCTATTTATATTCTATTCTCTCTTTATTTCTTATTCTCTATCTCATATATATATATATATACATATATATCCTATTCTTTATCTCTCTATATCTATCTGTTATTCACTATCTCATATATATGAATATATATGTGAAAAACAAGTAAGAGATTGCTCTTACTTAAATTTAGGTATTTTCTCAGAAGAAATTAACATGAAACGGGGTACTTGGTTGTTTCTTGACAATTTGATGTATGATCACAAATATTTAGGCCTATTTTTCCATCAAGAGCTCTGATGGCCCTCTCATGCCTCTTTGATGAGCAACTGTGAAACAGAATTTCTGAAGTACAGTGAAGAGTCTCTCAGCCCAGCCTCAAGAGAACTCCATTTTTTTAATGCCTCATATATTTGGACTTCATTCTTGTCCTAATTAGTACAGGCTGATATAACAATGTTGGGCTTAAATGGCAGAAATTTATTTCTTTAACACTTCTGGAGATTGAGAACATTTAAAATCAAGATTCTAAGAAAATAGTTGTCTGGTAAGGGTTCACTACTTTATCCCTGGTACCTTCTTGCTGGGTCTGTCCTCGGTCAGAGATGAACAAGGCAAAAGGAATGAATAACTCCTATGAAGACTTTTATACGATGGCATGAATCACATGACTTAATTACCTTCCCCACACATTCACCTCGATATTATTGCATCAGGAATTAGGTTTCAACACATGGATTTAGATGGACACAAATACTGAGACTTTAGCACCTGCTAGATTTAATTAAAAACAAGGGGCCGGTTCCTCTAGAATGTCTTGTTATCAGCAGGACAATGAATAAGACTTTAAAATGATGTCTCCACCCCCCAAATTCTATCAATTTGAATAAGTATTTGTGTACCAAACAAAAGACCATAAAAAGAGCTAGGGAAGCCAGTTGAGAGATTATAACTATTGGAGGTAGCACCTAGGAAGAAAAGATGCATTAAAGAGGTCAAGAAGGATTGTTTTGCATTATCCATGATCAGAGTTACCCTTCTCCCAGTCAGGCAGAGAGCAGTGTGGGAGCTCTGTCCTCAGCTTGAGGGAGAGACAGGGAAGGAGAGACTGATCTTCAGCTTGGAGCCAAGCAGTGTGTTTGGTGAGTAAAATGCAATATGAGTCAGGCCACTACAGACCTCTTCTGTAGATTAGCATCCACAAAAGGAGCCTCTATGTCTTACCCTTCTGCACTGGGCTAGATTGTACAGCTTCGAGTTTCTGAGACTGTAGTGTCAGATTGTTCTTCTGTAAAGATTTTTTTTCTTGTTTGGTTGGTTGTAGGGCTTGAACTCAGGGCCTGGGGGCTGTCCCGGAGATCTTCAGCTCAAGACTAGCACTCTACCACTTGGAGCCACAGATACACTTCTAGCTGTTCCTTTTTATATTCAGTCCCTTTAGGTTCCAGGCAACCTCAGCAGCAGGTCATCCTCTGAAGATTTAATCGGAAAGCCATCCCAGCCTCCAATCCATATGGGTGTGGGGGCTAGGTCAACCTATACAACCTCAGGATTCGTACCAGCTGGAGCCTAGTTGAACTTACCTAGGTTCTTCTATCAGGCTCTCCCAAAGGCCAGGTTGGGTTCTGTAGCCTTGGCTACCAGGTCTGGGAGACCAGTACCTACAGATTACAGGTTCCAGACCTGTGAAGTTGTGAAACTGGTCTCTTTTATACAACCTCCAAGGAGGCCCATGCTCAGACCTGATCCCCATGCACATGCATCATGCTCAGGCCTAGTCCAGTAGACCTTAGTACTGGAAACTCCTCCCTTCCTCTCCCTGAACCCATGAAAACCTCTGATTCTAGAGTCTCTGCCAGTCCCTGAAGTACAGGGACAAGTCCAGCTCTCATGGGGTCTGCCCTCCAGGTTGTTACTCACATACCAGTCTTTTGGTAAGCTTGAGATGTCCAAAATCAAGATATACCAGCTACAGATGGTGGAGGATAGTTAAGAAACTTCATCCAGGTTGTGTGTTAACCAGGGAAGAAACTCCTAAACCGCCTCACTCTAGCCTTGCTGTAATAAAATTAGTATTTCTTTAAAAAAAAGAGGTCCATAAGATATCTACACAGAGCTCTAGCAATGTCCTCCAACCTTGAGAAACATGTTCTTAGAAGCAATTAACAGTCAGCGCACAACTTTAAAACCACAAGTCTAAAACTCCTATCGGTAGCTCATTTGTCTGGAGAAAATTGCCCTAGTTACTGAAAACCCTGCCAGGAACTTGGGCCTTACAGTGCCCAGAAAGGACTTTTGAAAGAAGAGGTTTATGAGAATAGTAATTGAATCTAGTAACATTAGATTCAATTTTTGAATTGAATAATAATAAAATCTTACAATACTAGATTTTTGTTCTTTTCCTTCTTTTTTTTTTTTTTTTTTTTCTGTGTCTGTGGTTTGAACTCTGGGCTTAGGCACTGTCCCTGAGCTCCTTTTACTCAAGGCTAGGACTCTACCACTTGAGCCACAGCGCCACTTCTGGATTTTTCTGTGATTCATTGGAGATTAAGAGTCTCACAAACTTTCTTGCCTGGGCTGGCTTCAAACCATGATCGTCAGATCTCAGCCTCCTAAGTAGCTAGGAGATGTGATCCATTAGTGCCTGTCTTTAGATTTTATTAACAGCAAATGAGAAGGAAAGGATGGAAGAGAGAAAGCATGGCTGGCAAGTAAGGCTGAGGTGCTTGAGTATGCCTTCGAGAAGGCTCCTTCCACTCAAGCAATGTCATCAGTGGAAGTGAGGTTTGAACCCATTGACAAAGATGGTGACAAGAACGATCAGTCATAGCACCTCACCCACTGGTCTGCTGTTCTGTGCCAGGTTCTTTGTCCATGGACTATATATGGCTTCTTGTCTCCCACAATGATCCTCAGTTTAAATGACACCACCTTCATTGACAGACAGAGCCCAAAATCCATTAATTCCTCTTTCTGACCAATTCTTTATTTTAAAAAAAAAACACGCACTCTGAAAATGGCAGTGGATTTTCCCAGCTATCATTGCTACCTGAACATCTTCATACAATAGTAAGCTTTCTGTGGCATCCTTTGAGCATTGAGGAGAAGATCCAGTCCACTGGTGAGTAGACTGTTGTGATTATAAACTCTGCCCTGCCAGGAGTCTGCACTGGATCAACACTATACCCTGCACTCATCCCTCCTGAGGCAACAAGTTGGATGATACAGAAGCAAGGTAAGAATCTATCTCATCTTAGTGGTTGGAACTGGAACACAAGCCAGCTTTCTTCCTTTCAAAGCTTTGATGTCTGGGTATCTTCATATGTCTGAATAAGCAAAGCCCATCAGCTACTTTCTCCTCTGAAGTTGTCACTCTCTTAATCTCATTCCAGCCCTGGCAAATCATCTTCAAGGTCCCACGTCTTCCTGCATGACCTTTGATTTCCCTTCCTACTTAACACAGTCGCACAGCACTTACTATCCATATGCCTGTTCTGCCAGGCTACAGAGCCTGCCTCCTGTGGCTCTTGAGTCTTTGAAATGTGACTAGTCTAAACAGAGGTATTTGAGAGTGGTGGGGATACACACTGGATTTGGAAGACAAAGAGAAAAAGAGAATAGAGATGCATCCATCGTATTTTATATTGACTATAGATATGAAAAGATAAGAGTTATTTTTAAGATATTGGGGTAGTTAAAATTGCACGAAAATTAATCTGGCCTCTTTCCTTTTATTTTTAATAAAAAGAAGATTTAAAATGACATGTTTGGTTCACATTTCTGGCTCAAATTATTTCTTTTGGTCAGTGTTGGTCTATACCTTTCCAATCCAGAGTGTGGTAGGTTTATAAGTCAGCATGCATCATTTACATCTGTTACAGATGTAAAATTTCAAACCCTGTCTCTGCTCAACAAAAACAAATCTGAATCATAACAATAGCCCTTGGCAACTCATTATTAAACTTTTTTGTTGCTATTAGTTGGGCTTGAAGTCATGGGCTTGCATTCTTGCTTTTTTTTTTTTTTCACTTAAAACTAGTCCCCTATCACTTGATTCACCTCTCCACTTCTGACATCTTAGTGGTTAATTGGAGATAAGAGTCTCATGGGCTTTTCTGCATGGCTTGACTTAAGTGTGATCCTCGTATCTCAGCCTCCTGAGTCGCTAGGTTCACAAGTGCGAGCCACCAGCACCTTGTTTATTCCACTAATTTTGACAGCCTTAGCATTTGTGCTCATAAGTCACATGTTTCATGGTGCATTTCACATCTCAATAAACCCAGTTATTAGGAAACACCACTACTTCTATTGAATAATTCTTCTAGTACCTTCTATAGAAGGACACATGTAAAAGATATTGAATAATTGCTTGACAATTTGCAATTTATTCTTTATGTGTTATCTTACTTGTATCAAAATATTCAAATAAATATAAATGTAGGATGGATGGGGAGAAGATGGAGGGGATGACTTTGATAAAAATGCTTTGTACATGTGAAATAGATTCATTGAATTAAAACCCTCATACAATTCTTTGAACAAAATTTTAAAAAATTATAAAATAAAGTAAACAATCCTTGATTTAATGATATATTAAGAGCAGACAAAGCCGAATTCAAAATTAAAAGCATTAAATTAAAACAATGTTTTATGTTGATAGGAGCTTAATACATCAAAAAGATGTGACACTCATTAGCTCTAGCTATGCATCAAGTTAACTTTGAAATAGATTTTATGGGTATTTTACAAATTTAGATATAAGCATTAAAAATATAACTTTAAAATAAATAGAAAATATTATGGTTTAATTCTGATGTTAAAACCTTTTCTTTACATTCTAGCTCTCTATCCAAAAATTAACTTCCAGAGAACTGCAAACACTTACTAGAATCTTTCATTGTTATCACCAACTCCCCTATGGGGAGCCACATGAAGTTACATTAGCAACACAATGATATACATTCATCCTTATTTAGTTTTTAATCTCAGATGAAATCTGTTCTCTTCTTGTGAGTAAAAAACAAATAGAATAATGTACATTAAAAGATAAAACAGCTGGGTGCTGGTGGCTCACACCTATAATTCTAGCTTCTCAGGAGGATGAGATCTGAGGATCACAGTTCAAAGCCAGCCCAGAGAATCCATGAGATTCTGATCTCCAATTAACAACTAGAAAACTGCAAGTGGCATGGTGGCTGAAAATGCTAAAGTGGTAGCCTTGAACAAAAATGCTTAGGGACAGCACACAGGCCCTGAGTTAAAGCCCCACAGCTGACAAAAAAGAAGATAAAACAATTTAAAAAAACTTTGATTTATATTGTCTTCCCCCAATGTGTGGTTTTGTTTCCTTTGTTGGAAATCAGATGGCTGTAGGTGTGTGGGTTCATTTCTGGATATCCTGATTTGCCCCATTGTCTACTTTCTACTTGCTTCCATGTTTATAGCAGCACTATTCAGAATAGCCCTGGAATCAGCAGTAAATGTTAATCAATCAACTAATGAATGGATACAGAAAATGTGGTACAAGTACAAATGGAGTACTACCCAGCCATAAAGAAGAATGGAAGTATGTCATATGCAGGAAAATGGATGGAACATGAAGATCATCATGTTAAGTGAAATAAGAGACAGTGGCAGACAAATAGTGCATGTTCGCCTTCATTTTCATAAACTTGAGCCAAAAAGTGAAGGGACAACATTAGTGAACAGTGGGAGCTGTTTGAGAAAAGTAGCGAGAGGGAGGGGAAGAGAAAGGAGAGAGTGGTGGAGATGTATTTGGGATTTATACACATGATAGAATCAATAGAATAATGAAACCCATTGAATTCGGTTGAAACGATGGGAAAGGGTACAAAAATGAGCAACAAAGGAGACAAATGTCTTCTAAGTACCTTATCTGTACATATGGAAATGCAATACTACACTGAAACAACCCCCTTTGTAATAATAATACGTACTAATGAAAACCTGAGCTGCTCATGAACTTTGTATAGGTGATAAGGAAACAAATTGATGTCAGTGATTTTTTTTAGAGGAAAAAGTAGAATCTAGGGTTTGGATGCATTGATTGTAATTATCTACAATAGGTTGTAAAGAATTATTGAGGTCTCATTGACAGTGAAGAGAAATAGAAGAGGTGAATGGACACAAGAGGTCTGTCTTTATTGTTACTGTTTTAAATGTACTATTTGATTTTATTTTGTCGTTTTTGTTGTTTCCTTTGTATTTTCTTCCCCCTATGGTACATCCTCTGTTAACACTGTACTTGATTTTGGTGCCCTGCATCCTGTATTTGTCTAATCTGGGGAGGGGAAGGGTAATAATAAAAACACTGAAATAAGGAAAAGGGTACCCATTGCAACAAAGGTACCCACAGGTTAGTATATTGGAAACAAACTTTACAACTTTGGGCAGGCGGAGTGGTGGGGGGGGTGAAAAATAGGGGGAGTGGGGAGGAGTGTGGGAGGTGGAGGAGAGAAGGGACATCAACAAGGGAAGGGGTAACATTGATCAACAAGTAATGTACTCATAGCCTTACTCATGTAACTGTAACCCCTCTGTACAGCATCTTTATAATAAAATAAAATTTAAAACAAGTGTGACATTGTCCAAAAAGAAATGTACTCACTGTATTTGATGTTGGTATAATTTGGGGAGGGGAAGGGGAAAAAACAAATTGTTTAAATAGGGATACAGATGGACCCATTGCAACAATGAGATTTATGTCGTAAAATGAACTTTACAACTTTGGCAGAAGGGGGGGCCTAGGGGGGAGTGAAATCGTGGAGATGGGAGGCAGGGAGAGATGGTAGGGGAAAAACAAAGGAGGAGGCAACAGTGCTTGATAAGAAATGTACTCATTTCCTTGCTCATGTAATCGTAACCCCTCTGTACGGTATTTTCACACACAAAAAAATCTTACTCAAAAAAAAAAAAGGTGAGATCCACAACCCCAGGGTATCCCTGGGACAAGTGATGCTCTTCTAAATGACCTGTAAACCTTGAGCAACAATTAATTATGAAGCAGAGTCTAGGTAGACCTTGCATTCGAGGAGAGAAGACTTCCTACCATTTGTTTGAAATGGTCATGAAAAATTTCCTCTCAAAGAGAATTCGTTTGTCTTGGACCATGTGATTTATTGGATACTATCCACTAAAAGGTTCCTTATATTGGACTTCAGACCCCACAAGAGGTTTGGCATTCCATGATTTTATTATTTTACTTTGTTTGCAGAGTGCCTGCATATTAGCTTTATCCTGCCACGAGTCCTTGACAACTCCTTTGTAAACTGCTTAATGATAATACAAAAAAAGAAAGTTTGGAGCTGGGAAGGTGGCTCAGTGGTAGAGTGTTTGCCTTGCACGCATGAAGTCCTGGGTTCAATTTCTTAGCACCACATAAGCAGAAAAAGCTGGAAGTGGTGCTCTGGCTCAAATGGCAGAGCCTTAAGCTGAAGAGCTGAGGGACAGCGCCCAGGCCCAGAGTTCAGCCCCCATGACCGACAAAAAAAAAAACAAAAGAAAAAAGAAAGAAAGAGAGAAAGAAAGAGAGAGAGAAAGAAAGAAAGAAGGATTGCTGTGTAATCGTTGTTGTTTGATCCTAGAACAATGGAAATTCTCAACATAATAATTTATTAACAGATTAATAAATTTTTGATAATTGCAATAATTACAGTAATCTCCCTGTGATGTCAGGATAATGGACTGAGAGATACTCTATATTGATTCTTAAAAGAGATCCAAATAATTGAGAAGATTTTTAATCTGGCACAATTCCCATGAAACCCTGGGGTAAATAAATAATGCAAAATCTCAAGCTTAACTTGGAGAAGGGAGCTTTTCCCAAGTTTCAGAAAAGCAAAGACAACCCCTCCAAGTACAATACTTCTTCATTTCCCTACCAATGCAAGAAAGGCAAGCAGTGGTTAACTTGGTAACTGTTTATGGCATCCTAGATAGTCTTTTTCTAGGCTGTGTTTATTGTGTTTCATTATAAATCCTTCATCATGGATCAACTCTTTGGTGCCAAGAAAATCCTTCATCCTTAAATGGTAGAATAAGATAAGAAAAAAAGTTAACAATCCTATGTGGCAAAGAAGCAAAAAGCAAAGGACCTCATCTTTAAATACCCACCTCCACCCTACTCACAAAAGAGCCTTAGACAAGAGAAGGTGCACAGTACTGCCTCTGTTTTCCCTGAGTAAATGCAGAATCTCAGAGCTTTTACCTGATGTGGAATTCTATCCAAAGCAGCAAGGGGGAAAGATCACCGGAACTATCCAGTATAGGAGGCAATTTTCACTTCCAAATTCACCCAATTTTACGATCACAAAATAAAAAGAGAGAAAGAAACTAGAAAGTAAGAGCACTGAGGAAGTCACCTGTGCATGGATTTAGAAAAGTGGAGGCTGGAATATTCTAGTTAAGAAGATGGACCATTGCTGTATGCAGTTTGGAGCAGGATGAAGAAATGCCTAGACTGCAGGAGCGGAGAAGAGCTGTGGGATAAGAGTGGATTTATTCTAGCATTGTTCTTTCCTCAAAGTCCTTAGTAGGTTTCAGCCAACAGTTTGGAGCATGTTTTTGCAGCTTGTAAATACCAATTGCCATTTTGGTAGTAATAGAGACAGACAAAGAGTTGTAAGCCAATATTATCCGTTTTAATGTTGACTGTAATTCTAGTCTTCGGTAATTATTGCTTTAAAAAAAAAAAGTGGTGTGTTTTTAGTGGCACTGTGAGCAATTTATTGTCCGTGGCATATCCATTGGAAGAAAGCTAAAACTTTAAATACTGGCTAACAAAATGAACACTATTTTATTACACAAAGGAAATTAAACAAAAATAAACAAATGCATTTTACAAGGCTAGTCTTTCCTTGTGTTTCATACATTTGTTAACTACTTTCAACAAGTCAGAGAACTCTTCTAGGTTTACAAGACCATTTACTCCCTCACAATTTCGTTTTCCGTCTTTGGTAATAATAAGTAATCTACATGCTTTAGTTTTCTGCCCTGCTTACGCCTCCTAAATATACAAGCCTAAAAAAATCTAGGTCCTGCATGCAGATTGCTTTTCCTACTTTTGAGCTATTGAAGCCAATTAAGTAAAGATCACTTTCACAGTCTTTTTTTTTTTTCTAAATAAACAGTATTTCCACAGTCCATTGCAGCCAGAAGGTAAAAGAAAAAAAAAAAACTCCCAAAGGTATTCTCTTACATCTAGTATATTATGAATACAAACAAACAGTAGGTGAAATATCCAGTTGTTTTCATGATAGCCTTGTAAATGCGAAGGTATCATTGGACTTTTTACTTGAAAACTAGGAAAGCCAGTCAGAGCGTGCTCTGTATGTCCTGCTCCCAACTCCCTCTGCCCCTCCTCCTCTTGAAGAATGTGAAGTATATCATTAGATTGTTTGAAGTCCCTCTGATTTTTTAAATATAAGCATTCATAGCTATAAACATCCCTCAGCCTCTAACTTATTTTAAAGGTTTAAGTATGTTCTATTTTGTTTTCATTTGATTATAGGTATTTTTAAATTCCCTACTGATTTTTTTCAGGGGCCCACTGATCATTTAAAAGCATATTGTTCTGTCTCCATATGGTTTATTCCATAAGAAACTATTTGTATTTTCTAAGTCTTGCTTTATGCTTTAGGAGTATGTCCCTCACAGAAGTTGGATAGAATGTTCTATAGGTATCTGTTAAATCCATTTGCTCGGTTGTGTAGTTTAACCCTAAAGATTTTTTTTCCCATTTTTTTTCCTTTGTGTAATCTATCTTCATTTTTATCTTTGGATGAAAAAGGGGTTATTAGCAGCTGGGAAGGTGGCTCAGTGGTAGAGTGCTTGCCTTGAATGCATGAGGCCCTGGGTTTGATTCCTCAGTACCACATAAGCAGAAAAAGCCAGAAGTGGGGCTGATGCTCAAGTGGTAGAGCTCAAGTGGTAGAGCGCTAGCCTTGAGCTGAAGAGCTGAGGGACAGTGCCCAGGCCCAGAGTTCAGGCCCCACAACTCACAAAAAAAAGAAAGAAAAAAGAAAAAGGGGTTATTAAAGTCACACATTGCTCTTATATCTGGACCTATCTGCTTTTTATGTCCAAATGTGTTTATTCTATCAAATTAGGTGCACCAAGTTGTGGTGCATATATATTTGCAATCATTATATCTTCCTGATTTCTTGATTTCCCTTTATTTTCTCCTGGTATGAATCATCAACATCTCCTACTTGGATTTAGACAAGTCTTCTTTGATGTTATGGATTTCATAAGATCAAAAGGTGGCTGGAAATCTAGGGACCAAAGAGAAGATACCCAAGAGACGGCTTAATTTACCATGGGAATGAAATGTCAGCCCCTGTGTTTTCAGCTGAGCCAAGAGATCAGTCATCTTCCAAGCTCAGGCAGTTGTTGGCAAAATTTATTTTCTTGCAGCTGTAAATTTATTTTCTTGCTTCTTCTCAACCCAGAATATGCTCTTTAATCTCCAGACCTTCTTTAGGAAGCCAAGGTCTGATTTACTCACTTGTACTCATAATGATCTGTTTTCAGTTAATATAAAGTGAGTTAACAAGGGGCCTTAATTGCACTTGTGAAATCCCTTCTCCTTGCCTAACATCACCTACTATCAAGAGTTATATCTCATCATATCGTCCATATCCTGTCCATCCTCAAGAGGTATCCTTTACTGAGGAAGCTCATGTTTTAGAGCAAGAACTCTAGGAGCAATCTTAGAATGCTACTTATGTCACTAAGTGATTAAACAGATTGGATAAGCAGCCTCTCCTAAAATGTCTGAAGAATAGAAAAGCAATTATATAAATATATGATATATTTATGCATGCTGTTATGTTTATTAGTAAGTACACACACACACACACACACACACACACACACACACACACACACACACACACACACACACACACACACACACACACACACACACACACCTTATCCCTGGCTCCTGACACCACAAGAACTCTAAAGGTCTTGGATACACATTTATTTGCATTGGAGTAGGGAAAGGGAAATGCAACAGAGATACTCACAAGATAATATTTCAGAAATGAACTTTGCAACTTTAGGGGAAGGACTTGTGGGGAGGGAAAGTGGGAGAAAAATGAGGGAGGGGTAACAATGTTCAACAAGAAATGTTCTCATTACCTAACTGAAACTCCTCTGAACATCACCTTGACAATAAAAGTGTAAAAAAATAAAAGCTGTAAGAATATCCTGAGCAATAAGAACTGTTTGTTATGCTGTTGAGGTTGATGAGATAATTTCCTAGAGACCTCTATCCTAATCCCTTCACTGCTGAGAATGGGGCTGGAGCTTTAGATCAAGAACCAATCATTCAAATACCAGGGACCAATAATTTAGTTAACCATGTCTCAGTAATTAAACCCTGCTAGATGTTCTTGGACTATAAGCACGGAACCTCTAGGCTCCATTTCCACCTCCATACCTTGATCTTCCCAAATTGTACCCTTTATAAGAAAATTTTAATGGTAAGTATGACACTTCCTTCAGTACTGTGAGTCATCCTAATGAACTAGCACACCCAAGGGAAGTCATGGGCACTTTTGGACTTTTAACCTTTGGGGAAGGAGCATCTTGCAGGCCTTGGGGACAGCTGGCACCTGCGGTGGAGAATGGCTTGTGATGATGAGTCCTGCTTGTGCTCTAGCATCAGGTGGCTATGTCAGACTGAAATAAACTGTACGGGATACAGCTGATGGCAAAGAATTGATAATGGAAAATGACAGAGATAAGTTCAGTTTTCTAACTTTTAATGATCACCCAGTGTAGAAATTTGACATCCAAAGGCAACGAATTTTAGCACATTTTAAAAAGAAGTAGTACCTAGGAAGGATTACACAATCTGTAAAAAAATAATAATAATTGCAAATTCGGACTTAAATAAACATTACTAATTCATTTAGTCACAAAGATGAAATTTATTAGCAGGTTGTAAGTAAGAAAGAACTGATAGTTGAAATCAGAATGCTGCCAACAAGATTTTTCATACACTTTTTGACTGATTTAACTCAGTGGTGTAATGGCACAACTTTCTGAACATCATGTTGGCAGTTTTATAAGGCCTGAGTTTTAGGATATTCTTCATATTGGAAGGGTGGCAGACAAAGTGAATGAACTCACCTCTTGTAGAGGTATGTGTCTGATCCCAGAGCCAAACAGAAGTTGGAGAAAGTCACTGTCAACAATGTCCAAACATGGAGAAGAAACCGAACTGTTATTTAATCCCTACAAAGCTCTTTTCAAGTGGTATCTTTTTTTTTTTTTTTTTTTTGCCATTTCCAGCTTTTTCTGAGTAGTTTATTGGAGATAAGAAATAAGAGTCCCATGGACTTTCCTGCCCAGGCTGGCTTTGAACCATAATTCTCAGATCTCAGCTTCTTGAATAGCTAGGATTACAGCTGTGAGCCACCAGTGCCTGACGGCATATATGTTTAATATTTAGGCTTGGAGCAGATGTGGAAGTGTTTCCCCCCACAGAAACCCTCAGGCTTCTGATGAGATCATTAGGTCATGTCCTGGCAAAGGAGACACAGACTAGATTAAAGGAGATGTCCTTTTTAGGTCAAAATATTGAGTCTGGTAGAGGCAGAGATTGGAATGTTACAGGGAGTAGTTTGCACTGCCTTTTAAGGCAGTCTCTGATTTCAGATTCAGGCTCCCTGATGGCTGCAGAGACAAGAGAAGCCATCACATGCCTCCCACATGGGGGAACAAAGACCAGAAGCAACCCATGTACCATAGCCACCTCATGGCCTATAACTGGTATCTGATATCCTGACCTTCCTAGATGGATTCTATGACCTTGAGTCCACTTGATTACAAAACGGAAGTTAATAATTCCAAACTCCTCTCTGGGTGCTGTGTCACTTTGAACAAGGTACTTGACTTTTCTGCAGCACATTTTCCCTCCTCTAAAATATAATAACAATGTCTGCCAATTTGCCACATATCTCAGTCTCTCAGTAGTGCTGTTTTTTTGTTTTTGTTTTTGTTTTGTTTTGCATTCCTGCAATGTGCTGGTGAAAAATATAACACTGATCTCCAGAGATTAAGTTCATTGGTGAGCTAATACACATAGGGCATATACATCACCATTTATTGTATGGCTATTCATATCTGCAGACTTTCCATTCCCAGGGCCATTTTCTAGTGACCCATTTCTGGAGAAAATAGCATACAAATGCATGGATAGATGGCTTAGTTACACATGGAGTTTTGTTTTTATTTGTTGTTCATATTGAGCGGGTTACTCTTAAGAAAGTATAGGATTAAGAAATGGTTTAAAGAGAAACTTCTTTCTTTATATGACAAGTGTTAGTACCTTCATCTGTCTGCTTGGGATGTCACAGGTGAATAAAAGGATGGCAATTTGGTTTTGCATAGTTTGGAGAGATCAAAAAGAGTCTAAGTTCAAGGCTATGGCCAGTTTTATTTTTAATTCTCTTCTAGGATTGCAGAAAGCTAACTTCTATGTTTTCATATTGTTGTTCCTTGATATAAGAACATACACACACACACACACACACACACACACACACACACACACACACAGAGTCTGAGTTTACTCTCCAGTGTCTCTTACAAGAACACTGATTTTAGCTTATGCTCATTGTTATGCATCTCGGAGGAGAAATTCAAGTTTCGTATTAAATCAGGGAACTTTTTGGGGGAAAACAGGATTTTTTATTTTTATTTTTTTGTGTGTCATGGGGCTTGAACTCTGGGCCTGGGCACTGTCCTTGTGCTCTTCAGCTCAAGGCGAGTGCTCTACCGCTTAAGCCGCAGTGCCTCTTCCCGGAAAAGAGAAATTTTATACTTCATTAAAGACCTGAGTTACAAAAGCACCTCTTTAGGTTTAAACCATTCCACTGCTTTAGGAAATGTCACAAGAGCTACAGAACTGGGCTCTTCAGGACTTGCTCAGGCATTGTTCTGATGCTGCCACAAACACGCATCCAATGTCAATTGAAGTCACTATCTCTATGGAATGTGTAATTAATCCCATTCACTGGTAAATGACCAGACTTTTACCCACCTTCCTGGCAGTGTCTTTTTACGCGATGATGGAATTGGCCATTTTGTCCATTGAGGTATCAGCAGTGTGTGATCTTTACCAGTAGGGTAATTCCTTCTTAATTGGGTACAGGATCTCACCGGCAGATGATGATAGTTCATCTTCTTTATTTTCATAAGAAACCTGCCTCCCATACGTCTGACTCCCTGTTCCCTAACTCCATCCTCCACTCTTTTATGAATTTCTGATCCTGCAGTTTTATGATTGTCCTGATCACACTGATGACAGACAAATTAGGCTTCTATCTGGCAGTGAAGATATTTAGTGTGTGTGTTTTCTTTCTACTTACATCTTCTGGTTAGATTACAGGGAATCATGTGGGTTGAAAGGAAAATTACATGAAAAAGACAAGAAGAATATTTTTCTGCCTTTTTCCAATAATGAAGACTGTTTATTAGTCAATTATCCTGTACTTTCCTAGACAAAATGGTGTTATTAAGGGACCATAAAAAAGCTTTGATTTTAGGGAGTGATGGGTGAGATCAACAATTATTGAACACTTGTAATTTGCAGAGTATTGTAGAAAGAATCAAGAAACAAAACACTAGAAATAGAGACAGTTTGTTTATAATTAAAATACAAAACTACAAATGACTTTGTTAAATGAAGAGCACAAATGATGAACTTTGAATGTCTAAGACAGTGAGCTAAATAAATACCTTTTCTTTATAAGTAACTGGAATCAGTTATTTCATTATAGCAATTAATAGCCAACTAATACACTTGTTTTTCCAATAAATAGTATCAGTACTTCTTTATATTCTTATGTGAATTCTGTGAGATCAGTATTTAATCTCTATTTTTACAGAAGAAGAAACTGATTGAGGATGGACATGCTTAAATATCTAATGTGAAATCCCATAGTTGATAGATTCTGCAGTCACAAGGTTTCTTTCAGAGAAGTTTTAGTCATATTCATTTTTTAAACTATGGTATTGATAATTATGGTAATTTTTAAAGTTTGCATTGCTGTATTGTACTATAAAGAAGGCCCCAGAATTGTGCTGATCTGATATTTGAAAGAATTGAACATCAGAGAATCTGGTCAAAAAGCACTCATCTAGAAGATTAATCACAAAATTATTAGGACAAACCCTGGCACAGAGAAAATGCACAGTTAAAGCTAGTTATTGACTTTAAAAAATAGTTACTATTAAAAGCTTTTATTTGATCCACTATTAGCTTCTTTGTTGTCTCTTTGATTTAACATAGTATTCTTGACTTAATGGCATTGTGATTTGATAAAATTTTGTTTAATTTGATGAAAAAAATGCTCCCAGGAGTCAGAATCTGCCACAATCATTACTCAGTTTTGTGGTGAATCACATTTCAAGTGAAATTGCAGAGGCCATGAATTTTGGCCACAGAGATGGAGGGAAGGAAACGTGTCTTTTTCGATTAAGGAATGTATTCACCAGCCTACATGAAGCCTCAGAGAAAAATCCAGACAGTGGCTGCAGGGGGAAAAACTGAGTGTGAGACTGTGTCTTGCTGTCTGTGCAATTGAATTTTTGCACCGGTGTTGGTGGCATATTCAGGTGGCTTCATCATCTTGTCTGAGACAATTTGAGCAGTGGCCTCCCTTCATTCTCAATTTGACTTAATGAGATACAGTTGGAAGTTTTCTGCTTAGTATTAGAGCTCTAGCCACCACATCAATACAAACCAGGTAAAGTACAAAACTTAGAGTGTGAAATTAACCCTTACTATGAAGATTCAGAAGGGAGGATCATTCTTTCAGGTAGGTTTTTCATTTTGTTTTATTTAGGATATTAAAATCGCTTCACATGTTTATTGATGAAATCTCTTGAATTTGGCATAGTGAAGAGACTAGAGGCCCAAATGGAACTTCATTTTGCCTTTGATACCTTCACCTTTCTGGGCCTGAGTCTCTCATGTGGGCAAGGAATGACATAGTGACATGGGTGTCATCACACCAGAATCAAGCCACCATCATTGTTGTAAATTCTGTAACCCAGCTGCTCTCATTTCTTTCTAGTCTATTGTTCCTTTCACTTACAAGAGCAGACTTACAACCTGAAGCATGGCCTATCTATCTATCCGTCTATATCTATCTATCTATTGTGTGTGTGTCTGTGTATGTATAAGTTACTAGAAATTGGATATAAAGTCTCACACACTCTAGGCAAGCCTCACATCACTACTTGAGCTTTGCTTCTAGCCACCTAGACTGGTCTTGAACTCATGGGCTCAAACAATACTCCCTCCTCAGACTCTCTAGTATCTGAGAATATAGATGAGGATTGCTGTGCTCATCACAAGTCAGAAATATTTATGGTGCTCCCCTGAAAAACAAACATATCATTTCTCCAACTTAGACCTACCATTTACCTGCTGGGTGATCTTATGATACTTAACTTCTCTACATCTCAGTTTCTTCATCTATAAAACAATAAGGATTATCATCATCATCATCATTTACCTAATAATAGTAGCTACTTCATGTGCTTACTGAGTAATCCACTAGGAATCAGAGTGATCTGACAATCTTGGTGTGTAATGGAGGCCCATAGCCATCTAGTATCATCATTAATAGCAGTGCTATCTTGTTTCTGTTAATTGAACAATAACACTATACCTCAAGTGATACACAACTATGTGGTTTTATCTCTTTAAATACTTTTGGGCTTGTATCTCATGATAGACATAGTAATATCACTAAGAGTGCCTCAGACTAGCTGAGGGAAAGTCACTCCCAAAGCTAGGTCCTTCCCCCATTGACAATTCTCTGAGTTCTTCCAATCTATTCATGAGGATTGACAGAAGCTTTGTAATCCTTGAAGACAGAGATCTATGTTATAATTATGCAGAAGTGTATCTACGGTTTTATGCCAATATAGTATACAGTTTCAAGAAAAAAAAGAGCCCTATGGGTTTAATAGAGGAAGTGGCATATTCACAAAGCTCTTTTGCATAGCTATTCAACCCATCATCCCTGGCAGACCAACACAAAGAACACTACCTAACAGCACTCCAGCCTCGGGGATTCTTCTTGTATGCTATGGATCCCAGGAGCCTTCCCAGTTAAGTTTCATTTCCTCTAAGCACAAATCGGAGCAGAGTAACTTCTTGGTTCTGTTAGTTACTCTGACCAAACACAGCCAAGGCTCTCTTGAGACAAAAATCAATTTCCTGAGACAGAAAGCTAGGGGTTGGGTATATCTAATATGTTCCTCTGTGTGTCTAGGGTCTGTAGAGAGGCTGAGACTTCTTCAGGAATGGCCCAAGGAAGGACTCCGCTGTGAGCACTGAGGACCATAGTGTCTCCTGACTGAATTCTGTGGCAGGTGAACTGCTTGGCTCTCTCAGTCCTCATCTCTGGGGCTGTGTTGTGGCCACCTCCGCAGAGCCACTATTTGAGAAGGTGCCTGGAATCCTTTCCAAAACATTCACAGATGATGAGCACAGATACAAATGAAGTTCAGCGTCCAATCTCTAATGGTACATCCGTGTTTCTAAATTACAAGGCTGTAAAATTATTCTGTTGGGTGTCAATATGATAATTTTGATGTGTGCAGAGTACAATGTTGTGTGTATCATATCATTCTGTTGTGTAACAATTCCCTCCCCCCCCTCTCCTGCCACACCCAGCTTTTCAAGTGTTTTCTAAGCATAGGGAAGAGAAATAGAAGTTATCAGTAGCTCATTGTTAAAGAGGAAGTGGAAACCAAAATACAGAGCCAGGCAGTTAGGATACCTGAGACAATGCTTGTGTTTATAATTTGTAGTGCCATGTTCAATTTTAATCACACTGAACAAAGTCTTTGAATTTGAGTATTATTTTCTTCATTGCTTTTAAATTGTTTTTTTTTTTTTTTTTGTTCTTTTCTTCTCATAGTGGCTGTTATTCAATGTCATGGTGAGCCATGGTTTTGCTTTTGATTGATTGATTTATTTATTTATTTAGAAATGTGTTCCCACAGACAATTCATTATGGCACAAAATGTTGTTGGAAAGCAAATTATGGATCTCCACAGATCTGAGTAGGTAGTTATGTAGAACTGGGTGTCCTGCTGGATGAATCAACACAGTAGCATTTTTCCAGACAAAGAGAGACCAGAAGTGATTCACATATGAGGAAAGCAAGTGAGATCTACCCAGCTCTTGATCTAATCTTGGTTCTCAAATGTTGTTTCGCCCTCCTCCTTTCCGTTGTGGCCAGTATGCATAACCGTAAGTGTTCAGACACTAGATTGTGGACACAGCTGTAAAAATAACACCAACAAAGAAAATACAGAATGATGATTCTATGCAAGACCCCCTCAGTCTGAGAATAGCTTTGTTATTGTTTCTGATGGAAGTTTTCAGAGTGAAAATGGAATTGAGTAACTTATTCACTTGACAAAATCTTACAATGTCTTATGTTAGCTTTGGTATTCTAATCATTGGGGGCAAAAGGAACACGGCAGGTGCATCTACCTGCCCTCACAGGTTTGTGTACAGTACAGATGGACAGAGAGACCATGCTTGTTAAGTGAAAAAAGAAGACTCAAACTCCATCTCTCTTCCTCTTCTTGAAAATATTTTCCATTCATCGCCTACTCTCTCTGTCTTCCCAACCTCCACCATTACATATATACAATCTTGCTGTTGTTTTGTTCAATACTTCATCTCATGCTAAAAGGTTTGTTTTTGTAGCTTCTACCATAAGAGCTTGTACTGTGTTAGCTTATAGCTTTACCTATGCAAATCCTGAATATCTGTTTATATGCACATGAAAGAGAGAGAGAAAGGTTCCCTGGGTTGTTAAGTTTCTTGTATTTTTGAGACATTAGAACACACCAGGAGCTGAGACTATGCACATTGAACTCATCTCCAGATCTTGGCATTGACATTTCTGTACTCTTTTATACCTTGGCCCTTAATTTTCTCTGCAGGTTTTTCTCTTGAACAATTGCGAGACTAGACTATTTTTCCTTCCTGTCTTTCTGGTTTTATTGTGTTCCGAAATGCTAGGTTTCTGTCTTAACCAAATCATCCATTGGGGTATCCGTCCTCTTGATCCAGAGTGTAAGAGGCACCTCAAACCTTGCTGGACTATATTGGACTCCTGGCGTCCAGCTATGGGTTATGAGCAAACAGCAACTTGATTATCATTCTCACACTGCTAAGAAACAAGGAAGTTTGTGATAAATTCCATTGCCTTTTTTTTTTATTATTACCATTAATGTCATACAAAGGGGTTACAATTCCATAAGTGAGCTGATGAATACAACACTTCTTGGTCGATGTTACCCTTTCCTGTGTCACTACTTATTTCCTCCTTCCAATTTCTACCCTCAAGTTGCACAGTTCATTTTTTCTATAGTGGACACTGAATATGATAATGGCATTTGCTCACCCTTCCTCCCTCCATTCCTGTATCCCTACTTCTCCCCCCTCCAAAAAAAGAAATGTTTCTATTGCAATTTTAAGTCAGGCAAGTGGGCATGTCATGTTAGTACAAGGGTGGGGATTTGATTTGTGCTACCATCAAAGTCCCTTGGTTTAGAACTGAGATTCCCAAATATCTTCAGGAGACCATGCCTCAAACTCACTAAACTTGGTACTGACCCATTTCCTTCCTGAGTTTTGTGAGCACAAATAGGTATAGCTGCAGTATATCTCAGTTAATTCTGAAACTACTGCAATCCTGGAGAAAATGTAAATTGTACAGAGAAAGACAAAGCTAGTGTTGAGGTATTGTTGAGCAATGTTTCACGTAGCCTTCATTCTGTTTACTCTAGTCACAGGAGGATCTTTTGTTATGATGATGATGATTTTCTGGAGAAGCTTTCAATTGGAGTGTTGGTGGCTAGCAGATTTCCCATCCTAAGACTGCGAATAAAGCCCTGGGAATGACCTTTCCCCAACTTCTGCCCACACACTAGGGTGACAATTCTCTCTCCCCATGACCTCTGCAAGCTGTTATTAGAAAGTGGCTACTTTTACCAGTCATTCTGAGGTGTGTTAGATTGAAGGAGAGAGAAAATAGAACTTTTTTTTTTTTTTTTTGCTTTTGTGGATTGTTACCATTAATACCTGGAGTAAATGTTACCTTCTGCCCCTAGTGAATCATGTCTGAACATGGTAGTTGTTGCTTGTCTGTTCCCAACACTTCAGCACAACGTGGAGCTTCAGGGGGTTAGGCCAAGGGATCAACAGGGGAAAAAAAGGGTGGAATTAATCCTGAGATACTCAAAGTTTCTGATACAGACATTCTTTTTGTTGTTGTTGTCTGTCTGTTTGAAGACTCTAGTAAAAGCAGCAACGATCCTGACTCTATCAAAATGTAATAAAATGAGGATTGATGATTGGATTAACAACAACAATAACAATAATTCATTTCTAACCCTAATGTGACAGGAAGAATTAGAAATAAATCCAAAAGCAACAATAAACAAAGCAAAACGAAGTAATACACATAAAAGGTTATTAATCTTCTATAAAATCTGAAAACTGCAAGAAAAAGAAGTCAGGGACGTTTATGATTTTCTGGTATTTAAGTCTTAAGATACCTGTCCCCCGCCTCTCCCCCAAAAATCTGGGACCAAGAGCAACTACTGAGCCAGGTGTCAGTGGCTCACACCTGTAATCTTAGCTACTCAAGCAGCTGAGATCTGAGGACCATGGTTCAAAGCCAGCTTGGGCAGGAAAGTCCATGAGAATCTTCTCTCCAATTGCCCAGCAAAAAGCTGGAAATAGAGCTATGGCTCAAGGCAAGTTGTAGAAGTACTAAACAGTTAAGGAGTAGCAACTAGGCCCTGAGTTCAAGCCCTAGTACTGATATAAAAAAATAAAGGATTACTGTAGTTTAATTTTACTTTTAAGAATATGAGTCAAAGAGCATGAACATAAAAGATCCATGGAGATTTTTAATAGCCTGCATACTTACAAAACACAAGTGGGAACAAATTAGACTCTGTTTCATAAGAGTACCTTGGACAATTATTTTGCAAATCAGTTTCTAAATGACTTAAAAGTGCTGCTTTCTGAGCAAATCTTTCTGGGAGCAATACTTTGTTAGCAATTTTGAATATAGTTTTATCATGTCTATATTAATATAGCAGCTTCTAAAAGTCCAATGTGGTTCTACAAATTAGACTTTGCTTAATCAGAAGCTGGTTTGTCCCTTAAGACCAAACTTTGCCAGATTTGTGTCTTCTCTCCACATACATATTTTTTCTTTCCTTCCTTCCTTCCTTCCTTCCTTCCTTCCTTCCTTCCTTCCTTCCTTCCTTCCTTCCTTCCTTCCTTCCTTCCTTTCTTTCTTTCTTTCTTTCTTTCTTTCTTTCTTTCTTTCTTTCTTTTTCTTTCTTTCTTTTATTCCTTCCTTCTTTCTTTCTTTCTTTCCTTCTTTCTTTCTTTCTTTTTCTTTCTTTCATTTGCCAGTCTTGAAGCTTGAACTCTTGATCTGGTCACTGACCCTGAGCTTCTTTTCCTCAAGGCTAGCACTCTACCACTTGAACCACAGCGCCATTCCGGCTTTGTCTGTGATTTCATTAGCAGTAAGAGTCACAGACTTCCCACCCAGGATGGCTTTGAACTGTGATCCTCAGATCAATGAGAAATCCAAGGGTTATTGTGTTCCTCCTCTGGCAGGTAGACAAGCGCACCTTGCAGGAAGCCTCTTCCTGTTGTAGAAGTGAAAGAAAGAAGGAAAGGTGTGGACTGAGATTCTGAGGTAAGTTCTCAAGTAATCTAACAAGTCAAAGCACGGAGTGTTTACTGTCATCTTCTGGATCCTGAAAAAGTCCCTCATAGATCTCCATATAAGTACTCTGTAGAGTGTATCAGCAAAACTCCTGCCATCTCCTAGAATTCCACTATCTAGACAAAGGCTTAGAAACTGTGCATGGCAGGCTATGGAGCTATCATTTTTTAATTTTTTTAATTTAAATTTAAATTTTATTGTCAAGGTGATGTACAGAGGGGTTACAGTGACATAAGTAAGGTAGTGAGTACATTTCATTTTTTATTAATTAGTTTTTTATTGTGAAAATACTGTACAGATGGATTACAATTACATGGGCAAAGTAATGAGTACATTTCTTATCAAGCATTGTTGTCGCCTCCTTTGTTTCCCCTTACCATCCCTGCCCTTCCATCCCTCCCCTCCCCTGCCAAAGTTGTAAAGTTCGTTTGGACATAATGACTTGTACATCTCATTGTTGCAATGGATCCACCTGTATCCCTATTTAAACAATTTGTTTTTGCCTTTCCCTTCCCCAAATTATACCAAGATCAAATACAGTGAAGCAGGGGTTATATGGTGGGAGAGGGACATACAAAGCAACAAAGAAATCATCTTATAAATATGTTAGAAACAATAGCAAGAAAGAAAAAACATTTGAGTCCTTATCTTGGGGTTCATTTCACCTAACATCAACTTATCTGACTGTTTCTGCTTATCTCAAACACATACTATTTATTGCAAATAAGGAAAACCATGGGACCTACCTATGTTTCTTTGGGCCTGGCTTACTTCACTCAATTTAATTTTTTTCCAAGTCTTTCCATTTCCTACCAAATGGGGAAATGTCATTCTTTCTGATGGAGGCATAGAATTCCATTGTGTATATATACCACATTTTCTTGATCCATTCATCTACTGAGGGGCATCTGGGTTGGTTCCATATCTTAGCTACGATAAATAAGGATGCAATAAACATAGTCGTGCTCGTAGCTTTAGTGTGGTCTTGTTTGTGATCATTTGGGTAAATGCCCAAAAGTGGGATTGCTGAGTCATAGGGGAGCTCTATGTGGAGTTTTTTGAGGAACCTCCATACTACTTTCCAAAGTGGTTCAACAAGTTTACACTCCCACCAACAATGCAGTAGGGTATCCTTCTGTCCACATCTCCTCCAGCATCTGTTGTTTAAATTAGAGTTCTTGATTTTTGCCATTCTAACTGGGGTGAGGTGGTATCTCAATGTTGTTTTGATTTGCATTTCTTTTATGGCTAGAGAGGTTGAGCATTTCTTCATGTGTCTATTGGCCATCTTTCCTTAATCTTCAGAGAAGTTTCTCTTTAAGTCTTTATAGCCCACTTATTTATTGGGCAGTTGTTTCTTTGAGGATTTGTTGTTGGAGGATTTAATTTTTTGAGTTCCAGGTATATTTTAGATGTGAGACCCTAGTCTGTTGTTTGGCTAGTGAATATCTTTTCCCAATCCATGGGCTTTCTATTAATCTTGCTAGCTATGTCCTTTGCCATGCAGAAGCTCTGCAATTTCATGCAGTCCCATTTGTCCAACCTTTCTTTGATTTGTTGTGTTTCTGGGTCTCTATTCAAAAAATTTCGGCCTGTGCCAAGGAGACCTAGGGTTTCTCCTATTCTTTCCTGTACTGTTTACAGAGTGTCTGCTTTGATTCTGAGGTCTTTGATCCATTTGGAGTTGATTCTGGTGCAGGGTGATATATAAGGATCTAGCTTAGTTTTCTACAAGTAGTTAACCAATTTTGCCAGCACCATTTACTGAAGAGGCTGTCTTTCTTCCATTCTATTTATTTTAGCTCCCTTATCGAAGATTAGATGGCTATAGGTCTGTAGGTTCATTTCTGGGTTTTCAATTCTATTCCATTGGTCCTAAGGACTGTTCTTGTGCCAGTACCAAGCTGTTTTGATTACTATGGCTTTGTAATAGAGTTTGAAATTTGCTATTGACATTCTTCCAGCACTGTTCTTTCTGTTGAGGATCATTTTTGCTATTCGGGTTCTTTTATTGTTCCATATGAATTTTTGGATTGCATCTTCTATTTCCTTGAAGAATGACATTGGAATATTGATAGGTATCACATTGAATTTGTAGATAGCCTTGGGGAGTATTGCCATTTTCACGATGTTGATCTTTCCAATCCAGGAGCATGCGAGTTTTTGCCACTTTCTAAGTTCTGTTTTGATTTCCTTTTTCAAGTTTTTAAAGTTTTCATTATAAAGGTCCCTCACTTCTTTGGTTAATTCCTAGGTATTTTATTTTTTGTGGGGCTATTACAAATGGTGTTGCTTTTCTGATTTCAGCCACACTTTTCTCATTGTTGGCATACAGCAAAGCCATTGATTTTTGAGGGTTAATTTTATACCTGCTACTTTGTCAAAGTTTTGAATCAGCTTGCATAATTTGGGAGTGAGTCTATGGGATTCTTTAAATACAAGATCATGTCATCTGTAAAGAGGGAGAGTTTTACTTCTTCTTTCCCTATTTGGATCTCCTTTATGTTTGCACCTTGTCTTATTGCTGTAGTTAGGCATTCTAATACTAGATTGAAGAGAAGTGGAGAGAGTGGACATCCTTGTCTCATTTCTGAGTTAAGAGGAAATAGCTTTAGTTTTTCACCATTAAGCATAATGCTGGCTGTAGGTTTGTCATATACAGCTTTTATTGTATTGAGGAAGGTTCCCTGGTTTCCTATTTTTTCCAGAACCTTCATCCTAAAGGGGTATTGGATCTTGTCAAATGCTTTTTCTGCATCTATTGAGATACCCATGTGGTTCTTATCCTTGCTTCTGTTGATGTGATGAATTATATTAATTGATTTGAGTATATTGAGCCAACTTTGCATCCCTGAAATGAGTCCTGTTTGATCATGGTGTATGATTTTTTGGATGAATTGTTGAAGTCGATTGGCCAAAATTTTGTTGAGAAGTTTTGCATCAATGTTCATCAAAGAAATGGGTCTATAGTTCTCTTTCTTTGATGAGTTCCTGCCTGATTTTGGGATGAGGGTTATGATGGCTTCATAGAATGAGTTCGGTAGTGAGCTTTCTCTTTCAATTTCATTGAAGAGTTGGAGGAGTATTGGTGTGAGCTCTGCTTTGAAGGCCTTGTAGAATTCTGCTGTAAATCCATCTGTTCCTGGGCTTTTCTTAGATGGGAGGTTTCTTATTGCTGTTCCTATTTCAGTGCTTGATATGGGCTGTTAAGATGGTTTAACTCATCTTGGTTTAGTTTTGGCATGTCAATATTTGCTAGGAAATGGTCCATTTCTGCCAAGTTCTCAAACTTATTAGCATAAAGTTTTGAGAAGTATTCCCTTAAAATGTTCTGAATCTTGGTTGTTTCCGTGGTGATGTTTCCATTCTCATCTCTGAGTTTATTTATTTGCGTGTGTTCTCTTCTTTTTCTGATAAGATTTGCTAAGGGTCTGTCAATTTTGTTAATTTTTTCGAAGAACCAACTCTTTGTTTTGTTGATTCTTTCTATGGATTTTTGGATTCTAATTCATTTAATTCTGATTTAATTCTAATTATTTCTTTCAGTCAACTGGATTGGGGTTTATCTTGCTGCTCTTTTTCAAGGAGGCTCAGTAGTCTCATTAAATTGTTGGTTTCAGATCTCTCCAATTTGTTGATGTAGGAACTCAGCGCTATAAACTTGCCCCTAAGTACTGCCTTTGCTGTGTCCCAGAGGAGCTAGTAATTTGTGTGCTCATTTTTGTTGAATAGCATGAACATTTGAATTTCCTTTCTAATCTCTTCCATGACCCACTCGTGATTCAGCAGTGTGTTGTTCAGCCTTCATGTGTTACAGGACTTTCTTTGGTGGCTTTTGGTATTGAGTTCCAATTTTATTCCCCTGTGGTCTGAGAGAATGCAAGGTATAACTTCAACATTTCTGAATTTGAACAAGTTTTCTTTGTGACCTAAAATGTGGTCTATTTTGGAAAATGTTCCATGTGCTGCTGAGAAAAAACGTGTATTCTGATGCTGCTGGGTGAAATGTTCAGTAGATGTCTGTTAAATCTAGTTGATCTATGCAATTGTTTAGATCTGTGGTTTTTCTGTTGAGTTTTTGCCAAGTTGATCTATTTAGTGGGGATAGTGGTATATTAAAGTCCCAACAATTAATGTCTTTGGATCTATGTGAGATTTGAGGGAAAGCAGTGTTTCTTGGATAAATTTGGGTGCTCTGTTGTTTGGCGAATAGATATTTAGAATTGTAATATCCTCCTGAAGGAGAGATCCTTTAATTAATATGTAACGACCTTCTTTATCTCTTCTCACTAATTTTAATTTGAAGTCTATTTTATCTGATATTAGGATTGCAACTCCTGCCTGTTTATGGGGGCCATTTGCTTCGTAGATTTTGTTCTAGCCTTTCACATAGAAAATGTGTTTGTTTCTATGGGCAAGATGTGACTGACTCCTGAAGGCAGCAGATAGAAGGATCTTGCTTTTTAATCAAACTAGACAGTTTATGTCGCTTGAGAGATAGGACTGAGAGGTATTTGGGAGTTCCTGCCATGTTATCCACCTTCTTGGGGGCTGCGAAAACTGGGTTCTTCCTATGGTTCTTGGATTCTCAGTTTGGGTGCGGTTTCTTGGCCTTTATTGTGGTCTTGTTGGTTTTCTATGTGTAGGACATCTTTAAGAATCTTTTGTAGGGCTGAAAAAACTTTGATTTTTGAAGGTTAAGTTTACACTCTGCTACTTTGCTACTTTGCCAAAGTTTCAAATCATCTCGAATAATTTGGTAGTGGAGTCTGTGGGATTCTTTAAATACAAGATCATGTCATCTGCAAAGGGAGAGTTTTACTTCATCTTTCCCTATTTGACTCCCTTTTATGTTTGCATCTTGGCTTATTGCTGTAGCTAGGCATTCTAATACTAAATTGAAGACAAGTAGAGAGAGTGGACATCCTTGTCTCATTCCTGAGTTAAGAGGAAATTGCTTTAGTTTTTCACCATTAATTATAATGCTGGCTGTAAGTTTGAAATATACAGTCTTTATTGTATTGGGGAATATTGCCTGGATTCCTATATTTTCTAAAACCTTCATCATAAAGCGGTGTTGGATCTTGTCACATGCTTTTTCTGCATCTATTGAGATAACCATGTGGTTCTTGTTTGTTTTTGTTTTTGTCGGTTGTAAGGCTTGAACTCTGGGCCTGCACTCTTCAGCTCAAGGCAAGCACTCTACTTCTTGAGCCACAGCACCAATTCCAGTTTTCTAGTGGTTTTTATTGGAGATCAGAGTCCAATGCAATTTTTTTCCCCCGGGCTGGCTTTGACCCATGATCCTCAGATCTCAGCCTCCTGAGTAGCTAGGATTACAGGCATGAGCCACCAGCGTCCGGGCACATGTGGGTCTTATCCTTGCTCTTGTTGGGGTTTTCTTTTGTAATTCTGTTGATTCAGGCCCAAGAGAACCAGAAAAACAATGGTTCACTCCCTGCTTCCTTCCCACACCTCCATCCCATTCTCCAGATCTTGTGCGTAGAAACCTATGACACCACTGTGGTCAAATCCACACGCTGATTTGTTTGACTCTCACAGGTGATTGCCTGAAATTTCCCAGCAGTCTTCTCAATAACTTGGAGCAGAAGTGCTTCTCCATTTCCAGTCAGCAGATGTATGCCAGTGCTGCATGTACAAAAGAGGTGAGTTCTCATTTTCAGGTTGCTGAATGGACTCCAGGAAAGAGTCCTCTCTTCTGGAATTGGGCATTAGTGTAATGTATGGACCAGTGGCACAGGAAGGGAGAAAGGCTTAGGCCCTAGATTCACCCAGGGCTGGAAATCTCACTCCATGTACACTATCTTTGTGTCACAAGATCAGATGCAAAAGATAAGATGTACAAAGTTCATTCACATTCAGATGAACTTGTAGCTGCCACAGATGTAAACTCTTCCTTTCATCTACTTAAACTATCACTATGGTTTGAAATAGTACCATGGTATTCCTTCTGATATTGTTTCTCATCACAGACAAATGACTTGAAATGAAATATCATGGCTGCCACTTGACCTTAACCTACTTTTAAACAGTCACATTGAATTCCTGCAGGTCCAAGCTGCAGTGCCTTCCAGAGTTCTCTTTCATTGTGGGAACAGTGTAATTTTGTTATTGATATTAATATATAACTATTAATGTGAAGCAATGGTATATTGCTTTAAGGTCTTAGCCAAGAAGGTAGAAATCCTTTGTCATGTATTCCTTTGCCTTTTTTGTGTGTGTTCTGACATTTTGCAAATGAACAATTGTTCAGTAGTAAAGTCTAAATGGCTCCTTTTATTCAATAAAATATTGTATTATTGAATGAAGAGGCAGTATCTTTTTCACATTAACTTAAATCTTCTGCTTAAAGCAAAATCCTGATTTTCTTTCAAATGCTAATAACATACTGTCCAGGCAAAGTAAAGTTATTCTTTTGTAGGAATTGTTAAGAGTTGGTTTGTGTTCATTATTTATTTTGCTTAATAACGATTTCTTATAGTAGCAGAGTAACTTAGTAGCCTATTCTCTGTTATGGTAATTTGAACTCAATGCTTTCAATCAGTTATTATTTGTTGTATTTGATAAAAATATTATTGGTTCTTAGTTATAAAATAATGAAGTGAAAATATAATTATTTTATAATGATGCTTGCTAATTATTGGTGAATATTCTTTTGTATGAAGAGAATGAGTTATTACATAATGTTATCATCATGTATATACATAGTACTTTTTAAGCAATTTAGTATGATGGAGAAATGATCAGCTCCAGCATGTTTAGAGCTATCTGCCTGCTTTGCATGTAGGTTTGGAACTGTCTATGTATTGGATGGGTGACCTTGAATACGTCACTGTAAAGTTCTAGGATCTCAACCTTTTTCATCTACAAAATGCAGGTAAAACATAGTCAACATCATACAGAATGTTTTTTTTTTTTTTTAGAAAGGTCATTGTTAAGTGAACAGTGCGGCATATACCAATGAATATAATCAAATAGATACTGAAATTTGTTCTGACATTGTCAGAAAATATGAAAAACACTTCCTAAATCATTTTTCAGCAGTAACCTTTATGAAGTAATTTGATGTAGCTTAATGTAGAGTTCTAGAAGTTTGAGTTAAATTTCTTACTCCTCTGCTGAGTTGCTCTGAAATCTTAAACAAGATCTACAGCCCTGTGTCCTCATCTTTTCCCCTAGTAGAATTACCCTTCCTTTTTCTCTTACTGAATTTTAATTGTAGTAGGTGTTAAATGAACTTGGGGGAAATTCAGTCTGCTAGATATAAAAATGCATAGTTTGGAAAAATAAATAAAGATATAGAGTATGGGAGTTAATGAAAGGTATCTGAATTTTGAATTTTGGGGGGCTGGTAGAGAGTGCTGGTTGTGGCTTAACATCACTGGCAAGTGAAGAGAATTTTCATATCACACAAAGCTTATCAGGAAAAACCACATCTTGAAAACCAACCAATGCTCCAGCAGGTATTTCAAAAGTAGAAATTTAACACAGGAAGATGGTTATGTAGGTGTTGAAGAAAAAGAAAACACCAAGGAGATACACAAAACACCAAAACAAAATACAAGTTGATAAGTGCAGGAAAGTACCATGACCTCTTGTACTGAGGAATAAAGGAAAGAAGGTAGATCCATCAGATGTCACTCCTTAGAGGATTTGGAAAGCCCGGTCAAGGGTCAGAGACACACACAGCTATTGCTTTATCTTGGAGGTAGCCACCTGTTCTGAGGTTCCCAAAAGATCCTGGATATGGACCTGAGTTTTACTGATGGAATAAAGTGCATTACTGAGGGAATAGTGTAGAGAATGGAAAGAAAATGAAAGCAAAAAGAGAGAATTAAAAATGTACAAGGAAAAAAAATTGCAAAGGACCTAGCCTTTTATTCTCTCTTATGCTTTTAAAGGTGGAATCCTCCCTATTGGAAGCTACTAGCCAAAGGAAAAAGTTAATTTTCAGACCCCTCACAACGTCACCATCACAAAACAACCTGAGTTACTCTAGAGTTGAGAAATACCTGGTTAACAGTCTCACGTGGTTTTAGATAAAGGAGTCTGCTTACAATCTCAGATATGTGGAAATAAAGTTTGTGCGGGTGGGGAAGAGATCAGAGGAACTGAAACCTTCTATCTCTCAGGAGATGATAGAAAACACAAGAGACAATTGTTCAGAAGCCTTCAGAACGTGACTTCCTGTGGACCTTTCTAGTTCCCTGCTTCATGTTTTGGTTCCATTCTGATGTTATATTAAAAAAATGAAAAAATAGAGGTCACCTAACATTCTAGTCTACTCATTTTTATGTCAGAAATCTCTGAGCCAGATGATAACTAGCTTTACAGATCTGCAGCCTCAGATTGAGAGGTTCCATTGCTCCCCAATACTTCTCAGCCTTTCTCAGTGGACTGATACCATCAACTTTCCAGTGCTTCTCATTTCATGCAGGGCATTTCATGAGACTTCTTGCCCTCCAAAACCACATGAGGCAATTTCCTTACTAAATCTTTTTACTAACTCTATATTGGTTCTATTTCTCTGGCGAATCTGGACTTAATCCACTTATTCTCATAAATTACCATAAGAGAATAGAAGGCATCTTTATAAACTTAATAAGTTGTAGTATAAAAACAACAATTACCTTTCTGAAAATAGCTGTATCGGGTTGGTTTCTAGTCCTTTCTGATTCAACTTACTATATTCCTGTTAGTGTCTTACCTTGAATAGTTGACTCTCTACAGAGGTGACTCTCTACAGAGCCCATTAAGCTACTATGCAGAAATTCTTCCTTATCCTGCACACCACCATCCCTTATCTGCCTGAATATAGACTGTGTATTGACTTTCAGGGAGGTTTTCACTAAAGCCCTGCCCTTTGAACTAACCTTAGAAACGAAGGAGGGAAGCCTCACCAGCAGAGGTATTCACATGCAGAAGTCTCAGAGAAGTGCAATAGTGTGTTAAATTCCGGGAGCAGCTCTGGTGGTGTCAAGAGCCAAGAAGAGCCAGAGGGATAAGGACATGTGAGCCACAGGAGAGATATCTAGGCTAGAGACAAAGGGTCTTGAAGACTGGTTTTAACAAACCTGCTTATATGAAAAAGGAGAATAATTGTTGCTTTCACCAGCAAGCTAAAGAAAACAAACACGAGTCTACTGCAGTCCAGTTTTTTTTTTTTTTAACAAATTGATTACTGTATTTTCTACTGTAAAATTTGCAGGAATATGACTTTTAGAATCCTTCTTTAGTTGAAAAACTATTTCTCTCAGAGAAACACATGGAAAGAATATAAGCTAGATGGCTTAAATAAAATTATTATGTTCACAAAGGCAAAAGCATTGCGTATTACTTTTTTCATGTGTAATTTTGTTAAATAACCTCAGATATACAAGTTCATGCTCAGAAAAATGGCTTTAGCTCTAGAGAAAAATATGTGAATTCTTAAAAGAAAATTTAGCTTTGGGTGTACACTCAAGTAGAAAAGATATATTAACTTAAGCTTAACAATTTTAATTAAAAGCTTTTAAAGTTGAATATAATGATGGAATTCTACTCATCCATCAGAAAGAATGATACTGTACCATTCATAAAGCAATGTTAATAGGGGCTGAGAAGGTGGCTCAGTGGTAGAGGGCTTGCCTTGCATGCATGAAGCCCTGTGTTCGATTCCTCAGCACCACATAAGCAGAAAAAACTGGAAGCGTGGCACTGTGGCTCAAGTGGCAGAGTGCTAGCCTTGAGCTTAAGAGCTAAGGGACAGTACCCAGGCCCAGAGTTCAGTCCCCACGACCAACCAAAAAAAAATAAATGAAGTTTTTTTTATTTGTAAAATGTGGATAGTAATGTTTACACATGCCTCACAGAGTAGATATGTACATTAACAAAATAAATGTTTGTGAAGTGCTTAGATGTGTACCTGATACATTTATAGTAGGGTCTCATATCTAAAATATACCTGGAACTCAAAAAATTAAATCCCCCAACAACAAATCCTCAAAGAAACAACTGCCCAATAAATAAGTGGGCTAATGACTTAAGAGAAACTTCTCTGAAGAAGAAAGAAGGATGACCAATAGACACATGAAGAAATGCTCAACCTCCCTAGCCATAAAAGAAATGCAAATCAAAACAACACTGAGATACCACCTTACCCCAGTTAGAATGGCAAAAATCAAGAACTCTAATAACAACAGATGCTGGAGGGGATGTGGACAGAAGGGAACCTTACTGCATTGTTGGTGGGAGTGTAAACTTGTTGAACCACTTTGGAAAGTAGTATGGAGGTTCCTCAAAAGACTCCACATAGAGCTCTCCTATGACCCAGCAATCCCACTTTTGGGCATTTACCCAAATGTTTACAAACAAGACTACACTAAAGCTACCAGCACAACTATGTTTATTGCAGCATTATTTACCATAGCTAAGATATGGAACCAACCCAAATGCCCCTCAATAGATGAATGGATCAAGAAAATGTGGTATATATACACAATGGAATTCTATGCCTCCATCAGAAAGAATGACATTTCCCCATTTGTTAGGAAATGGAAAGACTTGGAAAAAATTCTATTAAGTGAAGTAAGCCAGGCCCAAAGAAACATAGGTCCCATGATTTCCCTTACTTGCAATATCTAATATATGTATGAGTCAAGCAGAAAAGGTCAGATAAGGTGATGTTAGGAAAATGAACCCTAAGATATGTATTTTAAATGTTTTCTTTCTTTCATGCATTTGTTTCTAACGCAATTATAAGATTATTTCTTTGTTGCTTTGTATGTCCCTCCCCCACAGTATAACCCCTGCTTTCACTGTATTTGATGTCGGTATAATTTGTGGAGGGGAAGGGGAAAAACAAGTCGTTTAAATAAGGATACAGGTGGACCTGTTGCAACAATGAGAAGTACAAGTTGTCATGTCGAAAATGAACTTTACAACTTGGGGGGGGGGAGGGTTGGGGGGTAGGATGGGAAGGGATGGGAAGGGTAAACAAAGGAGGAGCCTACAATGCTTGATAAGAAATGTACTCACTATCTTGCCCATGTAATTGTAACCCCTCTGTACAGTATTTTCACAATAAAAAAAATAAAAATAAAAAAAGAAATAGAAGTAGTTATATTTAAAATTATACTATAAATTTATATATTTAGATTCATTTTTATATATAAAATTACATTTATATACTATATAAATTATATTAAAATTATATAATTAATTAAAATTATAATAAGTCAGACCCAGAGAAACACAGGTTGTATGGTTTCCCTCATTTGTGATAGCTAGAATATGTCTATAAATCTCTAAGTAATTATACTGGCTGCTAAGAAAAGGGTTACAAATGAATTAGTAGAGTAGACTCTATGGAGACCACATTTAGTATAATTTTTAAGAAAGACTAAGTCAAAGCCCAACAAAATAAGTACCAGGAAATGGGTACTTGCAAGTGGTGAAGAGAGGGCCAAGGGAAGAAGAGTGGAATAATGAAGGTAGGGAGAGGGGTGCATGCAGGCCAGAATTCAGTCACAGAATTCAGAAAAATAAGGGAAGGGGTGGGTTGAAGTGGGGATGACAGTGTTGAAGGGATGGCACAGATCCAGATGCATCATATTCATAAACTGCCTTGTTAAATAGTAAAAATTCAATACATAGCCTAAACATAAGAAAAGTGAAGGAAAGGATGGGTTGGGAGGGGTGGATGAGAGAGGGGTGGGTGGAAATGTTCAAAGAGGTGACATTGCCCAAGATGTACCATATTCATAAACTTCTTTTGGTGAATGGCAACTCCTTCATAGTTAATGATCATTAACAAATATATACATATATTTTTTTGGTTCCATATACATATATTTTTTTGGTTCCGCTCGGGCCTGGGCGCTGTCCCTCAGCTCTTCAGCTCAAGGCTAGTGCTCTACCACTTGAACCACAGCACCACTTCCACCTTTTTTCTTTTGTTTATGTGGTGCTGAGGAATCGAACCCAGGGCCTCAGGCATGCAAGGCAAGTGCTCTACCACTGAGCCGCCTTCCCAGCCTCATTAACAAATATTTTTAAAAAGAAAGAAAAAATAAAGTTGAACATGATGTCGTAAAGGAGAGTGAACTTTTATAAAAGTGAAAGAAACAGTAGTTCACTTTGAGCGTGGAAACCCTTAAGCACAAACAGGGCATTTTGAAAACAACTTATTTATACAAGAAATGTTGCCCAAGTTTGTCCTAGAGGAGAAAATTACTGATTTTATCTTGCCTATTACACTGCCAGAAAATACTAATGTCATCATTAAGTCTCTCAGGTACACTAAGAAAAGTATGTATTTGTATTTAAATTCACAAAGAGAAGACAAATAGTCCATTCCAATAAATGGAAAAAGGCATGCATGAGAAAGTAGACCAGTAGCTTTGACAATATGAGTCATTAAAACCATCCATGGAATATTTACAGATGGTTTTGTTTGCACAGTTTCTTATTTTATTTTGTCGAGTTAAAAGTACACCTATAAATATGATTTTTAAGACTACAAAAATGAAGTCTGAAAAGCAGAGATAGCTCCCTTGCCTGCTATCTGTCTGTCTGCTTCCTGCCTTTTTGGACTCATATCTGCTATACAGTCCTAGGGAAAAAATTATCCTTGGAGCCACATTTTTTTTATATGTCAAGATCAAAATAGAAGTGAAAACAGGTATTGGTAACTGATTAAACAAGGACCAGCTGTGTTGTTAAGTTACTTGTGTCCTCACGGTTTGGGGCTTAATTGTGTCTCCACTAGGAAAGTGTGTTTTTGTAAGCCTAGGTTTTCCAAGGTGCTTTATGACAGACCAACATTTTATTCAGAATGTAAAAATATAACAAGCAGACAACTGACACCCTCAAGCATTAAAAAACAACCTTCTTTTAAATCATTTTCCATTAATAGAAAAATTAAAATATAAACTTATTTAGAACACATTTATAGTTCCTTATTAAGAATTGAAAACACAGTATCATTCTCTTCTGTTGATAACAACTTCCTTCATTTCTTTATGCATTCACCCAAAAACTTGTTTACTGAACGAGGTACAATGAGCTACTCTTCAAGGTGCCTGAAACTCAATAATGGAATGAAACAGGAAAAAAAAACAAAAACAAAAAAATAAAAACAACCCTTCAATAGTGGATTTTACATTCTATGGGGGATAGAAGCAATCAATAACACCAGTAAATTGAAAGTATATGAGAGCATCATGGTAAGTGATTTAGAAATAACTAAAGTGAGAGGAAAGGAGAGGAGAGAAGAGGAAAGGGTACTTAGAAGTTATGAGGACCTAGCATTTGAGTCCGGTTTTGTTGAGAGATATGAAGACATGCTTGACTGAAAAGATTTGATTAAAGGACATGAAATCATGTGGCCATCTGCAGAAAGAAAAAATTCCTTGGCACAAATGTTCCTGGAGTGTTTGAAAAACAAGTAGGAAGCCAGGTGACTGGAATGGAGTTTGGGAAAAATGGAAAAATGGGGAGGGAGGGTTGTAAAAAACTAAGTTGGAAAAAATATATTTTCATGGGGCATATTAACTAATAGATTGGAGGACCACAGTGAGAATGAGGAAGCTAATTAGGGGGCAATCCAGGTGACAGATGAGGGCGCCAGGGACAGATGGAGACAGCGATTGATTAAGGGATGCATTGGAAAGTAGAACTCACCAGATTTCTTGATATCAGTGTGAGATAACTTAGACAGTAGCTGGTATAACAAATAGGAGAATGGAGTCACCATTAACTAAAATGAGGGAATCTCAATGGAACAGTCCAGAAAGAGAGAGACCTGAGGTTTTTATTTGGGGACATAAGTTTGAAAGCTCTTATACCTCAGAAAGCAAGTGTGAGGTCCAGGACAGGCCTACAAATTGAGAACTGTCAATGTTTGAATGGTATTCCCAACAATCAGGCTAGATGTGCAATGGAAGAAATTCATTTAGATGGAGAGAAACTGTCCAAGACATATCTCTTAGATATTAGGTTTGCAAATGCAAAGCAAGCTGGGTAGAAGGTAAATCTAGGAGCCAAGACAAGATCCTATTTTTCAGAAAAAACAGATGATCAGCTGATTGAGTCCCATCAAGAGTTCATGTAAAGTGAGAACAGCCAATTAACTACTGCGTTTAATGGCATACAGGAGGAATTTCTGCTTAATAACTGTTCTACTTCTTGAAAACCCGATGCTAACCTTAAATGGCTCTACTTAGACATTCCCAAGATACTTTATGTTAGAAAGTTATGATGGCATGTTTTAGGAATGGTTAAAATTAGTTGATGATGATGGTGGTGGTAACAATCTTGAGGTAGATGTACGAAGTTTATGATACAATGTATCTTGATCAATGTCACCCCTTTCAACCTTCCCTAGCCACCATTTCTGTCACTCTTCTTAATTCTGTAGAATATACGTTGGCTTCTTTTTAATTTTAGTTTTAAATTTTATTTTATTGTAAGGGTGATGTATAGAGGGGTTACAGTTACATAAGTAAGTACATTTTGCTTAAGTATGTAAGTGAGTACATTTCTTGTCTGCAATTATTTTCTGATTGCACATTATGTTTTCTTAATGCTAAATATTGTATGTGAAGTTGTGTCTTTTGTTTTATGAGGCATGATTAATGTACTAATGTACTAATTAATGTATGAATATATTGATTAATATGTTAATGTATTAACTGTATATCAAGTATACAGTTAATGAGTTTGACATTCAGCTATGAAATTGTAGAACCACCAGGTAATCAAGAGCATATACATTGCTCCAAATAGGTTCTTATTCCCATTTGCCATGTTTAAACCTCCCATGCCCAGAAATGGATGGGTTTTCATCCTCTACTGAATAGTGTTTTATATTTACTCAAATATTACCACTTCTAAAGATTAAATTTCCTTTGTGTAAGTCTGAATTGCCATTGGATACCATTTTCCTTTTACATTACACTTTTCCTTTAAGTTTCCTTATTGTGTGTCTTTCTGTTGGTCACAAAACAACTCAGCTTTTGTTTCTTTGAGTTCTTTTCTTTATATTGCTTTTGAAAAAAAAAAGCACTGGGGATTGATTTCCAGATTGTGAGGGTTTTTTGTTGTTGTTGTTGTTTTCTCAGCACTTACCAGATTCTATCGTATTATGTTTTGGGTTGTACTATCTTTTAGAAGTCTATTACAATTCTTACATTTGTTCTGTGTATAATGTATTTTCTTTCTCTGTTCTTGAGACATTTTATCATTAGATTTCAGCATTTAGATTATAATGTACTATGTTGTAGGTCTTTGATGTTAATCCTGCTGGGGGTTCTTTGAGCTTCTCCGATCTGTGGTTTATAGTTCTGAAGTTTTAAAAGGTTTTGCTCACTATTTCTCCTAATATTTTGCTGATTCTGACTCTCTGGAATTAAAATTACATATGTTAGAATGTTTAATACAAACCCACATGTCCCTGATACTCAGCTCACATTGTGAATCTTTTTTCTCTCTGTGTTATTTTTTTCTATTCTTATTACTCTGCATTTAACTTTATAGATCTTTTCTTCTGTAATACACAATCTGCTATTAATCTCATTCAGTAAGATCATCTCATCTCTACAAATTGTCTTATACTTTTTTGTCTCATTATGCTATTTTTCTCTATAAATCCTTCAGCACATTTACAATAGCTATTGAGTGTCCTTGTTAGTTTCATATGATCCTTCATGTCTGACGCTATTTCTATGCCCTGGTTGTAGGACATCTTCTGATTGCTTATATCTCTTCTCTTAGTTTTATTTTAAATTAAATGTCATATATTGTCATATTGTTATAAACTTGTTTTTTGTTATCTTCCTTTAAGGAATATAGAACTTTATTTTAGTACTCAGTTAAGTCTTTCACTTACTAGCATGACATTTTGGCCATCTGACTGGTTTTGAAAAGCACAATTAGAGTGTGTCCAGAGTAGCCTTAATATAGGGTTAGTTAACCATATTTCTCAGTTGTGATGACTCTTAGATCTCTCTGATTAATGCAATTACTGAGTGAAATCACTACTTTGGTCTGAACTCAAATGTCTCCCTGCCCCGTGGGAATGTGGTGAATTGTTCAGCTTATAATTTTACACCTTTAGGAGTGTTGTCCTACACATATACAACATAGATTCCAAGATCAGATGTGGGCAACCCAGGCATATTAATAAAGTTTTTTTCTCTGGACTTCCCTCATTTCCATTATTTTGCTCTGTGAGTCCAGCTGCTTTAGATTGCATAAACACTAAGTGATCCTCCAGCTGGCCTCTGTCCCTCCACTCAATGTGCCATCCCTTCTTGCTTGGGGTCTAGGAAGTGACTCTAGCCAGAGAGCAATTTTAGTGTGGACCTTCTTTGTTTCCCTTCTTCCTGGAAACATCAATTCAGATGTTGGAAAATTACTCTGCCTATTGTTCAATCTCTAAAAATAAGTTATTTTGTTTAATTTTCTAGTGGTTAACAGTGAGAAAGTGTGTCCAGATAACCTATGTTATCAGAGATCAGTGGTGAAAAGTGACAGGAGTCAGTTTTTTTTTTTTTTTAAGTAGGCATTAAATCCTAAATTTTGCATTGGAACTAAACTCAATGTCCTCACTAAGATAGTATCTATGCCCTTTTCAGTGTTTTAGTTCATGTCTCAATCTTTTATGTTTTAATCATTAGACTGAGATGTTTACAGTAATTTTAATCTTACCAAAAAATTGTTTTCTGTTCCATTTAGGTCTGAGATCCATCTAATTTTAGCAAGTTTTTGTGAAAGTTATGAGAATGCTGTTTGACAGTATGTTGAAAATGAGTTATACAACTTGTGGGTGGGGATGGGAGGGAAAAACTGGGAGAGAGCAAGGGAAGGGATTGACATTTTCCAGGAGAAATGTACTCTTTACCTGACTTACGTAACTGATGTTACTGTAACCCCTCTGCACAACATCTCTACAATCACAATAAAATGCATGAAAAAGAATGGTGATTAGAGTTCTGGGAAGATGGCGGAGGAGAAGCTGGAATCTGAACAAGCTCTCGCATAGAAAGCAGCTTTAGAGTTCCAGTGAACAGTCCTAAGCCAGAGAATCACACCAAGTGTGCCATCACAGGACAGAGAGTTAGACAACAGAGGGGAAGCCAAGGCAAAAAGAAGCACCTGAGTGCTCACCAGCAGCCGCCACGGCGGCGGCGGCGGCGGCGGCGGCGGCAGCAGGGTCACAAGCGGCAGAGACCACAGCCGGGGGCCAAACCTGAGCGCTCACACAGAGAGTCCGGGACGAAGGAGCCAGACGCAGCGGGCGAGCGGATTCTACTCAACACCAGCAAGAACCAACAAAGAGCGGACATCTTCACCCTGCAGCTTGCAGACCAGAGACGACCCAGGATCCAAGACTCGGCTTGAGTAGAAGCCCGACTTCCTCACTCCTTCTTAGGGAGCAGAGGAGGGAAGGCCACCCCTCCCCCCCCAGCACCGGTGATCTCCATCTTGGATACCGACAAAGCTCGGAGGAGCTGCCAGCTCCAACCCAGGCCTTGGAATAAAACGAGTCATTTAGCAGGTCACAAGAACTTAACGGCGAAGTGACCTGCCAGACTCAGCTCCATCCAGGGAAAAGTCACCCAGCTCAGGCACTCACTGGGTAACCAGAGACAGAGGCTGCCCCTCCCTCTAGCAGCCTCAACAATCAATTGAAAAACAGAATCCCTGAGAACGGCTCCAGGCTGGGCTCTGGGAGATTTTTTTTTTTTTTTTTTTTTTTGCACAAAACAGCCCCAGGAAAAAGCTACTGATTGTTGAAAGGCCTCAACTCTACCCAGAACCTAGCCTCACCACTGCATCCCTTCTTTTGTGATTCTCAAAGCAGATCACCCTCCTAGAAAACTAACCTGGGAGGGGGATCTCAAAATCTTGGGTAAAGCAGAGCATTTTTCTGCCTCTTCCAACAAACCGACTTAAGAAACCAATCAAGCCACAGGACCTCAAGCCAACCAGAGACTCCAACAAAAGGCTGGTTACAGACAAAAGGGAGATACAGGATTCTTCCCACCCCTCCCCCCCCCAAAAAAAAATCAAAGGACTTTTTTTTTCTTTTTTCTTCTTTTTTTTTCTTTCTTTTTTTCTTCTTCTTTTCTTTTTTATTGTTTGTTTTTTGTTTTTTGCTACCTTATATATATATATAAATTTTTTTCTCTTTTAAAACTTTTATTAATCTTTAATTTTTGCCTCTTCTGAAAAAATAATTGATTTCCAGTAACTTTTTTTTTGTTTTTTCTCCTCTTATAATTTTTATTTTAGGAATATGTAAATGAGCGTTTTCCTTTCTTTTCTTATCTTCTTTCTCTTTTTCTGTCTTTCATAATTATCTTTTTGTTTTTTGTCTAGCTCTACTGAACTTCTGATCTTTTCTTCTCCCTTTCCCATCCTTAAAGTTTTTTCACATCTCCTCTATGTCCCTCCCTTTCTCACAACATATTCACATTCCTCTCTAAATAGATGGTCTTTTAATCTCTACAATAACATTAATTTTTACGTTTCTATTTTTTTCTGGTCTCTTTTCATTCCCCTATCCCTCTCTTCTTTTTCTCTCTCTCTCTACTTGCATCCTACCCAACCCATTTCCTGCATTGTGATTAGGACATAGTTAACTCTCCCTGTGCCTCCCCACACCAATCTATTCCTATTTTTCACCCACATCTCTCCCTCATCCTAATAATTTCTGGTTTTCCAAATTCTTTTCTGCGGTTTGAAGTCCTTTAAAATATAGTTGTTTGATGTTGAATAGATGTATCTGTTGAACTAGATTGTATCTGTAGACTATTGACTGTACAAATGCAAACTTTGGTTGATGGTTGCCTTAAGATAGTGTTCTAGCACAAAACTGGTACTATCTTCATCTCAAATGGGCAGAGTAAGCCGGAAAAACACAAGAAAAATGGCAAATTCGGGTATCTCAATTCCCAATCTTGATAATCAGGGGTCAGATCAGATAATGAACAATCCAGAGGAGAGTTCCCAAATAGCTCTACAAACACTGGTGGCAAACATGATAAATGAGAAGCTTGACAACTTACAAAGGACTCTCTATGAGCGTGATAGGGAGAGAGAGGAGGCATCCCAGAAGTTTATACAGGAATATCATAAGCGTGAGGAAGCTACTCAAAAACTGATACAGGATTTGCGTGAACAACTTGAGAATACTCAAAGAGAAAGGGAGGAATGGCGTGAGCAGGCTGAGAACACTCAAAGAGAACTGCAGGAATCCCACGAACGTGCGGAAGCTAAACAAAGAGTAATACAGGAATTGAGAGACCAGGTAGAGAACACACAAAGATCACTAAAGGCATCCATAGAATCCATTAACAAAGAGCTGAAGGAAGTCAGGGAGACCACAAAGGGAATGCTGAATGGAACCCAACAGAAGGAATGGGAGTCCAAAGAAACCATATCCAATCAACTAAGTGATTTGAGGACAAACACTGAACACCAAATCAAGGAAGTAAAGAGATTCATACAAGACCTAAAACAGAGCTTCAACAAAGAACTTGAAGCCATCAAAGCTGACTAATTAGAAGGAAAAGAGATTAAAAACAAAGTAGAGAGTCTTGACAGCAGGTTAGACCATGCAGAAGATCGAATCTCAGGGATTGAAGACAGCCTAGATATTATAGAGAAAGAACATACAACCATCCAAGACAAGTCCAAGAAATATGATAGATCTATCCAACACCTGGAAGACACCATCAGAAGGCCTAACTTAAGGATAATGGGTGTAGAGGAGCACCTAGAAACAGAAGTTAATGGTCTAGGAAATTTGTTTAACAGGATCTTAGCAGAGAACTTCCCAAACATGCAAAAAGATAGGCCTATTCAGATACAAGAAGCCTTTAGAACCCCAAATAGACCAGACCAGAAGAGGACATCCCACGGTCACATTATAATCCACACAGGATCAACTCAGAACAAGGAAAAGATCCTTAAAGCTGTGAGGGAGAAAAGGGTAATCACCTATAAAGGGAAACCAATTAGAATCACCTCAGATTTCTCAGCAGAGACAATCAAAGCAAGAAGAGCCTGGAATGATGTATGCCATGCCCTAAAAACAAACAACTATCAACCAAGAATACTGTACCCAGCTAAACTCTCCTTTATAACTGAAGGCCAAATAAAAACCTTCCACAGCAAAGAAAAATTGAAACAATACATCTCCACCAAACCAGCCCTACAAAAGATTCTTAAAGATGTCCTACACATAGAAAACCAACAAGACCCCAATAAAGGCCAACAAACTGCACCCAAACTGAGAATCCAAGAACCATGGGAAGAACCCAGCTTTCGCAGCCCCCAAGAAGGTAGATAACATGGCAGGAATTCCCAAATACCTCTCAGTCCTATCTCTTAACGTTAACGGACTGAACTCTCCAATTAAGCGACATAGACTGTCTAGTTGGATTAAAAAACAAGACCCTTCTATCTGCTGCCTGCAGGAGTCACATCTTGCCCGTAAAAACAAACACATTTTCAATGTTAAAGGCTGGAACAAAATCTACCAAGCAAACGGCCCTCATAAACAGGCGGGAGTTGCAATCCTAATATCAGATAAAATAGACTTCAAATTAAAAGAAGAGATAAAGAGAGAAAATTAAGAGAAGAGATAAAGAAGGTCGCTACATACTAATTAAAGGATCTCTCCTTCAGGAGGATATTACAATTCTAAATATCTATTCGCCAAACAATGGAGCACCCAAATTTATCAAAGAAACACTACTTTCCCTCAAATCCCATATAGATCCAAAGACATTAATTGTTGGGGATTTCAACACACCACTCTCCCCACTAGACAGATCAACTCGGCAAAAACTCAACAGAGAAACCGCAGATCTAAACAGCTGCATAGATCAACTAGACTTAACAGACATTTACCGAACATTTCACCCAGCAGCATCAGAATACACGTTCTTCTCAGCAGCACATGGAACGTTTTCTAAAATAGACCACATCCTAGGCCACAAAGCAAACTTGTCTAAATTCAGAAACATTGAAGTTATACCCTGCATTCTCTCTGATCACAAGGGAATAAAATTAGAACTCAACACCAAAAGCCACCAAAGAAAGTCTGGTATCACATGGAGGCTAAACAACACACTGCTGAATCAAGAGTGGGTCATAGAAGAGATTAGAAAGGAAATTCAAATGTTCATGCTATTCAACAAAAATGAACACACAAATTACCAGCTCCTCTGGGACACAGCAAAGGCAATACTCAGAGGCAAGTTTATAGCTCTGAGCTCCTACATCAACAAATTGGAGAGATCTGAAACTAGCAATTTAATGACACATCTAAACCTCCTTGAAAAAGAGCAGCAAGATAAACCCCAATCCAGTAGATGGAAAGAAATAATCAAAATTAAATCAGAATTAAATGAATTAGAATCCAAAAAAACTATAGAAAGAATCAACAAAACAAAGAGTTGGTTCTTTGAAAAATTTAACAAAATTGACAGACCCTTAGCAAATCTTATCAGAAAAAGAAGAGAACACACCCAAATTAATAAACTCAGAGATGAGAATGGAAACATCACCACGGAAACAACCAAGATTCAGAACATTATAAGGGAATATTTCTCAAAACTTTATGCTAATAAGTTCGACAACTTGACAGAAATGGACCTCTTCCTAGCAAATATTGACATGCCAAAACTAAACCAAGATGAGTTAAACCAGCTTAACAGGCCCATATCAAGCATTGAAATAGAAACAGCAATAAGAGACCTCCCAGCTAAGAAAAGTCCAGGACCAGATGGTTTTACAGCGGAATTTTACAAGGCCTTCAAAGCAGAACTCACACCAATTCTCCTCCAACTCTTCAATGAAATTGAAAAAGAAAGCTCACTACCGAACACATTCTATGAAGCCATCATAACCCTCATCCCCAAACCAGGCAGGGACTCATCAAAGAAAGAGAACTATAGACCCATTTCTTTGATGAACATCGATGCAAAACTTCTCAACAAAATTTTGGCCAATCGACTTCAACAATTCATCCAAAAAATCATACACCACGATCAAACAGGATTCATTTCAGGGATGCAAAGCTGGTTCAATATACGCAAATCAATTAATATTATTCATCACATCAACAGGAGCAAGAACAAGAACCACATGGTTATCTCAATAGACGCAGAAAAAGCATTCGACAAGATCCAACACCCCTTTATGATGAAGGTTTTGGAAAAATTAGGAATCCATGGAACATTCCTCAATACAATAAAGGCTGTATATGACAAACCTACAGCCAGCATTATACTCAATGGTGAAAAACTAAAGCCATTTCCTCTTAACTCAGGAACAAGACAAGGATGCCCACTCTCTCCATTTCTCTTCAATCTAGTATTAGAATGCCTAGCTACAGCAATAAGACAAGATGCAGACATAAAGGGGATCCAAATAGGGAAAGAAGAAATAAAACTCTCCCTCTTTGCAGATGACATGATCTTGTATTTAAAGAATCCCATAGACTCCATTCCCAAATTACTCAAGCTGATTCAAAACTTTGGCAAAGTAGCAGGTTATAAAATTAACCCCCAAAAATCAATGGCTTTTCTGTATGCCAACAATGAGAAAAGTGTGGCTAAAATTAGGAAAGCAACTCCATTTGTAATAGCCCCACAAAAAATAAAATACCTAGGAATTAACTAAAGAAGTGAAGGACCTCTATGATGAAAACTTTAAAATCTTGAAAAAGGAAATCAACACAGAACTTAAAAAATGGCAAAACCTCCCATGCTCCTGGATTGGCAAGATTAACATCGTGAAAATGGCAATACTTCCCAAGGCTATCTACAAATTCAACGCAATACCAATCAAAATTCCACCCTCATTCTTCAAGGAAATAGAAGAGGCAATCCAAAAATTCATATGGAACAATAAAAGACCCCGAATAGCAAAAACACTTCTCAACGGAAAGAACACTGCTGGAGGAATATCAATACCAAATTTCAAACTCTACTATAAAGCCATAGTAATCAAAACAGCTTGGTACTGGCATAAGAACAGACCTCAGGACCAATGGAATAGAATTGAAAACCCAGAAATGAACCTACAGACCTATAGCCATCTAATCTTCGATAAGGATGCTAAAACAATAGAATGGAAGAAAGACAGCCTCTTCAGTAAATGGTGCTGGCAAAATTGGTTAACTACATGTAGAAAACTAAAGCTAGATCCTTATATATCACCCTGCACCAGAATCAACTCCAAATGGATCAAAGACCTTGAACTCAAAGCAGACACTCTGAAAACATTACAGGATGGAATAGGAGAAATCCTAGGTCTCCTTGGCTCAGGCCGAAATTTTCTGAATAGAGACCCGGAAACACAACAAATCAAAGAAAGGTTGGACAAATGGGATTGCATAAGGTTGCAGAGCTTCTGCAGGGCAAATGACATAGCTAGCAAGATCAATAGAAAGCCCACCGATTGGGAGAAGATCTTTACTAGCCATACAACGGACAAGGGTCTCATATCTAAAATATACCTGGAACTCAAAAAATTAAACCACCCAACAACAAATCCTCAAAGAAGCAACTGCCCAATAAATAAGTGGGCGAAAGACTTAAAGAGAAGCTTCTCTGAAGAAGAAAGAATGATGGCCATTAGACACATGAAGAAATGTTCAACATCCCTAGCCATAAAAGAAATGCAAATCAAAACAACCTTGAGATATCACCTCACTCCAGTTAGAACAGCAAAAATCAAGAACTCTAACAACAACAGATGCTGGAGGGGATGTGGACAGAAAGGAACCTTACTTCATTGTTGGTGGGAATGTAAACTTGTTCAACCACTTTGGAAAGCAGTATGGAGGTTCCTCAAAAGACTTCACATAGATCTCCCCTATGATCCAGCAATCGCACTTTTGGGCATTTACCCAAATGTATACAAACAAGACCACACTAAAGCTACCAGCACAACTATGTTTATTGCAGCATTATTTACCATAGCTAAGATATGGAACCAACCCAGAAGCCCCTCAGTAGATGAATGGATCAAGAAAATGTGGTATATATACACAATGGAATTCTATGCCTCCATCAGAAAGAATGACATTTCCCCATTTGTTAGGAAATGGAAAGGCTTGGAAAAAATTATATTAAGTGAAGTAAGCCAGGCCCAAAGAAACATAGGTCCCATGGTTTCCCTTATTTGCAATATCTAGTATAGGTATGAGTCAAGCGGAAAAGATCAGATAATGTGATGTTAGGAAAACGAACCCTTAAATATGTATTTTAATGTTTTCGTTTCTTTCATGCATGTGTTTCTAACGCATTTATAAGATTATTTCTTTGTTGCTTTGTATGTCCCTCCCCCACAGTGTAACTCCCGCTTTCACTTTATTTGATGTCAGTATAACATGTGGAGGAGAGGGGGACAAACAAGTCGTTTAAGGATTCAGGTGGACCTGTTGTAACAAGGAGAATTACAAAATGTCATGTCAAAGCAAGCTTTACAATGTCGGAGTGGGGGGGAGGGGGGTATGATTGGGTGGGGGGGCGGGGGGAGGCTGGGAAGGGAGGTGAAGGGTAATCAAAGGAGGAGGCTGCAATGCTTGGTAAGAAATGTATGCATTATCCTGCCAATGTAATTGTAACCCCTCTGTACAGTATGTTCTCAAATAAAATAAAATTTAAAAAAAAAAAAAGCAAAAACAGATGAAAGAACAAAATTTTAGAACCTGGAGCTATTATTATGTCTAAATTAGTCATAATACATATTCATTACTTTGATAAAGAATATTTAAAGGCAAAAAATTGAAACCTTATTTGTGACACTTCAAAATTTTTATATACAATGTTTTGAATTAACATAGATAGATAGATAGATAGATAGATAGATAGATAGATTGTTTGACTGATTGATTTTAATAATGTTTAAGTTCTTGCAAGAATCCAAGTATTAAAAAAACAAAAGAATTCAAGTATTTCTTCTTCATCCAAAATATTAAACTTATAGGCCCTGATCCACTTATAATACTAGTAATGAAATTCAAAAAAATTTTCCTGCAACAAAATTGTTCCTGGTAAGAAGAACATTGCAGTCAGTAAGACCCGGATATTTGAAAAAATGTGAGTGTTTGGCCTCTGATAACCCAGATGCCACTCAGTAGATGAATGGATCAAGAAAATGTGGTATATATACACAATGGAATTCTATGTCTCCATCAGAAAGAATGACATTGCCCCATTTGTTAGGAAATGGAAAGGCTTGGAAAAAAATATATTAAGTGAAGTAAGCCAAGCCCAAAGAAACATAGGCCCCATGGTTTCCCTTATTTGCAATATCTAGTAAATGTATGAGTCAAGCAAAAAAGGTCAGATAATGTGATGTTAGGAAAATGAACCCTTAGATATGTATTTAAATTTTTTTCTTTCATGCATTTGTTTCTAACTCATTTATAAGATTATTTCTTTGTTGCTTTGTATGTCCCTCCCCCACAGTATAACCCCCTCTTTCACTATATTTGATGTTGGTATAATTTGTGGAGGAGATGGGGAAAAACAAGTCGTTTAAGGATACAGGTGGACCTATTGCAATAATGAAATGTACAAGTCGTTATGTTGAAAACGAACTTTACAACTTTGGTGGGGGTTGGGGGGCAGGGAGAATTGGGTGGGGGGGCGGGGTGAAGGATGGGAAGGGATGGGAAGGGAAAACAAAGGAGGAGGCTACAATGCTTGATAACAAATGTACTCATTATCTTGCCCATGTAATTGTAATTCCTCTGTACAGTATTTTCACAATAAAAAATAAAATTAATAAAAATTAAAAAAAAAAAAGAATGGTGATTACATCTATATTTTGCATGCAGATGCCTTATTATTATTCCAGCCACATTTGTGGGAAAGATTAAAGTTTTTTTTTTCAATTGGACTATCTTTTCTACTTTTCCTAAAATTGATATATTAAGGGCTTCTCAATTTGTTTTTTTCCTTCAATCCTGTATGAAGAATACTTTGCCTTGAAAAAGTCAAATAAACTTTAAAATAAATTTACTGATATCCACACAATAGCTTTTTGAGATTCTTTTGAATATATAGATCAAGTTGTGAAGAAGTATCATCTAGAATTTTCCTATCCATGAACATGAAATACCTGCTAATATATTTAAGTGAAATTTAGTTTCTTTCATTAGAATTTTGTAGTTTACCTTATATAGATCTTGTTTATTACATATTTTGTTAAATGCACGCATATATGTTATTTATTTATTTATTTACCTTTGGGATAAGTTAAAGGAAGATTATGTTTAAATTTCAAATGTTGATTATTCATTGTATTAATTAAAATATACTCCATTAGTAACCCTTACTCACTGTTGATAGATATCTAAAGTACTGTAGCCTTTATGGAAAGCAGTATGAAAGTTTCTTAAAAGATAAAAATATAACTATATGACATATAGTTACATTATATAACCTATTATATATTATATGTAATATAAATGAAAATATCCCATTTTTCAGTATGCATCCAGAGAAAAATGGAATCAGTATGGCAAGGAGGTGTCTGTACCCCATTTTTACTATAGCACCATTCACAAAACAGCCAAGATAGAAAATCAACTTAAGTGTCTATCAATGGATTAATGTGTGAAGAAAATAAGAAACTTATATACACACAACAGAATACTATTCATCCCTAAAAATCCTCTCCTTTGTCACTGCATAGATCAACCTGGATGGCATTAGGCTAAGAAAAGTAATGCAGGCACAGAAAGAAACAGCACATGACCTCATTCATACTGGAATTAGAAGCAAGCTAGAGAACAATGATTTCTATGTGGGTGTGGCTTTGGGGAGATGTTAATAAAAGGTACATAACTGTAGTTGAATAGGAGGGATAGCTTCAAGAGATCTATTGTACATATGGTGTTCTTCTTTCTTTCTTTCTTTCTTTTTTTTTTTTTTAAGATACTTAGGATTGAATCTGGAGACTTTTGCCCATGCTACACAACTATTCTACCCCATCAAGCTCTACCGTGACTCCTTTCCTTTTTGCTTTTGCTTTTTAGACCATGTCTGCCTGCTACCTTTGCCAGGGCTGGGTCCCCCCTACCCCCTCTCTCTTTCTCTTTCTCTTTCTCTTTCTCTGTCTCTCTGTCTCTGTGTCTCTCTGTTCTCTCTCTCTCTCTCTCTCTCTCTCTCTCTCTCTCTCTCTCTCTCTCTCTCTCTCTCACACACACACACACACACACACACACATACACACACACACACACATTCTGCTTTTTGAGTAACTAAGATTTTAGACCTACAAACCTGGCTTTGTAACCTTAAAAAATATATGCTAAGAAAGTTGTTTTTCAAAACCACAAAAATGATACTATATGAAGGAATGTATTTGTTAATTAGATATATCTGATTCAATTAGGTATATTCAACACCATTTTATATATGATAGATATCTATCATCTATTAGTTTATAAAATTTTTAATTAAAAAAAATCTTGCAAACTACTGGAGAAAGAAGTATGGTAGAATAATAAAGAAATGAGAAGGTCCAGTGTTACTGGGAAGTGTTTCTCAAGCTTCTGGTAAACACTATTGTAAATGTTGCCCATGGGATTTCAGGTTCATGATCATTCTGGCTGGGAGTGTGTGTGTGTGTGGGGGGGGTGGTCCAAGACACTTCAGTGGGCTCCCAACAAATACAAAGTGAGAAAGAACAAAAGAAGAGAGATTAAGCAACTTCGGATTCATAACACTAAACTTGTAGCCATTTGAGTTCTAGGAATTGGGGAAGAATAAATAACCTTTAACTGTAGTCATGCTGATCATAGGAGAAATTTAACCTATAAAATGCATTTATTGAATTTTGAGTTCCATGATATAAAGATATGCAAAATACAAGTGTTTCCTTTCTAAATGGTTCTGCTAGCACAGTTTGTTATCAGATCCTAATGATATTTAGCTTTACCTGTAAAGGAAAAAAAATAGCTTTGTAGGAATCTACAACCCATAGCATTAAAAGTGCTTTATTCATAACTGCTCAGTTAGGAAGGAAAGACCCAGGGGCATTTAAGAGTCCGAAAACCTGCTTTTCTCCTGGATGTCGTAATTGTAACTACAGTACAAAGAATAAAAGATAAATGAGACAATGACAGATGAGCTGGTATGAATCATATTTAGAAACTCAGATATAAACACATCATATTATTTTTGCCAGGAATTCCTACCTCCCCACCTCCATGCCTGCAATCTTGATAAGGGGGCCTATTCTTATAAAGCAAATTGAAGAAGAAAATTGAAGACACTCACAAATGGATACAAACGCATGTGGAATTCAAATATGCAAATGGCAGTTCTTTCTTTTGTACACAGTATAGATGGAGGCACAGAGTATATGATCACAGCTGGAATCCACACTGGGATCTTAGACAATGTGATATTAGCAGCCACTTTCAGATCAGGCCACATCGGCTGCTCACTTTACATAGCCTGCTCCCTCCCTTTCCCCTCCAGTAACCCTTTATACTAGCTTTCTTCCTTGTTGTTGTTGTTGTTGTGTGTGTGTGTGTGTGTGTGTGTGTGTGTGTGTGTGTTTTCAAAAAGGCAGAAATAAAACTAAAACCTTTTTTGTAATGAAAAATACAGGGGAGAGGCAAATCCTAAGTAGTTTTGTGTGTGTGTGTGTGTGTGTGTGTGTGTGTGTGTGTGTGTGTGTGTGTGTGTGTGTGTGTATGTGTGTGTGTGTTTGGTCAAAAAGATTTTGTTTGAAAAAAATTAAAAGCTGTCTCTCTATAGCAGGACTACTTCACAACGCTCATTCTTGCATTTCAAAGGCAGGCATTGTCTTCTCTCCCTGCAGGAGCAGTCAATACGACCCTAATATTTTAGTGGATGAATAACAGGATAACATCCTTTTTCTTCACATTGTTTAATCTTTTTCTCTTGTGCTTGATTTTTGCATTTTGTTTGAGTAAATGTCTACCTAATTATGCTTCCATAATAGTGCAGAGCTTTGCAAAATTTACCGGAAAAAAAGAAAAAAGAAAAAAAAAAGGAATCTAGTATGGGAAAATTTGACTTCTTATTTTGTAATTGATTTGTGTCCATGAGATAAAAAAAATTTTTTTTGGTAAGATGAGAAGAATGGTATCCTCCAAAAGAGCATGCTCCTTTCTTATCCTTGGGACTTGTGAATGTGTTCATCTATGACAGATCATAGATTTATCTATCTTCCTTTTGAGAGGAAGACTTTATCCTGAGACATACATTCTGTTGTTCTGTCACTTACATCCTTGTGAGAGAAAGAGGGACTTTTGGAGAGATGCCGATTGGAGAAATGTGGCTATAGACAAATTTTTGTAGAGAGGTGATATATAATCAGATCTATATTTTTTCTACTTAACAGTGTAAAACATTTTGAACAAAACATATGGGGATATATTTAAGCATATTTACATAGTTCTCGTCTCGCATATACTGCATCTCTCTCTTTTTAAATAAATTAAATTCATTTTTTTAAGCTGCCAAGTGGCGCAGACTGGCAATATATACATACTCCTTAAGTTACACAACAGTTAAGCAGCTAAATTCACGATTTACGTATGTGTGCTCAATTAGAAAAAAGACTAGTGCCAAGATAGTCACAATTTGCCATCTACTAAAGTTCATTACTGTTACATGACAAGAAATACTGAGTAAACTTTTATTTGTTCTAACTGTCCTGCAAAACAGGAAAAGAATTATGAGGAACATTTCATGCAAAGACAGAGCTAACATTTATTGGCTGTTGGCCAAGCAGGTGTCACTTTTAAATGCTTTGTACACATTCAATAATTTAATCTTTGTAACCTGTGAGATTGCTCTTATTTTCTGTCCCATTTAATGGGTAAGGAAATTGAGACCCAAATCCAAATGACTTAGTCCGAAGAGGATTTAATAAGTAAGCGATAGTGATAAGACTTGATTCTTGGTGGTCTGACTTTGGGCTGTATTTATGCACCTTTCCTGATAGAATAAGGAAGCCTCTTGCAGTGCCATGTAACTGCCTTCACTGAATACCAAGACAGTGCAACCATCTTAGACAAGTTCTAGTTTCATCCTCTGAAAGTGCACAGGCAAAATCAAGGTGACTTTTGCCCAGTAAGAGGGGTATTCTGTGCAAAAGGCGGACGGCTCTGTTGAGTAGATGGGAAATGTATTACTAAGTTCAGTTATCTCCAGACAACACCTGAGCTAGACTTTATAAAGAATAAGTAGAGCTAGTCAGGTGAAGCAAGAAACATCTCAGTAGATACAACCACCTGAGAAAAGGCACAGAGGTGCAGAGTAGTCTCAGTAATTCTCTAGGAGATTTTTTGAAATTGAGATGTTCTGTATTATGGTATGCCCACTGCAAAATGGAGGAAGGCACTTTAGGAGCCTAGAGAAGTAGTTTAGCAGATGTTGTCAGTACCTCTGAGGAGGTTGTGCTGAAGGCTTTAAATAAAACCGAACAAATCCTCCAAAGAGGAACACATCAGTGAAAATGCCTTGTATACTAGAATAATGTTATGAAAAGAAGTACATGGCTGGGCGCTGGTGGCTCATGCCTATAATTCTAGCTACTCAGGAGGCTGAGATCTGAAGATCACAGTTCAAAGCCAGCCTGGACAGGAAAGTCCATCAGCCTATTATTTCAAATTAACCACCAGAAAACTGGAAGTGGTGCTGTGGCTCAAGTGGTAGAGCGTTGGCTTTGAGAGGAATTGCTCAGGGACAATGCCCAGATCGAGTTCAAGCCCCATGACTGGCCAAAAAAAGAAAAAAGAAAAAAGAAAGAAAAAAGAAAAAACTGAAGTAAATGGAAAATGAGGGAAGAAAGACAGCACAAGTAAAAATACTATATGAGGCACATAGTAAAGGATTTTGTATGGAACTGGTCTTGTGAAGATTAGTAGGAAAACTTTGTAGAGGAAATAGCAATAAGGATGATGACGACGACGATGATGACGATGATGATGATAAAATCAAGAACATAGGAATGACTTTAGCTTTTGTTCTAGAAAGTGAAAGAGAACCAGGACTACAGCATGGAGAGCAAACAGTAAAGTAAGCCAGGCAAAGGTTTGAGGTAGAGTCAGAGCCACATCTTTCAACCTTTTGTAATATATAGTAAAGAGCTTATATTCTGTTCTATGTGCACTAGGAAATAATCAATAGGCTTTGAGGTCAGTGTCAAGGCAAGCTTTTATTTCTTACTCTGGCTGTTTTGAGGAGAATGGTTCTAGCAGGGTACCTGAAAATTAAAGATATTCAGAGTCTCTAGTCTGTGGTCTTGCTGAGAATATGAACCCATGCCATGATAAGAACCTCAGATATGTTCATGCATGTGGTGAGAGCTCTGAAGAGGATCATGAGGTTTGGGATATTGATGAATCACTATAAAAGTTATGGAGAACCAAAGGTAACAAAATCACTTCTCAGGATGTATTTTTTCCGTCCAGCATATCATAAATGTATAGCCATGAATCTATTTGTGCAATTATACATATACATGTTCGTTCTTTAAATCTGGATTTCTTTCTGGAGACACAGAACACTCAGAAAAGATCTTGTAAATCTCTTATCTTTTGGCATCTTTCTGTCATTCATAGGAAGCAGGGCACTACTAAGTACTTACAAACTGGACTTTTATCATCTCTGGGATCAATGCTCAGATTTCTGTTTCTTAGAGGAGTTGATAAGAGCTCAACAAGGAAGAAAATTAATGATAGAGGGCTGCTGTCTAATTGCTCTTTTTCCTTAATTAACAGACATATTATCAGATGACCCTGTCTAGGATGGCTCCTGAGACATAATCTGATCACTGACAGGTTCACCATGAGCAATGGAGAAATACAGAAAACCCTAGAGGATAGGATCACATGGTTTCTGAGAGAGAACATTGTAATTAAACCCTTCTAACCAACCTATGAGATCCACCAAGGTAATTTTTTTTATCCCATCCAACCTAAGGATGAATGATGGGCTTCTTTCCAGCCTACAGTGAATCTTTAACCTACCTACACAATAAACCAATGCCTAGAGGTCAGATATAATTCAGTAAACCTTCCCCAACTTGGAATAGTGACTGTGTCTCATAGGTTGTTCCTGGAGAGGGATGCATCACTCCATGCCCCCTATACTTCAATATAAACTTGGGTTGGGTAGAAACCATGATCATTCTCACCCTAGGGAAGGCATAACCCACTTGCAGTCTATTGACAGTGTTTTTCTTCCAAGGAACTTTCTGATCTCTTTCACTATATTTGATATCATTCCTGACTTCTCTCACTGGACACAAGAACCAAGGCCAGTAGTCTGCTGCTGTCCTGACTTTCTGGTAACAGTCACAATGTGTTCTAGAACTACCCATTATGTGAGCTGAAGCATCTTGTTCTGGACACCTGTCTCAAGAGCTCCTGCATCTTGAATTTGACCAATCAACTTAGAAATGACATGAATGGGCAAGGGTCCTTCTGTTAGAATTGATTTCAGGTCCTAGGCCCAAACTCCTGGTCCCTCTGCCATTTGCCACAACATACAAGTAATTGTAAAAGGGTAGAGACAAGGAGTTTAGCAAACTTGCACAGGTAGCAGGGGGAAGAGGACAGATACACACTTCAAGTCATCTGCCCTGTATACATATTTGCTTTAAGTATCGGTAGAGGAAGAAAGGGGGGGAGGGTGAAGAAGATGTGCCTTATTATTTAAATTGTCCCAGTCTCAGTGTATTCTTTGGGCATACTGGTCTATAGGGTGGTCTGTAGATAATTGTCTCAGGATTGGCCAGCTGGGGCTGTGTTATAATAAGAGTCATTGTTGCTTGGCAAGTGGTCTTGGCTCTTGTCAGTCAGATCCTTCTTAGGTTCCAAGATGGCTGCAAAGTAATGGCAGGAGAGAATAGTTCTGAATGAAGGACACAGGTACACAGTGAGACCAGGATGATTTTGGTGAATTCCTGGGTCCAAATGAGGTGTCATTGCTTTAATTTAGTAAAAACTGCTCTCCACAATAAAATAATGTTTCCCAAGTTTCTGACCATGTTTTTTAGCTTTTATTTTTTTAGTGAGGGCCATGTACAGAGGCTCGAACTCAGTGACCTTGATCACCAAGGCTTAAGAATGGTGCTCTAGCACTTGAGCCACACTTGACTTTCCTTCCTTTGCACTGTCTTCCAGTTTTCAGTTTGGAAACACAAGAAGTAATGTGTTTACTGTGGTTGTAAAGGATAGTTGAAGAGCATCTGGAAAAGTTCACTTCCCCTCCAGTGTCCTATAGCAATTCTTTGCAAAGAGGTAGCAACACAAAAAGAGAATCGTAAATAGTTCCACTTGCATAAAAATACCTAATTTGTTAAAAGTTTTAACTTATTTTTAAAATTAAAATGATTAATAATTAAAATGTTCACTTTAAATAAAAGTTATAAGATTAATTAAGTATGCTTAATTAAATATACTTGAAATCAAATATAATTTTCAGGTTTAAATGCTTTGATTAAATATTTGATAAAATGTATTTGATGAATGAAATATTAAATATTTAAACCAAATGCATTCACCATAAAAATATAAAATTTTGATTAAATATTTCATGGAGGCTGACTCTAATTTGAGTTTGTCTTTCAGTTTTGATATTAAATTTCACATTTTAAAAGGAAATTTTGAATTTATTTTGAATTCAAAATAAATATTTAATTTGAATATTTAATTTGAAAGTATTTTAATGTTTTTTTCTTACAATTCTTACTTTAACTTGTCCTTTTGATAAAAATTCATCTTGGGGACTGAGAGGTAGTATGCGGTAAGCAGTAGAACACTGGCTGAGGAAGTATGGGGCAGAGTTCAAATGCCAGTACCACCATTACAAGATCCATTTCATGCATTACCTTTTTTTTTTTTTTATGATATTAAAGAAGCAACTTTATTGAGAAGGTTCCTACACTGACCCGCCAGGGCCGCAGCACAGGCTCAGGAGCTGATACTGCAACCCCGAGCGGCCCACATGCTTAGGTTTTTAAAGGCAAAAATCACAAGGTGAAGCCTGGTCAAGTAGGTGACCAATGAGATTGTCACACACCCAAAAGATTGCACAGTCATACCAGACCACACGCAGGTGGCCAGTGAGGTTACACTTTGTCACATAATGTCTGTTTAAACCAGCCTATCATTTTGGGTTTAAATGACTCACAGATTCAACGGTAAAGCGGGCTTCATCATGCATTACCTTTTGAATTCAATTAGATTTTATTTTTTAGCTCAGTAAGTTATTCGTAATGGTGACTAAATATGTGACTTTGTTGGATATATGACAATGCTAAGAAACAAGCAATATGCGTTCCTTTATTGTCCTATTCCTCAAAAATTGCTGGTCTATCCTCAGAAATACTAAATAACAATTATATTAGGTGCCTTTGCTATTTCACCCTCTTTTCCTTAAATAAAATCATAACCTTGGGTAAACATTTCAGTTATGTTGTTATAAGGATGTATTTTCTAGGAGTAATCTTTATTTCACAGTTCTTGAATTTCCATTTGTAATTTTCAAAATACTCAGATAGAGGACAGCGGAGCCTCCATTCATGTTCTTGCCAGAGGTCCTGAAAGTATGAATCAGGAAGGCGTGTGATCACTGCCGACTCCCTGCTACATGAGGCTTCCTAAGCGGCTGAATAATCAAGGTTGTTTGTTCCAACTCCCCTGGTTGGCTCATTTTATTTCTCATTATTCAAGGCCTAGACTCAACATCAGCATTCTCAGATCCCTCTGTATAGACTTTGTCACTGCTCCTCAGGGTTCCACTACACGTATCATGCTGTCTTAGGACAATAGGCATGCAGAGGCCCAGCCGTTCCCCTCTGCAGTAAGTTCATTGGGACTGGAGAGTCTTCATCTGTAACAACATGATTGATTAGTGCTTGGCACACAGCCTGTCTAGCCAGGCCCTCCATAACTGAGAAGAAAATGAAAATTCCCTCCCGTTCTCCATCTGCAGAGAAGTGCTTGTGTTCACATGCCACCTTGGCTTTTCTGTGATGGACATGAGCTGAGATACACACACACACACACACACACACACACACACACACACACACACACACACACACACACACACACACACACACACACACACACACACAGCCCTGCAGACAGAGCATAAAGTACCTGCTTCGCTAAACACAAATACAAATGTGGCCAACTTACAATCATTTCTTTTATGAGTCATGTGAGAACATTTTCTTCCTATTCTTTGGATTAGGAATAGAAAGGTGATATTATCATAGGCTCTTAAGATTGAGAGTACTTGTCTGTCTTTTATACTATCTTTCTGTTAATTCTATGGTCAAACAGATTAAACAACCTAACCTGCTTATGCTTTATTTATAATAGAGTAAAAGGAAACAAGTTTGCAGTGTTGGTTATAGTAAGAGATGTTTATTTATAAAGAATCTTAAAATGTGAATATTCCAGAACATTACTACATACCAATGAACACTATGACCAAAAGAAAAGAAAAACCTCATCTTCCTGCTTTAAACAATTCTTGATTTTCTATTTCCATACTAAACACACCGATGACACACAACATTCATTCAGCCCTTGCTCCAGAAAAAAATACCTGCTCCTGGGAAATAAGACTTGAACCAACTAGATATTATTTATCAATACTCACAGCTTGTGCTTCAAGAACTCTTTCAAGACTTCACCATCCAAGTCAACTGTATCATAGCATCTTCAGGACCTCTGAGAAGGTCTGCCTTAAAATTGTTCTATAAGCATCATAAAAACTTCTTCCCTGACTGACACTTTCCTACTTAGTCTTAGCACTACCAGACTCTTATCAGGTTGGCATCCTTCTGTAATGTGTTATGTCTAACCAATTTAGTTTTTCTTGATCAATGGTTTTTGTGGTGATATTTTGGGGGGGGATGTTAACAGGTGAGAATCCTTCAGATTCTTTGGCTTGTATACTCCTAAGAGATCCCTTGTGGTTCCTGTGTGGAGTTTCTGGCTGTAATGGATACAAGATTCCTCAGTGGGTCAAAGCTTTGATTTCTGTCTTCAACTCCCAACTGTCTTCTAGGAATAGGAAGTGCATGTTTAGGAATCCATTGATTGTCTGCTCGGTCTTGAATTCTCTTTTCACTGAAGAAAACGTGTATAGTTTTTCCCTTTGTTTCTCAGGACTTGGACTGGAACCAGACAACCAACTTGCTATGATTACTAGCTGGAATACTATAGATAGTGAGATTTCTTGAACTGAATCTCTGAATCTCTATCTATCTATCTATCTATCTATCTAGCTAGCTATCTAGCTAGCTAGCTAGCTAGCTAGCTAGCTAGCTATCTATCTAGCTATCTAGCTATCTAGCTATCTATCTTTCTCTGTCTGTCTATAACCTATCTATCATCTATTGTCTGTGTATCTAAACTTGATTGGTTTTGTTTTTCTGGTGAACCCTTTAACAGGGATCTAAGACACAATACACACAATCAATAATTCAGAACATCATTGCTTCACAGGAGTGTTTTGCTTCAAGTTTGTGTCTAATTGAAATTAGAGGAATGCTAAAGGTACTTGGAGACCCTAGACTCAAGGCACATCATGGGAGAATGCTAGTCCATGTAAGGACCCTGAGGTCTGAACCTTAGCCGAGCATTAAAATTTTACTTCAAATGTGTTTTTCACAATAGTGTCTTGATTTGTCTCCTCCAGTGACATAATTTCACAAAAGCTGAGTTAGAATTTGACCAGGTTTTTTCTTTGTTTCTGTTGTTTTTAATGTTCAAACTCTCAATTCAAGCAAAACCATTCATTTGAGAGTCACATTAGAAAGGAAATGGTCTGTATATTTCACAGTCCTAAGAAACCTTTGAAATCAGGCCAGTTTCCCAAACTGAAGCATCCAAAAGATTCTGTAGTCAAAGCAATCAAGAAAAGTAAAAAACAGACCAAAAATGCTTAAAATTGTTTCTCTTAGCTTCTCCTGAATTGCAGTCTGATTATAGCTACCTTTCTTTCACCTCTCTCCATTCTCTATCCTAGGCTCCTACATCATCCTCAATCCTATCGCTCTTTGTTGACCCAGCTCCTTTCCCTTTTAATAGACAGGAAGCTCCCCACTCTGAAAAGTTTCCCACAATGATACAAAAGTTCACAAATATATTTAGAATAATTCGATGAACTGATAAATCGCAAAGGCTAGATTTAACTAATTTGGTTCTTATGGGAATTAGGAGCCTCAGGAGCAAAAACATTGGATGGTAAAGTCAGAGTGGGGAAGATTGTGAGCATGGTCTAACAGACCGAACTGTAGAAGAAATTAGAAGAGTCAGGAGAGCTGTAGGCATCCCACAAGAGTTGTAAGAAGCTACCTATGTGGTCTACTCCGTGAAAACAGATGGCACTATAATCGTGTCCTGTAAGCAAAGAAAGGAAGAAACTCTTGATGGCTGTAGGAAGAGGTTCTGACCACCTTTGCATAGCATTCAGGAATAGATCTGCAAGTAGCTGTGACTCCAGCTCTATCTTCACTTTCTTTAAAGCGCCTTGAACCAGAGCCAGGGGACTTTTTTTGGGGGGGTCCGGTCTTGGGGCCTGAACTCTGGGCCTGGGCGCTCTCCCTCAGCTCTTCATCTCAAGGCTAGCGTTCTACCACTTGAGCCACAGTGCCACTTCCAGATTTTTTCTTTTTGCTTATGTGGTGATGAGGAATCGAACCCAGGGCCTGCTGCATGCAAGGCAAGTGCTCTACCACTGAGCCACCTTCCCAGCCCAAGCCAGGGGATTTTATATAAAGCAATAACAGACATTGAAATGATCAATGTTGCCTGGTCTTTAACTCTACACTCAGCATCAGGAAATAAAGCACCATCAGAATAAATTCCAGGGTAAATTTGGTGGTGTTATAAAGCAATCATGTATTTTTGCTCCAATCACAAGAATTTACATGGGAAATGAGTAAGCTATTTCTTGAAAATGTAAACACAAGAACTATGAAAATAGAATTGTGATATGGGAGTTAAGAAATGTAAGGAACCAATTAAAGTGGTGGACAACACAAATAATCCAGAGAGAAACTCAGTGTTTATTCTCCATCTTTATTCTCCAGTACACAAGGAATAATTTTGCAAATGGAAGGATGATCTGCCAAGATGTTTTTGATTCTGGAAATTCTTAAAGTAAACAAACAATCTAACAATCTCTAGGTATTCCTTTATCTTAATCTACACTCATCTATCTTGGACATCTAACAAGAATTTTCCCTTTCCCATGATATCACACACTAATGCACTCAAGAGGAAGAAATTTAGTGGACATAATGAATACCTAGATTAAATATTCTATTGTTAACCTCTTTCTCGAAGTCCTAATAACTCTCTTAGTCATATTCAGATAGTAGCTCATTTCAATATTGACATACCAGTAGTATTTTTGTGCCCCATGTAAAAAATATTAGACGACTATGTTTTATGTCTTGAGAAATTCTACTTAGGTTGACAAAATTAGTACTGTTTTAATGGTGATTGCATTCTGTCCAAATTCACATTGAATTTTGATCACCAAATTAATAGTATTAGAAAGTGAGTCCTTTTGGCAGAGATTAGGTGATGAGTGTTTTGTCTTTCTGGATAGGATTTGTACTGTTATGACAAATTCCCAGAGAGAGTTTTCTTGTTTCTCTGCCAGGTAGTTACCAGCTGGGTGTTGAGGAGAGCTGAGGTTCCCACCTAGAAGCAATGAAGAAGACCTGAGGATGAGCTTGTCATCAACCAGACTTCCCTGTGAACCCTAGAGAGGGTCTGTGGACCAGGTGTGGAGATAAGCCTCCATCCTCTCTTAACATCTATGAGACTAAACAAAATGGTGGGAGTTGAGACACCTGTCATCCACTTTCATTTTACTACCGGTATTACTGGAGTGCTTTGGAGCCTAAAGTTGGCTTTCTAGTTCCTCAGCCTCTCCCTGTGGGGAACAGAATGCTTGCTCTCAGCCGGCATCACAGAGACTCAATGATTAAGTGCTCAGAAGGTGAAATGGGCAGTACACCTCAGCCCTGCTTGGTGCAGAGCTGTGCATGTATCTCCTTGTGGATCATATTGAGGGAGGGGGAGATGAAACTTGTCAGCAGTGGTTTTCCTTTTTTTTTTTGCCAGTAATTTTTGCTAAGGTTTATTAAGCAGCAATAGACGGCTGACAGAGAATTTGGGTTCTGGATGAAGGTTTCTGCTATAAGAAGTCCTCAAATATGTGGCACTGATTTTGTGCATAGGTGACGGGGGAAAGAATGTCAGGATTCAAGTTAGTTACCAGTGAGGGCCTGAAAGCAAATGAATTGAATGAACTCAGGGGTACCAGGAAGATTTTCAGAAAAAGTGTAAAAGACCCCATGCGATATCTTATAGTTTTCTTGTCTCTGCTTATAATAAGACATGAGACGAGAGAGATGAAGGAACTATTTAGTATTCAAGTAGGGTTTAGTACCACAGAGGTTCGAGCCAACAGAATGTCTTCAAAGAAAGAGTTGACGGCGAAGATTAAATAGTGTTATTTGGAAATGACAAAGTTAAGAGTACTGCTAGTAAAACACTTGGTTAAGAGTTCAGAAACATTTATGTCAACATCTCAAAGTCCCTTCAACTATGTTTTCTAAGGATTATAAATGCATGTCTTACACAGTGTCTTTATCAAACAACAGAGCTTCCAATATTCTTTTTTTTTCACCATTTAAAAAATTTATTTAGATTTCCTTCCACTTTTGTCTGTGGGCATTATAATAAGTTGTCCTTACAGTGAAGATTAATTTTGTATTTTTACCAATAACAGAGATAAACCATTTTACACTTCTGAAGAGTCTAAATAACTATAATTTTCTTAAAAATATATTTTATTGTTATTGTAGAGGTGATATGGGTTACAGGGGGTTATAGTACATAAATCAGACAATGAGTACATTTCTTTTTGAAGCATGCCACACTATCCTTTGCTCTATTCCAGTTTTTCCCTCCTGCCTCCATCAACAAGCTGTATAGTTCATTTTCCACATTGTGTCTAATGAGTATCAGTGCTGTGCATTTGTTCACCCTTTGTCCTACCTTTCCTGTGGTCCCACATTTTGTTCACCATCAGTGTAGACTGATGGGCACATTCTAGTTACCACAAATGAGGGAAACTATGCAAACTATGTTTCTTGGGTCTGGCTTACTCCACTTCATATAATTTTTTCCAGGTCTTTCCATTTCCTTATGAGTGATACAATATTATTCTTTCTGATGAAAGAGTAGAACTGCATTGTGTGTGTATATATATCTTGGCTATGGTAAACAACGTTGCAATGAACCTGGTTGTGTTGGTAGCTTTACTGTGGCGTAGTTTGTGTTCCATAAATGTTCTATAAATATTGGAAGAGACCTTTCAATATTCTTGAGACCATTATCCTGCAGCATCTTCAAACAAAATTCAGAGAGAGTGGAACCAATTCTGAAAAGATTTATAGATGTGGTTTTGTCTGTGTAGATTATCAAATGATATGCAAGAATTCCAACAAGTTACTCAGAAGAATCATAACATTTTGGACAGAAATAGATAGAGACAATACAGATATAAAATGTGGCCTCTAGGCTGTTGAACTTCTATGAGTAAGAAGTAGACTGGAAAAATTACTCAGCTACAAACACACACTATTTCTGTGAAATGGAAGATGAGCCAGAGGGCAGAATCAAAGGCCTAGGTGACAGATTTGCTCCTAGAGAGTATTTCGGTCCCTAATCAAGGAACTGATGAGATGGACCTTGTCTGCCTCAGAATTGGAGACCAATTACTGTACAGCTCCCTCCCCTTCAGCCCTTTTTAACAGCAATGTCTATAATATTTATCCTGTGCATTTCTCACAAGGGTACATTTGGAGTCTGTGTGTGTGTGTGTGTGTGTGTGTGTGTGTGTGTGTGTGTGTTTTGAAGAAGATTTTTTGCTCATAGGTTTTAAAATAATAATGAATTGTAATCATAGGAGCTGTAGCCAAATGCAATCCTGCTTTAGATGACAAGATCATGCACATCATGCCTGGTGCTAGTTTCATTATTTGATGAGTGTTTTGTAAGGTTTGGGGGTTGTGGAGGAATGTGGACATTTTTGTCCATTCTAACTTATAATACATAGGGCATCCCAAATAGCACTTATATTTAATGCTAATATTAATGCATACATAACATACTCTATGGTTATTACTCACATTATCAAAACAATTACCTTCAATATCCAAATTTTTTTGGCAGTATTGGTGTTAAACTCACAGCCTTACACTTGTTTGGCTGGTGCTTTACCACTTGAGTCACCATATCAGCCCTGATTTTTGCTAGTTATTTTGAAGATAGGGTGTCATATATGTTACTTGCTTGAGACTGGCCTCAAATCTCAGTCCTTCAGATCTCAGTCTCCTCAATGACTAGGATTACAGACATGAGTCACTGGTGCCAGACTCCATGGTAAGTTTTAGAACTATAATTGAGCAGCTACTTCACAGCCAAATTCACTAAACAAATCAAAACAAGAATCCCTCATCAGTAGTGACAGAAAGCACACATACATACACATATACTGATATATTTTTACACATTTCTTTTTTTTTCAAAATTGTACTCAGAATATTTGTTGTTTGCTCTTGAAGACATACTTTTGCTAAAATGCTTTCTCAAGGAATTTGTGTGTGCAATTTGTAGGACAAAGCAATTTAATGAGAAAAGTGAAGGATATAATTATGGAAATCTAAAAGTTCCCAATCGTTCAAACTATCTAAAAAGGAACTAATATCATTGATGTGATCTCAGAATGCTAAAGTGCAGCTCTACCTGAATGTGAAGTCACTTGCAGACATCCAGAAGCTGTAGTTTGAATTAAGACCCAACATTCAGGTTGGTGAAAAAGACCAATGGCACATGATTATTGGATTTGTCCCCTATTCTGACATAATGTGATCAGTCATGAATTTCTTCTAAAGATTCATTATTATATATTAGTTGTTTCAAGTGAAGGGCTCATTATGATATTCTCATATGTACATTTAATGTACCCCAATCAAACTTTTTCCTCTATTCTTTTCTTCAATGGGGATACATTTCATAAAATTGGTAGTGAGATTTTGCTCATTTATCTGAATTCTACCTTCACAGTCTCCTAGAGAGGCTTGTATATTATTCCAACTCATTATTTTTCCTACTGTAGTCCCCCTCAATAGGAAAAAAAAACATAGAGCAGACTCTAGATATCATTATTGTAGGAAGTAAGGTAGATTCTGGGAAATTCATGGTTCATGGGGGTGAAAAAAAAATCAAGAAAGTCCAAATGGTTTCTGACTCTGATAACCAGATCAAGCCATTTGTTTTTTCTATTTTGAAAATTTTTGGGCTGGAGGTTGGATGGTGCCACTTGCTACTAGACTTGCTGGAAGACTGCTGTAGTCTGTGGGCCTTAAAATTCTAGCTGACACTTTCTGCTCTAGGTGCATACCCAACCCACCACCATTTTTACCTGTGCTGTCAAACCACGACAGGTCTGCCTGGCTTATTGCTCCCAGTGATGCTAAGAATCCTTGATTTTACTTTATTTTTTAAAGGAAGAAAGTACCTTCTAACAAAACAAAATAGAAAAGCTAATAAACTTTGGGAGTGTAGAGGGAGGCACAGAAATGGAAAGGCAAAGCTTGAACAAATGCAGCAGTGGTCTTCACTAGACACTGTTGAAAATGAACTCTACAACTTGTGGGCTGGGGCAGGAAGGAAAAACTGGGAGAGAGCAGAGGGAAGGGATGACAGTGTCCAAAAAGAAATGTACTCATTACTGACTCACATAACTGTGACCGCTCTGTGCGTCACCTTTATAATAACAATAAATTTTAAAGAAAGCTAATAAACATTCCTTCTCTGTGTGTATGCAGTGACTGACTCTCATTTAGCTTGATTTACCAAATTTATTCATATCAATTAATTGGATAATGAGTCACCAGCAGTCTTTAGGTTTTTACAGAGCCATTACCCTCATTTTCTAATTTACTTCGAGGGAAATGATGTATGTAAACATTTTCTCAAATATTAGGTGGGATATCCATTTTCAACATGCATAAATGATTATTTGTTCTCATTTGAGCTCTCTCTTCTAACTATGCAGAGCTGTGCTGTTGTTCTTTGATCCCCCCCAACTCCATGCCCAGATGTAGAAACTTCCACAGCTTCTCATTTCTTCCAAGATGGGGACCAACCTTTTTGCTCTGCGCTCTGCCTGTTCACCACCTGATACTCAACCCTCAACTTCTGACATTTTTCCCCCACCTACTGGTCCTCTTACTAGCTGGATGCTCTTCAACCAACTCCCTTTGTCTGGATGCTTCTCACCATGTGATCTCTGGTGTTTGCCTGTCTGTCATGTGTCTGGTGGTTAGGCCAGTCTTCTTTCTAGTCCCAGTCCGGAGGGATCAGTTCTCAGGATCTTTTCCTGAAAGTCTAAGCCCTCTTCTCCCACGGAACACTGTATGGCTGCCATTGTTTTAGTTGGTCTTCTCCTCCTTTTCACTGGAAGATCTTTGAGGGCAAGAACTGTCTGTCATTGTGCACATTCATGGAGCCTGTAGCTTATTTGTGAAACAAGCAGGCAAATATTCTAAAGAAGTGAGTAGGCCAGGCATGGTAGCTCACTCCTGTAATGTCAGCTACTTGAGTGGTGAAGATTAGGAGATCACATGGCAAATGGTTTAGTAAGATTCTAATTTACTAACACTCAAGAGTCGGGTGTGATGGTACATAGTCTGTAATCCCAGCTAGGTAGGAGGCAAAGGAAGGAAAACAAAATAACTGAAGCATAAAGGGTCTGAGCACTGTTCAAGTGTTAGAGTTCCTGTCTAACCAAAATGAGGCTCTTGAGTTCAACACTCAGAATACTACCATGTAACCCTGTGGTTAGCCATGGGTATACCACATTGAACAAGACTTATGTAGCCCTTCCACACAAAGTTAAAACAGGCCAGGTGTGGTGGCAGGCACCTGTAATCCCAGTTACTCTGGAGGTAAAAGTAGGATAATGACTGTCAGAGGATGGCCCCAGTTACAAAGTTGACAGACCGAGGGTCTAGGGTCTGAAGAATGTGCAGATTTTAGGTTTTATAGAAAGCGTAGCCACATTTCTCTTTTTAATTTTCAATTCAATACTTGGTGTAATTTGAGCTGATCTGTGGAGACAGTCAAAGGATTCTGTAAGAAAGACCAAGGAGTTCAGAGATGGAGGGTGGGCACAATAAATTTAGGAACAGCATAGAGCCCTGCACAAAAGATGAGAAGCAAGGCTTTTGTAACAGTCATGTGGTGAGTAAGATGACTGGAGTAAGATTGGGCCTGCACAACCTCTCCCAAAAGTTCTGATCAAGTCTTTGAGTCTTTGTCACCAAGTCTTAACAGCTTGGTCTAAACTCAAATACCCCTCAAATACCAATCTTTACATCTGAGCGGCTGTCTTGTTCTGCTGAAGGCCTTGGTGACTGAGGAGAAAAGAATCATTTCTTATAACTGCAAACTTCTGAACAAAGAAAAGTATGTTTTATATCCTTCCAATGACAGACTATTCATCTTCGTGTCCCCTACTACCTACGAAGCCCTAGAATTTAGTTCTCAATACATAAAAGTTCTTAGCATAGTTATTACGAGCTGTCACTAGTTCCTTGGAAACTTAATTAAGCATTCTAACCTTCAAATTCATCAGAAAGATAATGAGCAAATGTTTGAATTCTTAAGTCAATGCTTAGGAAATAAGAATGGCACAATGCATGTTAGCTCTTACTGATTTTTTTTTACATTCAGGAAACAAGGGATAGTGAATACAGTTAGTAAAAGAACTAGGTTGTTGCCAAATTCTAAAATCTGAATAATTTCTAAAGCTAGGTTTTGTTTAAAGCACTAATGCCTGCTGCCATTACTATTTGTTTCTGCTTTTCCATAGTTTTTAAAACCAGAAAAATTGAATTTATCTACCAAGGCAAGTGATCTCATAGAACAACCTTTGCCAACTGTTGATGTTACTGCCTTTCTTCAGTCTTTCCTTCTAACCTTTTATTTCCTTGTAATCATGGTTCAAATAAATACTTATATCCTTCTATCTTTTACCTTAACTCTTCTTATAAACATTTTGTCATATAATCTCATTGATAGAGACATCATTTTGTTGTTTGTGAGATCTATAAAATTAGATCTTAAAATGCACATGGCACAAAAATTAGAGTTTATCATCTATAAAAAATTAAGTTCTAAAGCTAGCATAGAAGTCAAAAGTTACTTTCACGTGAGTTGCTCTTGATATTTCCTTTTAAAAAATTAAAAGGAGCATACAAAGTACTAATTCTTCCCTCATCAATGCTTTTTGATCTTCAGTTTCTTCTTCAGTTTATTCTCTAGGAATGTTAGGGGTTTATTTCTTTAAAGGAGCTTTGTTTTTGGAAGCATCAATGATAGGTGAAAATCCATGTCCTTGTTAGTTAAATTTCCTTTACTTGTTACAGTTATGTTTGATGTTTATTTATAAAACTCTATTTTGCTCAAACCATTGTTTTCTCTAGAATTTCTAACTCTCTGCGTGTGTATGTGCACAAATGCACACACATACGTGTGTATGTGCCAGTCCTGGGTCTTGAATTCAGGGCCTGTTTGCGGTCTAGCTCCACTTCAGGTTTTTGGCTGGTTAATAAGAGAGGAGAATCACATGGAGTTTCATTCTGGGTCTAGTTTCGAACAGTGGTCCTCAGATCTCAGTCTCTTGAGGAGCTAGGTTTGTAGGCGTGAACCACCAGTGTCTGGCTTTAGAATTTATTTCTTGTTGGGAAAAGAAGCTTGTGCTTTTTTCAGTTACCACTCAAAACTTGCAGACTAGGAAACAAATTTTCAGCGGCATGCTGCAGATTATGATCAGGGCTGTCCTCTTCTCCTGATTGGACCCTGGCTCCAGGCTATCCCCCATGGAATTGTGCTCACAAATTCTGCATTTGTGGCCACTGGTGCTTTTCTGATAGTTTTTTGTTTTTGATTTTACTTTGCATTTTTGTCCCTACGGTTTCATATTTCTTTTCCACTTTCTAGCATCATTGTTAGATAATGATAATATTAAAAAAACGTAGACATAGAAGTAAAGACTTCCTATTTTTTGACCAACTTAAAATGTAATCATTTCCTTTAAAATACTCTTTTGTGTTTCTGCTGCCTTCCTAACCTCGCCTATTGTATATTTCCCATGGGATCACTAAATAGGGTCATGTCTTGTGTACTTCTGTCATTTTGCAAAAAAGCTTGAGGAAATATATAAACACCGATGAGAACTCCTGCTTATGCCCATTGGATTATTTTTACCAATGAGCGTGTTGTGTTCTGTCAGATTTTCTTTCAGGGAGATCTAGTTCCAGAAGACGGTTCCCATTCTTGCCTTTGGATAGTATTCTAAATCAAAACTAGGCCCTCCATTTTTTGTCCTTTCATCTGGGTACCCTTGTGGGTTTATTACATACCCATATTTCAATGTAAGTTTCCTAACTTCTACACTGTACCTGCTCTTTATATTCCAAACTTGCTCCTACCTTTTAGAAGGATGCTCATCATTCAACTTCCCATGACATCTTTGAGGAATGATATAGGTAGGAAGAGACGACTTTCAAATAGAGTGTTGGGAGATTTTTCTTTCCCATAGCACATGAATGTTTTAATAAGATTTCCCTTACACCCTTCCCCAGATTCTCACAATTTTCCTTGAGTAATGACATGGATAAAAGTCTGTCCTACTTGTAGCAATTTTAAGAGAATCCTTACATTGTGAGATTGGAATGGCCTGAAGCAATACCTTTATTTCTTTGTCAAATCTCATAAACTGAAAAGGAATTAAAGAAATGGTGTTGGAGACTTTGAGAAAAGAGAGTCATTTTTTAAAAAATTTTATTCCTCCAGCCTTGACCTGGTGGGTATGACAAGGCTACAGGGTTTGGTCTTTGAACAGCCAGGTATATGATTATTCCATTTCAAAGACATGTGCAGAAGACACAGCATTCTGCTGTGCTGCATGGATCTAGGAGCTGGCATCTGCAAATATTAAAACCATGACAATGGAAGAGGAAATGTGAAATGAAAGAGAATCCAATATATTAAACAAAGATTGGGTAATAATAATGAGACGTTCTAATAATATTAGTACTAATAACAAAATATTAGTACCAATAACAATGCTAACACTATTAAAGACTTCTCAATGCCAGCAATAATACTTCAAACTCTGCACACATCATTTTACATAATTCTTAAAGTAATAATGTGGGTGGGTGGCTATAGTGGGTTCCTTCTATAGAAAGAGAGAGAAATATTGTTTAATGAAGTTGAGAGACCTGCTCCAGAGCTCTGTTAATAAATGATAGAGCATGATTCCAATTGAAGTCATTGGACCACAGAACAACTGTGGTGTTATATGCAAATGCTGACTCTTATTTAGTTTGTAAGCTCACAGGAGAATCTTCTTTTTTCCCTTCCTTCTTTTGTGCCAGTCTGGGCACTGTCCCTGACCTTTTGTGTTCAAGGCTGGCTCTTTACCACTTGAGCCACAGCTCTACCCTGCCTTTTTGGTGATTAATTGGAAATAAAAATCTCATGGACTTTTCTGCCCAGCCTAGCTTTGAAACATGCTTTTCAAATCTCAGCTTCCTGAGTAGCTAGGATTATAGATATGAGTCACTGACACCCAGCTAGAATCTTTTAATAAAACCTATCATGAATTAGAAGTCTCAACATCAGATTGTGGCATCATTTTGCTCATAAATTTTTTAAAGAAGAAGAAGAGACAAACCTTCCTTGGATTTACTTTGACTTAGCAATGAATGGCTGGAACTCTTCCAATCTTGGGTTCCTTGTCAGATAATGATATTTTTATGCTTCCATCAGAAAGAATGACATCGCCCCATTCATAAGGAAATGGAAAGACTTGGAAAAAACCCATATTAAGTGAAGTAAGCCGGATCCAAAGAAACATAGGTTTCATGGTTTCCCTCATTTGTAATGACTAGTATGTATCTAGGCCACATACTAGATCACAACAGCTCAGTAGCTATGTACATACAACCATATAAAATGAGTCTAATTGAAATGAACTTTCAAGATATGGAAATAAGAAGTTTGTGTGTCTGTGTCTGTGTCTGTGTCTGTGTCTGTGTGTCTGTGTCTGTGTGTCTGTGTCTGTGTCTATGTACTGTTTGCAGTTATTTCTTTTGTCTTTCATTACTTTCCCTTTGGTTTATCCCCTGTGATCACTGGTTTTGGACTTAGGGACCCTGTGTCTTGTATATACGTTTATCTGATTTGGGGATAGGAAGGGAATCACAGAAATGGTGAGATGAAAGACAAAATGTGAACTAATGTAACGGCGATACTCACAAGACACTATGTTGGAAATAACTTTCATGACTTGTGGGGGAAGGGAGTCCAGGGATGGAGAAGGCTGGAGAAAAGGAGGGAGATTGCAATAAAGTTTAACAAGAATTGTGCTCATGTCCTTACTTATATAACTGGAACCCTTCTGTACATCACCTGTACAATAAAGTATTTTAAAAGATTATTTTGGGCATTGTTTTCATTTTGGAGATCTGCCAACCTCAAATCATATCAAATATAATTTTGATGTACTTATAGTCCATGCTCAATTAAATCACTGTATAATAAAATGAGAATTAAGTTGAGGAATGGCTGAACAAGAGTGGAATAAGTCGTTTACATGTTGTATTTCAGAGACATTTAGTTAGATTAATTTTCATTTCATTCAGGGATATTTTTTTAGTTAAAATTTACAGTGAAGATTTTATTTTTTCAAACTCAACTCCTTTAGTATACTCTTAAATAGTCTGTAGGATTACTTATACAGGAAGAAAAGAGAAAAGCAGTAACTTTGATGAAGGATAGAGTTGGAGGATGTAGTGACAGTGTGCTGTAGTTGCAAACAATAGTTTTAAGAGGAGAAAGCAGAAGGTTCAGGTATAGAAGCTGGGAGTGGGGGCTCATGCCTCTGGTCCTAAGCTACTGATAAGGCTGAGTCTCAGGACTGACCTCTGAAAGCAACCTTGAGCACAATAGTCTGATAGACTCTTATCTCCAATAACCAGCAAAAATTCCAGGAGTAGGAGTAGAGGTGTGGTTCAAGTGGTGGAGCACTAGCCTTGACCAAAATATAAATAGCTAAGCAAGAGGATGAAGACCTGAGTTCATTTCCCAGTAATCCTAGCACATGCACACACACACACACACACACACACACACACACACACACACACACACACACACACACACGAAGTTTGCCTGATGCAGATTCAAATCTGTATATTTATAGTAAGTGGCAGGGTTAAGTTTGCAAGTTATAAAGTAACAACTAATAAACCTGAAAAAGACACAAGGCGATGCCTTGATTTGCCTCTTTCACACAGTGGTATAGTGGCAAGATGCCTTCACCCTGATCTAGAGGTGATGTCCAAGGTCACGTGGAGAACGAGTGGGAGAATTTGTCATGATCTAGACTGCATTCCGTTACACAACATTCAACACAGACTGGTTTTACACACAGACTTTTTGAAAATGTGAGTGTCAATCATCTGACCTTCAATAAATTGGGGATCACTAATAAAGGAAACTATAATAAAGTTCCTTAGCAAAATCCAAACCACGCTGTTGTTCGAGTTGATTATATGAATGCTGCAGTGAATGAGCAGAGGTGGCAGAGATACAGAAAGAATAAACCCAGGTCTTCAGTGAGCAGGAAAGCATAGCAAAGGCTTTATTCACACATGAATAAACACCCAGGGTGGGTCTCTCTTCTCCTTTCCCCGAGGTGAGTTCTGAAGTTGACCACTTTGCTATCTCTTTACTTCTAAGAGCTCCTGAATTCTAACGGAGCTACACTGAAGAAAGAGAGAAGTTAGGAGAAAAGAAATGATGATAAATAGTTCTTTTGCTTGTTTGGTTTTTTTAAATAGGGGTTTGGATTCAGGAGTCTGTCACTTTTATGACTTGCTTGCTAGGCTGGTGCTCTACCACTTGAACCATACCTGTAGCCTAGTTTTTTTGCTGGTTATTTTGGACATGGAATCTCACAAACTATTTTCCTGCCTGGGTTGGCTTTTAACTGTATGACCCTTCAGATGTCAGTCATCTGAATGGCTGGGATTATAGTCATCAGCTACCAGTGTCCTGCTGAGTAGTGGTTCTTCACCCTGACTGAACCTTAGAATCACCAGGAAAATCTTGAGAAATCCCAGGTTTGAGCAACACTCCAGGCCAATTACTTTGGGACTTCTTAGTGTGGGGCAAAGATGGCAGGATTTTTCACACACCAGGTATCCATGCTGTTCAGGTAAGTTTGAGAATGACTGACAAGTAAAGCACAGGTCTGTAGTCAGTTCCACTCGAGGAGGTGTTCTGAGGAATTTCTCATAAAGCACTTTCTTTATCCTGTGACCATCATAGAATCAAAAAGGCTTTGAAATTTCTAGGTGACATAGTCTTGTGGCTGTCCATCATTGGACACAATGCCATCCTGCCATGTGAGGTCATTTATGACAAAAAGGAGTTGTTGGGGGCTGGAAGTTTGACTAGAGTGGTAGAGCACCTCCTTTACCAACTGTGAGGCTCTAAGCTCAAGACTCGGTTCCTCCTGCTTCTTCTGATGTGGTGCCAGGGAGCAACACGGGGAAGAGAACACTGTCTCTGTGACATAGTATTTCTGCATTGTGGAAAGCCTTAGAAAGTTTCTCAGTTTTAAGAGTTTCATATAAGATGATTCTTTTGGGGGTCAGTTATGGGGTTTGAACTCAGGGCTTGGGCACTCTCTCTGAGCTTTTTTGCTCAAGGCTAATGCTCTACCACTTAAGCCACTGTTCCACTTTCAATTTTCTGGTTGTTAATTGGAGATAAATGTCTCATGGACTTTCCGGTTGCAGCTGGCTTTGAACCATGATCCTCGGTATCTCAGCTTCCTGACTAGTTAGTTACAGGCATGAGCTGTGGACACTCAGCTTCATATAAGACTTTTATGTTATTAAACATGGGAATTGTAAATGAGGCAGAATTTCTTTCTCTGTCTTCTATGTTCTTCCAGCAAGGGATCAAAAATTACACTCACAGAACAAATGAACAAGAAACACAAACAGATATTTATTAACACATGCATTGTACAAGAACTCGGTGATCTCAAAAGAGTGGTTGCAACTTTGGGCTTATTTAATAGCCAGACAAAGAGCAATAACTGTAAGGAAATCACAAACAAAAGAGAGAGACTGAGACTCTAAGGATGCACTGTAAGTCACCATATGGAAGAAACAAGGACTAGACAGCAAAGTTTGCTTGTAGAATTTTCTGATGTATCTCAAGACTGAGAAAAGCTTAGAGTTTTCTGCAGGGTTTGTAAATCAACCAACCTTTCTTAGTACAATGGAGAGTGGCAGACAGCTCTTCTAGTGTTTTATGATTGTTGATTATCTTCAATACAATATCCTGTACTCCAGTGGTACAGGATGGTATGTGGGTACTCTGACTTCCTGAAGAGTCCTTAAAGAATATTGTTTGTTACCTGGAATTTTAAAATCAGTTATGCCTATAATGAACCCCTAACTTTTCCACTGGCAGAGGTGCTATGGCTTTGGGTAGATTAAACCCCATTGACAATAGAAATAATGGTGATATTCTATATTTCAAAAGGCAGTCAGAGTGCCAAGAACAAGTCTTTATACAATAGAGGCATTTGAGAAGTAGCTTCATTTACCATTACTATGATGGTGGGCTTACATGAAGAGGAAGAAAAGTAAGGTGCCCTACCTACCATCCCATAATTGAGTCAGTTAATTTGTGAATGGTTGAGGAAGTGATGGTAGCCTAGGCAGTTTTGTAACGGGAAGGAGGAACTTCTTCACAGATCTGCCTTCATCAGGATTTTATGGTTCCTTTTTTGTTTGTGGCCTTTGGTTGGAAGCAAGACGTAGAAAACTCAGAAAGCACACAAGAGAATGACTAAAAATGTAAAAATGAGTGGTTTAGAAAATAGGTCTTTTGAGGAAAAACTAAAGAGATCTGGGTTATTTACGATGAAAGAAAATATCACTAGATGTGGGAAGAAAGGTAGACAAAAATTTTATTTAAACATTGATTAAATCCTTAGGTGCAAACACTGCCCTGTGTTACAATGTGATTCATAAGAAAAGCCCATTCTGTGTTGTTTATAATTCAGTGGGAGTCCATCCTTTTTGTGTTCACAGAAGGATTGTGCTTTATATTTTAAAGCAGAAAATGTACTGTATTGCCCTTGCAATTACAAAATGGAATACTTGTGGGGGCAGGCACTTATTTAAAAAATCAATCAAAGCAGGGTCTTTAAAACCCTTTATGAGGAAAAATGAATTTCCTCTTAATTGGAAGAACTTTTCCCCCCAATATGTTAAAAAGAAAACTGCCTTTCAAAATGTGACACAAAAATATTTATTTAACCCAAAATAACAAGTTTCGTGTATTAGGCACACATTTGTTTTTGTTAGCAAATGACATCTTTAATTACTCCTGAACAAAATATTATTTTAGTTGCACCTGGGAATTGTGCTTTTGGAAAAATAAAATAAAATACACATCATTGTTCAGGTCAATAGGGGAACACAGAGTTGAGATGTTAAGCCGAATGTTGTAGTTAGTTTTGTTCTACTTTTTCTTAATGTCTATCCTGGGAAAATAGGAGCTGTTTTTTGTGTTTTTCAGTTCTTAAATGTTTTCTCAATTTAGAACAAATTAGTTTGATGGAAGTAAATGTTCCTCTTACACCTGTGAAAGAGCTGCTGCAGCAAAAAAAATCAGATTATTGCTTTCAAGATCTGAGGTGAAGTCAGGTGTTTAAATACCTTTCCCTAGACTCTAGATGAGTTGTTTTCAAATCCTATCAAAGAATCCTGGTCCTCCCAAGTGTCACCAAAGGCTTAGGCGTGAGTGTGCGTCACAGGCCAGTCACCTGCTCAATGTCTACATACGCTAACAGCCACAGGTGGCTCTCTCCTGTATTCTAGCTACTCAGAAGATTGAGACTTGGAGGATCATGGTTGGAATCCAGTCAGGCAAATACCTCCAAGATATTCTATCTCCAATTAAGCAGCCAAAAGCTGGGCTAGAGATGTGGCTCCAGTGGTAGAATATTGGTGTAAGCAAGCATGTAGAGTGAAAATGAAGCCCTTAGTTCAAGCAACAAATAAAAAAAAAGGAAGTAAAAAGGGGAGAGAGAGAGAGAGAGAGAGAGAGAGAGAGAGAGAGAGAGAGAGAGAGAGAGAGAGAGAGAGAGAGAGAGAGGAAGGAAAAGAAAGAAAGAAAAGGAAAAGAAAAGAATACTTTGTCCTAACATGCAAGTTGTTAGTAAGGAGTGAGCTGGTGCTAGTTGGAGGTGCCTTATGATCTATTAGAATATTTTTCTTTAAAAAGATACATAAATAATGTCTACTTACTTCATCATCCCATTTTTACAATAGACTCAATTTTGACTCCATTTAAATAGGAATGTATCTTGCATAGGTTTAATTGATTTTAAATAACAAAAAGAAAATTCAATAAAATTTCAGATTTTTCAAATCTTTTGAATCAATCAACATTTAATGTACTCTGAGATTCAACAATGTGAAAATATATGTGAAAAATACATTAAAAATTTGGTTTACTGGTAAATATTTGTTTTCTAAAGAAAAAAGTGTGAAATTACATCCAGGCTTAATTAGCTCTTGGTAGCAATGCCTTTCTGTTTTAATTTTTTGTTGTTATTATGAAGGTTATTATGAAGGTACAGAGGGATTACAGTTACCTAAGTCAGTCATGAATACATTTCTTTTTGAACAGTGTCCTGCCTTCTCTCACTTTCTGCCTGTTTTTATCTCCCCCCCCCCCCAAGCTGTGTCTTTCATTTGCAACATAGTATCTAGTGAATATCACTGCTACATTTGTTCACCAATTCTGTGCTGGCCCTGACCCTTGCCCAAATAGATAGTTATAAACAAGGCAAAAGGTATAGAAAAGAAAACGGCAACAAAAGAAAAAACTTCTTGTTTCCATTTCTTGAAGTTCATTTTGATAAATGTCATTTTATATGATCATATGCACATAGCTATTGAGACTTTGTGATCCTCTCCTAAGAATATCCTCCTTTGGTCCACCCCTGGGCATTCCTTTCTAAAATGCTTAGGTGGTGTTTTCTACAGGGGGCCCCAGATCAGGCTGAATTCGTGACTGAATGTCTCAGGATTTCCTTTGCATGTCTATTTTGAGGGGCTGAAGCTGGCCATTTCACATGAGGAGTACTTACTTTCAATTCTATCAGCTTCCATGGAGAAATAAAAATTTCATGCAATCAAAGTGGGATGCGTTCATTGGAGTGTACGTTGCAAGAATGGTTTCCATAATCTGCGGAGTTACTCCATCTACTAGTTCACGCTTACTTTCTGGAAGGATGACATTAGAATATTTCAATTCTCCTCTTAATAAGTTCAAGAATGTAATATATTATTGTTCACTATGGCAGCCATGATGTGTCTGTTAGATTTCCAGAACTTACTCATCATAGAACTGCCCTGTCTTGCCTTTGACCAGCTTTGCCCATCCCCCACATTCATTCTCTCCATCTGCTGCTATTCACTGAGGAATAGTAGTAATTTCTGGTAATACGGCAGAGTGCACTGCTCACCAGCTAAAGGACCAGCAAACCAACAAGGCTTTAGAATTGACTTATTGTCATAAAAAAAGAAAGAAAAGAAAGCTACACTCAGGAATGTCTGCTATCCAACCATACCGTAAAAGTTTTGTTTTTCTAAATCAGTAGAAAAATAAAGTGTATCTTTGAGAAAGACATACAGGAGTTAAAATTGGATTATGAGCTGACACCTGTTTAACCAAGTAGGAGTCAGAATTGTAAATTAGTACTACTGTGTCAGATAACATAGGAAAACCATGCAAAGTTAAGTGAGAACCAGATTTTCAATGACATGGGGATATGCGGTAGGAAAATGGATGTGAATCACGAGCAAGAAGATTCATACCTGAGATTCTGCATGTGTCTGCTACAAATATACGAAGTCTGCATGGTCATAAAATGAACTTCAGTAAGTGCAAGGATCTGTATTTTATTTTTGTCATGTTAAATGAGAAAAAAATGAGAGTAGTATTATTAGGGTGACTCATTATTTCCCTGTTTCGATTAATCAGATAGATCTACTACCTTTCCCCCTAATTTCTCTTCTCACAAATACCATCCCTCCTATGAATGGAACCTGTATTTCATGAACACTTCTATCCTCTCACCTGGAGAAAATCCTTATTTAAGTCTTTGTTCTTAAAGCCCATGAAGTGATCATTAAAAATTTATTAGTCTTGTGGGCTATTTGTGGAGAATGTATCATGTAGTGAATCTTGCAATTATCACATGGATTTCTCTAATCTTTCACAAACAAGTGTCCATATCATCTAATACAAGGCAAAAATTTCAAAATTGTACATTCTTGGACTCTTTACCTCTTCTAAATGTTAGCAAAAGAGATTGTTTTGTAAGAAAGAATCAAGTAGAATAAACTACTGTTGCAATTTCTGTTTTAAAAACCTCCATGCCTGTAAATCCGGGTATTCACAAGGCAAAAAATTAGCGAGAGCCTATCTCAATCAACTAGTGAGGAGTGGTGGTACATACCTATAATCTCAGCTACCTGGACATGGGTAAGAGGATCATGGTCCAAGGTTGACCCATATGTGAAAAATAACCTAAAACAAATGGGCTGGAGCTGTGGGTTAAGTGGTAAAGCACTTGTTTAGGAAATACAAACCTGAATTCTGCCATAAAACAAACAAACAAACAAAAACAATTAAAAGGCCTCAATAGCTTCTATGGTTTTCTTTTAACTCAGACTGCAGAAAAAAAATTCCCTTTGGCATATTTCATTTTATATTTGAGAAAAGAGAACTCATCTTTTATTCTATAGCATCAAGCCTTTAGCCATTCACATTAACTTTTATATATTATATTCTGTTTTGTAAAATATTTAGCACTTTTATAATGGTGTAAACCATTAGACTGTAATTACAGTAACACTACACAGAGACTAATAGTTCTGTTGCAATACAACTGTGATACATGATGGCCTTATTAATATAATAGTCTTGAAACACAAAGAATATTAAAAAAATTAATCATTGTTACAGTGTGTATTTAGTTATAGGTTATAAAAATACTACTTACAGTTTAACTATTGTTTTTACAGCCTCTTAGAAAAACTCTAAATAATTTCAGTGCTGGTTGGGAAAGCGTGGAGCCTGATGGCAGGCATCTGAGTGGTGGAGCCTTAAGCGGGTGAAATTTTTTCTTTTTGGTCAGTCATGAGGCCTGAACTCTGGGCCTGGCTGCTGTCCCTGAGCTCTTCAGCTCAAGGCTAGCGGTCTAGCACTTGAGCCAAAGCACCACTTCTGCTTATGTGGTGCTGAGGAATCAAACCCAGGCCCAAGCGCATGCATGGAAAGCACTCTACCACTAAGCCAACTTCCCAGCCCAACTGGGTGAATTTGTAAGCATCAGTAATATTGCAAAACAAACCAATGCAAATATTACTAATTATTTAAGGTTGATCTCTTTGAGGTTTATCTAGTGGTTTAAACCCATAACCTCAAGGCTTTCACCTAGCTTCAAAATAGGCAGGTAATTATTAGCAGTTTACAGTTGAATTCTGCAAATTATTCTTTATCCACACCAGCTGGTTCTTGTGATGAGGTTGGGGAACTTTGTGTGAGTGTAGTAGCTTGGAGCATTAGGATCATGAGATGTGTTCTGTGAATGACTGAATGACTAAATTCATCAGTCCTTAACCCATTTATCCCTTGCTTGGTTGCATAGTCCACTGTAGGTTCAATGACCTTGACATCACCTTCTTTCTCTCCCTCTCTTGACATCTTTCTAGCCAGAGGTGAACATGATAAAACTCCAATACTTACATTTTGAATAAAAAGAGTTGTGTGTGCACCTGTTTTAGAAGAACTATTACTAGAGTGTTGAGGAATCTTAACGTTGTTAGCAAAGTGGGACCTCCACTATTCTTTTATTTTTTAATTAATTAATTTTTTGTTGGTTGTGGTGATTGGGCACTGTCCCTCAGCTCTTCAACTCAAGTCTAGTGCTCTACCACTTGAGCCACTGAGTGGTTTTCTGAGTGGTTTATTGGAGATAAGAGTCTCATGGCCTTTCCTGCCTGGGCTGGCTTTGAACTGAGATCCTCAGATCTCAGCCTCCTGAGTAGCTAGGGTTACAGGCATGAGCCACCGTCGCCGGGCACCTTCAATTTTCCTAGGAACTTGGGATAATCTTTTTGCCCATATTCTATTCACTGCCATCTGCCATGTTTTCTGGGCTCCATAAAGCCACCGGCTCGATATGTGTGCTCTTGCTTGCTTATCTTATAGTCTCCTCCTTTTTGTCAAGTCTTATTCATCTGCCTGTCTTGTTCTAATAGATTTCCTAAGATGTAGTATGGATGATTATATCCCACAATACTGGGAAGACAGCCAATGCTTATTTCTCCTCTGCTATATTATTATATATAGTAACTCATGAGCCTTGTCCTGATTTTAACCCTTAATGATCGGTAATGTTGACTAGATGTTTCACTTGATAGGAGTTCTAAATGAGAAAATTAGACTCAGAGAATCTGGAGCTTGGATAGCTTGAACTCCACCAGTGGTTGTGTTAAGCATCTGGTTTTTCTGAATTAACATCTCTAGAGTAGTTCTGTAAAATCCATGCACTAACCATGAGCCCCTCATACATGCAGGTATTAGACAGCATCAGATGGACTTCCCAGGTTGATCTGAAAAAAAAAAAAAACCTACCTATGAGAAGTATATGTTCACTTATTTAAACACAGAGCCCCAAGCAGCCCCTGTGTAGAGGGAGGATATGAAATTGCTGGATTGTGGAAAAAATAATGTTCAACCGGACAATGATCTTTTCAACAAGAAATTCAATTCAGAGGAGGAAGGAGAAACATTCACTTGTCTATTAAAATATGTACATTAAGAGAAATCAAGTCTGTTAGACAGTAGCTGTTTCCTTGAGGTAGAATGGGGAGATTCAGAATCAGAAGTGATTTCCAATTTTGCTCAATCACTGTCACCTTAACCCAAGACCAGGCTCTACTGCAGTCTTGACATAAAAATCACAGACAGTGAAGTAAGCCAGGCCCAAAGAAACATAGATCCCATGGTTTCCCTTATTTGCAATAACTAGTATATGTCTGAGACAAGCAGAAAAAGTCAGATAAGATGATGTTAGGTGAAATGAACCACAAGATAAGGACACAAGTGTTTTTTTTCTTGCTTGCTATTGTTTCTAACATATTTATAAAGTGATTTTTTTCTTTGTTGCTTTGTATGTCCTTCCCCCACAGTATAACTTCTGTTTTTATTGTATTTGATGTAGGTATAATTTGGGGAGTGGAAGGAAAAAAGCAAATTGTTTAAATAGGGATACAGGTAGACCCATTGCAACAATAAGATGTACATGATGTTATTTTGAAAAACCAACTTTACAACTTTGGCGGTGGGGGGTGGGAGGGGTGCAGGGGTGGGGGGAGAAGTGTAGTTGTGGAGATGGGAGGGCAGCGATGATAGGGGAAAAACAAAGGAGGAGGCAACAATGCTTGATAAGAAATGTACTCATTACCTTGCTCATGTAATGGCAACCCCTCTGTATGGTATTTTCACAATAAAAAAACTTATTTATAAAAAAAAGATGCAAAAAAATCACAGAAAACAAGAAACACACCATATCCTCCAAGGCAGTATACCCTAATTTTGTATTTGAGCTCAAATCTCTTTCTGTCTCTGTCTGTCTCTGTCTCTCTGAAATTTCCATTGTGGATCCTAATTTAACCAGCCAAGGTTAACTCGAACACTTCTGAGAATTCTTCCTGGATTTGATAATAGTTATAGTAATAGGGCTAATATTAACAGAGCGATTTAAACTGTATTTATTTAAAAGCTTTGTATGTGTTCGTTCATGCTATCTTCACCAGGACATATGAAATAAACATTATTCCTACTCTCATTTTGTAGGCAAAGACATGGAGCCATGGGAAGGGAAGGGAATTGTGTGATGTTGTCCATTACGTGAGGCAGTATTCTGGTTGGACACCAGATACATGGTCCCAGGGTCCTTTCTGTCTCCTTTTCCTTCTGGATTCTTTTCCAAAAGAATCCTTCCTGGGTTTTTCCTATGGTATATTTCCAGGCCCTTCAGTATTCTATTGCTACTGTCAGAGTGAGTTTTCTCCATCTAACTTGAGGTATGTGTCCAAGGGCGAAGATTTCCAGTTATCTCCTCATCTGCTCACTTATGCACCTGATACACCATATCCACTGCAGCAGCCTCTGTTCCATTCCAGGACTCCCAGCGTCTCATCCTCCTCCATCTCTGCCTGTGAGTCACCTTGAATGAACCTCAGGTCAGAAAGCCACTCTCTCCACAGAGCTCGCTTCTCATCTAGCCCCTGATCTTCAGAACCTAGTATCCCACTCTTCCCTGGTCAGTCTTAGCAAAATCCCTGATCATTCGGTTTAGCAGGACTTTCCACTCTTAATATCTGATTTTCCTTGGTATTTGCTCCAATTTCTTACACTCCATGCTTGGTATTTGCTCACTCTGGCCCAATCTCAGGAAGCATTACATCAAGTTGATGGTGTCCTCCTGTTGGCTATTTCCTCTCAGTAATTTTCTCTCTACTCACCTCTACCCTGATTCTCAATTGTAGGAAACTCATCTCTCTCCTCCAACCCCCCCGAATTGTGTATACTGTATTGGGAATTCCAGAGTCTGATCTCCCTATTAAAAAACCCTTGTGCTTACCTTCACTACTTTAGCAGCAGTCTCTTAATCATATCTTGTGGATGTGGGTACAATGAGGGTGAAAACAGAGATCAAGAAATAAAATCCTTCCAGGAAGATCATGTAAAAACAGGGGTACAAAACGCTATGTTGAAAAACGAACTTTACAATTTAGGCCGGTGGTAGGGATGGGGGGAGGAGAGTGTGATTGTGGAGATGGGAGGGAAGGGATGGAAGGGGAAAACAAAGGAGGAGACAACTATGTTTGATAAGAAATGTACTCACTACCTTGCTCATGTAACTGTAACCCTTCCTCTGTACAGTATTTTCACAATAAAAAAACTTATTTAAAAAAAAATAAAGGCATTAAAAGTAAAAAAAAAAAGCAGGAGTTTGAAAGTCGAGTAGAATGTTTATTGGGTAGACAGTTTTGCCCAGAGTAGGAGACATTTCAAAGAAACAGACACCCAGGGAAAGAGTGGATGTGGATAGGAGCTTCAAAATAACGATAAAAGCAATTTGGTGTGTCACCTGAGCAAAATGTGGTGGAAGAAAAAAACAGGACCATGGAAGACTTTAATGTTCAATGCATGTGACTTTGAAACCTCCACAGTGGGTATAAGCAGGGTAAATTCATGGTCAGGTCTGTTAAAAAGGTTATCCCATTCTGATGCTCATAAAAAAGTGAATCAAAAAGGACTCATCTGTGGATCAAGAAAACTGAAATGAATTTGCAAACAGAGGGAGAACTGCTTTTTCTCCAGGGAAAGAAGAAAAAATACAACATTGAACTTTTACCAAACAAATCATACATTGTTCTTGGTTACCTAATGTTTATAGACTTCATTGTGTCCCCTCAGGTTCAGCCTCAAATGAGAAAAAAATGTATATAAATTTTCCATTGGTATGAAATGATTTTCCTTCCCAATTTGTATTCTAGAAAATGTACCTTGTAGCCTCTGGAGTACAGAAGAGGGGAAAACAAAATGTGTGTTGCTTTTTGCATAATCTTTCCACTTACATGTATTTGTGATGGGTATAGGAAAAATGATCAGCAACAGAAAGTAGAAGCACTTGTTTTTTTCTTTGCTTTATCCCTTGCTTGATTACGTAGCACAAGGAGAAACAGAAGCCAATAAAAGAAACTGCCACAAACCCTCACATATTACTTCATTCCCTCCTTTGTCCTAATTAACAAGTCAATTTGATTCAGTCTGGCATTTCAGAGAAGGAAAAGAATACGGTTTCTCTGCCTTCTTGGGTTCTATGTCTGGGGCCCTGGAAATTAAACTAATGAAAGTCAGTTCAACAGGAGAGAAACAGCTTATTACACACCTCCTACATGCATGCAAGAGAAACTCAGTGATGAGTTAGTTATAGGGAGACTGAAAGACCTGGTTAGAGTGAGTGGCCTACAGCATCCTAACAAAGAATAATGAGTTTGTGGAGGTGACAAAGTAAAGGAGAAGAGACTAGGCTTTTAAGGGTCACAAACTGAAGCTAAGGGTAGGTCAGTAAGATCGATCTGCCGTTTTTCTAATTACCCTCTGTTGCCTGAATCTGGGCTCCTTTCTGGTGGTTAAATCTGGAGTTAATCTCCTCTTCCCATTACAAGTATATGAGAGAAAAAAGAGCTTACAAACATATTTTACATCATCCTACTTTTAGCAAATTAAGGGGAAGGCAGAGAACTTTTATTCTGCATCTGTGGTTTTGTTTGTTTTCTGTCAGTCGTGGGGCTTGAACTCTGGGCATGGGTGCGGTCCCTCAGCTCTTCAGCTCAAGGTGAGAACTCTACCTCTTGAGCTACAGCGCCACTTCTGGTTTTCTGATGGTTAATTGGAGATAAGAGTCTCATGGACTCTCCTGCCCAGGCTGGCTTTGAACTGCGATCCTCAGATCTCAGCCTCCTGAGTAGCTAAGATTACAGGCGTGAGCCACCAGCTTGTTATTTTGTTTTATTTAAGCTTTCACTTCAGGTCAGAATAATCCAGATGTGTGTGGGGGGAGGGATTTTGGGGGGGTAGGGGAATAAATGGAGGAAATTCTTCTAATATCCTACAGAGCCCAGGGAAGTTATCACTGAGAATATTTTATCATCTAATCATGATAAAGATATGATCATTAGATCAGCCAAAGAGTGATTTATTTAGCCAATAGTAAATATGGACATCATACAGGGAAAGATAGAAATGGAAAGGGAGAAAGCTGATAGCATAATTTTAATGTCAAATGCTTTGGACTCTTGATTTAAACAAAGAAAATTTTCTTGGTTGACTTTCATTCATTTGCTGGATGACCTCATTTCTCCTGTTGATACAAGACACTGTGAGATCAGCCTTATATCTTGCCAGGCATAGGTTAAAACCCTAAAGTCTAATCTTCATATGATTTGCCCTAGAAAGTTCTAAAACAAATCTGTTTAAAATACAAAAGCTTCTCTTTGAAGCTATGATTAACTACCCACACTACCTTTGGAGGAAGCTAGAGTTCTGATCAATATTTAATAGTGATTGCATGGTAAGGGGTGGGTATACTCATTAGAACAATAAGTGAGCAAAGGACTCATTTTAATGAAAATTAGCAAATGGAGCTTGGGGGCAAGGGATGTTTGCTTTAGAGACTTCTTGTAATTTTAAACAGGCATCTTGAATATAGCAGTCCATGCATTTCTTTTAAATGACAAATTGTGTTGCAGATCTACACGTGTTACCATTATTATGATGGATGTGATCTGAGATGGGGTCTGAACAGCTTAAATAAATTAATGTTCTGCAAGCAGGCCTCAAAACAATTTGGAATGGCTTCAGCTTTTAATTCATTCAGATTCAAGATGTATTTCCTATGTTCTTAAATTCTGTAGCATAAGGCCTTTTGGTTTTGCCATTTCCTCCCAGAGCTGGAGATTGAACTGAGTATTTTACATATGCTATAACAAGTACTCTACCTCCAAATCTGTCTCTCTCTGCATCTCTCTCTCTCTCTCTCTCTCTCTTTCCTTTTCCTCTCTTTTCTTCTTCCATGAAGTAAAGGGTTCATTATTGTTTACTTTTAGCTACAAACTCAAAGTTGAAAAATATCCCCACGACTAGCTATTATTCCCTCTCTCTCATAAAAGTGAGAGAACATTTATTAGAAGAATATATTTCAAATAGAATAAAAACAGGTCATCTCTAGGTCAGCTCAAGGCCAGCACAGTACCACTTGAGTCACAGCACCACTTCCGGTTTTCTAGTGGTTTATTGGAGATAAGAGTCTCACGGACTTTCCTTCCCCAGGCTGGCTTTGAACCACGATCCTCAGATCTCAGCCTCCTGAGTAGCTAGGATGACAGGCATGAGCCACTGGCACCCAGCTTGTCAGATTATTTCTAATTCTTACGTATTTGGTGAACAAAGCTTTACTATCATTACATGCAGTTGTCTCAAGTACTAGATGAGTTGAAAATTAATTTACAGGCCAAATGCAATTTGGGCTTTGGTTCTATCTCTAGTAATGTTATGTCTATGAGACAATTAACCATGGTGCCTACCAAGTCTACCTCTACTGTAGGTCATGGCCACAAAGCACTGATTATTTACCATGCTCCATTTTCTCTGTCCACTTGCAAACTTCAGAGCTCCAGATTGAGTTTCCCTCTCTTTTCACACTCTGGTGAGAGCAATAAGAAGTAGTTCATGCACCCTCACATCCAGAACTTTTCCTTCACTTCCAAGCTTGCTACATTTTTGAAGATCCAATCTGTCTTCTGAGCTGCACCAAATAAAAGTTTATGAGCTGAGAAAAGAATCCTACTTTTTCTAACCTTTAAGATCTGAAAACTTCCAATTACTGGGTGTTTTAAGTGTCTTTTATGGGACATGCACTAATCCCAGTATGGAATTTTAAAATCACTAGGATGTAGTTTCAGCAGGAAAAGAGAGATTCAAACCTCAAGTTATATGGCCAAGAGGGAAATAAGTAGCATTTCTCTCTCATAAACACTGGGTCTGAATTGCCAGCATTCTCTAAAGGATACACAGAGACCCAAGCCCTTCCTTCTTCTTTTACCATATGATTCCAAACTACCTTCTTCCAACTGGCCTTCCAAGCAGCCATGGTTACAAATGTGTTGAACATAACTAGAAGTGAACATGAGAACATCATTTCATCTTCAAGACATTAAGAGGAGGAGTTACATACCCCTCTATTCATTGACCAGAAAGTTTGACTTTTCATTAGTCAAATGGTCACACTTTAAAGGAAAGACAAGCTAGAAAATGTAGTATTTATTGCCTATAGACATGCAGGACATTACTACAGTCAGATTACACACATGGTTTAATTAACTGTTCAATATAAATAGCCACAAAGGAACCAGTGATAAGAATGCATCAGTAACTGAAAATGTGCTTATTCAATATCTGAACAATATAGGTGGGAGAATATGAAGACTTTCAAGTATATATGCTAAAGGAAATTTCTGAATACAAAAAGAAAATGATATAAGAATGTTCAAGCCAGGTGCCATGGCTTACACCTGTAATCCTAGCTACTCAGAAGACTGAGATCTTAGGATCATGGTTCAAAGCCAGCCCAGACAAGAAAGTATATGAGACTCTTATCTCCAATTAACTACCAGAAAACCAGAAGTGGCACTGTGGCTCAAGTGTAGAGCACTTGCCTTGAGCTAAAGAGCTGAGGGACTGCACCCAGGCCCAGAGTTCAAGCCCTACAACCACCACCAACACCACCAACAAAAGAATGGGAATGAGGAGGAATATAGCAGAGGGGAAGCTAGAGGCTAAACAAGCTCTCACATAAAAAGCAGTTTTAGTGTTCCAGTGAATAGTCCTAGACTAGAGAATCTCACCCAGTGTTCCATCACAGTATAGAGAGTTTGGCCAGAGAAGGAAAATCCAGGCAAGGAGACAGATCTGAGCACTTGCTGGTAGCCCAGGCTGCGGATGCAGCGGTGGCAGCGGCGGCACCATAGTCGCCAAACGTACAACAGAGAGAGTCAAGGGTAAAGGCAACAGATGCAGCAGACAAATGGATTCTACTCAACACCAGCAAGAACTGACAAGGAGCAGATATCTTCATCCTGAAGATGGCAGACTAGAGACGGCACAGGAACCATGACTCTGGCATGATTAGAACCCTGACAACCTCCTTCTCAGGGAGCAGAGGAGGGAAGACTGCCATCCCCCACCACTGGAGATCCCCATTTTTGATACTGACAAAGGCCCGGCTGAGCAACTAGCTCAACACAGGCCTTGGAAGAAAATAAGAGTCATTTAGCAGGTCACAGGAACCTGACCTGACCTTCCAGGCTCCGCTCCACCCAGGGGAAAGTCACCCTGCCCAGGCAGAGAAAGCTCTGTCCCAAGGAGGAGTGACTTTCTTCACTGAGTAAACAGAGCCAGTGATAGGGAGGGAGAGGAGGCAAACCAAAGATTAATAGAGGAATCTCGAGAGCATGAGGAAGCTACTCAAAGAGTAATACAGGTATTGTGTGAGCAGGTTGAGAACAGTCAAAGAGAAAGACAGGAATTGCATGAGCAGGCTGAGAACAGTCAAAGAGAATTACAGGAATTGCATGAACGTGAGGAAGCTAATCAAAGAGTAATACAGGAATTGTGAGAGTGGGATGAGAATAGACAAAGATCAATAGAGGCATTCATGGGATCCATAAACAGAGAGCTGAAAGAATTCAGGGAGACCACAAAGGGAATGCTGAATAGAGCCGACAGAAGAAATAGGAGTCCAAGGAAACCATAACCAATCAACTAAATGATTTGAGAATAAACACTGAGCACCAAATTAAGGAAGTAAAGAAGTTCATACAAGATCTAAAAGCTCCAACAAAGAATTTGAAGCCATCAAAGCCAACCAATTAGAAGGAAAAGAAATAAAAAACAAAGTAGAAGCCTTGACAGTAGGTTAGACCATGCAGAAGATCAAATCTCGAGGATTGAAGACAGCCTAGATATTATAGAGAAAGAACATACAACTATCCAAGACAAATCCAAGAAATATGATAGATCTACTCAACATTTGGAAGACACCATCAGATGGCCTAATCTGAGGATAATGGGTGTAGAAGAGCACCTAGCGACAGAAGTTAATGGTCTAAGAAATTTATTTAATAGGATCCTAGCAGAGCACTTCCCAAACATGCAAAAAGATAGGCCTATTCAGATACAAGAAGCTTTTAGAACCCCAAATAGACGAGACCAGAACAGGACAGCCCACGGTCACATTATAATCTACACAGGATCAATTCAGACCAAAGAAAAGATCCTTAAAACTGTTAAGGAGAAAAGATCAATCACCTATAAAGGGAAAACAATTAGAATCACATCAGATTTCTCAGCAGAGACAATTGAAGCAAGAAGAGCCTGGAATGATGTATGCCGTGCCCTACAGACAAACAACTATCAACCAAGAATACTGTACCCAGCTAAACTCTCCTTCATAACCAAAGGTCAAATAAAAACCTTCCATAGCAAAGAAAACCTGAAATAACATAGCTCCACCAAACCAGCCCTACAAAAGATACTTAAAGATGTCCTACTCATAGAAAACCAACAAAACCACAATAAAGGCCAAGAAATTGGACTCAAACTGAGAATTCAAGAACGATAGGAAGAACCTAATAGTCGCAGTTTCCAAGAAGGTGGATAACATGGCAGGAACGACCAAACAACTCTCAGTCCTAACTTTCACATTAACAGACATAACTCTCCAATTAAGTGACATAGACTGTCTAGTTGGATTAAAAAGCAAGATCCTTCTATCTGCTGCCTTCAGGAGTCACATCTTGCCCATAAAAACAAACACATTTTGAAAGTGAAAGGCTAGAACAAAATCTGCCAAGCAAACAGCCCCCATAAACAGGCAGGAGTTGAATTCTAATATCAGATAAAATATACTTCAAATTAAAATTAGTGAGAAGAGATAAACAAGGTCGCTACATACTAATTAAGGGATCTTTCTTCAGGAGGATATTCCAAGTCTAAATATCTATTCACCAAACAACGGAGCACCCAAATTTATCCAAGAAACACTACTTTCCCTCAAATCTCACATAGATCCAAAAACATTAATTGTTGGGGACTTTAACACCACTGTCCCCACTAGATAGATCAACTTGGAAAATACTCAACAGAGAAACCGTAGATCTAAACAACTTCATAGGTCAACTAGATTTAACAGACATCTACTGAATGTTTCACCCAGCAGTATCAGAATACATGTTTTTTTCTCAGCAGCACATGGAACATTTTCCAAAATAGACCACATTTTAGGTCACAAAGCAAACTTGTCCATATTCAAAACAATTGAAGTTATACCTTGCATTCTCTCAGACCACAAGGGAATAAAATTAGAACTTAACAACAACAAAAGCCATCCAAGAAAGTCCTGTAACACATGGAGGCTGAACAACACACTGTTGAATCCAGTGGTCATGGAAATTCAAATGTTCATGATATTCAACAAAAATAAACACACAAATTACCAGCTCCTCTGGGACACAGCAAAGGCAGTACTCAAAGGCAAGCTCATAGTTCTGAGTTCCTACATCAACAAATTAGAGAGATCTGAAACCAACAATTAAATGAGACATCTGAACCTCCTTGCAAAAGAGCAGCAAGATAAACCCCAATCCAGTAGATGGAAAGAAATAATTAAAATTAAATCAGAATTAAGCGAATTAGAATTCAAAAAAAATAGAAAGAATCAACAAAACAAAGAGTTGGTTCTTTGAAAAAATAAACAAAATTGACAGACCCTTAGCAAATCTTATCAGAAAAAGAAGAGAAAACACCCAAATAAATAAACTTAGAGATGAGAATGGAAACATCATCACAGAAACAACCAAGATTTGGAACATTATAAGGGAATACTTCTCAAACCTTTATGCTAATAAGTTTCAGAACTTGGCAGAAATGGACCTTTTCCTAGCAAATCTCGACATGCTGAAACTAAACCAAGATGAATTAAACCATCTTAACAGCCCATATCAAGCACTGAAATAGAAACAGCAATAAGAAACCTCCCATCTAAGAAAAGCCCAGGAACAGATGGATTTACAGCAGAATTCTACAAGGCCTACAAAGCAGAACTCACACCAGTATTCCTCCAATTCTTCAATGAAATTGAAAGAGAAAATTCACTACTGAAGTCATTCTATGAAGCCATCATAACTCTCATCCCAAAACAAGGCAGGGATGCATCAAAGAAAGAGAACTATAAATCCATTTCTTTGATGAACATTGATGCAAAACTTCTCAACAAAATTTTGGCCAATTGACTTCAACAATTTATCCAGGGCTGGGAAGGTGGCTCAGTGGTAAAGTGCTTGCCTTGCATGCATGAGGCCCTGGGTTCGATTCCTCAGCACCACATAAACAGAAAAAGCCGGATGTGGTGCTGTGGCTCAAGCGGCAGAGCACTGGCCTTGAGCTGAAGAGCTGAGGGACAGCGCCCAGGCCCAGAGTTCAGGTCCACGACCAGCAAAAAACAAAAACAAAAAAACAAAAAAAACAATTTATCCAAAAAATCATATACCATGATCAAACAGTATTCATTTCAGGGATGCAAAGCTGGTTCAATATATGCAAATCAATTAATATAATTCATCACATCAACAGGAGCAAGGATAAGAACCACATGATTATCTCAATAGATGCAGAGAAAGCATTTGACAAGATCCAACACCCCTTTACAATGAAAGTTCTGGAAAAAATACGAATCCAGGGAACCTCCCTCAATACAATAAAAACTGTATATGACAAACCTACAACCAGCATTATACTTAATGGTGAAAAACTAAAGCCATTTCCTCTTAACTCAGGAACAAGACAAGGATGTCCACTTTCTCCACTTGTCTTCAAGTTAGTATTAGAATGTCTACCTACAGAAATAAGACAAGATGCAAATATAAAAGGGGGCCAAATAGGGAAAGAAGAAGTAAAACTCTCCCTCTTTGCAGATGACATGATCTTGTATTTAAAGAATCCCACAGAGTCCACTCCCAAATTACTCAAGCTGATTCAAAACTTTGGCAGAGTAGCAGGGCATAAAATTAACCCTCAAAAATCAATCGTTGTTCTGTATGCCAAGAATGAGAAAAACATGGATGAAATCAGGAAAGCAACTCTATTCGTAATAGCCCCACAAAAAATAAAATACCTAGGAATTAACTTAACCAAAGAAGTGAAAGACCTTTATGATGAAAGCTTTAAAAACCTGAAAAAGGAAATCAAAACAGAACTTAGAAAGTGGCAAAAACTCGCCTGCTCCTGGATTGGAAGGATCAACGTCATGAAAATGGCAATACTTCCCAAGGCTATCTACAAATTCAATGTGATAACTATAATTATTCCAATGTTATTCTTCAAGGAAATAGAAGAGGCAATCCAAAAATTCATATGGAACAATAAAAGACCCCAAATAGCAAAAACGATCTGAACAGAAAGAACAGTGCTGGAGGAATATCAATACCAAATTTCAAACTCTACTACAAAGCCATAGTAATCAAAACAGCTTTTTACTGGCACAAGAATAGACCTCAGGACCAATGGAATAGAATTGAAAACCCAGAAATGAACCCACAAACCTATAGCCATCAATCTTCAAGAATGGAAGAAAGACAGCCTCTTCAGTAAATGATGCTGGCAAAATTGGTTAATCACTTGTAGAAAACTAAAGCTAAATCCTTATATATCACCCTGAATCACAATCAATTCCAAATGGATCAAAGACCTCGAAGTAAAGGCAGACGCCCTGAAAACATTACAGGATGGAATAGGAGAAACCCTAGGTCTCCTTGGAATAGGCTGAAATTTCTTAATAGAGACCCAGAAACATGACAAAACAAAGAAAGGTTGGACAAATGGGATTGCATGAAATTGCAGAGCTTCTGCATGGCAAAGGACATAGCTAGCCAGATCAATAGAAAGCCCATGGATTGGGAGAAGATCTTCATTAGCCATACAATAGACAAGGGTTTCATATCTAAAATAAACCTGGAACTCAAAAAATTAAATCCCCCAACAACAGATCCTCAAAGAAACAACTTCCCAATAAATAAGTGGGCTAAAGACTTAAAGAGAAACTTCTATGAAGAGGATAGAAGGATGGCCAATAGACACATGAAGAAATGCTCAACCTCCCTAAGCCATAAAAGAAATGCAAATCAAATCTACACTGAGATACCACCTCACCCCAATTAGAATGGCTAGAATCAAGAACTCTGATAACAACAGATGCTGGAGGGGATGTGGATAGAAGGGAACCTTAGTACATTGTTGGTGGGAGTGTAAACTTGTTCAACCACTTTGGAAAGCAGTATGGATTTCCTCAAAAGACTCCACATAGAGCTCCCCTATGACCCAGCAATCCCACTTTTGGACATTTACCCAAATGATCACAATAAAAGACCATACTAAAGCTACCATACCTTTCTTGACTGGATTACTTGCTCTAATGCAGCATTGGAGCTCACTGGAGTTGATCTATGATTAGAGTTGATTCTTAAGAGACTTTATTCTCTGTTAGCTGGGAAGACCAGTCCACTATACAGAGAATTGTTTTGAATTTTTAAAATTTTATTGTCAAGGTGACAATAAAGAGAGGTTACAGTTACACAAGTGAGGTAGTTATTACAGTTCTTATCTAACTTCTTACCCCTCCCCTCAATTTTCTTTCTTTCTCTATCCCTCTCCCATAATTCCCTCCAAATTGTACAGATCATTTCGAACATGTCTTGTGAATATCGCTGTTGCATAGATTCCCCTTTTGTCTTTTGTCTCATATTTTATTGTTCCTGTTCCCTTCCCTAGTTCAGATAAACATACCAAAATTGAATGCAGTGACAACAGGAGTTGAGCCATAGGGGGAAAACACAAAAGAAAATAGAAATCACAGAATACATTGAGAATAACAATAACAAAGAAAACCTCTTGTGTCCATGTCTTGGAGTTCATTTCACTTGGCATCATCTTATATGGTCATATGACATAGCCATTGAGCTATTCTGCTCATATGCTAAGGTTATCCTAGATGTATACTAATTATTACAAATAAGGGAGACCACCGGACCTATGATTCTTTGGGTCTGGCTTACTTCACTTAATATGATTTTTTCCAATTCCTTCTATTTCTTTACAAATGGGTCACTGTCATTCTTTCTGATGGAAGCATAGAATTCCATTGTGTGTGTGTGTGTGTGTGTGTGTGTGTGTGTGTGTGTGTGTGTGTGTGTGTGTGTGTGTGTGTGTGTGTGTGTATCACATTTTCTTGATCCATTCATCTACTGAGGGGCATCTGGGTTGGTTCCATATCTTAGGTATGGTAAATAATGCTGCAATAAACCTAGTTGTGTTAGTAACTTTAGTGTGGCCTTGTTTGTGGTCATTTGAGTCAATGTACAGGGAAGTTTTGACTTGTAATTACCTCATGCAAAGGAATTCTCTTATGTTCTATGGATCCAGTGGTACTCACCCAGCCTCTTTCATTCCCACCATCATTGGCTCTGTTCAGGCAGACATGATTTCTCACCTGGTCCTTTGTAATAACATCACAATTGCTCTTCCTGCCACCAGCTTCCCTGGCCTCCATTGCTTTTGCCATAATGTCAGAGATGGTTTCACTCTAGTCTTTAACATTGGAAGGCTGCTTCTTGTCATTGAATACAGCCCACACTCCCTTGTCCAGCATAAGGTGGCATTTACAATCTGTGCAGAGTTGAACTTTTCCAATCTCATTTCTTCATCCTACTTCCTGCAGCTGTACTCCAATTTCACTGTGTTTCCATAATTCCATGTGCACACACAGGATCGAATTTGCTTTTCTTCTCTTTGCTGCACTTTGCTCTTAATACTCTCCTGTATGGCACAGATTCATTACAAAACTGCTTGTATCAGAAATTATTCAAATATTTAGTCTAGGACTCTGCCCTTTTTCCCTGAATTTTCATGCTTCTGATAGGCCAGCCAGGTCAGTAGATCGATGGTTGGCCTGTATTCATAGCCAGTGAGCACTAAAGAGACTCAGGGAATGCTTGGGTATGTATGAAAGTATTGTCCTTTGTTGTTGGATTTTAATTCAATCTTTATTCCTCCTTGTTCTTCCTTTTCTTCATTAATTAATTTTTTAGTTTAGTTTTAACCCCTCATAGTATAAAAACTGAGGATATGTGAAGCTATTTGATGGCCTGAAAACATGCCAAGAATGTACACTATGTTTCTTTTTAAAAAAATATGTTCAGAGGCATACTTTATGTAATAGTCAATGATTAACAGAGTTAAGGGAAAGGAGATGTATTTTCACCTTATAAAGGGAATTTTATAAACCACTACAGCCTGATCAAATTGATTTGCTATTGTATGAACAGCATGTGCACAAAATTGCATTTGAAACATGTCATGACTTGAAGGATTAAAAAAAAAAGCAACCCATATCTGGCTTAGTGTGTGATGGTTCTGATGGGGACACTTCTACAAATGGAGTTCACGTTGTTCAATCACTTGGCAATTCGTTCATTTTCAGAAACATATACCTTGCACTAAAAAAGAAAATGCCCAGATTATTTGATTAATTCTTCAAGGTCCTATTCGAAGTCTTCTGTTTTTGTGTGCAACTTCCATTTCTGGAAAACAGGTATAACTAGCTATTCCATCTTGTGTATTGCCACAGAACCTATAAATACCTCGCCTCTGACACTTAACTATATCAACACACATATTTATCTGTTTCCCTAAATATACATTGAGCCCTTTGGGGTCAGAGATCATGGCTTATTTATCTTTGTGTTTCTAATACCATCAGAGAGCTTGACCCAGAGCAGATGTTTGGTAAGTACTTGTTGGAACAAAATAAAATATTTGCTATAGTTCTTCATTGAAACTCATAAAATTTGCACTTCCTTCCTCCCCAGATACTTAACCATCTTTGTGCCGGGAAATTGATTCAGAATAATCAAGAGAAAAGATGACACTATCTAGAGCTGTTCCTGAAATGAAAGATAGCTCGATGACTTTCATGTGGTTCATTGCTTGCAATGACTCTCATGTCAGAATCACTCACAGCCTAAATTTGAATTCTAAATTATAATTTTTCAGCCCTGGTCTTGCCCTCCTACTCTAAACAAGTAACTTCCCCTGTGGACATAAGACACTGCCCATTCTCTTTAAAAATTCTCCTCTTTCATAATTTTTATGAGGATACTCTGTTCTAATGCTGTAGTTCTTTTTTTAGTATGTATTTTTTGTAAAGCTACTGTATAGAGGGGTTACAGTTACATGACCAAGGTAATGAGTCCATTTCCTATCAAGTATTGTTCTTAAATGGCCCTTTTTTCTTCTGCTGGTCCTGAGATTTGAACTCTTGGCCTGGGCACTGTCCCTGAGCAAGTATAGTCACAGCTCTACTTCCAGTGGAGTTAGGAGTCTCATGAATTTTTCTGCCCCAGCTGTCTTCAAACTGCAATCCTCAGATCTCAGCCTCCTGAGTTGTTAGGATTACAAGATTGGGCCACTGGTGTCTGGCATGCTTGCTCTTTCTTTATTTCTTAGTGATCCATCTTACTGTTGTTCATTTACTGCACTCTTCTCATTCTGTAAAGGTTTTACTCAGCAACTATGCTTTCTTCTGTTTTGGGCCTTGAAGTCAGGGTTCAATTCTCCCATTTCTCCCTGTGATTATTCTTATCTGTTGAGGACACCTGTTCCTCTTGATCCCCCACATTTATTTCCTTTGTTCATAACATCCTCCATTTCACCTTTCCCCAAACCATGGTCCATGGTCTTCTTCCACCAGTTCTTCTAAAATGAGCACTGATGGTGCCATTCTCTTCCTTGAAATCTGACAGTAGAACAAACACAAATTCTTTAGCAATATACAGAAGTCTCTTCATGCTCTAGGCCTTTCTGTCCCAGGTCTTACCTCTTAACCTTAAGTTCTAAATTCCAAGTGGAAAACATTCTGGGTTCCTTAAACTGCTCTGCCCACTCCATTTCCTGTTGGTTATTTGTGGCTGGTGCCCTGGGAACAGCCTTGCTTCCTATGTTTCTCCTTGGCTGAAGTTCCCTTCCTAAGTTAGTGAATTGCTTGTGCTTATTCCACAAAAATTTATGATTACATGTCTCAGAGGCAGGGCTGTGGAAATAATTTGCCAAGTAAGAGAATTTTTGTCCTTCCTCTCCTGAAGTTTAGATTGTTGGGGGGGGCAATAATTAAACTGATAATTACGGTGATACATATGTAATTACAAGCTTGGGCAAATGCAATAAGGATAAGTAAAGAGTACCATGGCTGGATTGACCACGATAGAAATCACCCTCCCCCCACAGTAATTGTCAAATTGCCTTGAAATTGATCCTGAAGCTCCCCAGCTAGGCTGTCATCTCCTTGAAGGCAAAGGACTTCTAGATTATTTCTTTTTAGATTTGCAGTGATCGGAATTTGGGCCCGGAAAGGTGATGAAAGGATGCTCACTGAACTAATGAAATAGCTGGTCCTTATCAAATGTGCAGACTGGAAAGAAGTTGGCTGTCCCTGGCAGTGGTTTTGGCTGGTGGTGTGAGTGGGTAACTTATACTAGCTTGTGAAGTCAGGGAAGGAGTTCCTCTGTTTGAGATGAAATGAATTAATTGATCTCTAAAGTTTCTGCCAACTCTAAATATTATGAGAGGTGAGCTACCTGTGGGGTTGAATGACTGATACAATATAACACCTTATATACTTTTCCAATAGACTATGCTACACAATGTGTTCTGTAAGTATTTACTGCATGGCACTAGGAGAATCTAGGTGCCTGCCTTCTTATAAAGGTTTTCTTTGTTACTATCAGAGTAACTCGTAAGCCATGGAGGTGGCCTATAAATGGATTTGGAGATAATGTAATAATGACACACTAAATAATATAGCTTGGAGACTCAACAGCTATGACTAGTTCTATTTTTTAAACATATGCTTTGTTCATTCTAACATACCCCACACATCTTCCTAAGATTATCCTTTATACAATTTAAGGCATCAAAATCGAAAACGAGGCAAACGGCAATCTTCTGAGCAGACATTAAAGTGGAAAATTAGGTGCTATTTAACAAGCCAACTCATTTTCTTCTTCCCTTGCTGCTGTCTTCACCACGGAAGCAGATGCTCCCTGGATCTGACAAGCCTTGAAAACCCTTTGTTACAGCCGGAGACGCCTGATCCCAGTCCAAGATTGTCTGTCTTCGTGCCCAGAAGGCTCTGTCCTTCTTTTCTTTGAAAGGTGCTTTTCCACAATGCGTTTGTGACTCGCCATGTTTGGCCATGGAAATGAAGATGACTTAATAGGGAGGACTGGGGGAGGGGGGAAGGGGGGGATGGTTTTCAGCGCTTTTTGTGTTTTTACTTGTTATGGCTGAAGTTTGCCTGCTTTGACATGGTGGCTAAAATGTGCACAGCATTTCTGCGCCATCCGCAAACATATTTTCAGCATGCCTGTTTTCATGAAGAAAGTGGAGGAAGCAAAGCTTGGCACTGTGTTGATTGGGGTGTGTTGGGGGGGGGAGACCATCTGTTTCACATACACTCTGTTCGGCTGACGTGCAGGGGAGAGAAATCTGTGAAATCACAGGGAGGAATTTTTATTTCCTTTTAACATGTTAACTATAGAATGACTTGGGTAATGGGCTTAAGGGACAGCACCCTTGTTATTAATTGACCATCTTTTTCTCCACTTCAACCCCATTTCAGTAGCTCGTGGTCAGATGGCTCTTTATTGATTAGGTCATCCCTTTGGCTCAACAGAAACAACGAACGATGTCATCGTTCTTATGTTCCTGGCGGGAAGAGGAGGGATACAGAGTGCTACTTAACATCAGATTTCAGCGACCAAATGTGTCAGTTAGCCATGCTGCGTTTCCACACTGGGAGCGCTGGGGGTAGAGTTGTAGCCGACTTTGGAACTTGCTCTGCCGGGGAGCCATGTGGTTAGCTTCTGTTTAGGGACTGGTTCTGGGGATTGCTGCCAGATGCCACCAGAGTGACAGTTTCTCCTCACTCACACAGATCGATACATCATTCCATGGGGGGCTCTGACATGGATCTCCACTATGAAACTGAAGATTTACGATCGGGAGAGTCTGAGTCATTAATACCAAACGTGTCAGCCTTCTTTAAAATTGGTTACTCCAATTACCTGGTGATTCCGATTAAAGTGGTTACTTAACACTGGTTGTTCTAACTAAATGTGTTTGATTAAATGGAAATCCTCTTTCTCTTGGGCTAGTTTTTGAGTTGGATGAGAAAATGTGGATGTTCTGGGAGAGAGAGAAAGAGAAAAGAAGCACAAACACAGAATAACAGAATAACAGACAGACAGACAGACAGGAGAATCTTGTTGTCTGATATAAAGGAAGACATGTTTAAAACTCCCCCCCCCCCACTTCAGCCCTCCCTTTTGTTTTACACAACAGAGAAATGTTAGTAGAGATGAAATCTAACTTAATGTTACCTGATTTCTGGTCACAGAAGTAAGCAGGTGACTGCCAAGTAAACTCAATTTCTGCCAGAGAATGTGTGTCCAGGAGACAGAGAACTGACTGATTTGAATGACCTCCAAGAGAGGCAAGCCCGTGTTTAGGCTGTCCTCCAAGCTGTGGAAAGGCTGCTCTGGGAGACCCTGGAGAATTCACAGACTTATTCCCTGTGGTGCCTGGACACCAGTCCATTGCTACCCTTTCCTTCCCCCCAAGAGCTGGAATTTGGGTGCTTTCTTAAACCCAGCTCTCAGCTCTTTGTTATCTGAGGGGGAAAAATTGTACAGAGATAAATAGACCACCTATTGTTTAGAAAACTATACTGAACTATTATCAAAATCTATTTCTATAATCTGAAAAGCAGGTGGAGAATTTACCAAGTTAATGTCAAAGGTGAAGAATGGACTTCTGAAATTGAATTTCAACAAGCAGTTTTTTCTTCATCCGAAAAAAGAACAGCAACAAAAATTGGTATTGAATATGAGGGGAAAAATCTTGAAGTTCACCAAAAAAAATATAGATATCATGGAGCCTCTGTGTTTGTTGATCAGGATGGAGAAAAAAAAATGAATCAAAGAACAATGACCAAGGTAAAGTTCTAAGTGAAGTAAGCCAGGCCCAAAGAAACAAAGGTCCCATGGTTTCCCTTATTTGCAATAACTAATGTATGTCTAGGACAAGCAGAAAAGGTCAAAAGCTATGGACATATGACCATATAAAATGATGTTAAGCAAAATGAACCCCAAAACAGGGACACAAATATCTTTTTTTCTTTCTTGCTATTATTTTTAACGTACTTATAATGTACTATATGATTTTTTTGTTTCTTTGGTAGTTCCTCCCCCATGGTATAACCCCTATTTTCCATGAATTTGATTCCGGTGCCCTGCATCTTGTATATACATTTTTCTAATTTGGGGAGGGGAAGGGAAAAAACAAAATACTTAAATAGGGATACAGGTTGACCCATTGTAACAATGAGATGTACAAGACACTATGTTGAAAATGAACTTTACAACTTTGCCAGGGGTGGGGTAGTTGGGGAGTTGGAAAGGAAGGGATAGTAGGGTAAAAATGAATGAGGAGGCAACAATGCTCGATAGGAAATGTACTCATTATCTTACTCATGCAACTGTAACTCCTCTGAATAGTATTTTTTAAATAAAAAAGTATTTAAAAAGTTCTTGTCTGCAAGTTGTTTACTGTCTTTCACATATGGTCTATGAAGCAAGCCTGTGAAATTGTTCTGATCCATATGATTAGATGCTACTCATAAGAGAGAAAGGAGGACTGAAGTCCACCTAGCTATGGACTTTTCTAGGAGGAATGTTTGTTAGGTCATCTCAGAGTTGAGGTTGCTTAGAACCATAATTTCCAAAGCAGAAGAGATCAATTGGTTTTTTGGGAAAGGCAATGATTGGTCATCTAGAATCCCTGCTGCAAAAGATAGGGAGAAAAAAAGAAATGACATTAAATAGAGATGTTCAGCTGTGCTGTTCATGCCAGATCTCAAACACTTCTTATGAAGACATCTGCTTATGGAGACTCCGGCCTGCCTGACTGCATTCCACAGGATGGTGGCTTTACTCTTCAATCCAGAAGCTTGGGTTGTTGAAAAAGGCTAACAGAAACCATGTACTGGTTCCCTGATATCTTTTCTCACTGTTTTCTCCTTGAGAACCAATCCTGAATACACTGGAACCATTTGTTTTTAAGCAGAGCTTTGCTATGTAGTTACTCTGGCAGGGGAGACGGAGAGATGGGATTTTTTTGTTGCTGCAGATGTTGAGCAAATGTACCCTGTGATGTGAACCTATAGCAGATAGAAAACACAAAAGGACAGTCTCTGATGCCTGGCTACCAGGAATAATACAATAGCCACCCAATTCTACAATCAACAAAAGAAGACCTGAGGTACCATCTTTATTCCTGGGAACATCAATATCAACTCCTTTCTTCGGTGTTCTCATCTTTTTGGTGATGGAGTAGAAGGTACAAGTTCAAGACAAAGGAAGTTTTGGATTATATTTCCCCAATTGTTATCTGCCTAAACATTTGGGAAGCAGACTTGGCAAAAATGAGCGATAGAGGGGCTTATTGTCTTTAAAGGAAAAGATAAAATTTCTTTGGCTAAGTACTCATTCTATAGCTCCCTGGATACATAAATATTTCATTTTCTTCTTTAATTAAATTTTTAAAAATTATCTTTAGTCGTCGTACACAGCAGTTGTCATCGAACAAAGCAGTTTATGAATACAACGTATCTCAATCGACATTCTCCCTTATCCATCTCCTACCCCTCTCTTCCCTCACTCTTCTTAATTTTGTGGGATAATCATTGGATTCTTGACTCCATCTCCCCTAGCTTCCCCTCTTCATTTGTCCACCCCCTTCCCCTTGACCCCAGCCTATCCTTTCAAATACCCACTTTCTGAATTTTGACTTTTTCTACGAATTTACACTGTTGGTTTCTCCCTTGAATCTACCACATTTCAGTTAATACATTGGTATACACTTGCATACGGCCCAATGTATGTACTTATAAGTTGATAAGCTCACTCTAGCTTCCACAAATAAGGGAAAACATGGTTTCTTTGTCTCTCTGGCCTGATTTACTTCACCTAACATATTTTTCCCCAGGTTTTTCCATTTCTTCATGAATGGTATGACATTAGTCCTCTAATGGATGAATTAACATCCATTATATATCCTCTTGATTCATTCATACAAAAAGGAAGCACCCCGAGCCACAGGCAACCCTGATTGGAGAACGGTGACCAAAGGTGGCATTCACACAGTGCTAGTTAAGTGGCCTGCTGTTCTACATTTTCTGTCTATCCTGTTTCATTTGCATTTCATGCCTTCATTCAGCTTCAACTATCTATTTTAGCTGCCGTCTCTCCTACATATTTAGTGTACATTGTGAGTTATATTTTTGAGAAGAGGTACCCTTATGTTGGAGGCTTTGAGTTGTCACAACACAATTAAAGCAAAAAATTGCTGCCTTTGAAAAGTATCATTGTCTAATTAAATCTAGAAATAACCTGTTTGATCAGATTTCCCACCATCGCCTAATCCCGCATCTCACTATCAGAATTCAAGTCTCATGACTAAATGTAATAAAAATTCTCAGATTTATCCAAGCAGACAGGTTTTCCAATGTGGGTGAACACCTTGCAGTGTCAGTCAAAATATACAAGACATATGTAGCTTAAAATCTTTGCTATTTCAGTGATTTCGTGAAAAGAAGTCAATGATCTAGTGAGTTTCCACTTAACTATTCCTCAGGTAAAGTTCATGTACCCTGTAATTGCATTGGCTCAGGTTTCTATCATGAATTGGGAGAACAATTTTAATATTTGAACAAAAGCATTGGATCCATGATCTGGAATTATTCAGTAGACTTCAAAAGGCACAGAATGTTTCCAGAGTTTCTCATCATTTCTCTTCATGTGTCAAGGGGTGTTTTATCACATGTTAATATTCAATGAAAATTCACTGGTAGAAAGAAATCTTTACCAATTAAATGGCTAAGCTAACGATTTCCTAATCTCTATTGCAAATACAAAAAAAGAAGAAGAGGAAGAAGAAGCAAGCCACAGAGAAATCATCCAATTAGTCTGACAGAGGAAGCTGTAATACTCTGAGGGCCGATTAATTGTCTCTTAGAGGATGCCTGGAGTTTGCTGACTATTTGATATTGATGCTTTGAGCTTCTGATATATGGACAACCTTTTCAAAACCACTTTGTCTTTAATCACTTCCCTTTTGTTCATTTACCAAGGGTAGAATCCTGAATCTTAGGGCATCTTTCCTTTCTTTGACTACAGTAAAAACGTTTAGCTATTTAGCCATTTAATTCAAGTATTAATGTTCTTATTTTTAGGTTACATGCATTGAGGGAGTTGAGCTTAATGAGACTGTTAGGGTTAACATGGGATCTGTGTTCTGTCATGTGCCTTACCTTGCTCTAAAATGCAGTGGAGCTAAGAACCATGGGTCTCGCATGTAGTTCTAGCTTCTCAGGAGGCTGGATCTAGAGGATTGTGATTTGAAGCCAGCTGAGGCAGAAAAGTCTGTGAGAGTCTTTCTGCAAAAGAACTAACAGAAAGCCTGGCTGGAGAAGTGGTTCAGAGCACCAGTCATGCAAGCAGGTTAAGCCAGTATGGAATCTTGAGTTCCAACCCTGGTCTTGGTGAATGAAAAAATGCAATAAAAATTTTAAGAAGAGAACAGAATGAACAAAAGAAAATAGAACACATAAAGTGAAATAAATAGAATAGGATAAAACAAAACGCAATAGAGAGGCTTATGAATGGGGCAGATATAGAGGACTTGCCAGTGCTGATTGAAGAAAAGGTAGTTAAGATGATCACAATGGTTGGGTGAGCATAGAGACACCAATTCTGTGTATCTTTTGGCTTCTTCATCATGTGTCAAGTCAAATCACTGTTATCTAAGTGTCTGACACATGGGTTTGTACTGAAATAAAGAGCTCAGGTCAACCTAACTTCTCATAGCCATTCTTGGGCAATTGTGGTCGTTAAGAACAAAAACAAACCAACACACAGCTTTGTTCAAGCTCAGGTCTTTGAGACAGGAGTCCACCGCAGAGTGGGACTCGCCAATGAAAACTCCCAATTTGACCTCTCAAAATGTGGCTTCTCTGTTTTCTCATGACCAATTTGCCTTACACCAGTACCTCAGAGATGTATTTATATCCCAAGAGGAAGAGCAGAGAGGAAGAGACTCCACAACCATCTTAATTTAGAATGCATTTGTGAAGGCCCATGAAAATATTCCTGCTTTGGTATCTTATTAGTGAGAACTGGGTGCTAGGGATATTCCTAGAGCAGGAACTGAAATTGACTTATGGATAAAGACTAGTGTAGAGACCCAGCAATATCTACCACTGAACGAGTTAAGCCCAACCACAGTGATGCATTTAGTTTTCATCTGAAATACATGCTAAACAGGAGCTATGTGACCAAGAAGTAGAAACCATCTAGCTATTTTACTTACTATCATTGTTAGATTCCCTAGGATGATTCTTTGATATCTAAGTCAAGATGGCCTAAAATTTAATAAATTACATCTGGACCCTAACAAGTTGTGCTACATGTACATATAATGGGATATGTTGTGACTACTAAGTCAACTACTGCTTTATGCGAAAAAAAGGGATGCCTTTGTTCAAAAAAAGCAATGTACTTATTACCTGACTTATGAAATGTGACCTCTCTGTACAACAACTTAATAATAATACAATTATGTTAAAAAATTAGTGCCACATCTAAACCCCTTAATTCAGTTGATTAAATTAGTAATCACTTCCTCTCAGAGATCTGTGGGTAGCTGATTAGTCTGGGCTATCCTGGGAGCTTTGTCATGCTCTGCCTATCTCTCATCCTAGTGCAGGGAACAACACACAATCCTTACGGATATTCTTGAAAGGGGCAGGTAAGGCACCAGAGAACAGCGACCATGTCAGCATTTTTCAAGCTTTTGCTTACATCATGCTACTGGCATCCATCCCATTGGCCAAATTGGCTCTACCACCAAGCTCATAGACAAGAGCTACGAGCAAATACATCCACACACACAGTGTGGACATTTTTGAAGGGGAACCTACATTGCAGTAATCGTGACACCAGCTCTACAGTGAAGATTGAATGCAGTGATTGCTCCGGCATAGCCAAAATAACATGGCATCACTTTCACCACGAGTTGGAAAAACTCATGGTAGAAGGGGAGTCTCAGAGTCTAACCTCATCCTTTTGATGAATAAATGTACTTGAAGGATTGTGGGGAAAAACTAAAAGCTACTTTCCTGTTTAGGAGGCATTATAGACTTTCAGTGCAAATGTATCTGGCTGCTGTATAATGAATGACTTGCAGAGGAACAAAGAACATCATGCTTCCCAAGTCAAGGGACTCTAGCATTAGCACAGATATTCATTCCAAAAAATCTTTATGCAATAAAGAGGTAGTTGGGAAAAATAAGCTCAATATTATATAAATGTACCAATGCCTTAGAGTTCTTTTTTTTTAATTTTTACACAGGGTAGAACACATTTGAAAAGAGAAAATCACCCCGAAGCTTGGTGCTTGCCTGATACTGAGATTTATGATATTTCAGGCTGAGGATAATTCCTTTCCTAAGAAGCAGTATGCTCTCCCATGATTGTCAGCCTCTTACACAGCTCATACTGTATTGTTGCCAACAGAAGCACCAAGCCTGGAGCATGTGGTCCAAAGCCTCTTATAGAGAGGAGTAGTCAGGTGTACTCGTGACATGTCTCAAGTTCCACAACAACTGAGAAATAATTATAAGAATAAGAATAATAACATTTCTCCAACCCTTCAGGCACTTTACTACATGAGGAAAATAGTATTATTTGTTTTTTTGTCATAGATACAGCAATAGCTGCTTTGAACATTTAAGCAATTTCCCTAAGATCACATACTATATTTATTTAGTTAAAAACTGAAAGAATAGCCGGGCGCCGGTGGCTCACGCCCATAATCCTAGCTACTCAGGAGGCTGAGATCTGAGGATTGGCGCTGCTCAAAGCCAGCTCGGGCAGGAAAGTTCATGAGACTCTTGTCTCCAATAAACCACTAGAAAACCAGAAGTGGTGCTGTGGCTCAAGCGGTAGAGCGCTCACCTTGAGCTGAAGAGCTGAGGAACAGCACTCAAGCCAAGAGTTCAAGCCCCACGACTGACAAAAAAAAAATGAAAGGATAATATAATATGCAAGCTCAGATAGAAGATGTAACTAATATACTTGCCTGTGTGAATTAAAAAAAAAACATCAAGGAGGATGGATATGTCTGACCACCATTAGAAACATATTAAGTTTTTGTTTGGGAAATTCTATAATCTATAACACCAAAATAAAGAGAAAATTATAAATCTGGTGCTGCTTCTTAAGAAAAGGAAATGACACTGAATGTGTCATTTTTTTTGTGATTTTTTTTTTGGAGAAAAGTGAACAAATTTCTAAAGGAAATGTAGCCCAGAAATCCTTTCAAAACTCGAGATGCAAATTCACGTTCCAGGTTCACGCCCTCACTAGAATAGGAAGTAGTGTCTGAAAGCCAATAGTGATGACCTGTTGCATTATGATAGAATGCATTCACAATCTGAATTGACTTTTGCAAGAGGAGGAGAGAGAAAGCGCTGTTGTCTAGAAGGATGGATGTGCGCTGTGAACTGAGCGTATATGATCCATGAAGTCAAGAGGAGCTGAGCTGGTTGATCGGCTAGGGCACATATTAAATTGATAGTGATTAATTAGTTTTATGTCACTTTGATGCTTTTAGACTTGTTCATGGTGTGGTTTTCAATTATTTTAGTATTATTGGAAGAGCTGAGATTAGACCATAGTTATTAGAATTAGATGAGTTACCTTATTTGCAGAGTAGGATAACCTTTGCTATTTTCCTTTCACGTGAGCAGTGCCATTTGCAAAGAAAAGAAAATGAGGTATTCAGAGCAGATACAAAAGCTTAACAGAGGGCTAGATTTTTTTTAAAGCAGGATCAGATAAGCCCGATGCTCAAGATTCAAGGAGATATTTGAAAGGGCTGCAGAAATTCTTATTGTCACTTGCTGTCCTCTTAAAGGTGGTCACACTAAGACACACAAGGAAGAAATGAACTTCAAAACTTCTGAAAAATAAATAGGATGTCACATCCTGGGGAACCCTTATATGAACTTCAGAAAACACTGTCCCTGTGATAGCACATAATAAAAGCACATCCAAGCCATGTAAGTATAATATAAAAAAGCAAGGAGAGACAAAGAAAGGGTTTGCTTCACAATAAACCAATGTCAATCTCTGACATGAATTCTACCCTCATTCCTGTATTCTCATCCTGCTAGTTAATCTTGCTTTCCTCTGCACAGTTAAAATACTTTCCCCTCAGTTTATAAATAAAGAGTAATCTTTATTATTTTAAGGAAAGAAGCAGAGAAAACACTGCCATTGACGTTATGACCCATCTGCTCTGACAACAGGGAAAAGAAATCACACTTGTGGAGAATATTCTCTGTTCTGAAGTTTCATCCAACAAAGGCTATGATTCCCAATAAAACTCATGACTGATTTCTTGATTGCTAAGTCCATCTTTTAACAGCTTACATAACTTCCTATTTTTGTCTTACCTTGTTCTATTAGAATGTAAGCTTCATTGTCCTGTAAGTTTTCATTTATTGTTGGGTTTCCCTCCTCCCTCACTAATATACTCTTTGGATTTTAGAATAATGCTTAGCCAAAACTTTATTAAACAAGTGGATATGTAGATGAGATGGGGGATGTGGTTTAGGTGGTCATTCTTTCCCTCCTCCATCCAATGCCTTCTAACATCCTTAGCAGAATTCATGGCTAGATACTAGTCATGTCTTCTGAGTCATGATGATCAAAAAAAAAATTCACCAGAAAGCTGAGATCTAGAGGAAGCTAACTCAGACAGAAAAGTTTGTAATACTCTATCTCTAAAAATAACCAGCCAAAAACCTGGGTGGTGGTGTGGTTCAAATAACAGTACTGGACTGGGAATATGGCTTAATGGTCAATTGCTTGCCTAGCATGCATGAAGCCCTGGGTTCAATTCCTCAGTACCACATAAATAGAAAAAGCCAGAAGAGTACTAACCTAACCAGCAGGAAATCCTGAGTTCAGAATTCAATACTGGCAAAAAAAAAAGTTCCCTAGGGGATATAATCCCTCACTCCCCCCTTTTCCTTGTCAGTGAGAATTACTGCTCTAGATGAAGTAATTAAAATTAGTAAGACTGTTTATATTGAGTAGTATTAGCTGCCTTTGGTTAAGTATTAAAGAGACAAAGTCAGGGAAAAATTAACTGGTTTATAAGCAGAAAGGAGCGATAACAGAAAGGATGTATGTTTGAGGATCCAGGGCTTCGAAAGGTGAATTATTCTTAAACCTCAGAGAGTAAGAGATGTTTAAATAATACTTTGAGCATCAAAGGCTCAGGAAAACTTCTCAGAGAACAAAGAGATTTATCCCTACAAAAGATATCAGATAAATAATGTGATCTTTCCCCCTCTTATTTCAGATTGCCTGAAGGTATTCATCATTTTACTAAAGGAGAGTAGCAGGGACTATGGAAGAAAATAAACCAATTCGGCTTGGGAACTATGACTAAGAATAAACTTGGGGTATGTTTACTGGCATATGAAATGGATTGACAGCAAATAGATTGGAAAATTGCTGAGCTTTTTTGTTGAATCAAAGTGCCAAAATCATGGTGATATTGCCCTTAAATAAACTTCTCTTTTCCAAGATTGCACAAGTAGAAAAGAGATCAAGCAAGCTCTTCTGTCTCCAGAGACCAGAGATGGCACTGTCCCATGAATGGACTTCAGATGTATCCAAGAATAACAGAAAAGGGAGAAGTTAGAGCCAGAAACCCTGGAGAGGCATGGGCAATATCATGCAGATAAAAATCAAAGTTTCATTGAAGAGGGATTACTTCATTTTTATTGAAAAACTTCATTAATATCTATGCATATTATACACATATATTCATGTACAGAGACAGACAGATGTATCCAGTGCTTTGGGTGTGTGTGCATGTGTGTCAGTCCTGGGGCTTGAACTTAGGGCCTGAGCACTATCTCTGAGCTTCTTTTACTTAAGGCTTGTATTCTACCACTTGAGGCACACCTCCATTTTTGGCTTTATTTGGTAGTTTTGGGTGGTGGTAAATGTCTCACAGACTTTCCTACCTGAATTGGGTTTGAACTATGATTCTCAGATCTCAGCCTCCTAAGGTAGCTGGGATTACAGGTGTGAACCACTGGTGCCTTGCCAGTGTTTTATATTTCTCAATGTACAGATTCTATTCGTGTATTTTAAAATTTTATTCTTAAATATTCTATATTTTGATGTTATCATAAATATTTATCAGTTTTGTTAATGGTAATAGATAAATGTAGCTCATTTAAAGACCAGATATTGGTTTCTCTGTGTTGATCATGTACCTTGCAACCTTGCTTAATTAACTAATAAATCATTTTTTGGTATGTTTTCAACATACCTGATTGTGACTTTTGCTGAGTATTGTTTCTGTTTTTCCCCTTTGGAGATACTATGGTTTGGAACTCAGAGCCTCATACTTAGTCCTTTTATTTTTTTGATGCTGGTTCTGGAGATTGAATTTGGGGCCTGAGCACTGTCCCTGAGCTTCTTTGGTTCAAGGCTAGCACTCTACCTCTTGGACCACAGCTCTACTTCCAGCTTTTTTTAATTTTTTGGTGATTAATTAGAAATAAGAATCCACAGACTTTCCTGCCCTGTCTAGCTTTGAACTATGGTCCTAAGATCTCAACCTTCTGAGTAGCTAGGATAACAGAGGTAATGCAGCAGTGCCCAGTTCCTAGTCTTTTTTGGCTTAGTTATTTTTGAGATAGAGTTTCATATTTATGCTAGGCCAGCCTGGACTTCAATTCCTTTATTTAACCTTCTCACTTAGCCTGGATGGCAGGTGTACAACATCATGTCATCATTTTTATTGGTGAAGATGGGGTCTCAAGAACTTCTTCCCTGGGTTGGATTCAGTTTCAAAAATGTATAGGATTGCACACAGGATTTCTTTTTCCTCTTTTTTTGCAAGGGTGGGGTCGGGGAGAGAGTCAGTGGTGGGGCTTGAACTCAGGCCTGGGCACTGTCCCTGAGCTCCTTTGCTCAAGGCTAAGGCTCTGCCACTGCACCAGTTCCAGTTTTTGAGTGGTTAATTGGAGATAAGAGTCTCACAGGCTTTCCTGCCCAGGCTGGCTTCAAACTGTAATCCTCAGATCTCAGTCTCCTGAGTAGGTAGGATTCACAGGCATGAGCTACCACCGGACCCCATTGTTATTTTGAGGGATCAGTATGTAATTTCTACTGTGAAAGTCTGATAGAGTTCTTGGAGGTCAAACTTAAGAGAATGACAGGCATCACGACCGGTTCCATGACTCCGTCTGCTTGTAGTTTTTATAGCTTAAGCATATCATGCTGAATTTCCACAAATTCAATTACAGTTAAAGTTTTTTACCCTAATCCTGATTCCTATGGAAGTCCCTGATTGGGGCTTTCTGTTTAGGAAGTTGTGTTTCTCTGGAGCTGTGTTTCAGTGTGTTTAATTTCTGGGAGATAGTTCTGTTGTGTGGCCTCACTTCCTCTTTGGCTCTAAGAAGTACTGAGGATTTTTTTTTGTTATTATCCTTATTACTTGTTAGGAAGGAGTGGCCTCATTTCATCTGCTTACACGTCAGACTCTTGCTTCATGTACTTCAAATTCTGTATTAGGTGATTGTACATATTAGCTTATTATGCTTTCCTGATGAGATTATTAAGAAATATCTTAATTCCTGGCATTTTTGCCTTATTTTAAACTGTAATTTTCTGTTATTCATTCAGCTATGCAATATTCTTATGTTTATCATATATCTATATCTTTTCATTCATTTGCTTACTTATATATTTATAGTAACAAAATTTTCATAGATAATAGAGAGTCAGTTCTTTCTTTTACATCCTTTGACAGTCTCTGCCTTTAATTATAGTTTTAGGCCCCCTTTAATTAATTTCTTCATCAATAAAGATGGGTTCAATGCAACTTTATTATCAATAAGGATGAATTCAATTCTTTCATTTTTTCTTCTGCTTTCATTTTCTTCTTAAAGTTTCTTATTGGAATTGGAATTTATTTCAGTATTGGATTATTAAATTCCTTTTCGAAGGATGGATTTATTCATTAGAATATGCATCTTACATTTTACAGGCTCCTTTGAAATTATATTTCATCCATTTTCACATTATATTTTACCTCATCCTCACAAAGTGGGAGATTCCCCATGACAGAAGTCTTCTAGCCCATCCCCTCCATCCTCTGTGCCATTAATAATTTTCTGTAGTACTTGTATATATTCTATCAATTGGACATTCATTTGCATTTGCTTATTCTTTTACGTGTCCAGCGATTTTGCAGAAATGAAAGCATTCAGCATGTGGAAATTAGGCTCATCCAATCTTATTTTGAATAATATAGTTAGCTTCAAGATTTCTTTTTTTTTTCTCAGCCCACACAGGAAGTGTCATCTCAGGCTTCAAACCCTTAGATGTGCCAGACAAAACTCACATATTCACAATGGAGAGAACTTCCATGCCGCTCATTCCTCAGCGCCAGAGCTGAATGTAAGCTCCTTCAGTGTGTGCAGTGCGGAGTTTTATTTCTGCTTCATTACTTATCATCTGGTAGATTCCTCACCTTGGCCACGGCCTGTGTTTGTCTCTTATCTCCTGAGTTTCCCAAGCCTAAGAAAATGAGTGCTCATTTTCCTCTGCTGGGAAAATGACCTGAGCTACATACATCTCTGTCCACACTTTATTTCTAGTTCACAAATGTGCTTCTTTAAAAATATTTTATCTCCATTTTTAAAATTTTTGTCTTTATGTTTTCAATGGAAGAAATGCTACTTCTTTAATAGGGATCTAATCCATAGCAGAGCTGGAACTAGAAATCAAATCAGCTTGGTACATTATGAGTCAACAAATCAAAATTTGCAGTCAATTTTAATCATAATCTCAATAGAGTAAAAGGACCCGCCACACTAATTTATACAAATAATTGTTGAGTATCCAGGTTTAGATGTTTCAGACTGGTCTGGTTGTCTTCTCTAGAAGAAACGATATAGATTACAGAAGGTAGATTTTGCTTGTAATCAAGTTTTGTTCGTAGAAAGATTAAAAAGGAAGTATGGGGACATCTCATATTCTCACATGCCTTAGTTATGATTGTCAGTACCTTCTCAGTTTTCAGGCTGACCATCATGGTACTGCAGTGCTAATACACCTATTGGAGGTGCTATAGCGTATCTCCCACAGAAGAGAAACCTTGGATACTAAGGTGAAGGAGAAATGAATCATAACTTCAACACAGTTGGCTCTGTAGCTAATACCAAATGCCAAGGAATCAGAGAAAACATGCCAGCTATCCAAACCAATAGCTCTTGCCAAAGTGAGTGCTTTTCCTGTTAGTCAGAACCACTCTTCTGTTTCATGACAGGAACATACAAAGCCCTAGGGAAAGTCGACAAAAACTTTTAGAGGAAAATTGGTGGGATACTATAACTGCATTCTTATGAGCTACAGAATAGTCCTTAGGCAACAAAATGACTAAATGACTACCCAAATAATACAATCCAGTACCATTTGACCATCTAGTCCCCCGGTATGTAGGTGTTAGATGACTCATTTGTGCAACTCTCTATGGAGTTTTCAGGGAGACTGGCTCAAAGATCCTCCTTCCCACAGCTTCCAGACTAGATTCAGCCATAAAGCAGATGGGAAACTGCCAGAGGATATAGTCAACAACAACTGCTTTGCTAAAGCTTCTCCTTAAATATATAATTCTATAGCTAACTTTGGTGACACACCCCAGGAGTCACAGTTACTTGGGAAGCCGAGGCAGGAGAAACTTTATGCATAGAGAAACTTTGTGTCAAAACAAATGGAATTCTAAATAATTCAGGAACGAATTAGTAGTTTTGAATATCAAAACTGGCTGAAGGATAGAATAAATCAGACTGGTGAATTGTTCAAATGCAAAAATGCATTGAACAACAATAGTAATTGATAGAAGAATCTGAAAATCTAGAAATAAATATCAAGGACCCCAAAATTTATTGAAGAAGTGATTAGTTGTTTCTGTATATCTGTTAAAGGGATAATCAGTAAATATGGCCTGTTACCTTGCTCATGTAACTGTAACCCCTCTGTACAGTATCTTTAAAATAAAAATTATATATTAAAAAGAAGTAAAGATCAGATATATAATCTAAAATTATAAGTGGTATTCTATTAGAATGAAAAAATACACTAAAATATGGTTCAAGAACAATAACAGATCTGAAGATTGAGGTTCAAAGCCAGCCTGGGCAGGAAAGGCCATGAGATTCTTATATCCAATTAATTACAAAACACAAGTGGAAGTGTGGCTTGAGTGATATAGTGCTAGCCTTTAGTACAAAAAGCTTCAGGGATAGCATCTAGGCCCTGAGTTCAAGTCCGTGAACTGGCACAAAAAAAAGAAAAAAAGAAAGAGCAAAATCAAACAAACCTTCAGCATGATAATCAAAATCATGTGCACATAAAATTAAACCAAACAGGCCAGATATTATGGCTTACCCTGGTAATCACAGCTACTTAGGAGGCCATGATCAAGAGTATCAAGGTTCAAAATTAGCATAAGCTAAATGTTTGTGAGACCCCCCCATCTGAACAAACAGGTGGTTGATGTAATTAGTGCCTGTAATCCATAAGATTGTGGTCTTTGGTTAGCACTAGAACAAGAAAACTATATTTGAAATATAGAGCAATAGAGGGCTGGGGGAATGTTTCAAGTAGTAGCACACCTGACGAACAAGCATGAAGCATTGAGTTCAGACCTGTACCAAAGAAAATGTTTGGATGTGGTCAAGTGGCAAAGCATATGTCTAGCTGAAAAAAAAATTCACCTCCCCAAAAATAACAAAAGTGAACTTATCAGAAAAAAATGTATCTGGTATAATGCTTAATATAAACTAGTCGAATTGAATGACATTCACACTGGATCAAAATAAATAAGTCAGAAAATTATATATACCTTTACATGCATACATATCAGGAAATTCAAATACAGCTCATTTTCATAAAAGATAGAGGCTTGTCAAGGTGCTCACTCTAGGCTGTTGACTTACTAAGGAGATGTAAGTTGGGGGGTATGTACTGTTTAGGCTGGATCAAGGTGATCTTCTATTCTGAAGTCAGCAATGTCATGTTCCTGTGATTGGAGACCCCAGGCTGACCTGCAGGAGGTCCATGGCCCTCTTTTTCTGTGAGGCGAACATTTGGATACTGCCCTGTTTCAGTTTGCTTCTCTTTAAAAGTTTAACAAAAACTACAAAAACCTTACCTTGGTAGTTTCTTTCTTTTTACAGCAGAAACTCATAATGGTTAGATGGGGAGGGTCCACTGTCAGAGAAAGGAGCTCAGCCCAGCGTGCCTTTGATGTGGGCAGAGCTCTTTATGGAAGGTCTTAGTTCTGCGGATAGATAGAAGAGGAAGGGGACATGAAGAAGCCAGCTTTCATTTCTGGAGTAGAGTGAAGTAAATGTGAGTTTCAAAGGGGGGAACATTTTAAACCCAGATGAGAAGAGGAAAAACAGCAGGAATGGCAAAAAGGGTCCCAAGTTCCTAGTTGTCACAGTGGTTCTTGAGACATATTTCAATGCCCTGCGGAATGTGAATGGCCCGTGTGTGTGTGTGTGTGTGTGTGTGTGTGTGTGTGTGTGTGTGTGTGTGTGTGTGTGTGTGTGTGTGTGTGTGTGTCTTAGGACACTTAGCAGCCAGGTAGAAAACTTGCTGCTTTTTTTTTTCTGTTAGAAGACTAAATTCTAAGAATATCAGAGGTAAATCCCATGGTAGAAGTCAATTAACTTGAATTCACCTCTAATATGGAGATGCTATTTCCCCTTTCAGCCTTTCTGGCTTTGAATTACTTGGAGAAAGGCATTTTGGGTTACATTATTTTCAAACATTGGATTGTGAATAGAATGATCTTCTGAGCCATGCCAAGATTTCTTTTGTGAGAAATGTGACTAGGATTTCAGATTTTGAGAGATTTGAGAACTAAACCTGTGTCTGCCAAGTATTGGTCAGAAAACGGTTCATTAGATTAGATTTTCAGGAAAAAAAATCTTAAGAATGAATATTACCAACCCAATTCTAGCTTTCTATGAGGCTGGAGAAACTGGCTATTCTGTCAAAATGGCTACTGAACAGAAGCATTGTATTCAGACAGGCTCTAGTATGAAATGATCCTCTTAGAAAATTCAATCTCCTCTCTTTGGTTCTTGTATTTCACTCTACCTGTGCACTTCTCTTTAGCTGGTGTCTGGATCCTGTGTTGTCTAAGTTATAACTGTACACAGTGTGTTGAGAGGTAAGACACCAGCATTAGAACAGGAGAAAAGAATGGCATGATCACTTTGCAAAACACATTGATCCAACATACTGAGTGGGCTTACACATCAAATCTTTTGTAGACCAATTTAATTAACTACAATGGAGAAAATGCTAAGTAAACCATTGTATATGCCCTGCCCACACCTCTTCTACACATTTAAAGTCTAGCAATAAGTTCCTTTTAGCATCAAACATTTCCTCTCAACTTTCACTGATAGTTCTCTGGTCAAGTTGATTCTTAATCTCCAGGAGCTGATGTCTCTTTTGATGGGTACTACCATTTTCTAATTCTAACTAGGCCTACTCCATCTATCAATTTTTTCAGGAAGCCATCTTTACCACTCTATATGTGTGTGTGTGCGTGCGTGTGTGTGTGTGTGTGTGTGTGTGTGTGTGTGTGTGTGTATGTCTGTGTCCGTTTGTGTCTGTGTCTGTGTGTACTAAGGCTTGAACTCAGGGACTTGCATTCTTGCTTGGCTTTTTTGCTCAAGGTTGACACTCTTCCATTTGAGCCACACTCCTGGCTAACTGGAGAAAAGAATCCCTTGGATTTGTCTGACTTTTCTGGCTTCAAACCACGATCCTCAGATCTCAGCCTCCTGAATAAGGATTATAGGGATGAGCCACCAGCACCCAGCCATCTTCAACATTACTTTTTTTTTCCTTTTCTCAAACTCACTAATACATGATATATGTTTGTTAAATGGTGGTTGAATAGATAAATTAATGTGTAATCAGTGTAAAACTCAAATGGATTGCTTTCTGTTTAGAAAGTAAAAACAAAAGCAAACAAAAAAACTCACAAAAGTTAACATCCTCAATATTACCTTAATATCTATTTGGAAACTGGTGGAAATTCCACAAATACAGGTTCATGGCATAAGTACTTGATAATTTTTAAGTAATCCCCTTTGTTTTTAAAACATGTTTGCTGATATACATTCCACCATCCATAAAGTCAACTATCGAGGTATAGTCATAGTCTTATGCAACCATCACCGTGATTGAAATTTAGAACATTATCACCATGGAATGAAAGCCCTTACCCATTAGCAATCACCTTCCTACACCAACACCTTGTTCTCATACATCAGGAGCATCCCTGGCAATTACTGCTCTACTTCCTATTTCTATAGATTTGCTTATTTTAAACATTTCAACTAAACTAACTTATTATATTACATATGTAAATAGAATTCTATCTAGTACAATGTTTTTGATGCTCATTTGTGTACCTGAGTCTCATTCTTTTTGTGATTGGATACTACTTCATTTTAGAGTTTATCACATTAATTTATCATCTCCTCAGTTAATATACTTGTGCTGTTGCTAGTTTTTGATTATTTTCTGTACCAAGCAAACATCCATGTATATCCTTTCATTTCTCCTAGGAATGGAAATGGCCAGGCCATATGACAAGTGTGGGTTTTAACATTTGAAGAAACTTCTAAACTCTTTCCAAAGCAGTTGCCATAGTTTATCTCCAGCAAAGTATGAGGAATCCAATTTGTACCACATCCTCCGCATCTGTTACTTGGTCTGTTTCATTTTCCTGCCCTCGTTGGTGGGAGGTGCTGTCTCAGATTCGTGGCTTGCAATTTATTTCCTATATTGTGAATTTTCTTTCCTTGATAATACCACTTGCAACAGTTGGGGCTTTCTTTATTTTTTCAAAGAAATACTTAGTGTGACGTCCAAAAGATGATAGTTTCCCTATATTCAACAACGATTAGTTGCCTATTGTTAATTAACTTATCACCCAAAGCAGGAAGTTTTACTTCCTAGAATTTTCAATGTGAAGGCAAACCAGAAAAGTATTTTTCACACATTTTTGTTCACTAGTGTAAATATTTGGGGCTATAAGGTTGTTTTAGAATATGGCATTATACATGATCACACATACCATTTTACTATTCTTAAGTTAAATATTGTTTTTATTTTCCTTTTTATATTTTATTAGCATGTATTAATTGTACAAAAGTGTTTCTTTGTGATATGCACTGTATGCCTATAACGTACTTTGATCAAATTCACCCATCAATGTTACTCTTTCTTAACCCTTTGCCCTCCCCCCTCACTTTTAAACAGGTATTGGTGGGTTTCATTCTGCTACTCTCACAAAGATAATTTTGAGTATCTCAAGTGACAAAAAGATTAAACTAAGGAAACATTTTAAAACTTGTCATATACAAGAGAAGTAACATATTACAAATGGCAAAGACACAAGAAGTGAAAATTATTTGGAAAACTCAAAATTATTACCCAAAGAATTTGGCAAGTGCCTAGGCACCAAATGAATAAGCAGAAATTAGTGACCTCCATGAAAGAAATCAGACAGTCAATAATAGCAATAATAGTCAATAACAGCAATAATAGCAATAGAAAAATAATCTACAAATACTTGTATAGAAATTAACCTAAAATGTATGTTTTATAAAGAAGGCATGAAAATACAGTAAGTTATCAAAAAGAAAAATATTTTCAGATGAGGAAATTCAATATAGTAATAACATTAATTATATTTAAGCTAATTTATAAATTTGTAATGGCCTAATGAAAGAAATCAACAAGATTTTGTAAAACTTAGACAAACAACTTCATAGGTTGAAAATTGAAAATCCATGCAATGTAGAGAATGAAGAATAATAATAAAAATCTAACATCATGAGATATTTAAATGCATTAGAAAACTTTAATAATTAAAATATCTTCTGAAACTTCCAAGAGAAATTACTGAATGTTCAAATCACCATGCAATAGTTGATTTGATGATGGTAGCATTCCAAACTTATTGAAAGAACAATGAATACCCAGTACTCAAATGGGATTGAATAAACTAGATAACCAAATAGAAGAAAACTAAAGTTAGGTTTAAATTTATAAATTTCAGGTGAATCAAATATTTGAATGGTAAGCTATTAAAACCTTCATTTCTATGAGAAAATTCATAGGGGCAATTACTTGAAATCTCCAAGTAGAGAAAGCTCTACTCAGAAATGCATCACAACCTGATACCAAAGCAAGCAGGATTGATAGATTCAAATACAAAAAAAAAAACTTTTGGGTCCCAAAGCCAACAGAAACTAAGTCAGAAGATAAATAGCCAGTTACAAGTAAAAACCACATGCAACTCACCTCAGAAAGAAAAATAATTACCTTGCTTCATAAAGACCACCTGGAAATTATTAACAAGAAGATGAGAAAAGATCACAAAACCTGATCAAATCATTTGAGCAGCTTCTTCAAAATCATGAGAGCAGATTTTTACACTCCAAGATTCTCGAGCTTGCTTGTCACAAGAGAGATGTGAGCTAAAATGAAGACATACATTTGTCACTGAAATGGGCATAGATCCAAAGTTTATGTTAGCCATAGATTTGGAAAACAGGCAAGTGCTAAATATAAGATGGAGTGAAAATTCTTTCAAATATGGGAAGATCACACTGGAAATACTGACAAAAAATTTAAAATTTATACACCCATACCCTTTCATTCAGTGACATCACATCCAATTTTATATATTGTTAATTAAATTTATTTTTAGGTGATTTAACCTTTTTCCTTACCACTGCAAAGATACTTTGATACTGAATCACCAGATGGTTAGTTTTTATATGGAAGTAAATTATAATCCATATATAATTATGCATTCAAAGTTTAATCACTATCACATTATTTGGAATAGTTAAACACTGGATACAATCAATTAATGATAGATATTAATATACAACCATTAAAAAGAAAAATAATTCCTTATGTGCTGGCAGGAGACAATCTCTAAATATATTTTGATCAAAAGAAAAATGAATTACAATGCTTCCACTTTTTGCACAGTTTGATTTTCTTATTTAGCTTATAATGGCTGAACACTTTATTGTTAAAACCACTTTAATGTTAAAACAGTGCTTTTAGTGTCCTTTATTTCCTTCTTTTGGTGGTGGTAATAGAATTTCATATTGTGGTCAGACACTTATTTCGTAGGCAGATGATTTGTTACTTGAGGCCCTGTTTTCAGATAGGGTCTCAAGCTTTTTGTTTGGGATTGTGAACCTCCTACATAAACGTCCCACCCAGCTATGATTACAGACACTACAGCAGCATCCTGCCCAGTCTCACTATCATCTTTTTTTAAAAAGTGATGTACAGAAGGGTTGTGGTTACACAATTCAGGTAATGAGTACATTTCTTTATAAACAGGGTCACCTCTTCCCTAGTTTTTCTCCCAGTCTACCCCCAACTAGTTGTATAGTTCATTTTCAACATAGTGTCTACTGAGTGCCACTGCTCCATTAGTTCGCTCTTTTTTCCTTCCATTTCTGTGCTCCCTTTTACCCTCCCCCAAACAGATGAACTTACATACAAGATAAAAAGTACAGAAGTAAAAAAACAAGCAAAAGTGTGTGGGGGGAACCCACAAAAGTAAAATAACAGAAAATCTCTTGTTTCCATTCTTGGAGTTTATTTCAACAAATATCATTGGATATGATCGTATGTACTGAGCTATTGAGCCTTTGTGATCCTCTCCTAAGAACCTAGGCTGCATGATTTCCCTCATTTGTAGTAATTAGAATGTACTTGTAAATAGACAAGTAAACATAAAAAGACAAAAAAATTACCCTTGGACATGATAAATGAAACAGGACTCTAAATATTCACACAGTGAGACCGAAGGAGGATATTCTTAGAAAGCATCACTACTGCCTTTTTTTAATTCAAAGGTTCACAAAGGTTTTCCTTTGTATTTAGCCATTAATATGGACAACAAAGTAACAGTATTTTAACGTCCTTTTTTTTTTGGCATTTATGTGGGATACACTTTCAAATTATTGAGCTAATGAATTTCCTCTAGTGTAGTCAGAAGTATATTGATCTTTTTGTTGTTTTGTTTTTAATATATTTTTATTGTAAAAATACTGTACAGATGGATTACAGTTACATGAGTACGGTAATGAGTATATTTCCTATAGAGCATTGTTACCTCCTCCTTTGTCTTTCCCCTACCATTCTTTCCCTCCCCACCTCTACAACTCCTCCCTTGCCCCCAGAAAGATCATTTCAACATAGTGTCTTGTACATCTCAGGTTGGGTACAATTATGATAAATAGGGAAAAGTGCATCTAAATTAGAAATAACACATAGGTTTAGGCTTGCCTGTTCTTACAGTTATCTGGACTTTGTATACAAAGTGATCCTTTCTTGATGTCTACCTTTGTGTTTAGGACCATCAACCACCATTACTAAGACCCTGTGGTCTATGTAAAATATCTGTTGCAGACATGGCCCTGTTGATGAATTGACTAGAAAAGTTCATAGAGTATTTTTTAAAAGAACAAAGAGTGTAGAATTGATACAATTTTAGTAAAGCTTATTGTAGTTCTCTTTTTTCAACTTTTAATTATTGTCTTTTGTTTTCTTGGGTTACTAATACACATCTGTCTACAAGTTATAAATCTGAAAGTTTTCTGTTAGCTGCTTCATCATGTTTTTGTTGAGTCATGGGTCAGAATTGGTCCTTAGTAGCCAGTTGACCAATCCAATAGTACACATTCGGGTTAGAATGAGTTGGTTCAACTACTTGGTGATTTGCTTTCCTTTTTTAAAGATACAGCTAGACAGTAGCTATATATTTTATGTGCAATATCCTTATTATGTAAAGAAGTAATTCCAAACTTAAAGGAATAAAAGGTTAGTATTCTAATGCAAAGCATATTTTATTTCTTCTTCTTTTGACTCTGTCAATTTCTCTTTTTCTCCTCTTTGTCCTCCAATCTTTCCTGCTTCTCTCTCTTTTCTTTTTGTTGCTTTCTCCTGTCCTTTTTATTCTCCATCCAGGGTCCCCTCCCTCTGGCATTTTTCCTTTTTGCGATTGTTTTCTAAGTTGAAATAGGCCTGTCTCCTGCTGCAGCTGTGACTCTGTCCCCTGCTGCACTAAATTGACACTTGGGCAAGCAATGGCTCTCCTCAGTCACTCCGAAGCTGCTACTTCCAGAAGTGTCGATTTAGTGCAGCAGGGGACGAGGGGCCAGCTGCAGAAGTAGGGCACAGGAAAAACTCCACAAAGAGCTCTGCCTCCGCTTATTGTACATAGCATACTGAAGGAGGAAGCGTGCAAAGGGGCTGCCAGCGCTGGAGATTTAAAAAGTCAAGTCGCCCTAAGAGGGTACCAGGAAGAACACTGGGGTGAAAACCGAAACCCGTGGTTTAGAGATTGGTGGAGGAAGAAGAGGGCAAAGAAAAGTCTAAATTGGGTTTAACAGCCGTGTGCTTGGTTTCAAGACTTGCCAAAAATTCTGGATGACTGATACACATCCGCCCCCCCCCCCCAGTTTGGGGGACGTGTATTGGTTGCTCCTGGTGATTTTAGCATCTTCCCTGCCTCCTCACAACTGGATACATGTCCTGCTGATTTGGGGAGAAGTTGACAGGCTACAAGGGGGAAACAGGTGAACGCTCTCAGCTTTTCCTGGCAACTCTTGCCTTTTCTTTCCTGTTGACATAAACACCAACTCTGCTTAATTAAAAGTCCTTTGTGAGCACGAACACAAGAGGTATCTGGCTGACTGTGGAATCCCTGGGCAGTTCTGACACACCTATAGCAAAACTATGAATATAGATATACACACTCTACAAAAAGTTCAGTTTGGGGAACAATCCCACCTCTGTTCTCTATCAGTTCAGATCATTTTTTCCTATATTTCTGTGAATCCAGGCTCTTCTGTGCCATGACCACAGAGAGACTATAAAGAGATGAATTTCAAAATGCTATGTGCAATGCAATTTTTTTATTGCATACATTGGGTTTTTTATTTTAAGTAACCATTTTAAATAAAGGCCAACTTCAAAAGTGGCACTGTGGAAGCAATGAAAAAAAATGCATGTGTTCCTTCTGCTGGAATCCGGCCATTGTATTCATTTTGGGCTCTTTGAGGTGAACTGCTATGGTAATTTGCTTTTCCTATGCAATGTCAAATGGAAGTCCTTTTGTGCTTAGGAGTTCTGATAGAGCTCCCTTAGAAGAACCCTGATATCTAGGTCAGTCGGCTTTCTTATACCTGAAATAAATGAGATCTTTGATAGTGCAGTATTGTGACTGCAGGACATAGATTAAAGGAGAAAGGAGCTTTTGCTAAGACAATTGGTGGGGGGACTTCAAATATTGACTTAGTGTTATCTCTTCCTATTACAAAAGACCCCCGATATGATTTTTATGGTGGCACTTCTTATCCTCTATCACTCCTTTGTTTGTTGAATACACTTAAAAATTATTTAAGTGGCTATATGTTAAGTGCCTAGTTAAATAAGCATGGTAAGTGTCTGATATGCACTGAAAATCGCTCTTTCCCAAGTAGTAATACAGATGATGAAAGGCAGTGGTGACAGGCCTGTCCATCAAGTTGGGGACATAGAAATCATGATCGAGGAAGGGTCGGAGTTCATTAGGAAACATCTCCTGAAACTGGTAGATTATGGAGAACACGTTGGGCTTAGAAGAGCAGAACAGATTAAATTCTGGAGAAAAAGCCAGGCAGTAGAACTCTCTACATCAAGAGTGAGTTTATGGGCAAGGTATCTGCCTTCCCAGGAATGGATAGACAAGGAGACATGCACAATACAGGCCAGTGAGGAAATAAAAAGGGACTGAAACAGACTAAGAAGCTCCTTAAAAATGAGACTGCACAGTTGGCTCCTTGTATTAGGTGTTAGAGACCTTATTATAAATGGGAGATGTGAATTAAAATTAGATGAAAAATTAGATGAAAGTCATAATGGAGGAATACCAACCTTACCTTTCTGCCTATGCATTACCTTTGGCCTTCTTTGGGCTTTTCATTCTTGGCCATGTTTTCTTCCTTTCCATACCAAGAGGAAGTCGTACAAAGGGATTTCAACTCCGCTCATCCATTTATGAGTGCAATGCATCTTGATCCGTGTCATTTTCAACCATCATTCCTCCATCATTCCCTACCCTATCTATCCTCTCTAGTCTCCTAGTTCCATTTTCTTTTGTTTTTTTTTTTAATTGTGAAAATACTGTGCAGAGGAGTTACAATTACAAGGGCAAGATAATGAGTACATTTCTTATCAAGCATTGTTGCCTCCTCCTTTGTTTCCCTTTCCCATCCCTTCCCAACTCCCCCCACATACACCCGCCCCTCCCCCCTGCCCCCAGCCAAAGTTGTAAAGTTCATTTTTCGACATAACGACTTGTACATCTCATTGTTGCAATGGGTCCACCTGTATCCCTATTTAAATGATTTGTTTTTGCCCTTCCCCTCCACAAATTATACCGACATCAAATACAGTGAGAGCAGGGGTTATACCATGTTAGGTGAAATGAACCCCAAGATAAGTATTCAAATGTTTTTTTTTCTTTCTTGCAATTGTTTCTAACATATTTATAAGATGATTTCTTTGTTGCTTTCTATGTCCCTCCCCTAGTTCCATCTTCATATATGTGTATTAACTATTATGACTGTGTTCCTTTCTCAGTTTATTACTATTCTCTCCTTAAACTCCCATCTTCCCCAGACAAGATGTTTCAGCTTCCTAGTATTCATTTTGTTGACCTGTCTACTAATAGTTCAAAAGGGTTTCACCATGCAAATGCACACCTGTTTTGGTAGAGTTTTTTTGGCAGGAAGAAAGTGAATGACTTCCTTCAGATGCTCAGGTTTCTGGATGATGCCTAAATTTAATAATAATGATAAATGACAAGAAATGTACTCACTGCCTTACTCATGTAACTGTAAACCCTCTGTACAACATCTTTACAATAAAATTAAAAATAAAATATCAATAATGAATACATAGCAAGTGCTCATGGCATCCCAATATTCACATACCCTTTACCATATGGACTTCCCGATTTGTTCTCAGGATGCTTACGTCAAGAATTTCATTGGTTTCATTTTTGTAAAAGGCCATTGGAGGGAAAATTAGGTTATGTAGGGATGAGATCACAGGCTAGAAACAGGTAGAACTGGGATTTGAACCCAAATGTTGTAGCTCCACAGCCATGGAGGTTCACATGGTTCTCTCCCATGTTTCCTCAGTCCACCACACCATATACCTGGCTTCATTTTGACACATACACACTGGATATAATGACTGGTACTTGCCTGCCTTCCCTCTCTCCATTTCTTCATTTGTCTGCCTTCCTTTAACCTTCTCTCCCCTCCCCCCACTTCCCAACAAAATGTGTTTGAACTTCCTGGTATTCATTTCTGAAACCTAACGATTTATGGAATCTTAGCATGTAGGCGGAGGGCTTGAGAAATAATGATGAATTAGGTCTAAATATAAAGAAAGCTAAAGATATTCAAGGTGAGAGGTTGACACGTGTTTATCAGATATGAATGCAAATTACTGTGCTAGGTTTTAAATAAGCTTCACAATTTTACATATGGAAGCAAGGTTAATCCACAATGTGTGGAGCTGTAATTTGTCTTTTCTGAGTGTTTGAGTCTCCCACTTAACGGAATTCTTTAAGGTCTGGAATAATACCTAACTTTTCTCATCTCAAGTATCTACTGACTTAAAGAAAAAAATGGGAGGGAGAGGAGCAGAGGACTTCTAAGCTGATGAGACAGTAATTTAACTGGTAGTGCACCATTCAGAAGAGGCCAAGAGACTTCCAGACTTTAAATACTTTTACAATGCCACAGCATAAATTCGTTTCCATTGTTTTAGAATGTCTTCTGAAGGAAATGACATGGTCTATAGTTTTGTTTTGTGTTTCGCGCAGTTTCCTCTTCCTTGCCAGAACATTTATGAGGTTCTTGTTATACATACTTCTTTTAAACTGCCGAGCGTTCTTCCATTCTATAAATATGTGACAGCGACTTCATCCACTCCCCTCGCTCCCCTGTTGCTACCCACCCTAGGCTATTTCCATTCTTCGTTTATTATGAATAATGCTGCCATGAAATGTTTTCTATCTCCTAGATAAGTAGCTAGAGCCATTGTACAGTTGCATGTTGAGTTTTATAACAACTACCAGAGTATTTTGTGCCTTTCAAATTCCCAACAATATACAAATTCTACTTAATCTAGAATTCACCATTATTTGCTGTTGTACATTTTTTAATTCTAACTAGTTTGATTTCCTGCTTTAGTTTTAATTCATCTTCCCCTGAGGTAATTAAGTACATGTTCATGTGCCAACTGTCCATTCCTTTAAAGCTGATTGTTATTAGTAATAATAATTATGTCCTAGAAAGGCGTGGAACACACTGAATTTGTGGATACTGAACCACGGTATTATACCTCAGAGGAAAAAGGATACCACTTCCTGAGAGCGTCTGGTTACAAAACTTTCATCATCCAATCACTAAATAACATTGTTACATGTGTCTTTCTCTCCAAAGAGCTCGTATTCAATGCATATTGTGGATTTCCTGACATTGAACTCATTTCCAACAGCACTGTAACTCATGCTTGAATGAAGTTTATCTGATACCCATACATCCTTCATAAAGCTGGAAACAGAGTCTTTGCGCTTTTCAAAACAAATATGAAATTCCTTTATAGTGCATTCATTATTGAAGAATATTTCACTAGATATAGAATTGAGCTGACAGTTTTTATTCCAACACTCTAAACATGTTGCTCCGCCATGTTCCGTTTTCCATAGTTTCTGATAGGAAGTCAGTGGAAATTTGAGTCATTACACAGCGTTCTGTGTAATATGTCATTTTTCTTCACTTCTTTCAAGAATTCTCTCCTTCTCTCTGGTTTTCAGCAGTTTAAATGTGTTGTGCCTAACTGTGGATTTATGCATATTTATCTTTTTTTGATGTTTGCTGAGCTTCTCAGATCTGAAAATTTATGTCTTTTAGAAATATGCTTCCATCCCATCTGTCTCTCTTCTTTTGGTACTTCAATTACACATAAATTAGAATTTCTGGAATCATTCCATGGGTCTTTGAGGTTCTGCTCATTTTTTTCCTCTCTCTCTTCTTCACATTGAATAATTGCTATTGATCTGTCTTCCAGTTTATCAGTCTTTCCTCTGGTCTGCCATTCTTCTGTGAAGTCTAGCCACTGAAATTTTTTGTGTCAGATATAATTTGCTGGTCTAGAATTTCTCTTTAGCTTGTCTTATAAACTTTCCCTCTCATGTCTGAGTATGCCTGTGTTTTGAATTATTGTAATTATATCTTTATGTATTTAAATGGGCATAAAATACCCCCTTTGTGATTTTTATTAACTCCAGCATGTAGAGAGGGGTAGTTTTGGCTGATTATCTTTTCTGTGCAGAATGGGGTACATTTTCTGAATTATTCACAGATGGAGTATTTTGGATAGTATCTTTGACCTTGAGGGTTTTTATTTCTGTGAATATCCCAGATTCTATTAATTTCCTTAATAGAGTATTGATGCTTTTGGTTAAGCAGATAATTATCACATGGATTCACTTGAAGATTTTGTTTTATGAACTTCAACTCAAAACTCGGTTTTCATTTTTATCTTTAGATGGTTTGTTTTGAATATATTCCATATATATACTCCTCCGTCAGAGATCAGCAACAAACTAGACGTGTGTGAATGTATGTATGTATGTATGTATTATATATATATATATATATATATGTATGTGTGTGTGCGTGTGCGTGTGCATACGTGTGTGTTTATGCGTGTGTGTTTGTGTGCCAGTTCTGGGCCCTGAACTCAGTCCCTGAGCACTCTCCCTGAGATTTTGTGCTGAAGGGTAGCACTCTACCACTTGATATACAGCTCCTCTTCCAGTTTTTGGTTTTGTATTGGAGATAACAGATAGCTCATGTGTAATATGTATACTATGTTTTATAACTTCTCTTTTTAGATATTTTTTATTATATTTTAGTAGTTGTGTAAAGGAATGGCCATTCCCTAAAGCAGTTTTTGAATGCAGTGCATATTGATCACTGTCACTCCTTCAACATTTTTCCCACCCCTCTCAACTTGCGCCTTCCACGTTATCTTAATTTTAGCTTACATATTTAATTTTTACAAAGTAGTTTATGAGTATAATGCATCTTAATCTGTATCAGCACTTCAAAGTCTTCATCTCCCCCTTTATAACTTCTTTAAGATACCCCTTCTGAGATGTCTTTTAACCTTCCATCCCCTCCGGTCCTCTTGTTCCTGTGAGGCCTGATTATACTTCTTCCTTCATTTACCCTGGCATATCAAAATAAATTTCTGTGGTGTTTCTTTAGCTAATCTGAGAAGTGCTTAAGGAAGAGGACTGGGTACTCCCTCCATATTGCCCAAGTATTGTCTGACAGGGTGGGCACATGCTACAGAGCACTGAACACTTTAAATGGCATTTATTGGTTGTCTTCCCCAAAGAGACTGAACCCGAGGGTAGGTCTTTGCATCATTCCCTACACGTGAGCAAAGTGGACTCAAAGCCATTTTTTGAGACTCGCTCAAGGTAACTGAGCAGCAAGAAAATGGCAGACCCAAGTTTTCCTGTTTTGTGTTCATTGCTGAGTAAGTATGTGATTGGTACAAAGTAAGTAATTGGTACAAAGAACTTTTTTTGGTCTTCAGAGCAAGTTTCACTCTAAAAGACAATATTCCTCTCTTATTTTACTAATCCCTGCTGTATTTAAACAATTTTAAAATATTTAAATATAGACTATTTGCTTAAAATAAGACATGGGTGTATATATAAACATATAATATATATATGGATATATATAGAGAGAGATATTTCCCAAACCTTTGATCACTCTTGCTAAGCTTCCTTGACTGAAACTGCTTGAGATTAAATACCTGCGTTAAAGCAATGCTACGTATTGCATGCATAGCATCTAATTTTTTCCCCAGACTTCTTTTCCGCCATTAAATATTCAGAGTCCAGTTTTTCATTGCAACTCCGATTCTAGACCATCTAGCCACACTCCCCATCTGTTCCTTCCATACATTATTAAATGAGAGGCAAGTTGAAGGCAGGTGAACCTTTGCCAGCTGCAAACTAAATTCTCAAGAGCTTTGGTATGTTCTACCAATTTCCTAGGGTTCATTGCCAGTTTTTAACTGTAGGGAATGTTAGGCTTGGGGATATTTGTGTTGAAAAGTTGCATCAAAATTCACTACCCTTTCATGATTCCTCCCTCAGTTTGCTTTCTTTGGAAACCTTTACCCACATCCCGGGGGTCTTTTAAACCACATAGATTTCTTTGTTTTATTTAGCCTTTCTATTCTACACGATTTTCAAGAAACAAATAAGCCACTTTACCTGGAAACAGGACAATGGGGTCCTGATGAGCACCCTTTGCATGTTTTTTAGGGGAGCCCACAGGAATTAGTTTGACTATTTACAGATTATAACAGTTGGTAGTTGAATGTTTTATTTTCATTCCCAGTTGGTGCAATATGTTCACAGCTGATGCTAATGGCTGGCCCATTTGATTTCACATATGGTCCACTATTTGGGACCCACTAAGGCTTTCTTTTGTAGTTAGTCTTCTCCAATGTGATCATGTGTTTAGTTTTGCTTTTGTCTGCTGGTCAAATGAAGAAAAACAAAACAAAACAAAAAAACCTCTGGATCTTGGCAGCTGCAGAGGAAATCAGCAACTCAGTTGATACAGATTCAAAGAACTGGGTCAAAATGTCCCAGGAAGAAGATTTTTGTTAAACACTGCAAACAAAATGCTTCTCCACATTACATGAGTCTGAGAACATACACAAAGTGTTCTCTTCTGTTTTGTGGTTGTTTTTTCCTTTCAGGTTGAAGTTCTGCATAAGCTGTTCCTAAGTATTTTTTTGCACGGGTTAAGAGTCTGAGAGATCACACTGTCCTAGCCATCCATTTACATTGAAAAGCCTCGTGCCACAAGTCCCCCCAAAACCATTTCCTTTTGGACAGTCTTTACAACTTAATTTATTTGCTGTTAACATTTGCTCAGAAAGAGCTTGCATGCAAACCAAGAGTCTCTTTGCTGAGACTTCTTCCACAAAGCATATTAGACAAAAAGAGTAGAACTACAGAATTAATAATATTGAAGACTCAGACACACACACCCTCTAGCAGTCATTATAATTTGATACATAGTTAGTGTTTATTCTCACTCTAAACTATAACTGATAAAGCCACAATCTCATAAAAAGATTATTTTCAAGATGATTGTATTACCCTCTGAGAGCTAAAATACTCATTTATTCATAGGAGCAGATTGTAATAGCTCTAATTCCCAGAGAAGTGGGCATTGTATGATAATTGAGTGGGCTGAGATGTTAATTGTCCTCCACTTCACCTCTAGATGTTTAACTGCTTATCTCTTCAACCAGCAAACATTAATGCTCACTTATTTGTGCCTTACTGTTCAGATAATTTTGTGAGCTGAGTAATTTATTTGTAATAAGGAGGGGGAAAGTATCTGTGCAGAAGAAATATTTAAATTGTGCCAGGTTTGCATATTAACAACAATGGGTGATGGTGGTGGATACTGATAGAGCTTTCTTAAGGAGATGATTTTGCAGTACCTGGAGAATAATGGAACTGTAGGAATATAACCAAACAGATAAAATAGTATTCACAAGCATCATGCACTAGCATAGTTTTCTATGTTATTTTCCATTAGGAACAACTTGTGTCTCTATTAAGGGTAGGATGCTGGTTCTCCAGGCTGCTTCCTGCCAACCACTGAGAAGTTGAGGAATATGCCTACAGTCCATTTTGTGGGTGACCCAAATTCACTCCTACTGCAGCCATCTCCCCAAATCTTTCCTTTTCCTGTGTTAGCAGTACAAAGGCCACATGCAGGAGGCAATAGAAAAACATGAGTAGTCAGACACTTAGCTGTTATTTGTTGAGTATCTGTTAGACAACGGTCATCACGCTATCTCTAATTCACAAGCATTTCTGGGATTTCAATGTAACATCATTTGGTGGAGAAGTGAAAGAAAATCATCCAAACCTTGAAAGTAAGGGGATGATTGACTGTCTTAAAAATCATACTATAGCCCTGTCCATTAAGACTAAGAATTATTTAGTTTCCTAGAAAACATTTCTTTGATAAGTTGGTAGTGCCCCATGTTATGCCTTTGGGAACAAATTCTGAATGTATTAACTTGTAGATAATTGGCCAGTAGGAGAAAATCATTTCTCCCTAGTAGAGGAGATAAGTAAGTTCAATGGATAAGGATTTGGTATACAGATAACAGTAAATTGTTTTGCCCCTAATGTAGGAAATTTATTTGAGTATGTTTTGCTTGGTACGGTAAATAACTCTCTTAAACATATTTATTACCTACATTTTACCTCATTAATGGTATGAATCTTTCAAACATGTTTGTTTTTATTTGTAGATCAGTTATGTTTGTATCTGCTTTGAAGTAATATTTTGAAAAGATTAAACTGAATGACTTTCTCCATTTTGAGAGCTACTGAGAAGTTGTGTTTGAATCTATGTCTTTTCAATTGCTAATACATTGTTATCTTCATTTTACTATTCATCATCCTGTATCTCCCCAGTTCTTAGGCAAAGCAGGATTTCAAATACAATTAAAATATTGTAGCTCTATTCCTAAATACAATGTAATATATGAATTGATAGAGTCCAGTTCATATGATATATTGGCCCCTGATAGGATTTACTTCAACAATAAATGGAAGAGTTGCTTAAATTACAATAATACTCCATAATAGAGGCTGGAAAACCAGTCTCTGACACTTGCACAAATCCCTTTGGAATAATCCAATTTGATAAGTTATTATTTTATTCACCTAGTCTATTAAGTGAGATTTTAGACCATTTGAACCTCAGACTTATGGTTTTGTGACATTACTTAATATATTAAAAAGATCTCCTTTTTCTTCCCTTAGTTCTTTGGTTTTATAAGTAAGTGTATTACAGTTCTAAAAAAGAATAAGAAAGTCAACGAAGATATCGATTAGTGCCTACTGGGTACCAAGTATCATACGCTATATTTGGAAGACAGAAGATGAATAAGATTAATTCATGCTTTGCCTCTGGACATTTGTACTTGCCTCCTCTCAATCTCTGGAATGCTAGAGATTCACCTGGCTTGCACCCTCATTCAATTTAGTTCACTTCTCAAATGCTCTCTCCTTAGAGAGATCTTATGTGCTCCTCTTAATTTTGGGTAGCAGGTATGCCATTTTTTTTCCTTAGGTTTTTTTTTTTTTGAGCGTATCAATTCACTTGTCTTTTATATATCTCTGTCAATAAATAGTTAAGATTTCCAAAAGGGGTGGGACAATGTGTCTTATTCACTGTTGTAGTCTGAATACCTGGAAGAATGACTGAAACATAGCAAAAAAAAAAGACAATTGCTGTTACTGGTAGTAGTTATAGGGTCAACGGAATTCTCATGGACACTGACTTAGTGAATACTGAACCACTGCTCCTGTAGGAAATACAGAATTAGTTTCCTGCAAGTCTCTAGTCACACATTTAAATCAACTGATCAATTCTTAATCTTGCTTATTGTATGTTTCAGTTGAAGACATATTCAATACATATTTTATAAATAATTATTTGAAGTATTCCTTTATAATTAAACACTAGTCAAGAAACATTTGACATGTTTCCAGCTGGGGATAATGTGTTGATAAATTTATATGACACGATCACTCATCCAGTTCTTCCTTTCAGAAATCTGAGAGCTGCCTATCAGTTGTTAACTCTCTCATGCCTACCCCCATTCAATTGTGAAGTCTGTTCTTATCTCCACCTCTAGACTTTTGATTCTCACTTCTACTCTTACTGCTGTGTTTAAGCCCTGCTCATCTCTTTCTTAGCTTATAACCATAACCTTTTGACTATCTTCTGCATCTTTTGTTAAGCCTCAATCTCTTATTGTGTTTTCATCTGTAATAATGCTGTCTATTTACATTTCACTAAATTTAAATGATCAAAGAAACATTTTTTTTTTGCCCGTTATTTCTTTGTTCTGCTACCCTTTGACTGAGTTCAGCTGGACTTACATTGGTTTCAGTCTTTGGGTCATTTTCCCTCTGAAATTCAGACTGAATGGAGAGTGGCTAACTCTGTGTAAAGAATAAAATCCAAAGAGGGCAGGAGAAAATATTCAATATTTCATAACCTCTCAGTTTGGAAAAATACGATATAGCTTCTGTTTATATTCCATTCCATTGGCCAGACTCAAACCCAAACTCAATGGGGCAGCAAACTGTTGTACTGACTCCGGTAGGAGACTGTACACAGTCTCACACAGCATAGTTTGGCTGTTTAAATTTACTAAGGAATGGGTGAAGGGTTAATAATGTTAATAGACTCCAATCAATGCCACTCAATCTTGGTTCTTTGTGTAACTTTTGCAAGCTTTGGTGAAAAGTGAAGTTTCTTTCATTCATAATAAAAACTCTGAAAGGACTCTTATCCAGTGAGGTAAGTCCCAACCATTCGTACTACTGCTCAGCCTCTCACCTTTACATTTTGTGCTCAGCAACAGTGAACGGCTGGTAGTCCTAGATGCTCACACCAAGGTGTTTCATGCTTCTCTGCTTTTGCTTATGACATTTCTGCATAGAAAATGCTTTTCTCGCCCTCATTCCATTTCCAACTGGCGAATTCCCATGCTTTCTTCAAAACTCAGCTCATGTGTGACCCACAGAGGACACTTCCCTGACGCTCTCAGCTCCATGTACACATCAGGACTTGTGCATGTTCCTGTCATGGCATTGGTCACACGGAATAGAAATTATCCACAGGTGAATGCTTGCATGCATCTTCTTAGATCAAAAATTCTCTGTGAGAGAAATCAGCTTATATTTCAGAAATCGTTTGGTCTCTAACACCTACAATTATTCACATAGCGTAGACCTACCAAGAGCTTTGACCACAGCAATTCTTTTAGGATATCGAGGTAAACTTAATAGAATTCTGATTCACAATGAACATATCTGTATATAGTTTGTAATTTCAGACAAGTTGTTCTAAACAGATTCACCCATACAATGGAGGCCAGTCAATACGTCTTAAGTCCTGGAACATTGTATATATCTCAGTGAACTATCACACATACACCCTTTATTTGTTTATTCATCTTTTGGATGGACTTCAACCAAAAGGTTTGAACAAAATTATCAATGAGGAGTGGCCTAAAAACTTGCCATTAAGTGGGGTAAAACTTACCCAGGATGCCTCTGTTGTACTGAAATCTTCATTGTGGCTGTAAGGCAGAGAAGAATGAAGCGAGCAAAGGTTGAAAGCAGAAAAATGCCATCTGCAGCCAGAAACTTCATCATGTTGTAACATTTGAAAGATAAAAAGTCTCTGGGTCTTGTTGTTGTTCATTTGTTGGGGTTTTTCCCTCTGCTATAGGATGGTGAATCACAGTCAGAATGTAAAACAAATGACTCTAATGGCAACTGTCACACCATGATAACTTCAGGTAATCATTGGGAAATAGCATCGAGGGAAAGTTTAATGATTTTATGGGTGAAAGTCCTGAATGGGAATAAAGAACTCTTCCTTAATTGACATCATTACATTACCCACTACCCTAAGGCTACAGGTAAGCAAGCCTTAAATTGTCAGTTGCTTTCATTTATTTCATTTGCCCTTGTCTGGTTCTTTGGTTCATAATTCACCCAGTGGCAAGAAAGAGAATAATTTTTTAATTTTTGTTTTGCTCTGTTTAAGTGGCATTTCAAGATGAAGACTATCGACATGCTATTGTATTCTTGTTTGTGTTTGCATTTTTTATTACGGTTAAAGGAGAGGAACTGCTCACTTCTTTCCCTTTGCCTTATGAAATGACATTTATCTTTTAATTTTCTACAAGATGTGAGCTATTATAGGTGGGAATGCGAGTTCTCTAGGACTGTGGATTTTTCGAACAGATGATTATTCTTTGAAAGTATTGTAAACTTATTTTCTTGTTATTGCTTTGCATATCATATGCCTTTTCCAATTCCTCCATTTTTTTTTCTGGCAGTGGAGTTTGAATTCAGTTGGTGTTTTACCATTAGAGCATGTCTCCAGCCCAGAACTTTTGAGTGTTAATATTTTAGAGATGAGGTCTCATGGACTTTTCTGACTCTGCTGACCTTGAACCATGATCTTCTGATCTGACCCTCCTGAGTAGCTGAGGTTACATGTGAGAGAAACTGGTGCTTGACTTCAATCCCAACAGTTTTTTTTGTCAGTCGTGGGGCTTGAACTCTGGGCCTCAGCTCTTCAGCTGAAGGCTAGCACTCTACTACTTGAGCCACAGTGCCACTTTCGGCTTTTTCTGTGTATGTGGTGCTGAGGAATCGAACCCAGGACCTCATGCGTGAGAGGCAAGCACTCTACCACTGAGCCACCTTCCCAGCCCCAATCCCAACATTTTAAGCTCCACACTGGCCAAGCTTCTGACTTCTCAGCAGGGAGTTCTCATTCTAATAGTAGCTGTTATCCATGTCACTTTAAATTATTTTGCTTATAGTTTTTCCTATTTTCATAAATCAAGCTTCTGAGATTACACCCAACTCGGATAATTATGCCCAACATGTTCTTTCATTTCTGAGAAATTATATGAATGTTCTTTCATCTTGCTTAGTGAAATTCAGTTGTTCTTCTGCAACCCCACCGGAAACCTATACTTCTTGTTCCTGTTGCCCTCATCTCTCCTAGACCTGTCACAGTCCCTTGATATCCAATGACTTCTTCTGACTTCTAGTCGAACTTATGCAAACTTCCTTATCTTTGATATTGCTACTGGTGTTTAAATTCAAGGCTCCACACTGGTTAGGCAAGTTTTCCACTACTTAAGTCAAATCTCCAGCCCTTTGTATTTTAGTTCATATTTCAGATAGGCTGTCAAATGTTTGCCTTGTACTGTAGTTGGATCAACGTCTTCTTACTCATGCCTTCTGTAATTGTGCACCACCATGTCTCGCTCATAATTTGAGCTGAAGTTTTAATAACATTTTTCCCAAGCTGGCATCCAACCAGGATCCTACTTACCCTCATCTTCTGAGTAGCTGGAATTACAGGCATGAGCCTCTATGTCTGATTTTAACTAACTTTTATTCTCTTCAGTTGTCTTCTGAATACTAGTCTTGTAAGAATTGAGTGTTTATTATTTCCAGAAATAGCATCTCTATGATTTATACCTTTTGAACTAGTGAAGACCTGAGTTAAGCCTAATGCATGAATATGCAATAAGACATTTAAGATAAAATAATAATAATGACTACTATGCATTAAGCCCTCAATGTGTGTATTACTTCATAATACCCATAGATGTTTTATACAGTGGGTATTCTACTGGTAATAGAGAGGATAAATAGTCAATCCTACCATCATAAAGAAGGTGCTAAAAAATCAACTGTAACTCAGAAACTATGTGAAGTATAGTTCCTAGAAGCAGAATGGATTGAATGAAGATTCAAAATATCAACTTGCATGACATAATTTGAACTATTCAAGGTATTTATATGGGACTGAGGGAGGGGAATATAAATCTTTTAGTTTGAGGATGAGTGTTCTCAGGGCAAGCTTTACATAATTGTACAAGCATTTCTTTGAACAGAACTTTAAAAATTGTATAAATGAAACATGAATTAAACATGATCTTGGCACACCTCCTTTTGAAGACCCAAATTGAGATCTTTTTGAAACCTGAGCCCTGACTAATCATCAGGGAAATGCAAATCAACCTCCAAATCCCTAAGAATAATTATTTTGTTCTACCCAATGATGGTTTTGCCAAAAAAGACAAAAGATAACAGAACTGGAGAGGAAGTGAAGTGAAACATTATGCATCATTGGTGTGATTGTAAATTAGTAAACCCATATGAACATAGGCTAGAATTCTTCCAAAAAAATGAGATGCGGTAGAGCCAAGGTGAGGGGAGTAGATGAATGAAGGCAAGAAGGGAGAGAGAATGCAGTCAAAAAGTCAATGCATATCCTTCACAATTTTAAAAAAGTGAAGGGGGGGGGTAGGTTGGGAAAGATGGGTGAGAATGTTGAAAGGGATGACATTGAGCCAGACACATTGTTTTCATAAAATGCTTTGTTGAAAATAAATAAATAAAAATAGAATTACTTCATGATCCAACAATATCAATACTGAGTATATTTCAAAAATAAAGAAAAGCATGATGTCAGAAAGATATCTCATACCACGTACATTGCAGTGATACCTACAATAGGTAAGAAGTGAAAACAACCTCCTGGGTGACAATCAAGTGATTCTATAAAGAATTCCCCTAAAAGGGAAAAGTATCTTATGTTCAGGGATCAGAAGAATAACATGGCATATAGACAGAATGCAATACTATTCAGTCATGTGGTGAATACAAACCTGTCATTTGTGACCATCTGAATGACACTAGAGGTGATTGTGTTAAATGAAGGAAACCAATGTAGACAAATATGTACCGTATGATTCCAATCATATGTGGTACACAAAAATGTTGATTTAGAAGTTATGAGTAGAATGAATGGCTGTTACCAGATGCTGGGAGAATGGGTAGCAGAGGTCTTAGAGTGTGGGAAGGAAGATATGATGGGAAAAGTTTGATCAGTAGATACTAAGATACAAAAAGGGGAAGAATGCAGCCAAGAATCCAATCTATATCTCAGAAAATCATGAAGGGTGAGGGTAGGGGGTAGGGAAGGGATGGGTGAGAATGTTGAAAGGGATCACATTGAGCAATATATATTGCATTCATAAACTGCTCTGTTAAATGGCAACTCCTTTGTATGCCTTTTCAAAGATAATAAAAAAAGAAAAAAAATAAGAAAAAATAGATACTAAGATATAGTTCCATAGGAGAAAGAAGTTTTGGCATGCTACTGCACACCAAGATGACTATAGATAACAATTATATACTTTATATTTCAGAAAGCCAGAAGAAATTATATTGGAGGTTTTTTTATATTCAGAAATGACAAATATTTGAGAAGATGCCTATATTTAACATGATAAGAACATTTCACAACATATATATGCAAATACCAAAACATCATGGCATCTCATCAAACAGACAACTTACATTAAAATATAAGTACTAGCAAAAATACATTTAAAGAAAAGACAAATAGAAGGAAAAAGTTCTGTTCTTACAAAAGTGAACGGTCTAGTGTTTTTGGGTCCTTGTGTTATGTAATGATATAATTGTGGTAAGTCAGACCAAGTAAATAATATGCTATTCCAAGAACAATATAAAAATCCTCAATACATAGTACAGGATGACATAACTAATGACCCGTAAGTTATTGGTCTGACAGCAATGTAATTTCCTGGAAATCCTGGCTGAGTATAAGCCACAGACCTATTGGCTTAGATTGGACAGAGAGAAGTAGTTCCAGAAGAGGGCAATCTTTCTTGCTCTTGAACCCCATTTTGGTCCAATGTCATTCCTGGAGGAAGCAGCATTTTTATAAAGAGGAACAGTTCTAAGTCTTTACACAGAGATGACCCGAAGATACCCTTAGTCCTAAATATCTCCCCTGCCACACAAAAGTTTACTGGATGGCAAGCGAAACGAGCTACCCCTTACAGTTCATGTATGCAGAGGTAAAGCAAGCCCAATAGAATAAAACTGAGCTTGCTTCGGAAAGGGGTTTGGAAATTTTGAATTACATGCTGGGTTTGCACGTGCATGGACATTTCTCAAAATGAAGAGGCTTCAAACTCAAAGATCCTGTGAACTCTGGTCTTGTTTTCTCGGATATTCACCCTAAAGACGCAATTAGCTGTACTGGGCTAAAAGAAAAACCCTTCTTCCTTCGTATTTTAATTTAGCTGGCCAGCTAGATCATCCTGAACTTCTGTTTCTTATCTCTTCCTCAAAGTCTGTTCTGCAGGCTCAAAACAGAGACAAGCATTGGGACTTCCACATGATGCATTTCACCAGCTAAATTTTAATAAGAAGGAACTGGTTTCTTTCTGGACTCCAGTGTAGCTAATTGTGTTTTCAGAGTTAAGGGCTGTAAATTTGAGGAAATGATATTCTTGGACTATCAGCTTCCCCTCTTCATACTGCTTCAAAGAATTAAAAGAAATAATCTCCATTAAGCGTTAAGCAGGAGAGTTAAATTTAAGATGAAACATTGTTTTTTAATATATATAGAAAAATATAAACCTGTATTTAATTTTATTAACAAAAGGCTTGGGTATCCTTGCTCTGAAGCTTTTTCGGTATTATGAAGCAATTTCCATTTATGCTAAATATGTTTATCGTAAAGACCCAAGCTTCAACGATTTCTTCAAATCTTTGGTGTAATCAGTTATTGTAAATGATGTTCATAAGCCTGGAACTCATTTAATACTGTCTATTGAGATTGTTCCTCTGGCCCTTCAGGTAGCAAATCTCCCGCATGCAGTAAAATGCATTCATTTATTCATTCCATTCACCTAATAAGAATTATACTCAATTCAGCTAGCATTATTTGTTCACTTGGTATATGAGAAGTCACAGTATGTTTCTACAGGATTTAAAGATTCATAAAAATGCATCTTTATTACCATGGAATTTATTATTTATTAGTAGTTTTGGTTAAGCTGATAAATTCTGCCTCTAAAAGTAGCATGGATTAATATTTTTTGTATAAACAAGTGCTTGAAAGTTCAGAGGGATGTAAGATCAGCTTGAATGAAGGGTCCAGGACTAACTCCTGGAGAATTTGGATAAATCCAGGTAGGATTTACACTAGTGTAAATAGATACAATAATGAGTTATTTTGTTCTATGCTAAAAAGTCTTTTTTTGCATATCTTTTTTTTAACTCTACAAGTGTTCAAATAGAATTACTAGGTTTATATGAAGCATTCTCTTCTGTGCTCCTTTTTAAGCTTAAAGCCTTAGTGAGTTCAAAATCAATAAATACTCAGTTTATTATAAACAATGCATATTATGCCATAATGTTTAAAATGAATTTTATGCTATTCATATTTAGTCTTAGTATGATTTTATTTTTGCACTAAAATTGTGCTCCATGATTAGCACAACTAGTGCATAATGAATGGCACTTAGATTATTTCTAGTTTTCTGCAAGTTTAAAATTATCTGACACATCCTTCATTTGGAAATTTTTGAAAATTTCAGGTCATTGCTATTTAGCCTAAATACTATAGTCCTATACATTCCTGACCATGGATATAAGCCTTCATGCAAATAGATTTCTACACAGGAGATGTGTTTCATCATTTTAGTGTTAGTGCATACAGTCAATTTTCATTTCCACAATGAATGTATGATTTCCAACCAGAATATAGGTGCTCCTTCATTTCCCATGAGATATAATAATGTCTGATAAACCCATCATAAGGAGAAATTTGTATCCTGTCTTTTTTTTCTTTCAGGGAGAATTTTCCAGATTATAATGAAAGGAGAATGAACCCAAGAAGAAAATAGAGATTCTTTGCTATAAGGAGAGAGACAGGTCAGAATTTGAACAAACTAAGATGATTGGAAAAGTTATATCTCCAAGATTTCTGCTTTTCTTAATGATGAAAAATGAGGGTTAGATTACACTACCAATCTACTCAAGGAAAACAGGAATAAAACCACGAAACCACTGTTTTCAGATGTTAGATAGATGCTCTGAGGATCTCTGTGGCATGAAACTCTTTAAGGCCCAGAGATGAACATAATTCTGTCTCCACTAACGTGAAGGGTAGATGGTAAAGATTAAACTCAAGTAGTACCAAACTGAATGCATTCTGAACAATTCCAACTTTCATTTAAGGAAATATAATGGATAGCACTATCAAGTAAACTGGGGTGAGAGGAGTGGAGGTGGGAGGGAAGGCATGGTAGGGGAAAAACAAAAGAAGAGGCAACAATGCTTGATATGAAATGTACTCATTACCTTGCTCATGTAACTGTAACCCCTCTGTACAGTATTTTTCACAGTAAAAAAACTTTTTTAAAAATAAAAATAAAAATAAAGTAAACCATACTCACCATTCAAAAATAGCAGCCATGAAAAGATGCAAGAAATTATAACCTGTCCACAAAAGAAATACCAATGAACGAAAACAGACAAGAGTAAGAAGAAAAGTCCCACGGCATATGCTCATGAAGGAGGAAGACTGTAGAACATAATAAGATTCATAGAGCTTCAAGAGATGAACAATTCACTTTAAATGAATTACTAGTTGAGTTAATAACAAATTGGACCGTAAAAAATACAGGTTGCTAAGTCTGAAGATACAACCATAGAAGCATGGAGAAAAAATATGTTGAAAAAAAAAGTCAGGCTTTAGTGACATTGCAGCAGTAACCAAATCATCAAACATGAACATTATTAGACTCTAGTCAATCACAAACTATCTGAAGAAATTATAATCAAATTTTCTACAAATTTGGAAAAAATTGTAGAAAAGTATAAAATTTAAATCTGCTATCTCAATGACCACTGATTAGAAAACAATTGAGAGGAATACACAATGGTACATGAAAACTATATAGCCATAAATACCGTTAGAGAACTGTTTTACTATTTTTTTTTGTCAGTCCTGTGTCTTGAACTCAGGGCCTTGGCACTTTCAGTGAGCTTCTTTGGTTCAGGGATAGCAGTTTGCTACTTGAGCCACAGGCACCACTGCCTGCTTTTCTGTTTATGTGGTACTGAGAATCGAACTCAGGGCTTCATGCATGCTAGGCAAGCACTCTACCACCAAGCCGCCTTCCCAGCCCAAGAAGCTTTTTTTTTTTTTTTAAGAAGCCAGAGAGAAAGAGAAAAATATTGCTTACAGAACAACCAAAAATATTATGCCGGATTTCTAATGAGGACTTGTTTAAGCCAGAAATACAGGCAGATAAAGAAAATCCAATCGAAATGATAGCCAGATCTTTTAAGAACTCATATTCCTTCTGAAGTTTATACGAGAGATTAAAGATTAATAAGAAGAGTGAAGAGCTGTATCTTTCTTTCCAGATAGTTACATAAACCTCCAAGCTATTTTTTTAAATAACATAAAATTAAGTATATCTACACGTTCAAACAGGAGTACCGCTGTACTGAATGAAGGGGAAATGTGTTTGAGAACATCTCCATGACAGAGTCTGTGTTCATCACTGCCCATGGTGAGTTCGGCCATAGTGACTAGATCCCTCCCTACATTCAGTTGAAGGCTGCCATCCTTCCCAGCATTGGATACCTCTTTATATTCTTACTGTATTGCATAGATGTTCATTTATATGCATTCGTCTTGATGGTCACATGTCTTCTCATGGAGTATGTTCACAGGAAGTTCACATCTGTAGTAGAGCCTAGAGGAATTCTTCTGTAGGTCTCTTCTGTAGGTTCATGAGGGGACATGTTTTGAGACCTTCTTCAGGTCACTGCACAGGGAGACACACACAGCCTTGTTGGGAATAGACAAGGAAATAGTGCAGATATATAGTTCATAATACAATGCTGTAATTAGAAGGCAAAAGCTAAGGGTGTCATAGATAAATGCACAGTTATAAGAGTCTGATGATGAGATTAAAGGAGGAAATAGTATATATTTACATACATGTAGATGGATGTATATAGTCACATAGACATACATATATGTATGTCTATGTACACACACATATATATATTTCTCCAAAAAATGCACAAAAATAATCAATATTTTTAAGGATCATAGATACATATTTAAGAGTGTATTTAAATACAGCATGTACCAGAGTTGAATAAACAAAATCATTCTTATTGAATTAATATGATATAGTCAAGGGAGATCTCAAGTAGTAAAATTCCTTAGAAAAACCAAAATCAAAGTTTAGCAAAATAAAATACCAGGAAAAGGAGTTGAGTGGAGACAAGAGGAAAAGAGTAGAAGAGGAGAGGAGAGAGAATGTCAGACCAAAGTCCAATGATATCCTCCAAAATTAAAAGAAGTGAGGGAGGGGGGTGAGTAGGGGAGGGATGGGTGAGAGTATGGAAAGAGATGCCATTGATCAAGCTATGTGGTACTCATAACCTGCTTTGATAAATGGCAGCTCCTTTGTACAACTACTTAAAGATAATAATAAAATTGTTTTTAGGTATTGGGAAAATGGCTCAGTGGTAGAGTGCTTGCCTTGCATGCATCAGGCCCTGGGTTCGATTCCTCAGCACCACATAAGCAGAAAAAAACGGAAGTGGTGCTGTAGTTCTAGTGGTAGAGCGCTAGCCTTGAGCTGAGGGACAGTGTCCAGGCCCAGAGTTCAAGCCCCATGACTGACAAAAAAAAAATATTTTTAAAAGAAAGGAAGAAGGAGGAAGAGGAGGGGGAGAAAGATGAGGGAAACAAAAGACTAAGGATCTAGGAGGATTAGAATACAGAAAGGAGCTATTCATTAACCCGGTGGCTACACCTTTGCCTACATGTGCCCTGCAGAGGACATTAGATGAATGTACCTCCCAAAGTTACAATGTGTAATCATGAGAGTGATGTGTATGATCACCTTCACTTTTTGATCTTACCTGAAGTGTAGCTAGAAAACAAAGATGAATGAAAGAGAGAATGACAGAATGAATTTACAAAGCTTATCCATTCACAGCTAACATACACCAGGCATAGTTGGGTACACACCAGTATTCGTTCTAGTCTAAGTAACCTTAGCACATCTTTTTTCACCACTACATGAGGTAATTCAATCTATGCTGACTAAATACTTCATTTTGGTTGTATTTAGATCCGATGCATCCTCATCATAATTTCTAATATGATTTAAGTATATTGCCCCCAAATTGTAGTAAATGTACTTTGCTAAGTCATTCTTCCTAGATGGAATTAAATTACTTACCTTGGTAATGCAAAGTCCCCAGAAGGATGTAAATGAGTTGTTAACATGGTACTTCATTGCCACAATAATTTAGCCCCACTAGCTAGCTTGATGTGTCTGCAATAAATGTTTTATTATTTAGGAAAAATTCACTATACACGTTGCAATGTGCCATGCTCATTCAAGCCGTAAATCAACAAAGATCAGCAGACTGAATAGAAAAAATGAAAAGCTTATTTAGAAACTGACATAAGCTTTCAGATGAGCAGGGACGGTTGAAGTGAACTGCATTCATTTTTCTTTGCTTGTCAGAATTGCCACTAGAATTTCAGTGCTAAAGATAGAAGATGGTTTTTGCTTTATGAAATTATAGCCACGGAGACAGTGTTTGCATTCATACAGATAGAGTCACAATAAAGTGGAATATAAAGAAGGCACTAAAATGATAGGAGCCCCAAATTTATGAAGCGTGGCATGGAAAGCCAACTCTCTTGTGTCTCCAGACTCGGTGTTAGAAGCCGCGGATTGTTCTGGAACTGTATAGAAACGGCGGGACACGATTATAAAGCACGAAGTAGTGTTGGCAGTTTTAAGAACACCTGGGAGCTTTTCCCTTTATTTGCTTTGTTTCTGTTTCGATAAACTCAAGGTTGCATTTTAAAAAATAAAAATGATCACAACCAGGCATGGTGGTGCCAGACAAGAAGTGTTAATGGAACACACCTGTGGTTGTCTCCCATGAGAGACCCGACCCCCCCCCCTTTCCTGGGATACTGTAGAGAGAGGACCAAAGTTGGCCTGTCCCCTCCCCACACCAGCCTGGAAAACCAGGTCCTGGGTGGCTCAAATGCCAAATTCTTCCCTGGGAAAGAGCCCCAGAGGAGGGACCCACACCCACACGCGCATCGCCCATCTTCACCGCACATCTCCACTCTTGGCTCAGATCCCGATTCTCCCTCGTCAAGTGACTGCAGAGACCTTCCTAGTTAGTTAACTTGTATCGCGGATTTCCTAAAACGCTGCCACCGTGTGAGCTGAACTTTTGCTAGAGGTAGAGTTGTCACAAATATCAATCAGGGACTGAAACTCGTGTTAAAACTCTCTCTCCCTCTCCCTCTCCCTCTCCCTCTCTCTCTCTCTCTCTCTCTCTCTCTCTCTCTCTCTCTCTCTCTCTCTCTCTCTCTCTCTCTCTCTCTCTCTCTCTCTCTCTCTCTCTCTCTCCTTTCTCTTAGGATGATGAAAACAATTGAAATCATGGAAAGGGATCATTTAAGCTTAAAGGGAACTGGGGAGAAGTCGTGGAGGAAATCTCGATGTTAGGAAAATGCAGAAGGGATCTGAGGCTGATTGGTGGTGGGGAGAAGCACCAAGATTTAATTCCTACTCGGTGACATTCACAAGTCTTTAGGAGTCTACTGATAATTTAAGATATCCATCTAATGTCTGTTCCTATAGTGTTCTGAAAGTTCTGTAAGAGTTCCCAACCTCCTTCAAAATAAATCACTCTTAGACTCTTAGCTGTGCACTTGTGGCTCACGCCTGTAATCCTAGCTACTCAGGAGACTGAGATCACAGTTCAAAGCCACCCTGGGTAGGAAAGTCTATGAGACTCTTAGGTCCAATTAACCACCAGAAAACCAGAAGTGGAGCTGTGGCTCAAGTGGTAGAGTGCTAGCCTTGAGCTGAAGAGCTCAGAGACAGTGCCCAGGCCCAGAGTTCAAGCCCCAAGACTAACAAAAGAAAAAAGAATCATTCTCCATGTTTCTTTCTGGGAACACATGGGAATACATTATTTTGTGTGATTGTGAACTTTACGTAGATAGAAAGTGTATTATGTACTTGCATGTGATTTCTTTCACATTGATGTTTTTCATTATTAAGCTTAGAAATATCAATAACCCTATTCCTTTATATTATAATAAAGTCTGATATTGTGTATGTTAACTCTTTTCCCCAATAGCTGAATTCTAGAGTTGCTTCTATTATTTGTTATTAAGAGTGAAAATGCTATAAATATTCATGTGCAAATCCTTATTGAATGTATGCTTTTTTAATCGCTCTTGAGTAAATATCTAGGGGTAGAATTTCCAAGCCAGTGTCCATATAACTTTATAAGAAACTACTAGACTGTTCCTGAAATCAAATGCATCATGTTGTACTATGGCAGCCCTCTAGGTGCATTTTGGTTGCTGTATCACTTTAACCAACACTAGATGTGATCAGATTTAAAACATACATTCTAAATAACAATTAGAGACAGAAATAGTACAACGTTTGAAGTTCTGCATAAATATTCATATGATGCTGGTTGTAAAAGTATAATTACAATGCTATTGACTACAGTAATATCCTACAAAATTAATAATCATTATACAAAAAATGATGCCTGTCTATATCTCACCTTTCTTTGAGAGGGCAATGTATATTTTTTTGCTAATCCCTCTGTGAACTACAGGAGTCAATAATAGCTTGAGAGGATGAATACAACTGTCTTATGATGCTGAACTATAAATTAATATGCCTGATATCTCTTTCCCTTATAATACATTTATTACACTTGTCATATCAAATGACTTAGAGCTTGCATATATATTATAAAAACTTCACTTTTATGGTTGAAACATATGTGCTAAAAAGTGAGTTCTCCCAGTCATGGTTGCTATGCCTGTAATCCCAGTTCCATGGAAGGCATGGGTAGACTCTAACTAAAAAATGTTTCTAAACCAAGAAGGGCTGGGAACAAGGCCCCCAAAAGGTAGAGCACATGCCTAGCAAAAGCAGAAAGTCCACCAAAAAGACAAAGAAAAGAAGAAAAGGAAAGGAAAGGAGAAATGCAAAGAGAAATAAAGAAAGGAAGAGGGGAAAAGAAAAAGAAATCTTGTCACTTTCTGCAGGCTTATCAGGGAATTAATATGACATTAGGTGAAAAAAGACAGACTGAAAGACACTGAAAACACAGTAGGTTTTCACTCATTTGTGAAAATTAATGAGTCGTCAAAAATGGAATAGGACAGTGCTCACTAGAGATTAGAAAGGATAAAGAGCCAAAAAGAGACCACAAAACCCGCTTAAAGTAGAAAAACATTCCTTTGGTTCTTTCTTAGCATGGTACAATAACTACAACTATTGTTTTAACTGTAGGTTGATTATTTTAAAAGTATAGGTTAAGTCAATTTAGTGTGTACTGTAAAATTCCTAGGAAACAAGAGTAGAGACTTCTCAAGTCATAGACATGATTAATAGTTGTGAAAAATAGAAATACTGATTGACCTGATTTCATTGCTTTACTCATATACATGTATTGAATGAGCATAACACACCCTATAAAATGTTCAGAGATTACGTCTCAACCTCAAAACAAGCTTACAGAGCTTGGAGTGGGGGGTGGGTGGCTGGGGAACAGACAACACAGTTAAGGATATTACTTGTGAAAGAAATCTCCACTTATAAATGAAACTGTCCTTGCTGGCCACCGATATTCCTCTTATCAAACAGAAAAAGATATGAAGAGACATAGAGGAGCCTGGAAGATGTTTAGCTCAGATTCAATACAACTCTGGAGAGTCAATGAAGAGCAAAATGAAACCCATGATCATAATAGTTCAAGGACAGCCTGACAGCACCCTTCCCCTCCCTTGCCCTTTTTAATTTCCACAATAGCCAGCAAAAAGCATGACTGGAGGTGTGGTTTCTTTGGTAGAATGCCAGCTCTATACTAGACCTGGAGTTTGAATCCCAGGACCTGAGAAGGAAAATAAAATCTGTGGAAATTCTGATATAGCATGCTAAATGTAATAGGTGCAGCATATCAGAATTTGGTTGAGAGAGGAGTGTGTGTATGTGTGTGTGTGTGTGTACTCCATGAGTTTATGAGCCAGTAGCAGGCAAGGGGTACCATCTTGGTCATTTTTGATGTTCTATTAAATAAGATTCTATTTTTCTCTCTCCTTTGGCTAAAGGAATCCAGCACTGTCAGTCTGTGCTACTGCGAACAGTTTTTATGTGTATAACAAGCAGGTGTGGCTATATTATTCCTGTGATTTTTAGTCAGAAGTTGAAAATCACTCCCTTATAAACAGAGCCAATGAAAATCTGACAGCCCAAAGCGAGGGCAACTCTTGATGCCTATTAGAGAGAAGAAAAAGTCCCACTTTCTATCACCACTGTGATAAAAGACAGAGTCCTCCTGACACAACTATTTTGTAAAAAGAATATAATAATAATGATGATAATAATAATAATGTTGAATGCCTAAACATGCATCAGAGAGCAGTTGTGGGTGAGATTGGTGAACCATGACTAACCTTGTCTTGGTGCATTTCAGCACATCCTTCCGCAGTGACCCAATACACATGCTGTCCCAGTTGTATCTGAAATTAACCTCCATCATGCCAGTTCCTGTGTGGCACCTGACTTTGAATGGTGTCATTGTCACGCAGTGATTCGGTTCACTAGTTCACCGTGCTCATTTGGACAAGTTGCCACTAATGTGTCTGCGCTTCAGATCGTCAAATGTGAAGGAGACATGACCCTGTTCACAACGTGTGTCTCTGGGGTGCCGGGATGGACAGCCAGAGCCATGATGGTGGAACATTTCACCTGATGCAAATGAAGGAGTTTTATGAGAAGGTTAAATGACTTCCCTCGCATTACCAAATGGTCCAGAGCACTTAGCTATTGCTCTATGAAAACATTTATTTAGGATGTGTCTCAGCAGCCTTAAACAACCAGGGTTTTAGAGTACAAAGTAGCACAACTACTTTGATTACTTGTGTGCTCATCACCTATTTTATTATTACTGTGAGTGCTTATGATTATTACTTGTTACTGTTGTTATTGTTTCTGCTTGGAAAAAATGTAGATAGAATAGTCATAACAAACCACCCAGCCATGCTACATTATTTTGGCCCCTCCCATCCATTCAACCATTCTGAAAATTCTACAGGTGTTTGTGATAGCTGTGGGAATGCTATCAAAGGTTCTCCTTATCCACAAAATATTAAATGTAAGCTATAAATTTGATTTTCAGTAGTCTATCCATGCATTAGATGCCTTATACACATCATGCAAAATTCTTATGAAATCACTTTTGTAGTATGATGGTGTCATTATAGAAGAGAATACTAAGATCCAAAGAGGTTTGGTCACTAGAAAGTTACCAAGTTATCAGCCAAGCCATCTACATCTACATCCATAGCTTGTTTTTTACCCACAACAGTGGCCCTATACCCCCACTGGATGTTTGTCTTTAGGATTTAATGTAAATTGCAATAAAAATAACTTACCAGACCAGACTAAATAATTTAACTTATTAATTTATTAACTAATTAATTTCACTTAAGTTTTATATATTTCAGATATTTAAATAACAAATACTATAGCATTTCTAGAGGTGGCTAAAATAGGCAATCTTACCAAAACTTAACTAATTATTGAATACATGTTGGGAAGAAACGAGGGAAAAGACTTTATGGGAGCAGCATATTATGGGAACAAATCACTTCATCTATTTCTACCCGTTCTTTCAAAGTAAATATGGGCTCACGGTAAAGTTGGCTTTGAATTCATAATCTTCTTGTCTTAACTTTCTGAGGGCTGTGATCGCAGTCATGCACCACCATGCCCAGCTCAGAGTACTTAACAGGCTAATGACCTTGCCGAAGACTCTTCCTGGAATTTTGATGTTTTGTGCCTTTTCTCTTCTAATTTATGGGACTAAAAGAAATTATTCTTAGTGTTGTATAAACTCCTCTCTGTTTTGGAGTACTCCCTCTCTTGGCTTTTCTCCTAGTAAAAAGCAAAAGTAGGGTGATTTGAGACAATTTCTGTGGTCAATTTCCTCATCCCTTATATTCTAATCCTAAGACTAAATAATTCAGCGTCATGAGCTGTGATCTGTGATCTCATTGAGAATGCTATCAAGTGCCTTTGACTTAGAAACTTTCTCCTGGCAGTAAGCAGTGTAAATCTGGGGGTTCATTTTCTCTGAGGATCAGTCTATGCTTCATTTAGTCTCAAGCCTTTCTGTTTATGGCAAGGGCAGAATTACTCTAACAGTCCTCCTTCATTGCAGAAGTATAAATCCCTGCATGAGTTTTTAATTAATTATGATAATAGGGTGAAGAAATGAGTTGGACCATAAAAATACCAGGTCTATAAAATAAGCACATACCACAGTATATGCAAAAGCCTTGCATTTACTTCCTGATTCTCATTTTGAGCGCAGAGGGACTGGTAGAATAAAGTATGTCAAAAAGCATTTAGGGCAGGATTGACAACACGGTGCTGTAATTAATTTAAAATTAATGATTTATATTAATATTAATACTGGTTTATCATGTACACATGATAATAGCACCATAAATTTTATATGTGTTATCCTGATTGAGCCTCATTACAATGTTAGCCTGACTGCAATCTTGATTTCATTTTGAAGATGTGGAAAGAGAGGTTCAGAGATTAATGACTGACCCAGGGTCACAAGCTAGCAGATAGTAAAAACAGTTTAAAAAATCCATTAACTCAATACACACACACACACACACACACACACACACACACACACACACACACACACACACACACACACACACACACACACACACACACACACACACGCACATATATATTTACCAAGCCTTCAGACTGTGCCAAGCACTGGGTTGAGTTGAATGCATAATGATTGGGAAGGATAGTAACCTAGCAAATTCACATCATTTAGGGAAATATTCTAAACCATAAAGGATGCTCATGGCTTCAGAGAAAAATAGGTATCCATTTTAGACTTGGGGGAAAGAGTAGATTAGAAAAGGGTTCCCTGGGAAAAGTAACATGTGAGAAGATTAGAGGAATGAATAAAATCAAGTGAAGGAAAAGTGAGACTGTCTCCATGAAAGAGTTTCTGTTCCCTAGAACTTTCTCAGGACACTCTAGGGGAGCCTCACATCAGTCTCTTTTTGACACTGAGAACAAGAAATATGCCCAGGACAAATGACCTCAAACTGGCTATTCACACAAGAATGTGTGAATTTACTCTTCCCTCCCTCCCTCCCTCCCTCCCTCCCTCCCTCCCTCCCTCCCTCCCTCTTTTCTTTCTTCTTTCTTTCTTTCTTTCTTTCTTTCTTTCTTTCTTTCTTTCTTTCTTTCTTTCTTTCTTTCTTTCTTTCTTTCTTTCTGTCTCTCTTTCTTTCTTTTTCTTTCTTTCTCTCTTTCTTTCTGTATGACTTTTATTGTAAAAATGCTGTACAGAGGGGTTACAGTTACATGAGCAAGGTAATGAGTACATTTCCTATTGAGCATTGTTGCCTCCTCCTTTGTTTTACTGGTGCCATCCCTTCCCTCCCACCTCCACAACTACCTCCCCACCCCTGCTGAAGTTGTAAAGTTAGTTTTCAACATAGTGTTTTGTACATCTTATTGTTACAATGGGTCAACCTGTATCCTTATTTAAGCATTTTGTTTTTTCCCTTCCTCTCCCGGAATTAGAGAAGTATATATACAAGATGCAGGGCACCAACATCAAATAGAGTGGAAACAGGGGTTATACCATGGGGGAGGAACATACAAAGAAACAAAAAATATTACATGGTACATTATAAATATGTTAGAAACAATAGCAAGAAAGAAAAAACATATTTGTGTCCCTATCTTGGGGTTGTTTCTTTGGTCTTGGCTTACTTCACTTAATATAATTTTTTCCAAGCCTTTCCATTTCCTAACAAATGGGGCAATGTCATTCTTTCTGATGGAGGCATAGAATTCTATTGTGTATATATACCACATTTTCTTGATCCATTCATCTACTGAGGGGCATCTGGGTTTGTTCCATATCTTAGCTATAGTAAATAATGCTGTAATAAACATAGTTGTGCTGGTAGCTTTAGTGTGTTCTTGTTTGTGATCATTTGGGTAAATGCCCAAAAGTGGGATTGCTGGGTCATAAGGGAGCTCTATGTGGAGTCTTTAGAGGAACCTCCATACTGCTTTCCAAAGTGGTTGAACAAATTTATACTCCCACCAACAATGCAGTAAGGTTCCCTTCTGTCTACATCCCCTCTAACATCTGTTGTTATTAGAGTTCTTGATTATAGCCATTCTAACTGGGAGTGAGGTAGAATCTCAATGTTGTCTTGATTTGTATTTCTTTTATGGCTAGAGAGGTTGAGCATTTTTTCATGTGTTTGTTGGCCATTCTTATTTTCTCTTCAAAGAAGTTTCTTTTTAAGTCTTTAGCCCACTTATCTGGCAGCTGTTTCTTTGAGGATTTGTTGTTGGGGGTTTAATTTTTTGAGTTCCAGGTATATTTTAGAAATGAGACCCTTTGTCCTTATATATCACCCTGCACCAGAATCAACTCCAAATGGGTCAAAGACCTTGGAGTCAAAGCAGATACCCTGAAAACATTATAAGAAAAAATAGGAGAAACTCTAGGTCTCTTAATAGAGACACAGAAGCACAACAAATCAAAGAAAGGTTGGACAAAGGGGATTGCATGAAACTGCAGAGCTTCTTTCTGCATGGCAAAGGACATAGCTAGCAAGATCAGTAGAAAGCCCATGGATTTGGAGGAGATATCTTTCTTTCTTTCTTTCTTTCTTTCTTTCTTTCTTTCTTTCTTTCTTTCTTTCTTTCTTTCTTTCTTTCTTCCTTCCCTCCTTCCTTCCTTCCTTTCTTCCTCCCTCCCTCCCTTCTTCCTTCCTTCCTTCTTTCTTTCTTTCTTTCTTTCTTTCTTTCTTTCTCTTTCTTTCTTTCTTTCTTTCTTTCTTTCTTTCTTTCTTTCTTTCTTTCTTTCTTTCTTTTCTTTCTTTCTTTCTTTCTTTCTTTTTCTTTTCTTCTTTCCTTCCTTCCTTTCTTCCTTCCTTCCTTCTTTCTCCCTTCCTTCCTTCCTTCCTTCCTTTCTTCCTTCCTTCCTTCCTTCCTTCCTTCCTTCCTTTCTTTCTTTCTTTCTTTCTTTCTTTCTTTCTTTCTTTCTTTCTTTCTTTCTTTCTTTCTTTTTTTCTTTCTTTTTTCCTTCCTTTCTTTCTTTCTCTTTCTCTTTCTTTCTTCCATTCTTTCTTTTCCTTGCCAGTCCTGGGGCTTGAACTCTGGGCTTGAGCACTGTCTCTAAGCTTTTTGTGCTCAAGGCTAGAATTTACCACTTAAACCACAGCTCTACTTTCTGCTTTTTGTGATGAAATTTTTCTGCCTGGGCTGTCTTTGAACTGTGATCCTCAGATCTCAGCCTCCTGAGTAGCTAGGATTACAGACATGAGCACTGGTGCTTGGCTCTTTTCTTCCCTTTTAAAGAGTAATATTCATATAATCTAGGTTTTTTTGATACTTAAAGAAAAGTTCTACTATGTTATACTTTGCTGGTATTTTTTTACTCCCTAAAAAATATCATGCTTATTTTTATTTCCTAGGTTTAGCAGTTTTTATGATTCTGTTTAATACACATTCTCAAGTTCTCTTTTGATACAAGACATTGGCTAGGTGCTCCAGGCTATATAAATATGATTAAAATACATTTTCTTCTCATAAAGTACTGATAATACATCAGGCTGACTTAAACAAATACATGTACGGTTATATTACAAGTAAAAAAAAATGAACTCTTAAGGAATTCCAAAGGGAATTCAGAACAGGGAAATGCTAAAATTGTTTGGAAAACAAGTGAAAATGTATTATAGAGAGATAAACTTTTACAGGCTTGGGAAAATGGGTGATTTTTAGATGCAGAGAAATGTTAAGCACATCCCACATATGCAGCGAAGCATAGGTTTCACATGAAAAATGGAGGAAATAAAGCCAAGAAACTACCACTTGTTAAAAACTGCAATGGTCTCTAGTCCCTCCCTTTCTCAGATAGTATGTAGTGGGTTTCATCATGCTATTTTTATTTATATGTAATATATTTGAATTCTGTTCAAAACCCTCCCTCCACCAGTATCTTCTCTTTTTCTGCTGTTCCTCCTGCTAATTTTCCTCCCCAATTTGGATCTCTATTTGCATGCATGCCTCCTTAAGGTGATGGTTGTTTTCCTCCTCTCCCCCTCCTCCTCCTCCTTCCATCCACACCCTCAAATCCTCCTTCTCTTCATGACCTTCATTCTAGGTCTAGGTTCTGCATATGAATGGCAGCATGATTTTTGTTTTTTGACCTTGGCTTTTCTTGTTCAACAAGATGATTTTCAATTCTATTCATTTTCCTACAAATGATACAATTGCATTCTCCTTTAGGGCTGATAACACTTCATTGTTTGCATATATCACATTTTCTTTCTCCATTCATTAGTTGTTGAGTATCTCAGCCGATTCTATAGGTTGGGTATAGTGAACAAAGCTGTGACTAATATTAGTGCTCAAGTGTCTCTCCTTCAGCGATGTAGCCAAGAATGGCATAGCAGAATCAAACATAGGTCTCATTTTAGCTTTTGGATGAACCCCATACTGATTGCTATAGTGTCTGCTCTAATTTATACCAATAATGTGTGTCCCATCCCCGCCCTTCCCCACCATGTCCTCATAGCATTCTTGTTTGTTTTCTTACTGATAGCCCTTCTGACTGGAGTGTCTAAATGGCATTTTGATTTTCATTTCTTTTATGGCTAAAGATGTTTAACATTTCATCATATATTTCTCAGTCACTTTTACTTCTCTTTCTAGGAACTGCATGATCAATTCATTTGCCTATTTATTAGTTGGATTTGAGTATTTGGTTTGGGGTATTTAATTTTGTTTAGCTCTTTTTATATTCTGATATTATTTCTTTGTCTGATGAATAAATGAAATTATTTTCAAATATGGTAATGATTTTAAAGAACTCAGCAAATTGCCTGTAGCATGATAAGAATTTAATAATTATACTGTTATTATTGTGTGTTTTAAGAATAAAATATCTTTAGTTCCCTATGAGAGTGGAGATATTTTAAAAATGTTAAACCTAATAATAAGATATTGTTAAAATAAAGCAATAGCAAAAAGCTCAATCCAAACAGAACAACTTACAAATCAAACCAAGGACAAATCTTAGATGAAAATAGACTTTAACAAATGATACTGCTCCATTTTCTTTTAGGTCTTTAGAAGGAAGAATTATATGCTAGCCTTCCTGGTGATTCATATCATCCTGTGCTTTCTAGAAGATGATTGATGATCATGATGATGATGAAGAGGAGGAGGAGGAAGAAGAAGAAGAGGAGGAGGAGGAAGAGGAGGAGATTGAGGAGCAGGATTTTGCTAGTCGTGGAGTTTGATCTCAAGGCCTGTACTTGTCCCTGAGCTTCTTTCGCTCAAGGCTTGCTCTCTATGACTGTGGGCCACAGCTCCACTTCCAGTTTTCTGGTGGCTAATTGGAGATGAGAGTATTACAACTTTCCTGCCTAGGCTGGCTTTAAACTGTAATTCTCAGTTCTCAGCCTCCAGAGTAGCGGTAAGTACAGGTATGAACCATTGGTACTTGTTTGGAAGATTAATTTTTAAGTAAAGATTACAGAAACCTATTGACCTAGACTAATGAAATGATTTGGGACCTCTGAGTGATTACACTGTAAATGATGGCCAAATGACTCATTATATGACACCATCCAACATAACTCAAAGAATTTGTTTCTAAAAGAATAATGATTTTTATGTAATTGTTTTCTCCTTAATTTTGAGTTGTTTACAGGGAGCTGGATATATTTAAATGTGTGTGTTTGTGAGTAGGAAATTGAGCCTTAATTTAAAAAATTCAAAGTAAAGCAATTGGCATTTTTCTGGAAGAAATATATCTTTCCATACATTATATGTTTGTGTGTTGCTACTGTTGTTATAGACAATAATTGCTGAACAAATATTACAAATACTACATCTATTCTTGGAATAGTAAATACTCAGTGTTCTCCCAAATTATTATTTTCACCTTATCAATTATTTTAAACAAGTATATCATCCTTTACAATACACACATATAAAGCTTTTTTTTTACCCAGAGGTTAAGAAAAAAATGACATAGATAATAACCAAAGGACAGGTTGCCTTCAAGAGGTGATTCATGACACTGGAGAATGTATAATTGATGTGTGTGGTTGTCTGGATGATAAAATAACAATGCCATCCATTAGAGAAAGTGCTCTAAGACAGGGAGGCAGTATGTATTTTATAGGTCACCTGGGTTCCATTCCGATCTACAGGTTACTAGTCCTTCTCCATACTTGAAAGCATTTAATGGATTATTATAAAAGGAAAAAAGATGGTATGCAATAATAGTTTAAATTGAAGCTCTGTGTTTATATCACCACCATGTGACTCCTAAATGAGAGCTTCATCTTTAAAATTCTCATATGGCATGCTTGAAAACTTGCCAGCAAATGAAGAAATCAAAACAATGAACTCAACTGCAGGAAAGCACGACACACAGAGTGAGTGTGAGGGGCAGTGGGCTTTCTTCTCTCTCTCTCTCTCCGTCTCTCTCTCTCTGTATCTCTGTCTCTCTCTTACACACACACACACCTAATCCACAGTTATGAATAGTGGAAGTTCATGAGAAATGAAATTGCAGAAAAATCTGAACTTTGGGCTGAAATTGAGCCGTGCTTTTAGAAAACATATTGATTCAGAAAATGGAGCAGAAAGACAAAGCTTAAAAAAAAAAAGACACCAGAAAACAGGGGGAAAGATCTTCATAGTAGTTGTGAGTAAAAAAAAATCAAATCTAACAGGAACTCATCTAGAAATCCCTTCTCCTTTCTGAAGTTGACACACTGCAGGGTGGGTCTCTTCTATCCATTATTAGCCATGAGCATAAAAGTTTATTTTTGCTTTTAATGAGCAGTGTTTCAGAAATGTAATACAAGAAAGTCATCTGGATTCCCACCTCCTCCCTTCCTCCCCCCCTACCCTGCACCCAGCACATACACCCTGAGGAAAAGCCTTTGTTCTGTTATGTGGGCAATCCCAGGCCTCTAGAATGCACATACTTCACAGGAAAGGTTAAGATATTTTCAGTTAGAACAAAATGCAGTGCACTCAATGAAGCTGTTTTGGTGATGGTGAGGTATCATTAAGACCCTTCCAGCTTCTGGTGACTGGTGTTTTCAAAAGAAGATCTCTTCGGGTTATCATAAAAGTGACTGACATTTTGAAGAACAACTTCTATTTGCTAGGTTTTAGTAGATGGTAGGTTTATTGGGGTAGAGTATAAGTAACAATGACCTTAGTTCACATATTAACTAGACTTCACCCCAAATACCTTTGGTTAGATTGTGGTGTTAGCGTATTTCATCTTCACAAGTATGGGTTGTAAACTTCAGTGCTAGCCCTGAAATACAAAAGTCTTCTAGGCAAGTATTTGCCTTTCCTACATACAGTCGGAACTCTCAGATGATTCAAGGGTGAATAGCTTGTTATTGTTTTCCTCAAATGTAATGTTCACAAATGAGTTGCTTTTCAAAACACATTTAATGATCTGAACAAAAAAAATTGAAGATGGAGGAAGAAGCCTATTTTATTCTCTGGGGTGCCAAGTTAATACATGATAGTGAATCTTTTCTGAAGTTGTCTTCTACAAAAGCTATAGAGTTCTGGGAGTGGGGTTCTGAGGGGTGAGTAGGAATTCACCCAGTGGAGAAATAAATACAGAACTTTCCAAGTGAAAGGATCAGAGCATACTCACACACCCAATGCTAGAGCATATAAGATATACAGGGAATGGCAGGTGGTTCAGAACACCTAAGGTTACAGGGTATCTAGAAGATTGCTGTGGAAAGTGAGGCAAAGCATGAGGCTAGAGAAGCATGTCTCAGCAGGGGGTTGAGGGCTCTGTGTGATTTGTTCCAAGGCCAGATGGGGCAGTCGTGAGAAGTTCTTTCTCAGCAATCTCATCTTCCTCTTATAAAATTAACCTTGTCAAAATTTGAGGAGGACAACTAAAACGAAAAATGGAGCAGCAGGAAAGGACTTGATTAAGTACTTCCATGTGTTCTATGACACAGTATCCCCAGCGGGGCCTGAGTTAGCACTCATTCCTAAATGACCACACTAAGTGGGGTAAACAAAAGTCTATAAGGAGGCTTCAAATGTAAAGGCCAAATTTTCATGTCAATACAATTTAGGTGAATGCATTTAACATTTTAGGTGTTAGAGCTCAGAGGGATTTCAGGATTGTAGGAAAAGACCTGCAGATTTCTATTTCGTTCCACTTTCTGGATAGCCTGAATAACTGGTTGAACCATTTTCAATCAGTGGAAGAAATGTATGAATCAGCCCAGTCCACAAACTGCCTTAAGCTGGAGATTTTGATGGCAGTAGAGAACTATATAACTTTTGAAAGGTCCTCACTAACAAAAGCAGAAATGTAGGGGTAAAAAACCCGTTAGAATCTGGGTATGAATTCTACTATTTCTCCATTCCAACTGCTCTTCTGGGCCTTTTACTCAGTTCTTCAATTTTTCTGTACTATCCAGAGTCAGACAGATAACTGAAACTAATTCATCATCGCTCCTGGTGAAGTTGTCAAAAATACTAAACTAAGATCAATATTAATGTGAGAAGTAAATTCAATGGGAAACAAACAGGAATGGGTTTTGGAGAGGTGGAAATAATAGTAGTAAATAAGTTAATAAACATTGGGCTGCCAGAAATTGATGAGTGAAGTAGAAACAAAATGTAAGATCTCCTTAATATATATCTAATTTAATCTGGCATCTAAATTCCTTGAGCATATGTACGTATGCATATGTGCATGTATATGTACATGTACATGTGTATGAATGTGTGTATCTGGGTTGGAGTGTGTTGCATGTGCTTGTGTGCTACATGACAGCTTTTTTGATTTCTAAATTAACCCAGGACTCTCAGACTTGAGATCCCATAGGAAATAACAAATAATATTCAGGAAGAATCCACATTTCCTTATTTTGCCGGTCAGGCTGCCTCTTTTCTTTTCTTTTTTTTTTTTTGTTGGTTGTGGGCCTGAACTCTGGGCCTGGACGCTGTCCCTCAGCTCTGCAGCTCAAGGCTAGTGCTCTACCACTTGAGCCACAGCGCCACTTCCGGTTTTTTCTGCTTATGTGGTGCTAAGGAATTGAACCTAGGGCCTCATGCATGCAAGGCAAGCGCTCTACCACTGAACTACCTTCCCAGCCCCCATGCTGCCTCTTTTCCTACATTGGTAGGTTTGGTTGGAAATAAACAGATACATGGAGAACAAGGTAGGCAGCTACTAGATTATTCCAGGAGGTAGCATTCAATTGTCTTGTTATTTTTCATTGGTGTAGCCATAAGAAAACTTCTCTTCGCACTGCTCCTTTTCGACAGTGTAGCAAGAATGGGAATGCAATGTGGAAATTTCCTGTCCAAGTCTGGGTCAGTTCGTTTGATGAATTTAAAGACTGCTGGGCTCATTGGTCTCTTTTCCTGTGGCTACTTCATTCTCTGTCAAAATATTTCAGATTGGTGACTTATGAGAGTTAATGCAAGACTCAGTCAATGAGTACCGCTCTGCCTGCATGCATTAGAGCTACAGTTAAATCCCAAAGCACATTTAGAGCCATAGGTTACAAGTAAACCTTACTATATATAGTACGAATCACCTGGTAGGTGATGCTTGTAATCCTCCCTACTCAGGAAGTGAAGAGTATCATGATTTTAAACCAGCTCAGGTAAAAAGTGAGTTGAGATCCTCTCCTACTAATAAACAAGGCACACACGGTAGTGTAAATTTGTAACTCCACATATGAGTGGATCACTGTCTGTGATCTGCTCTGAGAAAAAAATATAATAAGTACTGGAAAAAAAGAAAAAGAGCTGCAAATGCAGCTCAAGTGGTTGTTTGCTCTTGTCTAGCAAGTGTGAGGTCCTAAGTTCAAACTCTAATACTGACAGAAAGGAATAGCCATGCTCTTCCTAAAAGTGCTCATGGAGTCCCACCTACATGCAAATTAGGAACGATGACAGAAATTCAGATTGTTGGTCTGCAGCTTCTAGAAATATATCTGTTAGTAGACCTCTCTAGGGGGTTCGCATGCAGCTTTTCTCCAGGTCAGAGATGTCTAAGACTCTACTGTAGAGGTGCTGGGCCAAACACAAACATCTTCTTTGTCCTTTCTTTGATTTTTGTCAGTCATGGGGCTTGAACTCTGGGCCTTGGCGCTGTCCCTTAGCTCTTCAGCTCAATGCTAGCACTCTACCACTTGAGCCACAGTGCCACTTCCGGTTTTCTGATGGTTTATTGGAGATAAGAGTCTCAAGGACCTTTCCTGCCTGGGCTGGCTTTGAACCATGATCCTCAGATCTCAGCCTTCTGAGTAGCTAGGATTACAGGCTTGAGCCATCGCACCTAGCTCTTCTTGGTCCTTTCTAATCCATCTTCCATACTTCTTCTGAATATCTGTGTGCATACATGTAGATAATAAATGTAAAAAATCCTATATAAAGAAAAAAGAAAGAAAATAAAATCGTCCTTGCCCAAAATGGTGATGTGGTACATTCAAATCCTAAACAATTATATAAGTTGCTTTTTTATTCTTAATGAAAGACTGTTTGCTATACACTAGAGACTTCTAAAGTACGGATAGCATTTTTTGGAAGGTAGATAGTTGGAGTGATTGCCTAACAAGAAGAGTTCCTGCATGGGTTTTGATTTCCTCCAGGGCCCCACCTCCCTCTCTCTCCTCTTCGCTTGGGGATGGGCAATAAAGCTTGTTTGTGATTTAATAAAAACTGCCCTCAATTCCAAGCTTTAGAGGGTAGAAGCATGCATTTCACTTGATTCATTCATTAGTTTTCACCTGAGAGCCTCAGGACCTGTAATTCTCCAGGTAAAAGACCCATTTCTTTCTTTCTTTTTTTCTGCATACACTCACTCTCCCTCCCTTCCCCCCTCTCCCCTGTGCCCCCCAAACACACACCAACCCTCTCACCCTCCGGCTTGGAAATCTTGGAATTATATCAACTCAGACCAATTCAAAAGGCCTATTTTTCTGTAAGATATATTGCAAGATTACCTTTCTGGCCCCACTATACCCCTTAACCCTTCTCCTTTTCCTACTTTCTCCTCAGCCTCCTCTCCTTTACGCGCACCATCCTAACAACAGAAACTATATTTGAAAAAATACAAAAAGACAGATTAAGAAAACTACTACAACAACAATGAAAGTCCCTGTGAAATCAACAACAGATAATTATCTCCCTTGTATATAGTTCTCTCCAGATGGAAACTAGGATCTTTGTAGACATTTTTTTCTTTTCTTTTTCTTTCTTTCTTTCTTTTTTTTTTTTGTCAGTTGTGGGGTTGAACTCTAGGCCTGGGCACTGTCCCTGAGCTCTTCAGCTCAAGGCTAATTCTCTACCACTTGAACCACAGTGTCACTTCTAGTTTTTCTGATGGTTAATTGGAGAAAAGTCTCTCGAACCTTCCTGTTTGGGCAGGCTTTGAACCATGATTCTCAGAACTCAGCTTCCTGAGTAACTAGGATTACAGGTGTGAGGCACTGGCGCCTATTTTTATTTTTTGTATCAGGAGGTGAGATTTCACCAGTGTAGCTCTAAGATGGGAAACACAGTGAGCTTTTGCAGGCCTTGCCAGACAGATGAAGTGAAACTTCACTAGGAAAGCCTTCTTTTCAGGAATCAACCAGAAGAGAATATTGTTCAATAAATCCAAAGGATATTAGCAATGGCTGATATTAGTTAATGACCTGTTTTCTTTTCTCCCAATTGCTTAACACTACTGTTGAAATTCAAAGCTTCTTCTAATTAGAAGCTGTTTTACTATGTTATTTCGATCTCTATATGTAGCAATGACTCAAGAAAAGATGGTGAGAGAGAGAGATGAAGAGAGAGAGGGGAAGAGAGAGGAAGAGAGAGAGGAAAGAGAGTTTATAAACAATAGAACTTGTAACACAAAGAAAACACACAACAGGTTTATTGTTGTTGTCATTTTTGTCCTTCATGGGGCTTGAACTCGGGGCCTAGGCATTGTCCCTGAGCTCTTTTTGCTCAAGGCTAGTGCTCTACCACTTTGAGCCACAGTTCCATTTCCAATTTTTAAGTAGTTAAATGGAGATAAGAGTCTCACAAGAACTTTTCTGCCCGAGCTGGCTTTGAACTATGATCCTTAGATCTCAGTCTCCTGAGTAGCTGGGATTACAGGCATGAGCCACCAGTCCTCCTCACACAACAGCTTTTAAAGCTCAAGAGTTCACTTTGTGATCATGAAAGGTTTTGCCTCAGAGAGAAAGGTAGATTCAGGATTTCCCAGAACAGCCAGCTGGATTGAGACTGAACTACAAAATACTCCACTGTGCTGTATTTCAATAATACTTTCTCACTGATACCTAGTTTTTGACTGCTTTTCTTCATTGTGTCTTTTCCACCAGATAAGACTGATTGCTGGCCAATAGTGATACAAAGTGATCCTAGCTACTTTGGAGGGAGAGAGAAAGGGATCAAAGTTTCAGGCAACGTGGGGAAAAAAATAAAAAATTGTAACTGCATCTTGACTAACAGCTGGGCACAGTATCACTGGTCATTGTAGTTATAAGGGAAGCACTTGGCTGGCACACATATACTGGGTATACCCCTATCATCCTAGTGACTTGAGAAAGCACACATAGGATAGAAGTCCAGGCTAGCCCAGGCATAAAGCCAGATCCTATCTCAAAATTAACCCATGTTAATTTTGTGGTTAGAAGGGCTGCTAACCAAGTGTCCATACCTCGAGTTCAAATCCTAGTACCATCAAAACCAAAACCAAAATAAAAACCAAAATCAACCGAGTGCACTCTAGCATTTTCTAGGAGGAGGATGGCCATTTCACAGCAATAAATAATGCTATTCTGTGGTTAAATTAGATTGTTCTCCAGGGAGCATAAAAAGCTCAGCATCGTTTTGGGTTTTATGAAAGCTCTTATGTCTTTGGTGAACCAGTCCTCTGCGTAGATTTCACTGCTCAGAGCCCTTCTCTGTAGGTCTCATGTAATACTTGGAACAAGTTAGTACGGTCATTGGCATCTTTCGTATTGGTTTGAGGTTACTGTGGCTCTGAGAAATTAAGTGATTTGTTTGAGATTACCAAGTGAAGGTATAGCACATGTATTTTTAAACCATGGATAGGTCCACTGGTATCCAGTCTAAAACTCTTTCTGGATCGTAAACAGTAAGTCATAAAAAGAGAAGGGTTGGAAGAAAACTTTTTTTTTTTTTAATTGTATTTTATTTTATTTGAGAACGTACTGTACAGGGGGGCTACAATTACATGGGCAGGATAATGTATACATTTCTTACCAAGCATTGCAGCCTCCTCCTTTGTTTACCCTTCACTTCCCTTCCCTGCCTCCCCCCTCCCCCCACCCAATTTTACCCCCCTCCCCCCACCCAATTATACCCCCCTCCCCCCCCACACCGACATTGTAAAGCTGGTTTTGACATGACATTTTGTACTTCTCATTGTTGCAACAGGTCTACCTGAATCCTTAAATGACTTGTTTGTCCCCATCTCCTCCACATGTTATACTGAGATCAAATATAGTGAAAGCGGGGGTTACACTGTGGGGGAGGGACATACAAAGCAACAAAGAAATAATCTTATAAATGCGTTAGAAACACATGCATGAAAGAAACGAAAACATTAAAATACATATTTAAGGGTTCATTTTCCTAACATCACATTATCTGACCTTTTCCGCTTGACTCATACCTATACTAGATATTGCAAATAAGGGAAACCATGGGACCTATGCTTCTTTGGGCCTGGCTTACTTCACTTAATATAATTTTTTCCAAGCCTTTCCATTTCCTAACAAATGGGGAAATGTCATTCTTTCTGATGGAGGCATAGAATTCCATTGTGTATATATACCACATTTTCTTGATCCATTCATCTACTGAGGGGCATCTGGGTTGGTTCCATATCTTAGCTATGGTAAATAATGCTGCAATAAACATAGTTGTGCTGGTAGCTTTAGTGTGGTCTTGTTTGTAAACATTTGGGTAAATGCCCAAAAGTGGGATTGCTGGATCATAGGGGAGATCTATGTGAAGTCTTCTGAGGAACCTCCATACTGCTTTCCAAAGTGGTTGAACAAGTTTACATTCCCACCAACAATGAAGTAAGGTTCCTTTCTGTCCACATCCCCTCCAGCATCTGTTGTTGTAAGAGTTCTTGATTTTTGCTGTTCTAACTGGAGTGAGGTGATATCTCAATGTTGTTTTGATTTGCATTTCTTTTATGGCTAGGGATGTTGAACATTTCTTCATGTGTCTATTGGCCATCCTTGTTTCTTCTTCAGAGAAGCTTCTCTTTAAGTCTTTCGCCCACTTATTTATTGGGCAGTTGATTCTTTGAGGATTTGTTGTTGGGTGGTTTAATTTTTTGAGTTCCAAGTATATTTTAGATATGAGACCCTTGTCCGTTGTATGGCTAGTAAAGATCTTCTCCCAATCGGTGGGCTTTCTATTGATCTTGCCAGCTATGTCATTTGCCCTGCAGAAGCTCTGCAATCTTATGCAATCCCATTTGTCCAACCTTTCTTTGATTTGTTGTGCTTCCGGGTCTCTATTCAGAAAATTTCGACCTGAGCCAAGGAGACCTAGGGTTTCTCCTATTCCATCCTGTAATGTTTTCAGAGTGTCTGCTTTGAGTTCAAGGTCTTTGATCCATTTGGAGTTGATTCTGGTACAGGGTGATATATAAGGATCTAGCTTTAGTTTTCTACATGTAGTTAACCAATTTTGCCAGCACCATTTACTGAAGAGGCTGTCTTTCTTCCATTCTATTGTTTTAGCTTCCTTATCGAAGATTAGATGGCTATAGGTCTGTAGGTTCATTTCTGGGTTTTCAATTCTATTCCATTGGTCCTGAGGTCTGTTCTTATGCCAATACCAAGCTGTTTTGATTACTATGGCTTTATAGTAGAGTTTGAAATTTGGTATTGATATTCCTCCAGCAGTGTTCTTTCCGTTGAGGAGCGTTTTTGCTATTCGGGGTCTTTTATTGTTCCATATGAATTTTTGGATTGCCTCTTCTATTTCCTTGAAGAATGAGGGTGGAATTTTGATAGGTATGGCGTTGAATTTGTAGATAGCCTTGGGAAGTATTGCCATTTTCACGATGTTAATCTTGCCAATCCAGGAGCATGGGAGGTTTTGCCATTTTTTAAGTTCTGTGTTGATTTCCTTTTTCAAGATTTTAAAGTTTTCATCATAGAGGTCCTTCACTTCTTTGGTTAAGTTAATTCCTAGGTATTTTATTTTTGTGGGGCTATTACAAATGCTTTCCTAATTTCAGCCACACTTTTCTCATTCTTGGCATACAGAAAAGCCATTGATTTTTGGGGGTTAATTTCATAACCTGCTACTTTGCCAAAGTTTTGAATCAGCTTGAGTAATTTGGGAGTGGAGTCTATGGGATTCTTTAAATACAAGATCATGTCATCTGCAAAGAGGGAGAGTTTTATTTCTTCTTTCCCTATTTGGATCCCCTTTATGTCTGCATCTTGTCTTATTGCTGTAGCTAGGCATTCTAATACTAGATTGAAGAGAAGTGGAGAGAGTGGGCATCCTTGTCTTGTTCCTGAGTTAAGAGGAAATGGCTTTAGTTTTTCACCATTGAGTATAATGCTGGCTGTAGGTTTGTCATATACAGCCTTTATTGTATTGAGGAATGTTCCATGGATTCCTAATTTTTCCAGAACCTTCATCATAAAGGGGTGTTGGATCTTGTCAAATGCTTTTTCTGCATCTATTGAGATAACCATGTGGTTCTTATTCTTGCTCCTGTTGATGTGATGAATAATATTAATTGATTTGCGTATATTGAACCAGCTTTGCATCCCTGAAATGAATCCTGTTTGATCATGGTGTATGATTTTTTGGATGAATTGTTGAAGTCGATTGGCCAAAATTTTGTTGAGAAGTTTTGCATCAATGTTCATCAAAGAAATGGGTCTATAGTTCTCTTTCTTTGATGAGTCCCTGCCTGGTTTTGGGATGAGGGTTATGATGGCTTCATAGAATGTGTTCGGTATTGAGCTTTCTCTTTCAATTTCATTGAAGAGTTGGAGGAGTATTGGTGTGAGCTCTGCTTTGAAGGCCTTGTAAAATTCCGCTGTAAAACCATCTGGTCCTGGACTTTTCTTAGCTGGGAGGTCTCTTATTGCTGTTTCTATTTCAATGCTTGATATGGGCCTGTTAAGCTGGTTTAACTCATCTTGGTTTAGTTTTGGCATGTCAATATTTGCTAGGAAAAGGTCCATTTCTGTCAAGTTCTCAAACTTATTAGCATAAAGTTTTGAGAAGTATCCCCTAATAATGTTCTGAATCTTGGTTGTTTCCGTGGTGATGTTTCCATTCTCATCTCTGAGTTTATTAATTTGGGTGTGTTCTCTCCTTTTTCTGATAAGGTTTGCTAAGGGTCTGTCAATTTTGTTAAGTTTTTCGAAGAACCAACTCTTTGTTTTGTTGATTCTTTCTATAGTTTTTTTGGATTCTAATTCATTTAATTCTGATTTAATTTTGATTATTTCTTTCCGTCTACTGGATTGGGGTTTATCTTGCTGCTCTTTTTCAAGGAGGTTTAGATGTGTCATTAAATTGTTAGTTTCCAATCTCTCCAATTTGTTGATGTAGGAGCTCAGAGCTATAAACTTGCCTCTGAGTACTGCCTTTGCTGTGTCCCAGAGGAGCTGGTAATTTGTGTGTTCATTTTTGTTGAATAGCATGAACATTTGAATTTCCTTTCTAATCTCTTCCATGACCCACTCATGATTCAGCAGTGTGTTGTTCAGCCTCCATGTGATACCGGACTTTCTTTGGTGGCTTTTGGTGTTGAGATCTAATTTTATTCCCTTGTGGTCAGAGAGAATGCAAGGTATAACTTCAATGTTTCTGAATTTGGACAAGTTTGCTTTGTGGACTAAAATGTGGTCTATTTTAGAAAACGTTCCCTGTGCTGCTGAGAAGAACGTGTATTCTGTTGCTGCTGGGTGAAATGTTCGGTAAATGTCTGTTAAGTCTAGTTGATCTATGCAGCTGTTTAGATCTGCGGTTTCTCTGTTGAGTTTTTGCCGAGTTGATCTATCTAGTGGGGAGAGTGGTGTGTTAAAATCCCCAACAATTAATGTCTTTGGATCTATATGGGATTTGAGGGAAAGTAGTGTTTCTTTGATAAATTTGGGTGCTCCATTGTTTGGCGAATAGATATTTAGAATTGTAATATCCTCCTGAAGGAGAGATCCTTTAATTAGTATGTAGCGACCATCTTTATCTCTTCTCACGAATTTTAGTTTGAAGTCTATTTTATCTGATATTAGGATTGCAACTCCCGCCTGTTTATGAGGGCCGTTTGCTTGGTAGATTTTGTTCCAGCCTTTAACTTTGAAAATATGTTTGTTTTTACGGGCAAGATGTGACTCCTGCAGGCAGCAGATAGAGGGGTCTTGTTTTTTAATCCAACTAGACAGTCTATGTCGCTTAATTGGAGAGTTCAGTCCGTTAACGTTAAGAGATAGGACTGAGAGGTATTTGGGGGTTCCTGCCATGTTATCCACCTTCTTGGGGGCTGTGAAAACTGGGTTCTTCCTAAGGTTCTTGGATTCTCAGTTTGGGTGCAGTTTCTTGGCCTTTGTTGCGTTCTTGTTGGTTTTCTATGTGTAGGACATCTTTAAGAATCTTTTGAAGGGCTGGTTTGGTGGAGATGTATTGTTTCAATTTTTCTTTGCTATGGAAGGTTTTTATTTGGCCTTCAGTTATGAAGGAGAGTTTAGCTGGGTACAGTATTCTTGGTTGATAGTTGTTTGTTTTTAGGGCATGGCATACGTCATTCCAGGCTCTTCTTGCTTTGATTGTCTCTGCTGAGAAATCTGAGGTAATTCTAATTGGTTTCCCTTTATAGGTGATTAACCTTTTCTCCTTGACAGCATTAAGGATCTTTTCCTTGGTCTGGGTTGATCCTGTGTGGATTATAATGTGACGGTGGGATGTCCTATTCTGGTCTGGTCTATTTGGGGTTCTAAAAGCTTCTTGTATCTGAATAGGCCTATCTTTTTGTATGTTTGGGAAGTTCTCTGCTAGGATCCTGTTAAACAAATTTCCTAGACCATTAACTTCTGTTTCTAGGTGCTCCTCTACACCCATTATCCTTAGATTGGGCCTTCTGATGGTGTCTTCCAGGTGTTGGATAGACCTATCATATTTCTTGGACTTGTCTTGGATGGTTGTATGTTCTTTCTCTATAATATCTAGGCTGTCTTCAATCCCTGAGATTCGATCTTCTGCATGGTCTAACCTGCTGTCAAGACTCTCTACTTTGTTTTTTATCTCTTTTTCTTCTAATTGGTCAGCTTTGATGGTTTCAAGTTCTTTGTTGAAACTCTGTTTTAGGTCTTGTATGATTTTCTTTACTTCCTTAATTTGGTGTTCAGTGTTTGTTCTCAAATCACTTAGTTGATTGGTTATGGTTTCTTTGGACTCCCATTCCTTCTGTTGGGTTCCATTCAGCATTCCCTTTGTGGTCTCCCTGACTTCCTTCAGCTCTTTGTTAATGGATTTCATGAATGTCTTTAGTGATTTTTGTGTATTCTCTACCTGGTCTCTTAATTCGTGAATTACTCTTTGATTAGTTTCCTCCCTTCTGTGGGATTCCTGCAGTTCTCTTTGAGTGTTCTCTGCCTGCTCACGCCATTCCTCCCTTTCTCTTTGAGTATTCTCAAGTTGTTCATGCAAATCCTGTATCAGTTTTTGAGAAGCTTCCTCACGCTTATGATATTCCTGTATAAACTTCTGGGATGCCTCCTCTCTCTCCCTATCACGCTCATACAGAGTCCTTTGTACATTGTCAAACTTCTCATTTATCATGTTTGCTATTAGTGTTTGTAGAGCTATTTGGGAACTCTCCTCTGGATTATTCTTTATCTGTTCTAATCCCTGATTATCAAGGTTGGGAATTGAGATACCCGAATTTGCCATTTTTCTTGTGTTTTTCCGGCTTACTCGGCCCATTTGATATAAAGATTGCACCAGTTTTGTGCTAGAACACTATCTTAAGGCAACCATCAACCAAAGTTTGCATTTGTACAGTCAATAGTCTACAGATACAATCTAGTTCAACAGATACATCTATTCAACATCAAACGACTATATGTTAAAGGACTTCGAACCGCAGAAAAGAATTTGGAAAACCAGAAATTATTAGGATTAGGGAGAGATGTGGGTAAAAAATAGGAGTAGATTGGTGTGGGGAGGCACAGGGAGAGTTAACTATGTCCTAATCACAGTGCAAGAAATGAGTTGGGTAGGATGCAAGTAGAGAGAGAGAGAAAAAGAAGAGACGGAAAGGGGAATAAAGAGAGACCAGAAAAAGAATAGAAACGTAAAAATTAATGTTATTATAGAGGTTAAAAGACTGTCTATTTAGAGTGGAATGTGAATATGTTCAGAGAAGGGGAGGGACATAGAGGAGATGTGAAAAGCTTTAAGGATGGGAACGGGAGAAGAAAAGATCAGAAGTTCAGTAGAGCTAGATAAAAAACAAAAAGATAATTAAGAAAGAAAGAAAAAGAGAAAGAAGACAAGAAAAGAAAGGAAAACTCTTATTCACGTATTCCTAAAATAAAAATTATAAGATGAGAAAAAAAAAAGGTTACTGGAAAACAATTATTTTTTCAGAAGAGGCAAAAATTAAAGATTAATAAAAGTTTTAGAAGGGAAAAAAATTTATATATATATATATATATATATATATAAGGTAACAAAAAACAAGCAAAAAAAAAGAAAAGAAGAAGAAGAAGAAAAAAAGAAAAAAAAAGAAAAAGAAAAAAAAAAAAAGAAAAAAAAGTCTTTTGATTTTTTTTTTTGGGGGGGGGGGGAGGAGTGGGAAGAATCCTGTATCTCCCTTTTGTCTGCAACCAGTCTCTTGTTGGAGTCTCTGGTCAGCTTGAGGTCCTGTGGCTTGATTGGTTTCTTAAGTCGGTTGGTTGGAAGAGGCAGAAAAATGCTCTGCTTTACCCAAGATTTTGAGATCCCCCTCCCAGGTTAGTTTTCTGGGAGGGTGGTCTGCTTTGAGAGTCACAAAAGAGAGGGATGTGGTGATGAGGCTAGGTTCTGGGTAGAGTTGAGGCCTTTCAATAAACAGTAGCTTTTCCCTGGGGCTATTTTGTGATAAAGCTCACAGCGCCCAGCCTGGAGCCATTCTCAGGGTTTCTGTTTTTCAATTGATTGTGGAGGCTGCTAGAGGGAGGGTCAGCCTCTGGCTCTGGTTACCCAGTGAAGTAAGGCACTCCGATGGCTGGCGCCTGAGCTGGGTGGCTTTTCCCTGGATGGAGCTGAGTCTGGCAGGTCACTTCGCCATTAAGTTCTTGTGACCTGCTAAATGACTCATTTTATTCCAAGGCCTGAGCTGGAGCTAGCAGCTCCTCCGAACTTTGTCGGTATCCAAGATGGAGATCACCGGTGCTGGGGGGGGGGAGGGGTGGCCTTCCCTCCTCTGCTCCCTGAGGAGTGAGGATGTCGGGCTTGTACTCACGCCGAGTCTTGGATCCTGGGTCGTCTCTGGTCTGCAAACAGCAGGATGAAGATGTTCGCTCCTTGTCGGTTCTTGTTAGTGTTGAGTAGAATCTGCTCGTCGGCTGCGTCTGGCTCCTTCGTCCCCGACTCTCTGTGTCTCAGGTATGTCTCCGAGGCGGTGGTCGCCGCCGCCGGAGCGGCAGCTGCTGCGTTTCCTTGGCTTCCCCTCTCTTGTCTAACTCTCTGTCCTGTGATGACACACTTGGTGTGATTCTCTGGCTTAGGACTATTCACTGGAACTCTAAAACTCCTTTCTATGCGAGAGCTTGTTCAGATTCCAGCTTCTCCTCCGCCATTTTCCCGGAACTCGGAAGAAAACTTTTTAACTGAAGAAATTGTTCTAGCATAAGGACAAGCATGGAGACATTGTTATTAAGAATAAAATCTGCAGACCCAGCTTCTCAATTTTATGAAGGACTATTCAGAAAATAGGTTTGAATATTGATGACCTTCCTTTGCAAAGGAGTGTTTCAGGTTACCAAGCAGTGTTCTGTTCACAGATACCCAGGGGGGCAGGCATGATGTACTGAGATACTGTTATGAAGTATCTTCTTTGACTTTCAACAGCTAGACAGAAAGATTTAAAAAAAATTAAGAGTAGAGACTCTTGATACTGGTCATCCAGTGGTACTATCATTGAATGTGGAAAATTTAGGGAGTTTGTTTTGGGAAATTTGGAGGTAGACTTTCATTTTCAACCATCTCCTCCAGGAGCCTTACTTTCCTGAATTACAAGTGACCAGACTTATGAACTTTCTTCACCATGTACCATAAGCCTGCTCACATGCACCTGTCTCAGACTTTAGCTCTTCCTTCTCCCACTGTCTCTGGAGATGCCGAGGACAAGGAAGACTTCGGGAATCATTGGCTCAGCCCCGTGACATCTGGCAGGGCTGGAGCTGGGGTTGGGCTGTGCAGGCTGGCTAATAGCCAGGCACCGGCTTCTTGAAGGATGGCATTCATGACTACAGTCAAGCAATGTGGGAAGTCAAATTGCAAACAGTCTGTTTTCCATAAGAGTATAAGCCAGAACAAAATCCCATACAGCACACACAGGTTCCAACACTAATCACCTGTTGAACAGAGGATTCAACTTGAATCAGGGATGGAGGTTTAGGATGTTCTTTGCCATTGAAACCGTTCTTCTTTTGCTATTAACCAGGATTTCCTCTTGAAAGGTATTCTCCCAGATAGTTCTATTGATTCTAGCCTTTTCACAAACTCTTGTCAAGGAGGCCTCACAGACCACCCTGTCTTGGCAGTCTTTTTTACTTTTATCTACTTCCTTTCTCCTAGTGCTAACCACATATGTGTATACTGATATACATACATACATACATATACACACACACACACACACACACACACATACTTACTGATGTGTGTACTATGTGTACTTAGTTTTCAGTATGTTCTTTTTTCTTTTCCTTTGTTTGAGGTATAAGGGTTTGAACTCAGATCCTTGCTCTTACTCCATTTGTTTGCTGTTTTGGTGCCCTACCACTTGAGCCATGCCTCCACTCTGGCTTTTTGCTGGCAATTTTAGAAATAGAGTCATGTGGACTTTTCTAGTAGGGATGGCTTTAAACTATGATCTTCCAATTCTCCAGAAATTCTCAGTCGTTCTGGTTACAGGCATGAGCCACGGATGACACAGCTCAAAGCTTGCTTAGTGTCTAGACATGATCTGAATAAGAACAAGAATTGTTGACTTTACTGTCCATTTCTTCATTCTAAATACCATGAATGTTTGACAAATGCTTTGCTTTTTTGTTTTTGTTTTTATTTTTGTCAGTTATTGGCTTGAACTCTGGGCCTTGGCTCTGTCCCTCAGCTCTTCAGCTCAAGGCTAGCACTCTACCACTTGAGCCACAGTGTCACTTCCAGTTTTCTGGTGGCTTATTGGAGGCTACAATGCTTGATAAGAAATGTACTCATTATCTTGTCATGTAATTGTAACCCCTCTGTACAGTAGTTTCACAATTTAAAAAAAAAACAGTATATAAAAAAAAGTGTCATGGAGTTTCCTGCCAGGGCTGGCTTTGAAATGCGATCCTCAGATCTCAGTCTCCTGAATTACAGGCGTGAGCTACCAGCGCCCAGCGACAAATACTTTGTTGAATTAACCAGTTAATGAATAAACTCACAAACTTAACCATCATATAAAAACCAGATATTTGAAAGGGTAGGACAGTCTTACGCAATGTTCAGTAATACTTGATGTTTATAGTAAAAAAAAAATCCTAGTACAAGTGAATGCTTAGGCTTCTAAAGTTCTTTTTCCTTTGTAATATGGTTGATTTTTAAATATTTATTTTGACAAGTCTGGTAAAATAACTTTTGTGTAATGGAACATGTGCTTTGACAATAATCTTGATTTGTAAAACCATCTTGAAAACCAATGCAGTACAATGAGTTAAAATTGAAGGCAGGATCAAATACTGACTTGTGTTCTATCACTTATGGTCATCTGTCCTTGACATACCTTCCTTCTTTTGCTTTCTGTCCTTCCTGTTCTTTTTCCTTTTTATTCTAATCTATTTCATTTCCAAAGGAAACTAAAATTGCTTATGAACTAGCACAGGATTCAGTGATGCTGTAGGTCAGTACATCAACATATTCATAGTCAACCAACTACAAACAAATAACCAAAGTTGGGATAGTTAGGAAAGAGGAGAGCGAGAGGTTGTTCTTCTAGTTCTAATATCACCAAAATAGCACATTACACAATCAAATTTGTGTTACCTCCAGATTGAAGTATAGTCAGATTCATATGTGTGGGTCCCAGGTTAAACTGACATCTGGAGGTATGCATTATATGTTCGAATATTTAAATATTTTCATTCAATTAATGTAATTGTTTAAATATTTAGTTACTTAAATAGTTAAACTAAACGAGCATTTTAAGTAAATTTGGCTTTCGAGGTGACAAAATAATTCTTCAAAATGGCAATAACTTTGAAGTATATGCTATATCTAATCAGATATACACACAATTAAGAGTACCATGAATTATATAACATTATAAATTGTTCCAGGACCACCAGATACGATAGCTCTGAATATACTAATTCATATGTTTTTCTAGAACCACAAATTGGAACAGGAAGGGATGAAAATGGACGCTTGAACATACGGGGGATGCCATGTTGTCGTAGAAGGATCCACTGCCCATGATTGAGACTTGCAGCCCCTACTCTGCCAGTACTGAGTGTTAGAGACTGATTGACAATGGAAGCCAATGTCCCTTAGGGATTTTTCTGATCCATATGGGGTCTGTAAAAGCCAGGGTGCATATCTCAGCCCTCTTGTTGCTTTCAGGTTACATTTGCTTAAAGTTATCAGTATCTCTGGAGAGGAAAATGGCTCAGATTAGAGAAAGATCTCCCTTAAGTCTTCTCTGAAGTTTCATAGTTTTCAATTTATATTTTATCATGTATATTTAAGGCAGATGACTTGATGTTTTGATATACATATAGATTATGACATGGTAATTATAGTAGAGCAAAGTGACACATTTATCACCTCTTTTCTGAATAACATGAAAAAAGCACCTAAAATCTAATTGGTTGGCAAATTTCCAATGTATAATATACTATTATTAATTAGTCCTCCTGCTGTAAATTGGATCTTGAGAATTAACTCAATCTATACAACTGCAAATGTGTACCACTGACCTACACCTCCTCATCCAAACTTTGTGACAGGACAGCCTGAGGGGTGCTGTCAATGACCCCCAAACCTAGTTTAAGCACCAAAATAGCTCTAGAGCTCATTTTGAATAGATCTGGAGGAAGATCTAGGAATCTGTAGCTTTAGAGATATTAAGGTTAATTTGAATGCACTTCAGAGACACTGCTGGACAATATTGTCTATGATATAATACATTCTCTACTTGCTTTGCATTGGCATTTTTTTCTATCATTTAGAAGTTCTCATGTGTTTGGGTCCTTACATGAGAGTATGTTCACAAAAGAAGACTGCACAACAGAGTTGGTATTCTACCAGTTAGCTGAGTCTGTGTATTTGAGGTGCAAGGTTGTGATTAGATTTCAGGACATGGATTATTTATGTTTCATCTTCTCTTTGGTGATGGATGAAAATTAGTTTTAGACACTTGTTCACATCTCCTGCTTACAGAAAGTTTCTTCCTTTGAACACTTAGAAGAGAGCACTAAGATTGTAGATCAGAACACCTTTTCTTTTTTTTTCTTAATATACATTTTTTACTATAAAGATACTGTACAGAGGGGTTACAGTTACATGAGCAAGGAAATGAGTATATTTCCTATCAAGCATTGTTACACCCTCCTTTATTTTTCCCCTACCATCCCTTTCCTCCCCACCTCCCCAACTCCTCCCTCCCCTCTCCCACGCCCCCTTGCAAAATTGTAAAGTTCATTTTCAACATATTGTCTTGTACATCTCATTGCTACAATGGGTCATCCTGTATCCTTATTTCAGCATTTTGTTATTTCCCTTCCCCTCCCCAAATTAGAAAAATGTATATACTAGATGCAGGACATCATAATTAAATACAGTAGCAACAGGGTTATACCATGGGGGTAGAACATAGAAAAGATACAAAAAAATCACATAGTATATTATTATAAGTACATTTAAAAGAACAGCAACAAAGATAAAACCTTTTGTGTTCCTATCTTGGGGTTTATTTTGCTTAGCATCAGGTTATATGGTCATTACATCGCTTTTGACCTCTTCTGCTTATCCTAGACTTATACTAGTTGCAGATAAGGGAAACCATGGGTCCTATGCTTCTTTGAGTCTGGCTTACTTCACTGGGGTGGTGTCATTCTTTGTGATGGAGGCATAGAATTCCAGATGCCCCTCAGTAGATGAATGGATCAAGAAAATGTGGTATATATACACAATGGAATTCTATGCCTCCATCAGAAAGAATGACATTGCCCCATTTGTTAGGAAATGGAAAGACTTGGAAAAAATTATATTAAGTGAAGTAAGCCAGATCCTAAGAAACATAGGTCCCATGGTTTCCCTTATTTGCAATAACTAGTATATGTCTGACACAAGCAGAAATGGTCAGATAAGTTGATGTTAAGTGAAATGAACCCCAAGATAAGGACTCAAATCTTTTTTCTTTCTTGCTATTGTGTCTAACATATTTATAAGATATTTCTTTGTTGCTTTGTATGTCCCTCCCCCATGGTATAACCTTGTTTTCACTGTATTTGATGTTGGTATAATTTGTGTAGGGGAAGGGAAAAAACAAATTGTTTAAATAGGGATACAGGTGGACCCATTGCAACAATGAAATGTACAAGATGCTATGTCAAAAATGAACTTTATAACTTTGGAATGGAGGAGGGGGGAAGGGAGGGGGGGATAGGAAGGGATAGGAAGGGGAAATAAATGAGGAGGCAACAATGCTTGATAAGAAATGCACTCATTACCTTGCCCATTTAATTGTAACCCCTCTGTTCGGTATTTTCACAATAAAAAAAGAATTCCATTGTGTGTATGTGTGTGTGTGTGTGTGTGTGTGTGTGTGTGTGTGTGTGTGTGTGTGTGTATCTATCTATCTATCTATCTATCTATCTATCTATCTATCTATCTATCTATCTATCTATATGCCACATTTTCTTGGTCCTTTCATCTACTGAGGGGCATCTGGGTTGGCTCCATATCTTAGCCAGAACACTTTTTGATATGTAGTTCTTTTTATTAGATACTTGTCTAATCCTAGATTAACCTTTTGTGTACATATAAATTCATAGATTATTCTGATTTTAATATGTTCAATAAAGTATCTTATTGCAAATTTCATAGGAATTATTGTACATGGATAAGATGATTCAGAAAATCAAGAAAAGAAAGGAAAGTATCATGAATAACTCTTCTGTAGATAATCCCTAATATATTTTGATGAATTTGAGATTTGTTTCTGTGGAATATTTATTTAGCACGCATCTTTAGATCTCTAAGTCATCATAGTAACCAATTTTTTGTGCCAGTGTATGGGCTGAATTCTGTGTGTGTGTGTGTGTGTGTGTGTGTGTGTGTGTGTGTGCGCGCGCACGCGCGCTGTGCCAGTAATGAGGCTTAAACTTAAGGCTTCCTGAACTTGCTTGGCTTTCCTGGCTCAAGGTTAGTGCTATACCACTTGAGTCATATCTTTACTTCTGACACTTTGGTTGTTAATTGGAGATAAGCACCTCACGGACCTTTCTGCCTTGGGTGGCTTCAAACCTCAATCCTCAAATACCCTCCTGAGCTAGGAATAGACTAGAGACACTCGGTACAATAAGCAAGTTGTTTAAAATCATTTTTACTTAACAATATATTAGGCAATTTATCCTGTTTAAATAAGAAACAAATCTATTTTCAATTAGTTGGGCCAATAAATAATGAAGAATATGGCATTGTTGGAGTCTGCATTTCTTTAGTTATCATTCTTGTATTTTTCCTTTGGCAAATTAAGTCAATTCCTTTATCCATTAAATGTTTGGTCAGTTCTTAATTAGAGAGCCTTTTGGAATCTTATTTTATGTTAGCTTACATTTATATTATGAAGGGGTTTCCTTGTGACAATTCCATAGATGCATACAATGTATTTTGAATGTTTACTCCCTCTATTATATTCCCATATTCTCCTTCACTCATCTCTATTTGTTTCAATATTTGCTATTTCATTTACTCTCTTTATATATATTATATTATATATAAAATATAACATATATATATAATTTACATTGATACGATTCAGGGGGGAGAGAAAGGAGGGTAATTAAGTGGGTGAAGAATGACTAAGAAAGTTAAAATGCCTAACCTTTACAACAAATGGCAAGCCATAAGTAGAACCTAAGAGATACGTGAAAAGTTAAGGGCTTTTTCTTTAGTTCACCGATCTCTCAAAAAATGTACCTATTGCTTACCTGTTCATCCAAACCTTCTGGACATTTAGTTCTCCTCAGGAACCATTAGTGTTTAACATATATTTGGGGGGCTTTCTTTAAACATCCCCTGCAGTTCACACTAAATTTGGAAATAAAATTAGCTTTTTGCTCAAAGTTTGTAGACAAAGGTTTGCAGGATAGCAAAATGAAAGGTATATTGAAGAGTGGTTTCGTGAGGACAAATGTGCTCCCAATTGGATCCCTAGACAATGTTTGGCCTGATATGCGTTGACCCCTGCTGGTCTACCTGTTGGCTCTGATTGGTCAAGGACTGTCTTGACACCTACAACTCATGCTCACTGTCCCCACTGCGTGCTCTGGCCAGGAGAATTTGACAGGACCAGTTCTCAGGAGTAATCCAACCTGACACAGATTCTAAGATTAAGCTTCAAAAGGAAGTTGAAATGGTGCTTTAAAACAGACAATATATTTTTTAATCCAGTAGACATTAATAGAGTCTGTCACTAAAACTGCCTACTATTCTTCTTCCATTATTTACTGTTCCTTTGGATTCAAATATGATCATTACCTTTGTTGAACCTTAGTTTCCTCATTAATAATTTGAGGATGATAAAAGTTAATAGATACAGAATATCATAATTTATATTCGTTTATATATTTAAGATACCTAAAGCCATGACTCTGTGTGTGTGTGTGTGTGTGTGTGTGTGTGTGTGTGTGTGTGTGTGTGTGTGTGTGTGTGTGTTGTCTGTAGATAATTTCAGGATGTAATGAGCAACACAGAATGGCCAATGTCTCTAGTACCTTTTCCTGATATCCTGAGTAGAAAGTCTACACAGAAACTCATACCAAAGAGAAGCAATTTAAAAGAGGAAAGAATCACTTTGGCTCATGGTTTCAGTGCAGGGTTGTCTGGCTCCGTTGTTTCTGACTGTGACGAGCCTCATGGCAGAAGGGTGTGAAGGAGAGCATCTCACCTTATGGCAGCCAGGAAACAGATGAGAGGAAGAGGTCAAGGTGAAATACACCCTTCAAAGACTCTCCATGTGATCTCCACAGTTCCATGGCCTTTCTTAGCTCCCAGTCAACTTCCACAGTCCCACCATCTCCCAACAGTCCATGCAGGTTTTGAGTGCCTGGATGGATGAGCCGTCGGAATGCTCCTCTGAACACTACTTGCACAGGGAACTGCCATTTGTGAGCCTTTTAAGGGCATACTTCACATCCAAAAGTGGAAATAGAATATTGGGATGTATATCAAAACTTAAAAGTAAATGTCTTTGCTCACTTTTCTGTATAAGAAATCTATGTGTTTCTTTGTCACAGAAAATATAGTTGTCTCTTCCAAATATTCCCCATGGCTAGATGAGTGGCATGGGTAACAGGAAACTCTCAATTTATTTCCTAAAAGTACACTACCATATTTATTTTGTCATGAATAAAGTGGAGTTTGTGACATATTGTTTCATCACCTGAATTTTCAAAAGGGGTTGTTTCAGAAGAGCCTTTCCCCTTAAATTGGTGTTCTAGCTATGACTACTCTGCTCACACTTAGAGAGGACAGCAAAGAAGCAAAAATGAGACTAAAGCATGCATTGCACTTAAGGAATTCTGAAGATACAAACTTTCACATTTAAGGTGGTATGTCAGGTTTGATTGAGGCCTTCTAAAACAATATTCAAAATCAACAATTGTAAATAGAATACTTAGTTGACTGAAGCTTGCTGGTTATGGTCATCTGGAAATAAGGAAGCTGTGCTTTATTGGCTATTTATCTGATTTCATTGCCTGTAACCATTGTTTGGACTTCTGCTCTCTTCCCCAGTTGACATTTCCATAGACTATTCATCTTCCTGTGTTCTGCTGACTCAGAATCTCCCTCAGCAGTTGCTGCTGTCAGTCATTGACTCTTCTGTAGGAAAACTAACTTGGTAGAAGAGTTTTAAAATTGCTCCTTTTGATGGGGAGCTCTAACTACAGTATAGGGATGGTGATGGAAATCAATTAGCACTGGTTCACAAAACAAGATGGAAATGAGGAGCTTCAAAGGGGGCAAATTTGCAATCTTAAGAAGACTTCAGAAATGAGGTGTATTTTAAGGGAGGAAAATATTTACAAACCTAGAATAAAGAAAGGAATAAGATCAGGAAGGAAGCAATCTTGCAGGTGATGTTGTAGTGTCTGAATAGAGGATTTGTGGGGGGAATCTAAAGGCTTGAAACCACACATGGAAGGCCTTTTATTCCTATGTTGAAATAATGCCGTTGGAATACTTTGTTAAATCAAAACAGCATCAAAAGGTCATGACCCTTTTGATCAATAGAAAACTGGTTTCCATAAAACAGGCTTTCTATTGATTGGTGACATCATTCTCCTTAATGAGTAAGCAGGTCACCGTCAGTGTGCCTCAATATATACACAGTGGTTTGTTTCATGTGGCCATTATTGGTCTTTGGGTCAAAATGGAGCCAGGATATATCTCATTCTCATTTGCTTCAAAAAGTTGTCCAGGAAGACAGGAAATTGTCCAGGAAAAAAAAATCTCAGAATGTGGTCAGTTCTTACAAAGGTACCCTAATAGTTGCAGAATAAATGCATTTACAGAATACATGCTTCCAATTTGCCTCAGGATAATTCATACTCAGGTGTGATAATAGTCCTGTCCTTTGTTCCTAGCTTGTAGATCAGAAATGTGTGAACATTTTTGTAATAATTCACAGAGTGACATGTCTGGGCTCTGTGTAAAAACAACCTTTCACATAACAAGTCTGTTTATGCATTTGGTTTTACCTCTTGGTATCTGATACTACATATAGAACAGAAACCAAAACAACAACAACAACAACAATAACAACTGATGTGGGCATTTGGTAAAATAACCATTTTTTGTGATTATTTTGTAGCAATCTCCTACACATGATAGTTATCATTTATTTAAACATAAATTTATAGTGATATATTGATTTGTTTCTTCTCATGCCGTGGAAGCATGGAGCACAAATAAAAATAGACTATATATAGTTTGGTATATATATACCACAATGATGCACACTTTGGTTTTGGTTAGTTTAATCTGTTGTTCATTCCTTTCTATCAAAGTTCGCTCCTTGGATTACTTCAAATAGACTGAACCCGTTGCCAAAAGTCTCTTAGTAGTGTATGGGGTTTGGCCTTCAATGCTATTGAACATTTTGCATAGAGCCAATGAAGAGGGTTGGAGGCCATTAATTATTTGCAAATTTAATATTATGTTTTATTTACCAGCCCCATTCATTACTTCTAATCAGTTGAAGAAGAGGTTTCTATGCGTTGTTCTGACATGACTATAGATCTCAACTGTATCATACAATATTGCAATATTTCATTATTTTTTACTTTCCTTTGTTGTATTATTTTTTAATTTTCATTTATTTTTCTTGGTGTGGTACTAAGTTTGGACTCTGAGCCTAGCAGTTGCTAAGCAGTTGCTCTGCCACTTGAGCCAGGTGTCCAGCAATATTTTAGTATCCTTATGAAATGAGCACAGACATCGCTAGACTCATCAGAATGCACCTTCCAATATTCAGTTGAAACTGTGGGTAATGCTAGCAAAATATTGCCCAAAGGAAATACCCTGCATAAGTCTTATTGCTTCATTACTTTTAAGTGTTTTTATTTTAGCCTTTTCATAAAGGAAAGGAAAATTCATCACAAAGTTGACTGATACTTATATGGAATAAAGCTTACAAGTTTAAATGGAATGGCTAAGTTGGAGCTGGTGACTATCATGCTTTCTGGGTGTCTAGGTCAAAGGTACAATGCAGGTAGATTTACTCAGGGATAAATAAACCTAAGTCTAAGCCCCTCAAATATCTAAATTACTTTGTATGACTGAGGGATAGTCTGAAATGTGTTACATGATTATAAATGGTATAAGCTGCAAGATGTATTTGGAATTTTAATTTTTTTATATAATGAAAATTATTTTTCTAAGGGAAGTTTCAAAAATGAGTAAGCTGTCTCCAGGTGATTTTTCAAGCTCCTGGAATTATAATTTGGATGGTTTCTGCATCTTTTGCTTTTAGTCTTGTGTTCAACTTATTATTTTTTTTCTTTCAAATGACTTTTCGACTTTACTAGAATAGTTGTCATTGTTTACCTGTTAGTAATAGCCATATGAGTGAGTAGAATCAACTTAGGAATATCATTGCTCTTGAATTTTTCCTAGTGGTCACAATCTTATAAGATATCTATGAATGTATGCATATGATAATATGCACAAATAATTTAGGAAAGTCAGATTTCTGTACTGGAGATTCATCATCAAATTTTGGAGCTACTAAGAATGTCTAATCAAAGAAGTTGAAAGCTGATGAAGTGCTAAGTGAAGGGCAAGAATTTCTGAATGACAAGCGGTTTCTTGCTTTGGCCTTATAGGTGTTAGCAATCCTGAACTACCTGTGGTTATATGCAAGCAATGAGGAATTTTGTAGTTTATTATTTGTTTATTCACTATGGTGTCTTTCTTTGTCTTAAATCCACCTTGCACCTTGCTTTCTTTTTTCTTTTTTCTTTTTTGGTAATCTTCTGTGCATCAGTGAATATCTTGCTGACTAAAACTGATTCCTCCACCCTCAGGATAGAGATGATACCTCTGCCTGCTCCATCTGTCTTTCATATCTACTCCTAAAACTCCCAACTCTGACATTATTTATTTATGATGTACTGTCCACCTGTTGACAGAAAACTCCTTGAGGACAGCATCACTATTTTATTTATCGGTATCACTTGGAACTAAAGCAAGAGCTTCCCTACATGCTTTTTGAATAAACTCACTTGGATAAAACAAAATGTGTTCTCTCTTTCTTTCTTTGTATATCTTTATTTCTAGAAAGTAGGATCTGAAGGTCTCATTCCCTGAGTAAAGTGAACCAGTTCTTATTAATCTTTTAGAAATTAGGTGCCCAATTTTAGTTCAGAAACACATCTGTCTTCAAGTATTGACTACTTGGATTTGGAACAGTGCTGTGTATCAATGAATGCAATGGCAATAAAGAGTCTGACTTTATTCTTTCGACATTTGGTTCATGGCATGTTTATTTCTGACTGCTTCTGGTACCTCTTCTGCCTTACTTTTGGGTAAGTAGATAGTGGTTTTTTCTTTCTTGCTATTGTCTCTTGTTTCTAACATATTTATAATGTACCATGTGATGTTTTTGTTGCTTTGTATGTTCCTCCCCCAAGGTATAACCCTTGTTTTCACTGTATTTGATGCCAGTCTAATTTGCGGGGGGGAAGGAAAAAATGCTTAAATAGGGATACAGGTTGACCCATTGTAACAACGAGATGTACAAGACACTATGAACTTTACAATTTAGGCGGGGTGGGGGAGGGGAGAGGTGTAGTTGTGGAGGTGGGAGGGCAGGGATGTTAGGGGAAAAGCAAAGGGAGAGGCAACAATGCTTGATAGGAAATGTACTCATTACTTTGCTCATGTAACTGTAACCCCTCTGTACAGTATTTTTACAATAAAAAACTTATGAAAAAAAAAGAAAACCCAGGATGGCCTTAGTTTGGTATTGGCAGAAAGTTCAACCCATGACAGAACTCTTCATCTAGTTCATCACTTTAGCAAGTCTGTATCTTCCCTGTTCTGAGTAGCCATTTTCCAATTTTCGAAACCTTGTGAAGGCACTTTGCATGCCAGGGAGAAGCAATGCTGTTCACCAGTTCTTGATATGTTGGTGGGCTGTGTCTCAGTGATGAAGATCCCATTCTATACTGTAGGATGTCTACACAAAAGCATGGTTTTCAGTTATCATGATTTTTCAGATGCAAAGAACCTCCATCCATTTCATCTATTTCTTCCCATCATCCTTTTCATTTGTTTCTTTTATGATTCTATTGAGCAGCATAGGAACATCACACACTCTAGAGGTTGTTTAAAATGATAGCTTGGATTATTGCAATTTAGTATCTGTCAAATAGTTGTCCAGGTGGGCTTGAATTAAGTCACATGGTCACTTTGCCACACATCACCACTTCCAGGTTTGGCTCTTAATGGTCTTTCATAATCACCTTTATTTCCACAATGGGGAACCATAGAATTATTAGATGCATCTCTAATAAACATTCTTGTATTTGAATCTATTGACTGCCTAAAATAACACAGTTTTTTTTGTAAAATCTGAACATTTGAGTATTTTATATGAAAGTAAATAAGCAGATAAATCACTTTTTCCATGCTTCTCTTTTCAAAGAAGAGTAAAATATTCTTTGAAAACCTAGTGTTTAAGGCATATTTTTTCCTGAGGTCAATTTTCCCCAAATTAAAACTTTTTACTTGATATGCAATTACTTGGATTTAATTCTATTTTCATTTGCATTAATTAATGCATACTTTATGCTGGGTTCTATCATATGTGTATTATTTAACTCATTTTCTTATTTAGATATGAATTCAATGTGATGTGGATAAGAAAGGGTGGTATTAATTAGTATCCACACTTATCTTCTCTCTATATAGTTTTTCTATCTCACTTTCCAAGATGAATCTATGGTTTCTCTAAGACATTAACTTTCTAAATGCAAATAATTCCTGGAGCTAGATTAGATCTTCCTAAAATCAAATAATCCTGGTCATCTAAAAAAAAACAGCAGCAAAAATTCCAGGACTCAATATATGGCAGTCTATAACCCTACAAACTATCATTCTGCCTTGTTTCAAATTAGAAGACAGCTCATATTAGCTATGAGCTCTGACCAAGTCCTTGTATGTAGGAATTACACTGAGATCTCAAGTAAAAAATTATAAACCAGCAGCAGAGAGCAGTATGGAGCCATTTTAAAATCAAGAAATAGAGCCAAAGAGTGCAGAACAGGCTGGGGGAGGGGAGGAGAGATTTAAACACTCACCAAGGTCTTGATCACATTTTTCTCGTCATATATACTTTCCCTCCCTATACAGATAACAGGTCCATGCTTTAGATAAAAATTCATACATTTCTTCCCCTTTCTGTTCTTGCTTGTTTTCCTTCACAGTGTGGGATATTTTTTGAGGAATACACAAACACACACACACACACACACACACACACACACACACACACACACAATCAGTTCTCAGCCCTCCTTGAGAAAGATTGAATGAGTACTAAGTTGTGTTTGCTACAGTAAAATTCCATGCAGTATATATTCACTTACATTTCAAATGCAGTCAGGGTATCTACAACTATTCCATTCTTAGACAAGCTTAGAGATACAGTGTATCTACACCCTGATATTTTTTCTCTTAATATTTTTGCTCCATTCCCTTGGTAACTCTGAGTTAGAGGATGTTATTATGTTGTTCATCTCAGTTTGGTTGAATTTCTATCCAATTTAAATCAATATCAAATATAGTGTTTGTCAGAGTGGGCAGGAATATTCAAAGGCAGAAAGCTCTACCTCAAGACGTCATACTGTCTGCAGATGACTGTACCTTCATTTAATTAAATGTTCTTGTTTATATACAAACAGAAACATTTATCTCTGCCAGTACCCTGCCTGCAAAGGATACAATCTACCTCCTTGCTTCCTCATCATTATCATCTTGAAATGCCAACCTTTCAGTCCCTTTAGCCCTGGGCATCCAGGATAGGTGATCTTTTTCTAAAAGCCAGGGTTTTTCTTCTCCTGATTTTCAAAGTCTGTCTATGTGAGCATGTGGGTCCGCGATCGTGCGCGCGTGTGCCTGTGAGCGTGCATGTGTGGACAGGAAAGGTTAGTGTCAAAAGACCTAGAGGCACTGAGAAACCAGATTAGGCGTGTTTGTTTTTTTTTTCCCCCATAATGGAGCTCTCCTGTCTGGCACTCAGTTATTGCTCTTGTGATTTCCTGGCATTGTCTGGGCAGGGGAAGGCTTAGGAGACTTTCCCATGCTTGTCTTTTCCACTGTGGAATCTTAAATAACAGCCCAGATTTCTCAGCCAGGCACGGAAGTGAATTAAAAGGTTACACCTCTCCTTAAGACCACCTTCAAACTGTGTTAAGTTTTGGACAGCTTTTCCAACAACTAAAATTTTAGAACAAAAACCAGATCAACTCCTAAGGCACAGTTATCTAGATTTTTTTTTTAAAAGAGAGATACCATGGCATTTTCTGTCAAGAAGGTTAAACCAATAGGATTCTATGAAAACACTCATTTTAGCCCTGCTAACCTGTAACAATTTCATTTTGCTTCATTTATCTCCTCTCTTACCCTATGCTAAAACCATCCCAGGTTCCAGTGAAAGAATCATGTCTTCATTCATTTCCTATCTTGCTGAATTGCCATCACATTTCCTATCATCTGCACATAATCCTATTCTCTCCATTATTGTCTTAATACCAAGAACAGTACAAGATAATGGATAGGACTGTAATAACAGTGTGGCCGTAGGAGCCCCTCAAGGGAAATATCTTTGATGCTGGTGGAATATTAATGCATCCTAGGTCCCCGATCATCCTTTTTCACTTCATCTTCTGTTTTCTAAACTACATAATGACTTTCATATACATGACAAAAGCATTGGAAGAGAAAAAGCCTTATTGATGAGCTGTGGAGCCGTGTGATATTAAGAAGTCCCATTCTTACTTCTTTGTACAATTATTGACCACCATCTGAGATTGTATGTGCAGGTAATTTCTGATCTGAATAGATACCAGTGTAAAGAAGCATAATCATATTGTGTTAATGCAAATGCCTATCAAAAGCTCTGCATGAAAATAAATTAAAATATAATTCTTCAATAATGCATTTGTCCATAAGATGGTTGGGGACAGATTAAAAACAAACACCTTGCTATCACTTAGACAAGAGAGCGAATTGTTTCCAGGGAGGCTAATCATGAACAGATAATGAATGGGACAGCAAATCAAAGCTCCCTACATTAAACCTTGTAGACTGGGTTATAGTTACAAGTTGTTGTACATAATTTTTCAATAAAAGGGAGAGAATTGATTTTTTTTTCCTTAGCTCAAGTACTGCAGAATAGACGAACTTAGTAGTACATAATGGAAGAATGTTGTGGGGAAATGATTTGGTAGATTTGGTAGAACAGTGGTTATAATCATTGCTTTGCATTAGGGAAATATCTTCAGCCACAACCTTGAAAACCCCAACTTCTTTACGTCACACTGTTTTCTTTCTTTTTTTCCTTTTTATGCTAGGAGTCATTGTGTCAGCTGTAAAACAAAAATAATATGGTTATTGGAAAGCTGGGATGCTTATAAAAAGATATACATCCAAGTGATCTAAAAGGGGATAAATAAAAAATGCCCCAGACATTTCTTAAGCCTTTAAAAGACAGATCACAAGGTTTACATTTCCTTATGGAGAAAACAACAAAGTTATTTGTGATGGCTTTTTATTTTGTAGATGATCTTCTTTCTACTAAAATGTCATCCTAAGAGTTTCTATCTGTTGAACATCTATTATACTTTTAGAAGTTTCATTAAAAAGATCACTGAGAAGAGTGATAAGTTTTTTTTCTCTTTTTTGTTTTTTGCTTTTTGAGTCAGCAAAGATGTATTGATTGTTGTTCTAGTATGGGCAAAGTGTTAAGGCAATTTCTTTCTTTCTTTCTTTCTTCTTCTTTTTTTTTTTTTGTTGGTCTTGGAGCTTGAACTCTGGGCCTGGGTTCTGTCCCTCAGCTCCTCAGCTCAAGGCTAGTGCTCTACCACTTGAGCCACAGCACGAATTCCAGTTTTTCTGGTGGTTTATTGGAGATAAGAGTCTCAGGTATTTTCCTGCCCAGGATGGCTTTGAACCGTGATCCTCAGATCTCAGGCTTCTGAGTAGCTAGGATTACAGGTGTGAGCCACCGGCACTGGGCTGTTTTTGTCTTTAAATAATTAGTGTAGATATGTTTTCTCTACTTTCAGCAAGTGTACAGTCCTAGGTCTAGTGGATAAAAGATATAGTCATCTTTTGGGGGGGGGACAAGAAATATATTGTAGCAAGAACTGTGTTAGACATGGTGATCAACATGTTATACAATACACAATTCCCAGAGCGTTTTTGCTAAACCAAGGAGGCATAAACCTATATCTAGAGTCATAATATGAGGTATAATACAAAACTGTGTTACAATATAGGAACAAATAAAGTTCTGAAGAGTGCAGATGAATGGATGGTAACTGCAAATTGAGAAGCTAATCTTAAAGCCGAAGTAGCTTGAGACTTCAGTACTGAGTGGCAAAGAGATATTCATGTAATAAATGGGATACTGGTGTCTCATACCTATAATCCTAGCTATCCAGGAGGCTGAAGATTTCTGTTTGAAGCCAGTAGTACAGGAAAAAAAAATTCACTAGACTCCATTTCCAAAAGAACCATCGAAAAGCTAGGCTGGAAGCTTGGCTCAGAATTGGTAGAATGTCCCCTAGAGCAAATAAACTGAGTAAATGCAAAGGCTTGAATTCAAATCCAAGTACCATCAATAAATGAATAAAATAATAAATAAATAAAAAAACAAGAAAGAAAGCAAGAAAGGAAGGAAGGAAGGAAGGAAGGAAGGAAGGAAGGAAGGAAGGAAGGAAGGAAGGAAGGAAGGAAGGAAAGAAGGAAGGAAGGAAGGAAAGAAAAGTTTATGGAAGCAATGACATTTGAAGGATCTCTGGCACTTAAACCAAAGGCAAAAATAGTGGAAAAGCAGGAAGGGATTTAAGTGATGGAAACAATACAAATGAAAGCACTAAATTCAGGTTTCAGAAAGTGATTGATTTAAGGGGATAAAATAGAACATAGCGGGGAATCTAATAATTATTTGATGCCAGATGATAGAACAGTAATGAGCTGGTGTACTTCCGGTCATTAAAGGGGAAGAGCTTTAGTTACAATTTTTTTGAAGATACAATTTTTCTAAAAACCAGCACTCCTGGGGAAAAAAAAAAACAAGAAAAGTTTGCCCCTTTTGTTAAGAGATGTACAACGTACAGATGAGAAAAGATACCAAAGTGTTCTCTAAGGGCTCAAAGTCCATGCGATGATGATTTTCATGCATGCAAGAGCAACTCAGAAATTTCAGAGATATTTCCTTTAATACCATTTTATTAAAGTCCTAATCTTTTCCACTCACTACTTTTTCTTTATAGCACAATGGAGCATCCCATTTGATTGCTATATTTTTTGGGGAAGGGGTTTCATTGCATGGATGAGATCACTACTTAAGCTTTTCAGGAATCTCATGTGCAGTACTTAGAAAGTTCTGAACTGATTACTCCAGCTCAATTTTTTAATTTCTTTTTTTAGGGGTCTGGTCGTGGGGCTTGAACTCTGGGCCTGGGCGCTGTCCCTCAGCTCTTCAGCTCAAGGCTAGCTCTCTACCCCTTGAGCCACAGCGCCACTTCCAGCTTTTTTCTTTTTGCTTATGTGGTGCTGAGGAATCGAACCCAGGGCCTCTTGCATGCAAGGCAAGCACTCTACCACTGAGCCACCTTCCCAGCCCCCCAGCTCATTTTTTTCTATTTCCTGAAAGCTTCATAGTACTGCTAGACTACTGATCATCTGCTAGCCACATTCTTGAAGGCTTGTTGACGAGTGTTCAGAAGTGCCTCATGGTCAATGAGATTTTCATCAAAACTTAGCTTGGTACCTCTAAACAAGGGGCCCTATCTCCAAGGATTTGACGAGAGTTAATCTAAAATTCTCAGCTCCAAGGGTCTGAGAATGTAGCTCAATGGTAGAGCACTTGTCTAGTTTATATAAGGTCCTGGGTTTTATATTTAGTATTACATGAAAACGTACAAAAAATTCTTAGTGCCCCTGTTCTTTTACCATAAAATGCACGGACCATTGTCATGATAGGCAAAAACAATATGTTAATTGTTACTGAGAGTGAGTTTGGAGTATAAAAGAGATTAATGATGAATTGGACTGTGAGGTTTCTTTGAAACTACTGTACTCCTAAAGGAGAAAAAAGTTATTTAACATGCAAGATCATGTAACTGAAATCTAGAAACTTGGAGTTCACTGCTTAAAAGCCATTAGGGATAATATTATTACATTTGTTTCATATTTTTCCCTTTACAGCTTCTGCCTTGTGACCTAGACAGACATAATTTGTGCTATGAGTGGTCATGTAACTAAGTGCTTAAGATCTGCCTGGTATTTTCAACCTGGCTTGATGATAAGTGTTCAGAAGTGTCTCCCGGTCAATGATGATGGCTTTTACTTTTGCCTAGCTTGTTCTCTCCAGAGTGTCTGGTGCCACAGTATAGTGTTACAACCGACTTCCTCTTGAGGAAAGAGGAGACACAGCTTGTTTCCCACTTTTCTTTCTCTCTCTCTTTCCCACTGGTGTCTGGAGAAGTTAAGATCTGGCCCACATTGGGTTCCCTATGAAGAAAGCACTGTTCCTTACCTTTTCTCTCCCTCCCTTACTTTTATGGAGGGCACCCCCTTTTCCCACGAAGCAGCAGGCATTGATCGTCACGCTGATCTTCAATTCTTGTCATGATTTCATACAGTAGTTGATATCATTATCCTTGTTTTAAAGATGATGAACTTGAGGTAACTAAAGGTAAAGTCACTTGTCCAATCTTACATATTAGTGAGGTTGATTGAATTTATTTGAATATACCTTTGGGAGGATGACAGATGCTGAATGAAATCATTTAAAATGACAATACTTTGCAAAGGATTGAAGGAATTGATAAGAATTATTGGATAATGATTTGTGCCTTTGAAGGATTTGGGAGCTCAGAGATAATTTAATTTGTTGTGATTTGTGTGAATCTATAGGCCAGAAAGGTCTATAGAATGTAGCATACATTGACTTAGTAGAAAAAGTTTCTAGCCACTAAACTTGTTTTAAATGGAGAACAGGCTCACTCATGAGGTAGAAACTCCTCTCATTCAATCAGTAATTACTTAGCATCAACCAGATGTGAAAGATTTTCCCAGGATGCAGTTGTAAGTGGAACAGAACAAGGGAATCCTATGCCCTGATGGAATCCCCATTCTATCTGGAACAAATCAGTAGAAATAAGTATGTGTTGTATTTCTACACTGTGATAAATGTTATGGGGGGAAAATAAAGACACAGGACTTGATAGTGATGCAGGAAGAGTGTATATCATCAGAGCAAGGGAAGAGTAAGAAGAAGTTGAATGGTAGAAAGTTAGTGAGGTACAGCATAAAGGGTGTTCTGAGTAAGGGTTTATAGTTGCCTGGTAAGAAAGGAAGATGTTTGAGAAGATGAATAATTTGACATAACAACTTTTAGAAGAATTACATCATAGTATAGAAAATTGTGGCATCAATAGACTGGTTAGGACATTTTTATAGCACCAGAAGTTTGCCAGTAAATAATGTTGAATTATCAGTTATTTGGTATGTGACCAAAGAAATTCACTGTTTCATGTTTCACAAAGTAGACTAGAACTCTTCTAAGGTCTCTTTTGAATAACCATTATTTTATTTTATATTCAGATTTTTTTCCAATGCTAAAATGATCATGCACAAAATCTGTAATGAAGTTAGATAAAAAGAAGAAACATAACTTTCATGACAACTGAACAATTGGGAGGCTCTTGAAGAATGTTTGGTCCATTGAAGTTCCAGTCTCAGTATGGTTAACGAGTACATTTTAACTCGCTGGAAAATATTTTAACTCCATTGGATATTTTGATGGCTCATGCCTATAATCCTAACCACTCACGAGGATGAGTTCTGAGGATTGTGGTTCAAAGCTAGCCTCCAAAGGAAAGTCTGTGAAGCTTCTGTGTCCAATTAGCCAGCAAAAAGCTAGAAGTGGAGCTGTGGTTCAAGTAGTAGAGTAGTAGAGTACTAACCTTGAGCAAAAACATCTCAGGGGCAGCACTCAGACCCCTAATTCAAGGCCCAGGACTGGCAAATAAAAAATTTATTTTGAAACATTTTAGTAAAGAATATTAAAAGACTCTTACTTGGTCAGTTTTGAAATTTAAGTTATTGTTCATTAATTTCTATGACAGCTTATATAGACATGATAAATAATATGATATCAGGAAATACTTGCAAATATGTACAAGTTTAAGTTTTCAATTACCTAAGTGTTCAATTGATCTCCAAAGAAAAATTATAAATTGGATATATCAAGCTGGGTGTCTGTAATCTTAGCTACTCAAGAGAATGAGATCTGGGTATCATGGGTCAAAGCCAGCCCAGGCAGAAAAGTCCCCATGAGATTCTTATTTCTAGTTACTACTCAAAAACTGGAAGTGGCACTGTATCTCTAAGAGGTAGAATGCTAGCCTTGAGCAAAAGAGTTCAGGGTCAGTGCCCAGGCCCTGAGTTCAAGCCCCATGACTGATAAAAATAAATTTAAAAATAAATATATAAGCTTAAAGTATTCACATTTGAAACAGGTCTTGGATATTCCATCTTTAAGTGATTTTTAAATTCCTTACAATTTTTTTTATTTGTATTATTGATGTGTTTGTTCCTTAAAACCAAGGGTTATATTTAGGCATTTATTTTATAACTTTCCCAGCGCTGATGAAAACGTTGACTACAAAACAGTCACCCTGTGGTTTCCTAGTTGAGAGTCGATTACAATCAACCATAAATATACAAAGGAGAAAGAAATAGTCACTTCCTAACCAAGAAAGGTTAGTTAGCCTGCAGAGAGATCTCCCAGCCTAGAGAGGGTTCCTTGTAATGAAGCAAGGTTTGTTTATCCTTACAGTAAGATAGATTCAGTTGGATACTCAAAGGCCAAGGGATAAATGTAATTCATTTATGTGTTCCTTGTTGAATGCACAGTGGTAGACAAGACAGTTTCTTCTTACAAAAGCTTGCATAGACTTTAGAGAAAATGTGGACACAAGAAAGAGCCGAATGCAACTTCAGTGGAGGTAGAAGAAGAGTAAGCATGAGCTGTGTAAAGATGAAAGATCTAGTAACAGAAGACAAGTAGTAAGAAGGCCTCAGGGCTAATGAGAGGCTTTCTTAAACCCAGAAGCCTGTGCCTTTCAAAAACAGAGGAGTTCATAATGGAATGATGTTGGACAATAATGTTACTGGAACTGATAAGAAGTCATGACAGCATTATACATGTGCCGTGTTTCCCTGGTGCCCTGAAATGACTTTACTCTTTTTGCAGGTAGATCACACCTTAACTCATTTCATTTTCCGATGCATAAAAATTAGGCAGGAAGAGGGGCCCATCAGCTGCACTGGACACAGATGAAAGTGAACTAAGCAAGTCAAAGGTAGCGATGGAGGGAGGGAATGAGAGGGAAAGAGGGAACAGCTCACACTAAGCAAAAGGAAAGAAATGTACATATCAGCCATTCATAGAGTTTATAAGCTTTATAGACCATGATAGTGACATTTCGCCTTGTGAAGGTTAAAATATGTTTATGACTTTAGCTAAGTATCAGTGTTCTACAACCCTGTAAAATTTATGTAATCACTTAGTTTCAATAAAGAAAAAAGGCATGAACAAATCCTCTAGATGATAGATGATGTAACATAACAATTGGCAGAGATTCATGTATCTTAAACAGATCATGGAAAGTCTTGTCAACCAAGTTGTTCAACTGTCCCATTTCCCACAGCTGATAGAAGACAATTGTAGGCTAGAGAAGATTGAAACGAGTAAATAAGACTTTTTTGACTCTAATTTTTTTCCACCAAATATTGAGTGCATCAAGAAGTGTTTTTAAAATACCTGGTTTATCACCCAACATTGTGCTAGATGATGGGAAATATATCTAGGGCACTTAAAATCCAGCTGAGAAGGCTACTGAATAATTCAAAACCATGTGTAACCAAGGAATTGGAGAGTGGCAGAAACATTGTGGATTTTTTCTGGATTTTACCAATTTCATATTTATTTTCCCCACTTGAGAGAGGAGAAGACATTAAAGTTCCAAGATCTGAGATGACCTTCCCAAAGTCACAACTAATTAAGGTTGTTTGTAGGCCCATATTCCATTGATTTTTTTAAGCTTTGTAAAATCTCTCTCTCTCTCTCTCTCTCTCTCTCTCTCTCTCTCTCTCTCATGTAAAGAAAATAAATACAAGTGATTATAAACACATACACCACACACAGAGACAGGCACATACAAATGTTTTATACGGAACACACTAGAAGTAGTATTCTATTCATGAGGACTTTCCAGATTTTCATGGATACATGATTTAAGATATTGACAATTAGTGCATTTATCAGAGGCATTGTGTTCACAATTTATGTCAATGTACTTGAAGGTTCTTATCTGATTATGTAACAAAATGGTGAAGAAAACAACTCTTTCTTTAAAGTGTGCCCACTTATCACATTACAAATGTTTCTCTTAATTTTGGAAAAATAATTTTTATTCCAGTTCTGCATGTGTTAAGGAAAGTTGTCATCCTTTATTTTGTCCTTTTTTTGTTGTTGGTGGTGATGGGTCTTGAACTCTGGGCCTGGGTGCTGTCCCTGAGCTCTTCAGCTCAAGGTGAGCGCTCTACCACTTGAGCTACAGTTCGGGTGGTTTATTGGTGATAAGAGTCTCATGGACTTTCCTGCCTGGGCTGGCTTTGAACCATGATCCTGAGATCTCAGCCTCCTGAGTACCTAGGATTACAAACGTGAGTCACCTGTGTGTGGCATGGAAAAATCAGATAGTTCTCTAATAAAATGTGATGATTTCTGATTCTTGGTTTCACATTTTCTTACAGAAGTGTAATTCCAAAATGGTTTTATTGTTAAATGTTTTTCAGTGATATTTACTTTATATTGAATCCTATGGATAAATGGCAAGTTAATTGTGATGTGCTTAATTCAGTAATTGTCTTTAAATGCAAAATACTTTACCCTTTTTCAGTCAAAGTTCTGAATTAAGGCCCTAATAAGTTTATTTTAAAACATAATGGTCAGATTAGGATTTATAGGCATAATATGCAAATAAGTGAACTTATTATCTAGTTAGTCAAAATATGTTTAAGTATTTTTCCTTCCAAAGTTTTCTATGTTTACTTTTATCCCATGCTTCTTGTGAACAATTTCTAAGCTACAAATGTGGACCTAATCATGAGTGTATTATTTGCAGATGTCTATCGTTTAAAAGAATTGTCCATGAAATTTTTTTCATGAAACATTTTATAAACTCATGACTTCATTTAGAAGCCATCATAAATGGTTCCTAATGAATTAGCTAATATGCCAATATTCATTTGACTTAATTATATCTGCTTTTCCTTAGACATTATCCACACAGACAGTTTTGAAGTTCTTCAGGATACTTTTGAAACCCAAAATACAGAGAGAATGTTTTATGGTGACTCCAAGCCACTACTCCTGCCCCATACATTTGAAGTACCCTTGCAGTACCACGGTGTTAGACTTAGTGTTCATCCTGAGTGATTTTGAAACTAGTGCATGACCTTTCTATTTTTCCAGCTCTTTAACTTGTGATTGAATTTACCAAGGGAAGACATTGTTTTGTTTCTCTAAACTTTTCTTTTCTTTTCTTTTAATTTTTTTGTTGGTCGTGGGTCTTGAACTATCCCTAAGCTATTCCTCAGCTCTTCAGAACCAGGTGAGTGCTCTACCACTTGAGCCACAGTGCTACTTCTGTTTTTCTGGTGGTCAATTGGAGATAAGAGTCTCACGGACTTTCCTGCCCGGGCTGGCTTTGAACCATGATCCTCAGATCTCAGCCTCCTGAGTAACTAGAATTACAGGAGAGAGCCATCGGCTCCCCGCCTGAACTTTTCTTTCTCTAAATATGTCTTATATTCTCCCTGGGAGCTCCTATTCAATTTAGTTTGGTGTTAATTTCTAAAATTTTAACCATTGAGGTGATTGTGATAACACTATAGTACCAGTGAATGAATACTCAGATGGCTCTTTTTGTCTATGTTTTTTGCTTACCACGCACAGAATAAAAATAATAATTTATGCTAAATGTTATATTTAATGTCCGTATTACAGTATAAGTTCAACATTAATTAGGATCCAGCATTCCTACTACCAGTAGGTCTTGTCTCAGACCCTGAAGGTCAGTAGTTACTTTCTAAATGTTACTGTTTTATTTGTTGACACAACACAATGCAAAAGGAAGAAATCATTTCACAACTAGTTCTGTTGATATTCAGGTTTTTGGTATGCATGCTACCAGGAATTGAACTTTGGGACTCATACTTAAAGTACTCTTACCACTTGAGCCATAACTCCACACTCCTTGGTTGGTTGACTGGTGGTCTTCTTTCTTTGGTTTGTTAGTGACATAGTCTTGCTAACTTTGCTTAGGCTAGCCTCAAACTTGAGCTCTGCCTGCCTCTGCTTTCCAGGTAGCTGGGATTATAGGCATGCCCCACCAAGCTTGTAATAAAATCTTGGAACAGTTGCTAGAAAAAGAGATTATCCAAATGCCAAAGTAACCCATAAGATTCTTAATTTAGTTGAAGAACGTACTCCAACTGAAAATGAGTTCATGGCCAATTCGCCTTAGTAACTAGAGTCAACTAAAAAACATTATTCAGTGAGTCATTTTTATGTATCATATTCTCAAATTTACTCACCTTAAGAGAATTTTTACAGTGATAGCAATTCTAACTCTTCACTTGGGAAGAAACCAGTGTTAGTGAATCTAATTAAATACTTCAAACTTGTGTGCCATACTTTCCTTCTTCTCCAGAGAAAAAGTTTTAAAAATCAAGGCAAGATATGTCTATTCAGAAACAGCCATTAAAATACAGTAGGTTTATTAACATTTGCAAAGGAAGTTTTCAGACAAGCCTAAGTGGTTGTCTTGTAAAATCTGGGACATTGCTTGTAAAATCCTGGGACATTGCTTATGACAACATTGTTTTATGCACCTTACTTCTCTTCTCTGGAGTCTCGGTGTGGGCAGCTGTGATTTTCTTGTAAATATTCACTTGTGTGTTTTGCCCTCAAACTTTTCAAATCTCTTTACAATTCTCTTCTTCCACAAGCACTACAGTCTGACTTTTCTCTTACCTCTGCTGTAATGTGTTCTTACCTAAAATTGGACTTTTTCCCCTCAGATAAGTACAAACCTTGACAAAGACTCAAGTGCTAATCTTTGCCACTGTGTTCCACCAGTATCTTTTCAGTCCATCATCATTTTCTCCTGTGCTCTCCGGAGTAGAACAATAGTGAGGCACTTGACAATGACGTATGTGGATAACAGTTACAGGATTAGCATTTTTTTAAGAAAAGGATAATCAATCTGTCTCATTGGTTTAAAATAGGGTATCACTCCAATGTTAGATTTTGGGGGGTGGGTTCATATTATTTGTTTTCTATCTATCTATCTATCTATCTATCTATCTATCTATCTATCTATCTATCTATCTATCTACCTGTGCTCCCTCAATTTATTTTGTTCTTATTTAAAGCATGCACTGACTAAAGCAATCAGTAATTTGTAAGCACAAGGAAAATATTCTGCCAGCAGTTGGGTTTTATGGTACATTCCTGCATTGCCTGATGATAAAAAGAAACATAGATTGACAAAACGGATTATATTGTAAAAGAGAAAAGCAAGCCTACAGATCTAGGAAGTGAATTACAAGACAAGCTCTCTACATTCCCAAAGGCAAATGATGCTGCAGGATTTTTTTCTCAGACAGAAATTACCCTTAAATAATTCACATTACCTGCTTTTAGGGGACTGCAGCTCAAGTATAAAGTATTAATTTTTGATGCTTCAAGTTGTATTTCTATGTCATATTGTGACATAAAATGTTGTTTCTTAGTACATGGGAAGGCTCCATCCTGCTTTTAAATATTAGCTTGAATGAAAGAATTTCTTCAGTGATTTCTCACTTTATAATAATAAAATAAAATTTCTTTGTAGACAATAAAATATTTTTCCTTATAATCTGTGTCACTGATAGCACATAGATGATTTCCAGAATATTTGTTTTTACCCTGCTTGTTCTAGGGGGTGACCTTTATCAAGCAATAAAGGATTTTTTTTTAGGAAACAGCAGAGCAATATTCAAAATATCTCTGTCTCAGAAAATGTGGTGAATAGTCTGTATTCTTACATTCAGAAAAACCCAAAGCAAACTATTTAACATGTTCCTTTCCCCATTTTATCTGCTGGTATAAGGGAGCTGAATCAGTCATTGCTGAAAATTGTTTTGAATGTGGCTCAAAGATTATTTGCCATGTCACTGGGCCTGAAAGTCTAGCTTTTTCTTTATTCCTTTTCTATCATTTTCTTTGCCAGCACTTAGGCCTATTGAACTCCCAGATCCTGTCTTGTTTTCCTAAATATTGGATCTCAAATGTCGCCTTTGAATTAATGTTGCCAGATTCTCTGCCAGCTCCTTCTTCTATTCTTTCCAAAGACAGAGGATTGGACTGGGAACCAAATATTAACTGCTCTCCAGGGAGTATGAATTCATTTCCATTTTGTGATTGCTCCAAAGTCGTGTCTTGGGCAAACCTTCCAATTCAATTAAGCAAAAATTTCCCAAGCTCTTTCTTTGAACTTAAAACTAAACCTTACACTTACAACAGCCCTTACTGTAAAGCACCGTGATCTGCATTTTATTATATTCAACTAATTAGCTGTCTCTTTCTATATACTAAAAGTCTCCAAATTCAATTGATTTAAATTTGAGGATCTTTTAAATATAGAAGCCATAGTGCAGAAAACAGGACTACTGTCGTCCCCTCAGTAGATTCTGGAATGACAATGAGAATGCTGGACAACATGATATTTTCTAGGCGATCAAGAGGAGCACTTAGCAGAAAACTCACAGACCACGTAGCATTGTTTTCCTTTCTAGAGACAGAGCAATGGTTTCTTTTAACTAACGGAGAAACCTAGATACTGCAATTACATCATGTTTACTAAATGTAGGCAAATACATATGTCCATTGTGAGAAAAACTGTCTTTTCTATCAGTGTCTTGCTTAAGAGTTCTTGCTCTGGCCTGGTGGCTTGGCCCTTGTTAAGGAGAAGAGGAACTACTTTGGGATAAGAAAGATTTTGTGTGTGTGTTAAACTGGTTTCTTTTCATGCCCCAGACTGCTCAAGAATAGCACAAGCTGTGGATATATTTTGAGATTACTTGTGAACTGTTGACCTTATATCATCTTATGTAAATGCTTTTGACCCTATTGAAGCTAGCCAGTCACGAGCAGATGGTGAACCTTAGTTTAGCCAATCTGAGCAGAGGGGCGGGGCAAGCTGTGTTACAAATAAAATTATCAGAGTCGACTGCCTGCTCTGTATGCTTGCTTGTCAGACTTTTGGCTGATGGTGTATCCTGCGACTCCGAAGTGAATTTTGCCTTGCTCAAATAATTATTTATTTTCACGTCTACCATTGTGACTCCCATGGTTCTTGGATCTTGGAGAGCGTGTTTATATCACCATTTATCTACAACCATAATCAAGGTAAAGGTACATTTATTACCCCAACATATTCATTCATTTTTCTATCCAGGCAGTCCCTTCTCCTTAACCTCCTGATCCAGGCAGTGATCGCGGCCAGAGTTTACATTTCTGTCCTAGAGTTTTTCATGGGCAGAATTCTACATTAGATCTTATTTGTGTGTCTGGATTTGTACATATTTCTTTAGTGACAGTCATTCTGATGGATGTGGTTTTCATTCACATTGCTAAGAGAGCTAATATTAAATATATTATCATATAGTTACTGGCTCTTCATCGAGCATCTTTTGTAAATTATCTGTTCACATTTTTCTTCATTTTTCATTAGGTAGTTTATCATCGTATCATTGCATTGTAGGAATTCATTTTATTTTCCGTATGCAAGTTTATTTCACACCATGCATCATGCATATTTTCACTCAGTTATATTTCTGCTCTCTTGTTTTCTTGATATTAGCATTAAAATAATAGACATTTTTAATTTTGATGAGGTCCATTTTACAATATTTCTAAATGTTCGTGGCTTTTCATGTTTATCTAAGTAATATTTGACCAAGTCAAAAATACAAAGCTTTTTCTACATATTTTATTATTTACTCTTTTATCAGTATTCTTTCCTAGTATAAATATTAATTAATTAATTTTGTGTAATATTAAGACAACCTCAAAAAATTTTGTTTGCGGTAATTTTTCCCTTCTTTTCTCTCTTCTTCTCTTCCCTCGCCTTGTTTCCTGCTTTCTCTTCTGTTCCTCCCCCTTTTGTTGGCCCATATTCGGGTCTTCTCTCCATTTCCTCTACTTTCCTCTCTCTTCTTCCTCATCTTCATGCTTTTTCCCCCATAATGTACCTGTTGTCTCAGTATCATTTGTGGTGAACGTTGTCCATTCACTCTGGAGTTGGTTCCCTCCTCATAACTCACAGGACATATATGAATTTCCTAGTTTTATAGTTGTTCCTTCATTTTATAAGCCTAACTTTGTGTAAGCATGAATCTTTCTTGATCATTTCAGCTTTAAAATAATGTGGTATATATACACAATGGAATTCTAGAAAGAATGACATTGCTCCATTTGTTAGGAAATGGAAAGGCTTGGAAAGAATTATATTAAGTGAAGTAAGCCAGGCCCAAAGAAACATAGGCCCCATGGTTTCCCTTATTTGCAATAACTAGTAGATGTCTGGGTCAAGCAGAAAAGGTCAGATAAGGTGATGTTAGGGGGACGAACCCCAAGATAAGTATTCAAATGTTTTTTTTTCTTTCATGCGATTGTTTCTAACACATTTATAAGATGATTTCTATGTTGCTTTGTATGTCCCTCCCCCACGGTATAACCTCTGCTTTCACTGTATTGGATGTTGGTATAATTTGTGGAGGGTAAGGGCAAAAACAAATCGTTTAACTAGGACCCCTTGCAACAATGAGATGTACAAGTCGTTATGTCGAAAAATGAACTTTACAACTTTGGTGGGGGGGGAGGATCGGGTGAGGGGAGGTGGGAGGGAGTATGGGAAGGGATGGGAAGGGGAAGCAAAGAGGAGGCAACAATGCTTGATAAGAAATGTACTCGCTATCTTGCCCATGTAATTGTAACTCCTCTGTACAGTATTCTCACAATAAAAAAAATTCTAAATCAAACAATGATTTACAATGTTATTTTCTCTTTCCTAAAGATGATTTGTACTTTACCTAGTCATAAATTTTAGAATCAAAATTTAGGTCAATTTCTATAAAATACCAACACTTGATTTGTATTGGCATTACACTTAACTTATAAATCAGTTAGAAAGAATCATCATTTTTATAATAACAACTCTTATAATCTATTTCTATATTGTTTTATATTTGTATTTAATTGCTATTTGTATTGTTTTAAAAAAATGTCCTGATGCTATACTAAGTTTATGTCTATTTCACAGGTTCATTGTTTCTGTAACATTTTTGAAAATTTATTTTTGTGATTTTTTTGTTGTGTGCCATGGATTTCCACAAACAGTCCTGCACCCTAGGTCCTTAAATTTACAGCTTGAACAACTTCTTTAATGATGTTCTATATAACCAATCAATTATTTATAACAGTGTTACTTTTCCTGTTAAAAATCTGCATCATCTAGCACCAGTAGCTCACACCTATAAATCCTAGCTACTGGAATAGCTGAGACCTCAAGGATGATAGCACAAAACCAAACTGGGCAGAAAAGTCCATGAGACTCTATCTCTGAAATAAGCAGAAAAAAAGTAGTGCCTGAAATGTGGCTCAAGTTTCAGAGCACCAGCTAAACAATCTGAGCTTATACAGGGTCATGAATTCAAACTCCAGTACTACAATAAATAAATTAATTAAAAATAAATAAGCAAGTAAAAAATGTCATTTATGTTTCTATTTTCTATTTGTCAAGTCTGGTCTTCTGCTTAATTTTAGTAAAAAAAAAGGACTGGTAAGGACAAACATGTTTTCTCTGTGCCAAATCTTTGATCAGAACTGCAATATGAAATGTATATATGGCAGATTACTGAGATCTTGTTTGTTTGATTGATTGGTTGGTTTTTTTTCTATATCATGAATGTAGGTTAAATTTTGTCAAACACGTTTTCTGCCTCTATTGAAATTGTTGTATGGTTGATATGCCATACATTGTCTTTAGGCAATCCTGTGTAAACCTTGCTGGGTTGTAATGTATTATTCTTTTTCTATATTGTTGGCTTTGTATCTGTAGTTAGAAAGGATATTGATTTTTTAATTAGATGTTTAATAGAATTCACCAGTGTGCCCAACTTCACCTCGAATTTGTGTGTGTACATATGTGTGTGCTTAGAATCCTTTTGAGTATGACTTCAAATTAGTAGCTATGGAGTTATATACATTTTACAATGCCAATTTATCTCTGCATGGGCTTTGACAAATTGTGACATTTAAGAAATCAGTCTATTTCATCCTCCTTTCAAAATTTTGAATAGATATTTTCAATGTTTCTTCTATAAGCTTTAAATATTTCTAGGATATATAATGAGGTCTTTTTTTATTCCTATAATATTAATTGGTATCCTCTTGAGCTCATTTTAGCTAGTGGTTTATAGACTTTATTGACCTTATACAAGAAGAAGGACGTGGCTGTGTAGATTTTTTTTTTGATGTGCTTATTCAGTCTATTTCTTTTGCTCTCAGAATTTTTATTTTCTTACTTATTTTGGATTTACATTTATAGTTACATTATTTGGATTTATATTTCTTCCTTTTAAGGTGAAAATTTAGATAACTGATTTGAGAAGTTTGTTTTCTTCCTATAAGAATTCTAGTCATAGGAATTTTCTTCTGGTCAGTGCTGAACCAGCATCCTGCAGCTTTTATTAAGCTATGATTTTATTGTCACTTAGTACAAAATACTTTATTATTTCTTTTGTGCTATCTTCTGTAGGTCTGGGGTTGCGTAGAAGTATCTTAATTTCTCAATGGTAATGTGAAGAGCATAGACTTTCTATGATTTTGTTGTTGTTGGTACTGGTGCTGGAGCTTGAAATCAGGACCTGGCTGCTGTCCTGAGCTTCTACAGTCATCCCTCACTGTATCGCGGTTTACTTATTGCAGTTTTACTGAATTGAGGATTAATATGTACAGGTATAGATATAGATATAGGTATCTATATCTAATTCTGTATAGTGGAATTTTTGCTATATGGCAGGATTTTGCGGTATATAGGTTTTTTATATAATATTTTGTCATTTTAAGTATTTTGCCTAAAGTATTTAAAACAATATGAAAAATATAAAAACGTGAATTCAAACATATCAAAAGACTATTAAATCGAAATAAAATACGGCATGTACCTCCTCAGCGATGACTACCATACTGTACACAGTGGACATGCAGTCTGCCACTACCGCTTGCGCAAGTTTGCCAACGTGAGATTGCTCACGGCACACGATTGGCTGATGGAATGGAAGGCAACCAACCACAGCTCAGTGTTCTGTATTCTGGGCGTTGATTGGCTCAGTGACCCTAGTATTGGTCCGTTTGCTCTCCCAGGCTCTGCCCCTAGGTTCAGGCCTCTCCTTGCATGTCCGCTGCACGCCCGCTGCACGTCCGCTGCACGCCTGCGTGTCATGGCTGTGAGTAGTATTCTCCGCGGCGTCGTACACGTTGGAATGTATTTCAACCACCCCAACGTTCAGGCCTCTCCTTGCATGTCCGCTGCACGCCCGCTGCACGCCCGCTGCACGCCCGCTGCACGCCTGCGTGTCATGGCTGTGAGTAGTATTCTCCGCGGCGTCGTACACGTTGGAATGTATTTCAACCACCCCAACGTTCTGCGCCTCCTGTGGCTTCGGGCAGTGAACCTCAGTCCCGGGGAAGATGCTTACCCTCAGAGAGAGGGCGGAGCTTCTCTGTGGAGAACTGCGGGAGCCGCGACCAAAGACGGCTGCAAAAGCAACATTGTAGCTAAAATGGCGGGGCCGCATGGTGTGGCTGCGACCTAAGATGGCGCGGGCTCCTGCCTTCCGTCTTCCCGGTGAGGAGAGCTCTCTGTAAAAAACAACTCCTTACATGGCTATGACTTGGCTCCTAGTTTGCTTCCGTGTTTCAGCCCTATCGGTATATGCCACGTGGCGCTTCAGGATTGGCCATCCAGGAGTCTTATAACTGGAGGGGGGGGGCGCGGATGGGAAGGAGAAGCAGGAAGAAGCAGGAAGAAGCGGGCAGGAGAGAAGTAGGAGAAAAGAAGCTGTAAACAAGGTCCTGAATAAACCACATTGAGAAGAATCCCAGGTCGCGTCTTCCTTGCTGGTCGAGGTGGTCGTGACACTTCTCCACGTGTCAAGGGCGGCTGCAGGCCGCCATGGCGGGCCGCACACATCTGTTCGCTGCGTGAAGGATGAGAAGCGCGTGAGGTCTACCGCAGCGGTGACTCCAGCAGGACGGCGGGGAGGGCGGTCACTTCCCGCAGCGAGGCCCCTGTGAGGGCGGAGCCCGCATCGGGCCTGCGGACCGATGACTGCCGGATGCCGACCCCGTCCGGACGAAAGCCAAGAAACTTCAGGATAGCTCTATGGAAGCACGGTCGTTCATGCCGGTGACGAGGATGAAGAGGAGGAGGAGGACGCAGAAGCAGGACCGTCCAGTGCTTCTCCCCCAGACCGACCCCGCTCAGTGGCAGCAAGCGCTGGCTTGACACATTTCAAAGGTGCTCTGCCCTTGAGCATGGAGAAGCCTCTGCTTTTAACATAGAGGAGACGAAGGCAGCAAGTGAGAAGAGGATGAGGAACAAGACGATCTACCGGTTGGAGAGGAGGAGGAGGTTGGCCTAACACGGGATCGTCCAGCAACCATGGTCAGAATGGCCAAAGAACTTCAGCGAGTGGCCGACGAAGGGGACCCCTGATGCTTCCGCCATTGCACTTTATAAATACAATTGAGAGTGGCATGTCAGTTTATAAAAATCCTTCTCACTCAGAAGACAAAGCAGCACCAAAAACTCCCCATAACTGTGTTCATCGTCGCCCAGATGGAGAGATCAGTTATCCCTATGCCTGCAGTGTTAGTAGAAGTTATGGCCCAGGGTGAAGATACTGCACCACCTGATGAAGCGCTGGGTGAAGTGGTGCCTTCAGAAGTGTTGTAACGCTCTGCTTGGCTGTGCAGTACACCCATCTCATCGTCATCACCTTCATCACCATCAGCACTGCACAGCTACGTCATTCATGATCTTCATCCTTCAAATTGTAGTATAGTTCACTGGTGAGTATGTATATACAGGTTTATAGGTTGTTAAAATTACAGATGTATAAGCATGTAGAAAGTATTGGAAAGCATATGAAGGGTTTCAGAGAGCGTGGGAAAGGTTAGTAATAGAGTGGGAAAGGTTTATAGGAGAGAGGGAAGGGTGTTTAAAGCCTTAAAATATATAAGTAATAAATATAATGCTGCTTCTTCGTGGGTTTTCAACTATCATGGGGGTCTCTGGAATATGACTCCAATGGTAGGTGAGGGATTGCTGTTAGTTTATTGCAGATAAAATTTTCCCGTCTGGCTGGATTCTCAGATCTCAGCCACTTAAGTGGCTAGGATTATAGGTGTGAGACACCAGTGTCTGGCTAGACTTTCTATGGTTTTAGTTTTTTTATATTTGTTGGAATTTATTTTATAGAATCAGAATATAGTTCATATTGGTGAATATGCTTTGCATACTTGAATGATTGTGTATGCTACTATGGTTACTGTAGTGTCATGATTTGAATGTGTCCCCAAAAATTCATGTGTTGGAAACATAATCTCCAAATTCATGTTAGTGGTGTTTTGGAAGTAGAGCTCTTTGGATGAAATTAACATTAGATTAGGTCATGATGATGGAACATAGAGTCTACCTTTCCTTTAGTAATAAAGTATTCCGGGTTTATTTTCATTCATATAATCATTAATTACTATATGGGTATTTTACTTTTATTTATAACATATATCTTCATATGAATCAACACAATGTAATAATAAAGACTTCTCATGGAGTTTATATTTATAATAATGAGAATACATAAAAATACTGCATGTGATGAAAGAAAGGGACAGAAAATAAAGCAGAAAATGATAAAAAGCTTTGAAGCAGAATTTACTAACCAAAAAGAATGGAGGATGGCTAAGAAAGAAAATTTAAAAATTGCTTAGTCAAGGAAGATCTCTTCTAGTGACTGTACACATGAACAGAGACCCAAGGGAAGAGAGAGAACCCCTGCCCATGAGGCTCTGGAAGGAGTCTTCAAGTCTGAGGCAGTGACCCATGGGAAGATGGAAAGGCCAATCCCCAGTTTGGCATGACTTTTAGATAGACCTACACCATAATTGGAATTATGGCTGAATGAGAGTGAGGAATGGTGAAATTAGAGAAGATACAAGGAAATGTAAGACCAGATAAAGGTACCCTAAAAATCTTATTTATTCTCCAAATCCAGATGCTCTAGATTTCCTTTATATCCGCAGGAATAAAACTAAAAACATATTGTTAAGCAATCATATGATTTTCCTGTTTTATTTTTCCATGTAAGATGAAGGATTGCAGTGGTTAACTTGTGCTGACTATACATGAAAAACAAAAATGATAAAACATAAATAGTTGAAAGCTGCACTTATACCTTTTTGAGAGGAAGGGACAGAGACTAAGTGTTTAATAGTAGTATTTCACCAACAGAGAGAATCACTGGTTCTAATAGTCATGCATTTCTGTATGATTAACCTTTTATATCATTTTCTCAGCCCCTTGAAGCTGGTCTAGCCTGGAGGATTGGATGCTTGGAGTCTGGAGGATGTAGTACCCTTGATGTACCATACAGATTGATGCACAGAATAGAGAACACTGCCACTTGTTAGCTTGCAAATACAGTACATGGGAGGGATGCCTTCTGTGATCCAGGCACATCATAAAGATCTTGTCCTTGGGAAATTCCCAGAAGAGCCAGATCATTTGACAGCTCATCCCACTTTAAGGGAAGAGCTACCACAGAAGTATGCATACAGACTGTTTGGATGGTCCAAAGAAAGGTGCTCCTAAGACTCCATGGGTCAAGAATCTGCTCCCAAGGGAAGAAGCATTTATAATAAATTCTAAAGGACTATTGAAAATGTTTAGGCATAGAACATGGTAGACAAAGGTTTCTTAGGAGAGCAAAGACTGGGGAGCATTAACAAGAATGACAATGGAGGATAGAGGTAGACAGTTGCTGCTTGTTGAGAGCATAATTGAAACCATTGAAGGAAAAAGGTCTGCAGGACTCTGCAATGAATTTTGCTAAGTAAACAATGTATTTTTGAAAAAAAGAAACACGTGTGTGTGTGTACTGGTCCTGGGTCCCTGGATTTTATTTGTTGAAGACACTTGAACCACAGCTCCACTTCTGGGGTGGGGAGTGGTGGTTAATTGGAAATAAAAGTCTCACAGACTTTCCTGCCCAACTTTCATCTTCAGATTTTGGCCTTCTGAGTAGCTAGGATTACAGTCATGAGCCACCAGTGCCCAACATAAAAGGAATATTATGTTTTGTGTCCTTTACATGAAATAAGAAGATTTAATAAAAAACAAGACTTGCCTTCCATTTCCTTTTCATTTTGACTTGCCCACTCCGTCATTTAGGATAGAAACCTTGTTTAAACCCAAAGTGCTGTCTCTTCTCTGATCACTGGCAATGAAACTCATGTTTATCTTTTCTTTAACCACTCGTGGTTCCACATTGCCTGGTTAATATGTGTTGGCACATGATGAGGTTTAGGAAGTTCAAGTCTATGTAACAGAAGGGACCTGTTCTTGATCTAGAAATGATTGAGGCAAGTGTTGGGGACACAACCCCAGACCTCTTTGCATCTTATTATGAGACCATTTCTCTGGAGATTTCCTCTCCCCTTAAAGAGGAAATTTTCATAAGCTTCCCCAGTTTTCTGAGACTTGTTTGTACAATGGCACTTGTTTCAAGTCTGGGAAAGAGCTTACTTCTCAGACCTTACGAAGGACTGTCTGGTAAGTCCTCAGCTACAATGAATCCTGCGTGCTATTCTTATGAGCAGCTTCCCATCTCCTGAAAGTAGGATGTGGAATGGCTCACTGCAATAAATAACCAGTTACCTGAACCAGCAGGAGTTCTCTAGTTAGCTACTACTTGATAGAGCATTTGCCTTTGCTAGAAAAGGAATTGAGGTGGTTCTTAAAAGTAAAGTCAGAGGAGTCATTGGTAGAGGCCATTATGGTTTCAAGTACATGTTTTCTCTTTCCTATGCTTTGTTGACAACGGATGAACACTTTAACAAAAAAAAGGAATGTAATACGAAGTTGTCTAAAAAGACACAACAAGCTGAATAATATTGTGTGAAACCATAGTTTTAAAAAATAAAATCTCCTTTATTAGAAAGAATAAAATATTTTTCTCTAAGAATATATGTATAACACAAGTACTTCATTTTGCAGTGCATGTGGGTCATGTCAGAAATCGCTATTTCATTCTGCAAATGAAAACCAAATGAATCTCAGCTGGCTATTTGAGTAAGAAGAAAGCAATGCACTGTTTTGTTTTATCTTTCTAATGGAGAGCTCCACACCACCAATTTGTCTGCAGAATATATGAAATGGTTTATTACATGTATGCTTCTGAGAGCAAATAAGAAAGAGTGTGATTTGATAACTCAACTTTATGGGAACCAAGCTGTCTTGGCTGGATAGAGAGAAGCAGAGGTTTATAGGATTTTCCATGGGCTTATTGACTGGACTCAGTCAGCAGCAGAGTCTGACCTGTAATCATTCATGAAATTTATTGCTACTTAAGCTTGTCTAGACAATTTTGGACCACAAGAGGGGTAAATAATTCATTTGAAGATTATCGCAAGGTCATCTTAAATACTTCATCAGAGGGAAGGCAGATGGAATTGCATCATGCTTGCTGACCAAATAGCAAACTAGCCGGCAGGTGACCCAGGAGCTGCAGAATTGTCCTGGATTAGCATGAATAATGCAACGGGAGTTAGTCCACTGGCTATGTATGCCATTAACCTGATGATATCCATCTCCACTAGGACACAGCCTTCCTCTGATGGGCAGCACTTGCTTGAAATTGTCCATGGGGGGAGTAATTAGTGTTAGCTTGAGTTAAAATTTCAGTCCTCCACATATGACCTTGCTTAGAGTGAACTTATACCACATATAAGGAAGAGCAAATCCTAGAAAGGGAACAAAAAAAGCATAGCAAACCCATAGCAAATGGGTGGGTGGCAGTTTTCTTGTGAAAACACACTGAGGAGGGTAATCAAGGTTTCTGTCAACTGAGAGGAGAAACGCTCTGAGAAGAGAAGAGCTCTATGACCCAGGAAGTATCGTGGGATTCCAACATAAACCTTTAAAAGGAAAAGTGGACAGCCATAGCTGGGAAGGGCGTTGTGGTCGTTAGCAGCACCCCCAGACCCGACAAGCAATTATAAGCTGGTTTCAGCAAATACTGGTGATGGTAGGCTGTATTTCATTTGAAGGTAACTATATTTTTGACATATCTTAAATCATGAGAGGAGTTTATATCCTGTACTTTTTCCACATCTCAGCAGTTCCCTAATGCCAGTCTTGATTCAAGAACATGTGTGGCTCAGTAAAAGTGAATTTTACTTTTAGTAACAAGGTATGGATAATTCTCTGGGGTCATAGGCAGAGTATAATATTTTCAGTGTGAACATTTCTTCTTCCTTTTTACTTTTTAAAAACTTATATGCTAAGTTATCATTTTCATCTTGTTAATCATAACACTTTCTACACTGTATTAACATAAAACGACATTCCTTGAAGAATAGAAACTCAGAAACTACAAAAGTTATATTATTTGAATCTCCATTCACTGCTGTGTAGAATGATACTACATGAAACTTTAGTTTTAATTTAAAATCAGTGGAGTTCTGACTCTTGGTCCAGAAATAATTTGATAGAGAAGGAAACAAATATGGCATGAGATATTTGTTAAGAATCAGTCAATCCTTCTTCAAATTATATTCTGCCACTTAGCATGCATAATTAAATTCATAGTTACTTTAATTCACTGTTTACAATATGCTCTTATTCAATCACTACTATGTTCTTAGACAGTAAAATGAAATAATTATGCATTAGGATGACCACCAGAAATATATAATTTATTAGAAGGTATTAAGGCATGTGTATAATTAATTTTGAGACAAACTAGAAAGTGAAGTTTTCTAAGCACATAAAGGTAAATTCAAATGAAAATTTAGAGGAAAGTTATTTTCAACCAGGAAAAAGTTTAAAGGAGATGCAATTTTGAGTTAAACTTCAAGGGATTTAAGAACAAAGCCATATATTTGAGGCAAAAAAAAAAGAAGAAGAAGAAGCATGGGCAAAGGCACTGGGGTGGGAATTTACAGAAACGCTGAGAACTCAGCTTGACTGTAATGCTTTTTTGCTTTTCTCATTTTAAAATTCATTTGCTTATGTATGTATTTATTTATTATAGGTGATGTGCCAATTGGTTACAGTTAACCTAAGTCAGATAATGAACAATGTCATTCCCTTCCCTTGCTCTCTCCTAGTTTTTCCCTCCTGGTCTCACCCACAAGTTGTATAGTTGGTTTTCAACATAGTGTCTAGTGAGTAATCACTGCCATCTATGTTCACCCTTTGTCCCTTCATTTTTGTTCCCCTGCCCCGTTTTCCCTCCCCAACGCAGATAAACTTACAAACAAGACAAAAAATACAGAAAAATAGCAACAAAGGAAAAAATCTCATTTCCATTTCTTAAGAGTTCATTTTGATAAGTATTACTTTATATTAGCATCTGCACATGCCTGTTGAGCCTTTGTGATCCTTTCCTGAGTATATTCTCCTTTGGTCTCATTGTATGAATGTCTAGAGACCTGTATAATTTATCATGTTCCAGTATACTTTTTGTCTTTTACCATCCAGTGTGTTTACTTGTAGATTTATAAGCACATTCTGTTTACCACGAATGATAGAAATCATGCAATACAACCTATGTTTCTTTGGGTTTGGCTTATTTCACTTAATATAATTTTTTCCAAGTCTTTCCATTTCCTTACAAGTGATACAATATCATCCTTTCTGATGGGAGCATGAAATTAATTTGTGTGTATATCTACCACATTTTCTTGATCCATTCATCCATTGTAGGAGCATCTGGGCTGATTCCATATCTTGGCTATTGTGCTTCAATGAACAAGGTCATGCTGGTCACTTTAGGGTGGCCTTGTTTGTGGTCTATTGGACAAATGCCCAGGAGTAGAATTGCTGGGTCATAGGGAAGCTCTATGCTTAGTCTTTTGAAGAACCTCCATAATGCTTTCCAGAGTTGTTGAACAAGTTTACATTCCCACCAACAATGAAATAGAGTTCTGTTTGACCACATCCCTGCCAGCATTTATAATAGTTAGCTTTTTGAAAATGGCTATTGTTAACTGGAGTGATGTGCAGTCCCAATGTTGTTTTGATTCACATTTCTTTAATGGCTAGAGATGTTGAACATTTCTTCATGTTTATTGGCCATTCTTATTAATCCTTCTGAAAAGTCTCTCTTTAAGTATTTATCGCATTTATTAACTGAGCTTTGTTTCCTTGAGGGCTTTGTGGAGGGGGAGGTTTAATTTTTTGAGCTCTAAGTATATTTTAGAGATGAGGCCCTTATCTGATGCATAGTTGGTAAAACCAAAAACAAACCCTTTTCTCCCATTCTGTGGGCTTTCTATTTATCTTATTAACTATACTCTTTGCCATGCAGAAACTCTCCAGTTTGATGCAATCTCATGTATCTAATCTTTCTTTTATTTTGTGTGATTCTGAAACATTATGTAGGAAGTTTTAACCTGTGCCTAGGAGTCCTGCTATGTTCCCTACCCCTTCTTGTAATATTTTCATGTTATCTGGACTTACATTGAGGTCTTTGATCTATTTAGAATTGATTCTGGGACAGGGTGATATTTGAGCATCCAGCTTCAGTTTTCTGTGTGTGTATAAACAATTTTTCCAGCACCATTTAATGAAGAGGCTGTCTTCCAACCTGTGTTTTTGGCTCCTTAACAAATACTAGGTGGCTGTAGGTCTGTGGGTTCATTTCTGGGTCTTCTGTTCTGTTCCGTTGGTCCTCAGGTCTGTTCTTGTGCCAGTACCATGCTGTTTTTATTACTATAGCTTTGTAATAGAGTTTGAAGTTTGCTATCAATGTTCCTTCAACACTGTTCTTCATGCTAAGGATTGTTTTTGTTATTCGGGGTCTTTATTATTCCATATGGATTTTTGGATTGCTTTCTCTATCTCTTTATAGAGTGTTGTTGGGATTTTGATGGGTATTGCATTGAATTTGTGAATAGCTTTGGGAAGTATTGCTATTTTCACAATGTTAATCTTTACAATCCAGGAACTTGGAAGGTTTTAGCTTTAGTTTCTTTCCTCACATTTTTAAAGTTTTCATCATAGAGGTCCTTCACATCTTTGGTTAATTCCTAGGTATTGTTGTTTATGAGTCTATTAAAATATAATTGCTTTCCTGATTTCAGTCTTAACTCTTCATATTGTTGGCATACAGAAAAGCTACTGATTTTTGTGGATTAAGTTTATACCCTGATACTTTGCCAAAGTTTCAAATTAGCTCAAGTAACTTGTGGGAGGAATCTGTAAGTTTCTTTAAATACAGGATCATGTCATCTGTAAAGAGGAATAGTTTTACTACTTTCTCTATTTGGATCCCTTTATCTTTTTCTCCTGCCTTATTGCTCTTGCTATGAATTCTGGTAGTATATTTAAGAGGAGTGGAGAGAGTGGATATCTTTGTCTTGTTCCTGATTTCAGAGGAAATGGTTTTAACTTTTCACCATATATATGATATATTATATGTATAATATATATAATATATATAATATATAATATAATATAATATAATGCTGGGTATATGTTTGGCACATACAGTCCTTATTATATTGAAGAATCTTCCATGGATTCCTAGCTTCTCCAGAGCTTTTATCATGAAAATGAGTGTTGAATCTTGTCAAATGCTTTTTCTGCATTTATTGAGATGATCATGTGGTTCTTGTCCTTGCTTCTCTTGAAGTGATGAATGACATTACTTGGCTTACATATATTGTATCAGCTTTGAATCCCTGGAATGAGTCCTGTTTTATCGTAGTGTATTATTATTTTTTGGTTAGTTGTTAAATTCTGTTGGCCAAAATTTTACTGACAAGTTTTGCATTGATGTTCATCAAAGACATGGACTATAGTTCTCTTTCTTTGATGTGTCCTTATGTGGGTTGGGGATGAGTATTATGCTAGCTTCATAAAATTAGTTTGATACTGATCTTTCCCTTTCAATTTCATTGAAAAGTTTGAGGAGTATTAGAGTGAGTTCTTCTTTGAAGGCCTTGCAGATTTTGGCTGTAAATCCATTGGGTCCTGGACTTTTTTTTGAATGAGAGGTCTTTTATTGTCATTTCAATGTCAGTACTTATTATGGGTCTATTTAGTTGGTTTAAATCTTTTTGGGTCAGTTTGGGTATATCAATATTCTCTAGGAATGTTTTCATTTCATCCAGATTTTTCAATTTGTTTGCAAAAAGGTTTGCAAACTATTCTGAATCTTGCATCTTTCTATTGTGATGTTCTCATTTTCCCCTCTAATTTTATTTATTTGGGTATAGTCTATTCTCTTTTTAGTCAGACTTGCTAAGGGGTGGGGGGCACTGTTGATTTTGTTATTTTTAAAATCAATTATTTGTTTTGTGAATTCTGTTTTTTTTAGTCCCTGATTCATTTATATCTGCTTAATTTCATTATTTGTTTCTGTCTTCTGTTTTGGGGGTTTGGCTTGTTCCTGTTTTGCAAGGAGCTTGATGTACAAAATTAAGGTGTTGATATGGGATTTCTCCAAACTGTTGATGTAGAAACTCAGAGTGATACGTTTTCCTCTTATTGCTGCCTTTACTTTGTCCCAGAGGAGCTTGTATGTTGTATGTTTATTTTTATTAAATTCCATAAATGTTTGAATTTCCCTTCTACATCTCTTCAAGGAGCTTGTAGTCATTCAGCAATGTGTTGTTCAATCTCCATGAGTTAGAGAATTTTCTGTGATGTTTTTGCTGTTGAGCTCTAATTTTATTCCATTGTGGTCTGACAGGATGTGGGAACTAATTTCAATTTGTTTGAATTGTTTTGTGACGTAAGATATGATTTTGGAGAATGTTCCATGGGCTGCTGAGAATGTATATTTTGATACCACTGGGTGAAATATTCTGTAGATATCCACTAAGTCTAGTTGGTCAATGCAATTATTTAGGTCTGAGTTTTCTATGCTGAGTTTTTGCCTGGATGATCTATCCAGAGAAAGCAATGATATGTGGAAGTCACCAAAAATCAATGTGTTTGGATCTATGTGTGTTTTTAGGTCAAATGGTATTTGTTTGATGAAGTTGGATTCTTCAGCATTTGGTTCATAGATATTTAGAATTGTTATATCTTCCTGTAGGAGAGTTTCCTTTATTAATATGTAAGGCCTTGACTATTCTTACTAATTTTAATTTGAAGTCTATTTTATCTCATATTTTACTGTTACCCTGGCCTGTTTATGGGTGTCATTTGCTTGACAGACTTTTTTCCAGCCTTGCACTTTGAGAATGTGTTTGTTTTTGGACACAGACATGTTTCTTGTAGACAGAAGCTTTTTGATTCAGCTAGTCTATATGTCCTTTAGAGAGCTGAGTCCAGTAACATTGAGAGGACTGAGACAATCTTGATAACTCCTGCTATGTTGTCTACCTTCTTAGGACTGGCGCCTCATCTATGCTTACTATATTTATTTAGTTCTCTAGTAAGGAGCATTTTTCTGCCCAAATCGTGTTTTTGTTGATTTTCTCTATATTGGATATTTCTAAGTAGCTTCTGTAGTGCTGGTCTGGTGGAGATAAGTTGTTTCAATTTTCCTTTTTTATGGAATGGTTTTCTTTGTCCTTTGGTTATAAATGACAGTATGTACAGGATTCTTGGTAGTCTTCTGCTTTGAACGTTTGGTGTACACCATTCCAGGGTCTCATTGCTTTCATGGTCTTAGCTGAGAAATCGGTAGTTATCTTGATTGGGTTTTCCTCTATAAGTAAACTTATTTCTCACAGCTTAATTTAAGGATCCTTTCTTTAGTCCCTATTGATCTTGTGCAAAATGTGATGTGGGGGTGGGACGTTCTTTTCTTGTGTGACCTGTTTGGTGTTCTAAAGGCTTTTTTTGTAGCTAACAGCCTAGTGGGAATTTCTCTGCTAGAATTTTGTTAACTATGTGTTCTATCATTTAGTTGCCTGTTCTCCTCCTTCCATACCTATTAGTCTCAAATTATGTCTTCTAATTGAGTCCTGAAGTTTGCAAGCTCCTTTCCTTTTTTTTGGGGGGGGTGTTCTTTGTTTTTATTGAGAAAATACCATACAGAGGGGTTACAATTACATGGGCAAGGTAATAAGTACATTTTTATCAAGCATTGTTGCCTCCACCTTTGTTTCCCCTTCTATCTCTTCCCATCTCCTTTCTTCTTTCTTAGATTTGTTCTGGATACTTTTCTCCTCTTTCTTTATTATATCAGCTCTGTCCTCAATCTCTGAGACTCTTGTCTTTTAGATTATCTATTCTGCTATCAAGACATCTTACTTTGATTTTCATTTTTCTGCTTCTACTTGGTCATTTTTGATGGCTTCTATATCTATTAAAGTTTTCCTTTAGGTCCTGCATGGACTTGTTTATATCCTTGATTTGTTTATCTTTTTCTTCTTTCATAACCTTTAACTGATGACCCTTTTTCCCCCATTGGGTTCCTTTTCCTTCCTTGGAATTCATTTCACTTTGTGTTTGTAGACTCTAGGAATTCTATTAATATTTGATTAGTCTCATCATGCCCATGAATTGCCTGTGTAGACTTTCTGTCTTCTCATTAATCATATTTATCAGCAGATTCTTAAAGCATTTTGAGAACTGTCTTTAAGGCACTTGATAGTCTACTCTATTGTTTGGTTATATTTTGTGGGAATTAAACTTCCCTGAGTTGCCATTTTTCTTGTATTTCTGTGGTTTGTTAGGCACATTTGTAAACCCTTTTGGTTCTAATTTTTTGGTGGAATGTGGTCTTCTTAATGGGCTGATCTCTACATTTTTGTTGATTAGCCAGTTTATGGTTTGATATTCTGTTGTGATTTGCTTATTAAAGATTAGATTTTGTTGAGACTATTAAGTGTAGAATTAGAGTTTAGTCAGGCTGAGAGGGTGTTCTTAGTGATGGTTTGGACAGGCCAAGGTGTGGTGAATTGCCTTTGCATCTGGATGTGGCCATTTCATCTGTGCATTCCCGTCCCATCTATTTTCTGTGAAGGCTCTTTAGATTTGGTGCTTAAAGTACATGCTTGACTACCTTGAGTTGAGGAGCCTCTTCACAGGTTTCTGTCTTCTTATGCAGGCAGTATAAAACCTTCTTTTTCAGTTTATATCTCTGTATAATTATATCTTACTTCATGTGACTCTCTAGAGGCAGACTGCCTACTGGGAGATTAAATCTCTGGACTATTCCTTTAAAAACATACAATTCCAGGGCTGGGAAGGTGGCTCAGTGGTAGAGCGCTTGCCTTGCATGCATGAGGCCCTGGGTTCGATTCCTCAGCACCACATAAGCAAAAAGAAAAAAAGCCAGAAGTGGTACCGTGGCTCAAGTGGTAGAGTGCTAGCCTTGAGCTGAAAAGCTGAGGGACAGCGCCCAGGTCCAGAGTTCAGGCCTCACAACTGGACCCAAAAACAAAAAGAAAACATACAATTCCTTCCATTGCTCTTATAAGATGTGTAAAGATGGTTGTTGCTCCTAGGTAAGTTCACTAAATCAAAGATAATTGGTTTAGATCCAATAAGGATTTGATTTTGCATTTCATGAGAATGCTATGTAGAAAATGACATGAGCCGGGCGCTGGTGGCTCACGCCTGTAATCCTAGCTACTCAGGAGGCTGAGATCTGAGGATCTCGGTTCAAAGCCAGCCCGGGCAGGAGAGACCGTGAGACTCCTATCTCCAATAAACTACCAGAAAACCGGAAGTGGTGCTGTAGCTCAAGTGGTAGAGCACTCACCTTGAGCTGAAGAGCTGAGGGACAGCGCCAGGCCCAGAGTTCAAGCCCCACGACCGACAAAAAAAAAAAAAAAAAATGACATGAGCATTTCATATAATAAGAACCCCACCCCTAACAATAAATGCAATTTGTGTACTAGGTTAGAATAAATACATTAAAGGTATGAGCATTTCTTGGAAAGCAAATATATCCATCCATTAAAATCCTTTACAGAGGGCCATGAGGAGCACAACCTATAGCTTCCATTCCACATTAAGATCAAAAGGATAAACAACTGATATCCAACAGGTTAGTATGTTACAAGGCTCTTTTGGATACAGATATTTAATAAGTTACATGAAATGTTCACCACTTGGTTACAAAATAGTCTTTTTGTTGAGTGACTTTTCCCAATTGGAAACTAATGTTAAAATTCCCTGTCCTTTAAAGTAGGTCAAGCTCAGCTATTATGTTCAGTAGGTTTGGTGTAATTGAGTGTGCTTTTGACTTACAATATTTTCAGCTTAAATATTTCTTGTTATGTAACCTCCATGGAATTTGAGATGCATCTCATTGCACAGAACTAAACAGAGAAACAAAGCCTTTAGGATCCATAGCTACAATGAGTAGATAATAGATATATCCATTTCTAGATTAAGAGATAGTCTCTTTCTATCTACATCTCTATAATTCTTTTTTGTTTTCTTTCTCAGTCTCATAGATTATGGATTATTGTCAATTGACAATAAATTTCAAGATTCTCTCTATGTCTATTTATACATTGATTTTCTGTCTAACATTTTATCCATTTACCCATCCTTCTATTCTATCATTTCTATTCCTTTGGAGAACCTTGATTAATTTATATATCCAATAGCTTATTCATACACCTAGGGAATTCATGGACTTTTTACCCCCACAACCTGACTTGCAGTCCTCTAGAGAAGATATTTTAAGCATACCTAGTTCCAATTGCATGAACATTAAACCTTGCATCTCTCACAGAACAAATCCATTCCTATTTAATGATAGCTTATCAGCTGTCATTCTGATTAAAGTACAAGCAAACATTTATATATATATTGAAATAAATGTTTCCATTGTATTCTAAATTCAGTTCCAGGATGGAGAATGTCTTTTAGAACACTGAATGGCAAGGTTCTAAATCCCTGGACCTTCTAGTGGCACCAGGTTCTGGTTGCTACCATTGAACACTCATATCTGGAGAATTTCCCTGGCAAAATAAGCCATCTCAACTGTATGGGTGGAAAGTTTCATCAGAGTCTAAAAAGAAGCTTAAGTGAAAGAAGTATAAAATAAATTAATTCTTACCTTACATAGCTACTTTAAGGATTGTCTATTGAATTTTCCATCTTTAAAACTTTGTGTGGCATTTTGTAGATATAAGAAAGAACAAAACTGGGTGCTGGTAATTCATGCCTGTAACTTCTAGCTACTCAAGAAGCTAAGACCTGAGATCACAGTATGAAGACAGACCCTGAGAGACATATCACAGAAATTTGTATCTCTAATTAATCAGCAAAAGGACAAACATGAAGGAGTGGCAACAATCTTGAGTGATAAAACTAAGGGCTAGTGCCTTGGCCTAGAAGTCAAGCCTGTGTACTGGTACAAAAAGAAAGAAGGAAGGAGAGAAGGAAAGCAAGAAGATAGGGAAGAAGGGAGGAGGAAAGAAAGGGAAGGAGGAGGTAAGAAAAGATGGAAAGAAAGAAGGAAAGAAGGAAGGAAGGAAGGTTGGCTTATAAATCTTTAGAAGCACCTGGGCATGAAGATTTCTAAGAATAGCAGTAATAACGAGGGGGAAAAGAAGCAAAATTAGGAATTAACTATTTGAGTCAAGAATCAGCAAGATCTATGCAATCGTCAGCATAGGGACAACTCTTGTCAACATCATGGATAAAAAATAAATCTAGGAAGTCATTGTTAAGACCATGCTTACAACTCTTCTGATAGAACTTCCAGAGTTCTTTGGCAGGAGTAGTCCACAATCATTATGCAGAAAAGAGCCATGAAAAAGAGGGTCCGTCCCCCATCCCCACCCCTTGTTCACTCTCTGTCATTGCCTCTGACTTACTTCATAACCAATTTGTGACAGTTTCTCATCTGTGAAGTGGAAATAATATCTGCTTTTTCTCATAGGGACATTGTGAGGATAAATGAGATAAATCATTTGAAGTGCTTTGGGCTTCACTGATGATAAGTGCTGTTATTTCAAAGCATTATTATTTACTTTGCAAGTGACTCGTCACCATTCCTAATCTGTATAAAGCACTTTGAATTCCTTAGAGAAAGACTTGATATTGAGTGAGATTTCAATACAAGTGGATAATATGTACCACATAGAATCTAGTCTATGAGAGGCCTTATTACTATTATGAGGGGAAAATGTATGCTGGAGTAGAGTAGGTAAGAGCAAATGTCAGGATATATTTGGTTTTTTGAACTTGCATTTTTAGTAAGTCCTGTTAAGTTAGCCCAAGAAATGAACCTATATTAGAGAGAGATTATATGAATGTGACATGCTTGTATCAAATACTATGCTAGGTACTGGAGATATGCAGATAATTAAACAATGGTTTTCTGTTAAAGAATGTGTCAGTAACTGAACATCCACCTAAACCACTCACAGTACTACATTGTCATAGATGTGATGTGAAATTGTCTTTCAAAAGGGTGGTAGAGTGTATGCTTAGCATACATGAGGCCCTGGGTTCAAATTTCAATACTAAGACAAAGAAAAGCAAAGAGTCTAACCAAATCAACTCTTACATATCTTTTTAAAGTTTTCAAAAAATTTAACCTTTTTAAAAACCTCTATTTTGGGCTTTTGACCAGAGACAATAACCTCCTAAATATCTATATGGAAGTATTGTAAAATTTGAGTCCAACTATCTAAATATACATAGCACAACTGAGCACTCTATGAATTTATTTGTGAGAGGGAATCTTAGTCCCATTATTATTATTATTAGTTAATTGTTATGTAGCTACGTTAGATTTATCTGCAGTGGACTGATTAAAAAAAAATGGTTTCATTTGGGTGATAATTATCTCAAAGTGGATTTTAAGCTTCTTTCTGTATGGATTTGTAATATTTCAGGACACCAAACTTGAGCCACTGATGATCAAAATCTGTATCATGGTGTCTATATTTTAAAAACAAAAGGCCGTCCCTTGTAAGATACACTACTTTGGACAAAAATGCCCCAGGTGTATATTCTTCCAGGGAATAATTCTTCTAAAGGGCACTAAGAGGAGAGCCACACAAGACTAGATCTGACTAGCACAAGGATAGATACCTTTGAATTACCTCTGTTCAATTGGGGTAACTTTTATCTCTATCATATATGACTTTTTTGTATATAAAATCTAAGTAAATTGACAAAATAGCTTCTGAAAATACTAATAACAGCAAGATTGCAAGGGCCAAGGTTAATATGCAAAGGTCAGTCTTTTTCCTATGAGTAATTAGTAAAGAATTTGAAATTTAAAATACATTGACATTAGCATCCCCCCAAATATGAAATAACATAAGACTAAATTTTGAAAAATATATGCAGAAATAAGGAAAAATACAAAGCTGTATTAAAATAAATGAGAGGAGAACTGAATAAATGGAACTATATTTCATTCTGTGTTGATAAATAGGAAAATCAATATTGCTGGTATATTTTCCCAATAGAAGGAATCATAAGAAAATCAAGATGATCTTGCTTATGATAACAGCCATTTAGAATCATTTCCAACTTCAGGATCCATGAAATGTTAAGTTGGGACTCTGTAAAATTAAAAAAATTCTGACAGTGTAGAGCTAATGAGAGCACAAATCATAGACTTAAAGACATTAAATTTCAAAAGACATCTGTTTTATATATATATATATATATATATTTATAGCAACTATATCAATAACTCCTAGAACTCAACAATAAAAAAGAAGTTATATAGTTAAGTAAATTGGTATAATATGGAATCTTTTTAGGGCTGCCAAAACATTTCTATATGAAAGAGAATATACATGTTGTTGTACATTTGTCAATATGCAACATTAAGAATAAGCCCTAATGTATAATGTTGACTTTGGTTAATAATGATTTGTCAGTCTAGCTTTGTTGATTACAACAATCATTTCAAAATTGTGTAAGATATTGATAGCAAAGGAAACAATGTTTTGTGTAGAAGTAGGGGCTATGTGGAAACTCTCTGTACTTTCTACTCAATTTGGTTATATACCTAAAACTAGCCTACAAACTTAAGTTCTGCTTTTTTAAGTAAATTATTTGAAGAGAACTATATAAAGAGTAAAATTTGAAAACCTGTGTGAAGCCAGGTATCTGTGGCTCATGACTGTAATCCTAGCCCAGGATGGTGAGATCAGAATTATGGCTGGAAGTCTTAAAGACTCCATCTCCTATAAATCAGCAAAAGTAGAGTTGGAAGCATGATTCAAGTGGTAAAGTATATATAAAAATTTACATTCCTGAAAAATGCCTAATTAAAGATGAATCTAGCAAGTTAAAATTTCTTCACATCCAACATGTATAACATCAACTCTCAAGTTCTCCTCTTAATGTAAGGAGGCCACACCATTAAAAAAAATTTTTTTTTTTTGGTCAGTCATAGGGCTTGAACTCCGGGCTTGGGCGCTGTCCCTGCACTCTTCAGCTCAAGGCAAGAGCTCTACCGCTTGAGCCTCAGCTCCACTTCTGGTTTTCTAGTGGTTTATTGGAGATAAGAGTCTCACAGACTTTCCTGCCTGGGTTGGCTTTGAACCGTGATCCTCAGATCTCAGCCTCCTGAGTAGCTAGGATTACAGGTGTGAGTCACCAGTGCTTGGCCATTTAAATTATTTTTGTAGTGATCTGTAACACCTTAAATATCCTGTGTGTTTTTTTTTTGTTGTTGTTGTTTTTGCTGATGTTATGGAAGAAATTTAGAGAATGTCAGGGTCAAACTTGATAGAAAACAGCACAATCTTAACTAGGATTTGAACTTTTTCACAGATGGCTTTTCCAAGAGCCTTACATTGATTTTTTTAAGTAGGTCCAATGGAAGGGCCAATTACTACTTGCTTATTATTCTTTTATTCCTTTAGTTGATTTCTACATTGCCTGTCCTCACTGTGTAGCAAAAAGGCCATCTTTCTCATTTGCCATTTCTTCAGTAGCTTTGCCAAGGGTGTTGGTGCTAAGAGTTGCTTATTTTTGGAATAAGTGTTAATGATTTGGATTTTTTTCTGTATACACTGTTCCAGAAGTGTACAGACTTTTTAACAAATCTCCAAAATAAACTCATTTACCAAGGCTTTTTCATATTTGTCATTTTGAAAGACTGAATCAACATCAGTTAAAGAAGCAATCCAAGTCCTCATGCCAAAATATATGTGTGTCCCAGACCAGGGCTGCTTCTTCATTTTTAAATATGGATATGGAACCTAAAGTGTCAGGTATTTTTAATTTTTGACTTATTTTTATTTCTCTTCCTTTATAAGCTCCCATCTTGATAGACCATAAAGGTAAGGCTGCTGGCTGTTGAAAGAAGGATCTGTTATAGCAGACTGAAGGCTGAGCTGTTTTATTTGGAAGAGACTTGATTTTGTACCAGAGAATTACTAACTGTGGCTCAGACAATCCTTTCCAGATGGTTGTAGGTTGATCCAAAACACAAAAGGACCCAGTTGGTCTGAAGCCTGCCTGAGAGTCCCAGAGAGAACTGGAGAAAAGTTGGAGGGGATTATTTCTGTTGCTGAAACTTGGTCTATAGTATCTATAGAACTAGGCTAAGCTGAGTAAGAAGGGCGAACAGAGGGCATCTTTAGTTCTCCTTTCTTCTCACCCTAAATTTTAAGAAAAGTCACATAAACTCTTGAGCTTTTTTTTTTTTTCATGATTACATTTTATTAAAAAAGACAAATGTTTGGTCCATTTATCTACCTTCCTTACACTTAGGGTAGTTAGTTTGTCTAGCATCCTTTTAATCTATGAGCTTTTCCATATTTCTTCCTTGTCGTCCACTTCTTGGATTTTCTTTCTTTTTAAATTTTTTTTTGGTCAGTCATGGGGCTTGAACTCTGGGCCTGGGCGCTGTCCCTGCACTCTTCAGTTCAAGGCGAGCACTCTACCGCTTGAGCCACAGCGCCACTTCCGGTTTTCTAGTGGTTTATTGGAGATAAGAGTCTCATGGACTTTCCCACCAGGGCTGGCTTTGAACTGGAATCCTCAGATTTCAACCTCCTGAGTAGCTAGGATTGCAGGCATGAGCCACCAGCGCCTGGCTGACATCTTGGATTTTCTTAGTCTCTTACTTCTGCCATATCCTTCTCATTCCAACTTTTAAATTCAGTTTCTTTCTATGAAACACAGTCACAGGCCAGACAAGCAGTATAACTGTAAGATACAGGTACAAGGCAAAGGTAGAACAAGGTGACTACAGAGTAAGGCCCTCCAAATAGTAGGTCCTCAGAGAAGTTGCAATCTAAGCTATTTGTGTAAAAATATTACTTTTTCAATAGTTATGGAAGACAGATGAAAGACCAAAATACCAGTTTTTACATCACCCTAATAAGAGTAGGTCCACTGAAGAAACCAGAAAAGGAAGAATTGCCCACATGGCCCTTTTCTCAACCCCAAGAAATGCGACACGGAGAAAGGCTTCCTCCTCTAGGGGAGACAGAGAGATAATTATGAACATGACTTCAGATGTGAAACTCAGTACCAACCAGAGCACTAACACTTGATACCCATGTTAGCTTGGCAGCCAAAGGTTTGCCCCAATACCCTCTCTCAATCTGGGGCAGCAGCGCACAGAGTAAGAGTCCATATGCTAGAGAGTAGCACAATACAGTAAGCACCAGACCTCACCTTGAAATTTGCCCATAGATTTATGCCTAAATTCCCAGAAACCTACATCACAATCTGTGACTTACCGCCATGGTCCTTGATAATGAGTATATCTCAACATCAAGAAGGTGGCAGCAGCATCTTCTTTGGTCTTGCTGTACTGGACTCAATAGGCTGTGTTTTCCAAGTGCAACTCAGTGTGGCATTGCATACCTTTTCATTTTCTCCAACCCTAGTCAGGAATACACGGAGGCAATAAACTGTCTTTAGAGATAAAAGAGGGAGGGAGGGAAGTGAAGTCACTAACCTAGAGCCAGTACCCTCCATGGCGAGAACCAGTATCATCCTGAGGGATCTGAACACAATATTTCAATGTGTATGAGGGTTCTGGAGCTCCTCTTGCTTAAGGCAGAAGCTTGGAGGGATGGGCTAATGTTTCCTAGGCACTTCCCCGAGGTGTGCATGCTGAACAACACACAGTTGTCTATTAGACAAAACTTGGAACTTTGGTGTCCCCTAGGGCGAACATAGTGATAGTGCCATGAATCATGGACTTTTGGTAGATTGAGGTATGGGCACTGCCTAGTGCTGAAATACTGGCAGAGAGAAAATTGGCAACCTGTTTAGGATTTTGGTAACAGTGGGCAATTGCCAGGCAAAAAGAAAGTCAGATGGTTAAGACTAAAATTACCAGTTCTCCATGATGGAGACACTATTGTTTATTAAGAACCATTAAGAGCGTACCATGAATCATGCCTTCACTTATGGAACAAGCACAATGAAAAACAACCATAGAGCAACTGACATGTGTGAACTCCCAGAGAATTCAAAATACCTGTTTTTAACAGCCCATTTAACATTAAGAAACTTAACAAGGAAACTTTTTTTTAAGCCAAACAGAAATCAGTGATCCGAAAATATGCTAAATGAAGTGAAAGCACAATAGTAATCCTTAATATCACAATCACAGAGAAAAAAATCAGTAACTCAAAGGCCCAGTTAGAACAACAAAAAGAAAAACAATAAACAAGGATGAAAAGTGCTTTCTGATACTTTGAGAAGCCATCCAAAAATAAATATTTAGGTTACTGAGGTCCGAGTGGCTCTTAAGAACTCCAAAAGAGTAGAAAGAGTATTAAAGTGAACACTATATCAGAGCAACAAAATGCATAAAACATAACCAAGGGGGAGATAGACTGCAACATGATAATACCCGGGGATTTTATACTGCATATTCAGTAATGGACAGATCACTCTTGTCATCTTAACTACTCAAGATGCTGAAATCTGAAGATCAATATTTGAAGTTCACTCAAGCAAGAAAGTGGAAATATGGCTCAACTTTGATCAGAAAAAAATAAGGGAATGTACCCAACCCTGAGTTGTTATTTTGAAAAGATAAACAAAATTAACAAGATTTTAGCTAACCTAAGGGGGGAAATCCTGTGAGAATAAAATAACATTATTTTGAATCTTTTCACATTTGATTTTTATATCTCACAATGTTACAGGATTTTTTTGATTTGTTCTAAGATAATTTTTAGTGGACATTTTGTGGAGTTTCTTCAGCAAAGATTTTGTAATCCATGAACAGATTTAGATACACTTGGCTACTGATGAATAAAATGGTAGAAGTGAGCCTCTTTGCTTGTGGTGATTCAAATAAAATTAGAGATGAAGAAGGAGACATTACAGAATCCTATAGAGATCTCGATGCACTTAAGTGTATTGTGCACTCTTCACCATGCTAACCTGTGGCATCAGGCCAGATACCCATCCATGGATGAATGGATGAAGTATACATGTATACAGAGTGCAGTATTATTCAGTGGAAAAAAACTAGTTCATTTGCTGAAAGAAAATTGAAGAGAACTGGAAATTATCAAGTAATTCTTTGTCTCCTATGCTGACGTGAAAACAAACAAATAAAAATACACAATATGAAAAAGGAAGAACCAGGGAAATAGGACGGAAGCAAAAAGTAAGTAAGGGGGTTGATTGTGCCCAAAACCCAACGCACTCAGAGTGAAAATATCGTAATGAAATGCGTGATTTTGTGCAATGAAGATGTAAACATGACTGTCACTACTAGCATTATACTGTAAAGGACAATTTTATGACAAAAATTGCTATTCTATCAGAAATGGACAAATCCTATAGTTATGATTAAATGATGAAGAAATAGTCTGAATATGTCAGTAATGAGTTAAAATATTAAATCAGTAATTCAAAGCTCTATCATCATTGAAGAAAAGCCCAGAACCAGATCACTTTAGTGTTGAATCCTATCAAACATATAAACAAGAAAATTCTTCTCAAATTATTATCACAAAATGAAGAAAAGTAAGATTTTTCCCCTAAATCATCCTATAAAATCAGTATTTCCATGCTTCTGAAAGCCAGATACAACCAAAAACAAACAAAAAGTTGCACATCAACACCTTTGATGAAGATAGACACAAAAACCCAAAGGACTAAGGATTGCTCACAACATGCAAATAAATACATGTAATACACATTCATTAAAGATTGAGACTCTGGAAAGGCATACAACAAAATCCAATGTTTTTTAATGAAAATTCTGAAGAAATTAACTATAGAGGTAATATACTTCAAAATAATAAGAGCCATCTATGGCCAACCCACAACTAACATCATAATAAGTAGGAAAGAGCTGAAAGCTTCTCTAAGATTTTAATCACCCCCCCAAAAAAATCCTGTAAAGTTGTGAGATACAAAAATCAAATGTCAAAAGATTCAAAAATTATTGTCCTTTTTATACACCAGTAGAGCCTTGTTCAAAAATGGAATCAAGGTAGTAATTTCATTTACAATCACCCCAAAGAAATATCTAGAAATTTAACTGAAGATGTAAATCATTTCTACAATGGAAAGTGTGAAACACTGATGAAATAAATTTAAAAGGCAACACAAAGTATTTGGACAATACCTTACGTTCAGATATTTAAAGGATCAATATGGTTGAAGTGTAATTGTTACTCAAATGAATCTACATATTAATCTACATATTAAATGGCTATCAAGATAAAATATTCTTCACAGAACTAGAAAAAATATACTAAAACTTGTATAGAACTGCAAGTCAATTAGAATAGTCAAAGGCAATATTTGACAGGAAAAAAAGGCAGAAGGTAGATTACTAATTCTAACTGATGCACAGTAAAAGAAACAGTCAATATACTAAGGGACAATCTGGGAATAAAAGAAAATATTTACCAACTCTTATCTGAGAAGGGAATAGTGTCTAGAATATGGAAGAAACTCAACACTGTATGACGACAAGAAAAACAGAACAAATAATGATCTATAATTTTAAAATTATAAGAGACTTAAAAGACATTTCTCAAAAGAAGACACACAAATGGCCAATAGGAATATGAAAAAAAATGCTACACCTCACTAATTGTCAGGGAAATGCAAATTAAACTACAATGGGATATCACCTTACTTCAGTAAGAATTGTTGTTACCAACAATAAAGAAAACAAGGGCTAGTGAGAATGTAGAGAAAAGGAAATCCTTATACATTGCTGGTAGGAATATACAGTTACATAGCTGTAATGGAAAACACTATGGAGATCCTTCACAAAAAAACTCGAACAAGCATAATTTACAGAAATCCCACTACTGAGTGGATTTCCAAAGGAAATGATATCAGTAATAGAAAAAAAAATTTAAACTTCCATTGTTATGGCAGCAAGATTCACAGTAGCAAAGAGATGGAAACAACCTAAGTGTTCATCAACTGATGAATGGATCCAAATAAAATGTAGCTCATATAAGCAATGAAATCCTCTGTAACCATAGAACAAAACAATTGTTCAAGAAATTGTATATACTGGGACTGAAGGTCAATATGTCAAAAGGAAAGAGATCAGGACACAAGTGCAGCATGATTTTTCAACATGGGATCTAATAGTAAGTTGTGAGCAGAGGCTGGAGAAGATGGTGAAGAGATGAGCTTGGCTAACAGCATTAAGATCTATTTAGAAATGAAAGACAGTTGACTACAGATAACAATAACAGATGACAATAATCTACTGTCATTCTCAAGTTAGATGAACAAATTTTTCTTTTTTTAAATTTTTTTTAATTTTAATTTTAATTTTTTTGTGAGCATACTGTACAGTGGGGTTACAATTACATGGGCAAGATAATGAGTACATTTCTTATCAAGCATTGCAGCCTCCTCCTTTGTTTACCCTTCACATCCCTTCCCAGCCTCCCTCCATCCCCCCCCCCACCCAATCCCCGCCCCCCACCAAAGTTGTAAAGTTCATTTTCGACATGACAACTTGTACTTCTCATAGTTGCAAGTCGTTTAAGGATACAGGTGGACCTGTTGCAACAAATTTTTCTTTTACTGCAAAGAAATTAATTCCTAAAAAGGAAAAGACAGATATGTATCTTCTGATTCAAATATTATAGATTTCATACATCATATGATACCCAATAAAAATTAGTACTTTTTCATGTCAATTAAAATAATAAACAAAAATTTTTTGGTAAAATATCATAGGGGCAATGTATTAAAGAATTATAGGATGCAGGGCACATCTAAGGGCATTCAAATTCTAATTGTCTCCAACTCTGGTCCCCTAAAAGGGTTTATTTTAGCCTTCTCCTTCTGTATTTATAACACTGGGCCTCCAACAGTGATAAACTTAATATCTACTACCTGGCTTCCTTTTGCTTACTTACTTACTCCTTTCAGAAAGGCTAATGTGGCTCATACCTATAATTCTAAGCTGAGATTTGAGGATTGAGATTTGAAGCCAGCCTAGGCAGGAAAGTCCAGGAGACTCTGATCTCCAATTATTCATCAAAAAGCTGGAAGTGTAACTGTGACTAAACTGGCAGAGCACCATCCTTAAGTGTAAAAACTATCCAGGCCCTGAGTTCAAGCCCCAGTATCTAGGAGTGCACCCCCTCACACACAGACACACAGACACACAGACACACACACACACACACACACACAAAGAAAAGAAAGGCAAATCTGTACTTCCTTCAACTAGAGCACAGTGTTTACATATAGTTCCTCAGTTCCATTTGGCTTTAGCTTTATGATTTCTTCATAAAGTTTTGAGGTTACCTTTCCAATCAAAGTGTTGTTTTACACAGTTACTCAGTCATTTCTCCTTTATCCCCACTCACAGTGCAGATCAGCTGTGCATTCATTAACAGTTTAATTCATTTGCCCTGTAACATCTGAGTTGATGCTTTCCTTTTCTTAGTTTGCCTGCATGAAAAGTCACCCCTTTTAACGGGCAATTCTATGGGTTCTGAAATGCATGGAGTCATGTATTCATTACCCAGTCTTACTCCTTTTGAACTCGGTAATGTAAGTTCAGGTGCTGATATCCATCCAACAATCTGCCATCAAGGGAGACATCCGCTCATTATCTCCTACCCACACATCAAATGCCTTTGAAGTGGCACTTGGTGTTCTACAAAGATCTGAAATGAAAGTGGTTCTTTGTCTCCAAATACTCAACCATAAAGCTGTTGAGTAATTGTGCTGCAAAGGCCTGAAATTTTGGAGAAATACACATAAAGCAGAGTAGATAGATGGATAGATAGATAGATAGCTCTCAAAGATGTTGCATACCAATAAAAAAGAAAGAAGTTTTCTTAATTTTGTGTGTATTTGTTCCATGTTTATTTTTCCTGTCTTCCTGTTGTAATTACAACATATTTATCACATTTGGATCAATAATACATCCCAAGATATTTCTGCAATGATAATCTAGGTTCTATCACTTATAGTCATTTTTACTACTAATTTCTAAATTCAGAAAAAATCACTTTTCAAACAAACAACAAACAAAAAACATTAATAGGGTAACCTTTATGTGTATGAATGCCTTATATGTGTTAGTACTATTGCCTGAACCAATTCCTTGTTAATCCAGTATATCTTTCTGCTAATAATACATTTCTAATTGTGTGTTTTGAATCTGAATAATTACCGGGCTTCTTTTAATTTGCTGCCCTGGGAGATGTAGAATACATGATTATAGCACCTTATAAATCTCTTTTTTAAAGTTGCTAAAGTTTATTCTTTCCCTGCTTTTATGGTGATTAACCAAAGATGCTTAAAAATGTTTTTTGAGAGCTGACCCTGGAATACATAGCTCTCAGATCAACATGTTCAAGTATTTTGCTTTGCATTGAAGGTTGTTAACATGATGTGTGGGCTTCTGCTTTTGCAATTATTTTAAATGTAGTTATTAAGTCCCTCTGGGAAATTGTCTTCCAATTCGTGCATTTTCTTATGTACCTCTGCTTTTATTTAGCTAAAAGTGTGTTTCTGTTGAGAAAAATACTTGCTTTTCATTAGGAAAATGAAAAGACATGGGAGGGAACAGGGAGGTAGGCAGAAGAGAGAAAATACTGCTTACAGAAAGAAAAATATAAGCTATTTCAGTTAACCAAACTTTTGATTTTTAGATGAAGGTCTAAAGGTCAAAAGGAAGAAATTACTATTGCTCTAGAAAGTAAATTTTAAGGTTCGCACAATTTCAACTTAAAAGATTAGGCTTTTCCTTTGCATCCTTATTTTCTTGTTTCAAACCAAACATTTGATATAAACATTGTTAGTGTTTTTATGAAAAGATGAGACTTGTAAAGAACTTAATAAGTACAATCGAACCTCAGCTAAAGTAAATGAAATGTGCGTTTTGTTTCTTAATGATCAGATTAAGTATATCCAAAATATTTTTAAAGGTGTTCAAGTAATTTGTTACCAAAGGTATAAGCCACATAAGCAAACAACTAGCACAAACAGGCAGAACAGACATCACCAATCAATCACAGTGGTCTTTCTCACACCATCAGTGGAAATCCCCAGTCTTACTTGTGACAGCATCGCTGGGCAATCAGTGCCAAATGTATAAAAAATGAATTTATTTGTTATTGACTACATGTATAAAAAATGAATTTATTTGCTATTGACTACATGAATGTATAATTCCTCTCTAACTGAGATATCCAATGTGTGACAATCATTCTCTTTATGTGCATGTATAGGTGGCAGTTTCTCGTTCATTATTTTTATTAGCACATATTAATAGTATAAGGGGGTTCATTATGATTGGTTGCATTATTTCTTGGCTAACCCCAATAAAACTCTTAGTAAGTACCATGTGATTCCCTGAGGAATTTATCACAGATGTTATTTCCACATCTATCATATTAATTGACAAAAACCTCACTTAAGCACGTGAAAACCTTTGGGAAGACCTACTATAGTTATATTTTTTCCTACAGAGGATATGTTCACTGAAGTGGACATGGAGAGTAAGCGATAAAGTAACTCAACAAAATAGTCAAATATATACCATCTATTTTAATTCAGAGGCTGTGATAATCATGAGTGGAATTAATACAGTCGAATAATGAGCAGGCTTTATATTTACTGGGAGCCATACAAACAACAACAACAACAACAACAACAAATCAATCCTAAGTTCATTTAGCTTCAGTTTTGCACCTCCTAGGACAGGAATTGTGTAGCCTACAAAACAATTTATATTTTATCTGTACCATCTAATTAATTAAATGGCCCCAGAGTACCAGATTCACAAATCTCGTTAATAGCTGAATACTGAAATAAAGGCTGTTCACCCTTACTAGAATAATATTTGCATATCCCCACCTGTGATGGGTAATAAGTACCTGCCACAAATCAGAATTATGAATTTTGTAAGCCTAACAAAACCGCAAGGGAAATTATACCTCAGACATTCCATAATAATTGCAGCTAAGCTGTTTAGTGCCATCCACTTATTCTGCCTGAAGTGTTTAAGGCAGCAACAGTTGTAAATGAATTCAGGCACACATTCAAGGGAATGTGGGTTTTTTTTTTCAAAAAGTTTTTTCTGTCTTGCCATATGTAATTATCTTTATGGAAGTATTCAGCTGCAAGTTATAATGCATTCACATCTAAAGAAGCAAATTAGAAATCAGCCGATGAGGTGTGTATTAGAATCATATGGTTGGAACTTCAAGGTGTTGAGGTATTGACTTTGAGGAACAGGTTGACTAACTGAGGTGTGATTTTTATCTCTGATCTCTGAGTGGTAAAAATTAATTCAGAACAGAGATCCAGAGAAATGTGGCATTATGAAGGAGAAAAATGCTGGACTAGCAACCTCAAGTCTCAATATTAATTGTGGCCCATCTCCTAAAATGACTTGTCTCAGGGCCATGATTATGTTGTTGAGCTCATGGGTCCCTGAAGGTATTTTTGCATGAGACCACCACAGTTCATTGGCTAGGGTTCTTTTGGGTGCCAAGCCCCTACAGAGAATATCTCATGGTGGTCACCAGCTGAAATACTGTGGAAGAAGGACAGGAATAATGAATACACTCATATAAATTCTTCCCAGCAATAACCATGTCCTGGTTGATCAAAGCATCTGATTAAATTAGAAATGACTCTAATGGGAAGCAAGATGTGGTTTGCTTAACAATTTTAATAGCAAGGAAGAATTTAGGAGAAATACCAGATACCCAATATTACCTTAGGTTAACCCTTGACATCTTGATGAATCCAATTTCTATGCATTTTTTCCCTCATCTACAAAGTGTTATAAAATACTTTTTCTATCTGATAGTTGATCAAAAAATTGCCCGTTGCATGTAATGGTTGCTACACTGTTCACACTGCATTGCATTATAAGTGATTCTTATGATTTTATTTTCTCCATTAGAATCTAGCTAATTGGCTACTTGCTTGAACTAAGCTTGAATTAACCTTTACAAATGTGAATGAGAGGGGATAGGAGGGAATATAGGAAGAAAATCAAATTCTTCAAAGACTATCTCTTGCTGCCTTCTCTCTCTCTCTCCCTCTCTCTCTCTCTCTCTGCATGCTCAGCTTGAATGTGTACAAAAAATCAATCTCATTTTCTAGAAAAGTGCTTTAAAATAATTAGGATTTATGCATTTTCAAAAGAGTAGGTATGGTGCTGGAGTTACCCCACGGCGATTAAGTCAGGTTGTTTGAGGGTCCCGAAGGAGGCAGGATGGTCTGTAGGCTTTAGGAAGGGAGCTTATATGGCCTATTAGCATGATGAAGTGAAATTTAAAATTACATTTTATATTTGTAAAGGACTAACAGGCAAGGTCCCTATAGACTGTCAAATACTGCATAAAATGCTATAAAAACCAGACCATAATCTCACACTAACTTACACATTAGCCTCAGGCAGTAAAGATGGGTTTTATTGGAACCAGATTTTGTGTGTGTGGGGGGGGGGGGGAGTTATGCACAGTTTATCCTGGCTTTTCAGGCATTTTGCTTCTTCCTTGAGTTAACATGACATATTCCCAGTGATTAAATAAACTTGTCTAGCTGCTCTTCTGCACTCGAAAGGAGGCAAAGTAAAGAAGGATTTCCTCTGAAGAGAGGTCTTAATTCTGCCACTGAAAAGTGTCCCTGGTTTCTTTCAATCATTTCTACAGAGCTCAAGGAAGGTGAGAGAAATTAAAGCTTTGAAAAATCTCTCTTCCAGCTACTTGCATATACTGTATGTAACTTCCCACTGAACACCTTGTACCTTTGAAGATTCAAATGGCACACACATGCGCAGAGATGAGGGGACAGAGAAGGGAGGGGTGGTCAGCACCGTGGACTGACAGGGCCTGGGAAACTCTCAGTTTGAATTTTGCATTACAGCAAGGCTGGTCAAATGTATAATATAGGGCTGGGAAGGTGGCTCAGTGGTAGAGTGCTTGCCTTGCATGCATCAGGCCCTGGGTTCGATTCCTCAGCACCACATATACAGAAAAAGCTGGAAGTGGTGCTATGGCTTAAGTGGTAGAGCACTAGCCTTGAACTGAAGAGCTGAGGGAAAGCGCCCAGGCCCAGAGTTCAGGCCCCATGACCTCCGCCCCCCCAAAAGAGAGAGAGAGAGAGAGAGAGAGAGAGAGAGAGAGAGAGAGAGAGAGAGAGAGAGAGAGAGAGAGAGAGAGAGAGAGGAGAGAGAGAGAGACTGGTGGGTTTTGTTGTTGTTGCTCAATTGGTTGTTTTTATTTTGTTTTGTTTTGATTTGTGTTTTTAAGTAAATTTAAGCAGTTTATGGTCAGATTCATAACATGATAGATTTTTTTAATATTCACTAGCTCCAACAATCAAATGGCCAGCATATTTGTGATATATATACATGTATACATATATATAAATATATACATATATATGTAAATATATGTATACATATATATGTATACACAGAGATACATATATACATATGAATATGTATATACATATATATGTGCATGCATATATATAATATACTTTCAAGAGTTATAAAATATACAAATAAATAAATTTGTAGTAGGGGAGATCAATTCCTGACCACTTAGATTTCGTTGTTTTAACTCATGATTTGACCTCTACTATTAACAAGGCTTTCAGTAGAATTAATTCATATAGATTTTCAAAGTGCCGATCTCCAGTAATGTTAAGGCTTTGCCTTTGTTTTCCATAACTGACACACAGAAGCTGGTGGCCAGGCTGCGTCCCCAGAGCTCTAAGGAAGTCACGCATGTCTAATGTCGAGGTGGAAGAACTCGTGACAATTGATATGTTCAAATGGACAAATGACCTTTGCTTTTTCCAATCTTCTCACCATCACTTATTCTATGACTTCAGAAAGGAAAATTTCTTAAGTTTCAGGGATTTGGGAGAGGTGATTGTTTTTGTTTGGTGTGGACCAGAAATATTGTTGAGAAATTTTAATAAACCTCTATGTTTGGGTTAAGTTGCCTTATTGGAGCTTGGCTTCCGGGGTATCCTTGAACCCTACTATTTAAGGGATAAGGAGCAAAGAGAAACCATTAAGACCTTCTGGAAAAGAAAATAGTTTTAAAAGGCATTAAGTAAACTTTGCTGAAGACTGCTAATAAAATAAGGGCTAAAAAATCTCTTGGACAGCCTTGTATAAACAGTGGGTTCCCAGTCAGTGTTTGCGGAATTCCTTCAACTAGCATGTCCCCATGTTTTTCCAAGCTGTCTTCATGAAAAGCCCAGTGAAGTCCATGCTGTGAAACCTAAAGATCACTTTCTGCTACTTATTTTATTACACACGGAACTGGAGAAGGGGAAAGGAAGCCTGGTAAGTGAAAAGAAGGAGAGTTCAAACGAGGACGTAACATGTTAGGAAATGCCTAAACATGGAAATGTGTTTTGACTTTTGTGAGCTTATTTTCTTTCTCTATTATAAGAATAAACAAACAGACTTCTATACACAAGGCTTTGCTACAGGCCACAGTCTGACAACAGCGTCTGGAAGCACCTGGTTCCATGCTAGGAATATGGCAGATGCCCAGTCCAAGTTATTTTATCACTCTATATCTGCCATTGTTATTTTTCTTCTCTGCTTTTACTATGCAAGCTTCCTCCAAGCTAAGAAAGTATCTAGCTTAGTGTTAAAAAAAACCCACACTACTTGTTCAGGAATCCCTTTCTAGATGAAGAAAAGCATCTCTCCTACAGAGGAGTTCTCACAGAAACCATGTTGGCTGGGCTCTTCATGGGGGTTCATTAGAGAAATATTTGTCAATGATATTTTGGGATGTTTCATAAAAGGATGATGATATCAAATCAAGTGTCATAATAACAATAATAATCAGTAATGTTTTGGCATTTATTATGCACTCTATGTGATGAATGTTCCACTTCATGCCCTTATTTGAGAAAACTGTTCTGAATACATTTTATAGAGGAAATATAGAAATTATTGCTTATATAATTAGGTAGTTGCTCATCATCCATCTGGAAGCTGGGGTTTGAGTCTATCTAGCTTTCCACTCGTCAGTGGCCTTAACCACTATGCTGTGTGCCTGACTCTATCCTCTGGGCAGGCTTTTGGGGCTCTGTCTACTTACCACCTTGCCGAGATTTTCACTTGCTTTCCCTCTCCAAACATGATGCATCTTTCTCACCATTACACAATCCATAATCTTCCTTACCATAAGACCATTCATCGCTTCTACCTGAGCTGTTTTGTATGTGCTGCTTCTTGGGCAGATGAATCACTCTGAGTATTACGTACCATTGGGAAACAGTGGATACATGTTAGGATGAGCAAAAGCATGAAGCCAGGTGAAACCTGGTTACTAGGTGTACATATTGGGGCAATTTTTATAACCATTCCATACTGATCATTTAATGATTGAACTCATACAGGAAAAGTACTTAATAAATAACATTGATTCCTAGAATACATACTACTTGAGTCTTGAGATCCTTTACTGAAATTGTGGTATAAGTGTTTTACAAATCTCCTAGTGTTCCTTTCGGTTGTAATTAACACATATGCTCAATTACAAAGGTCTTTGGATACTATATCTTCAAGGGATAAGTAAGGTATTTCATTCACTAAAGTTAGTATTTCATAGATATTTCATATCTAGCCATACCACTCCTAGGCATCTACCCTGAGCAACAGGAACCATGCACCTTCATGTTCATTGCTGCATTGTTCACAATAGCCAAGATATAGAAACAACCCAGATGCGCCACTACAGATGAATGGATAAAAAAAACTGTGGTACCTATATACAATGGAATGTTATACAGCCATTAGAAAGGACAATGGAAAGGGAAATGGATGGAACAAAGGACAAAGGGAAATGGATGGAACTAGAACAAATCATCTTGAGTGAAGTAAACCAAGATCAGAGACAGACAGCACATGGTCTCCCTGATATGTGAATGTTAAATTCAAAATGCAAGGAGATAAGTCAGAGTAAACAGGACTCAAGCAACAAAGGACATCTATTAGTGAAAATCATAAGCAAAATATTCATTTATCTGTTCTTGTGAAAATCCAAAGTAAGGCAATAAAATGTGAAATTAATATCAAAATTATATATGAGCATGATTTTGATCTGGAACTGAATGAAATACTTGTTAATTCTTCCAATTTTAATATTTAATAATTCAAATTTGTGAGTTTCTCTTCCTGCTATTAAAGTTAGTGACAAATTCTATGTTTTTTGTGCATTTCACAATGCATGCTATAGTGTTTGAGAGAATAGTATGAATTCACGCTAGAAATTCTTTTTGGACTGTTTGTACACGTATACCTGCACACACGTACATATGTACATGTATGTGTTTATATATATATATATATATATATATATATATATATATATATATGTAATTTTTTAAGTACTGGGAATTGAACCTATATCCTCTTCTGTGTCTGGCAAGCACTTTTCCACTGAGCTACAACAGCAGTCTTTGATGGTTTTGTTATAATTTTTTTTTGTTAGTCATGAGGATTGAACTCTGGGCTTGGGTGCTGTCACTGCACTCTTCAGCTCAAAGCGAGTGTTCTACTGCTTGAGCCACAGTGCCACTTCTGGTTTTCTGGTGATTTATTGGAGATAAGAGTCTCACGGAGTTTCCTGCCTGGGCTGGCTTTGAACCATGATCCTCAGATCTTAGCCTCCTGAATAGCTAGGATTATATGCATGAGCCACCAGTGCCCGGCTGTTATGATTTCTTGAATGATCAATTTACCCAAGATTTTTGTATCACTATCCCTGAAACCAAGCTGTAAAAAAAAAAAGAAAGAAAGAAGGCTTTATATCTCAACTGGCCTGTAGTTCTGTCAGTCTTTGATTCCTACAACTTGATTTCCAAAACACCTATGTCTAGCTATTCTAAAGATTAGAGGAGCAAAACTTGAAGAATATGAAAGGTAGATTTGATGTTTTATGTAGGCTAAATTGATTTTTTTGACAGTCATGGGGCTTGAACACAGGATCTGGGTACTGTTCCTGAGCTTTTTCCTGTCAAGGCTAGCACTCTACCACTTTGAGTCACAGTGCCACTTCTGGTTTTCTGATGGAGACAAGAGTCTCAAAGATTTGCCTGCCTGGGCTGGAATCAAACCACAGTCCTCAGATCTCAGCCTCCTGAGTAGCTAGGATTTCAGGCATGAGCCACCAGCACTCAGCCTAAACTGATCTTTGGCAGGATAATCTAGATGATTCTTAGTCTAGTCTGTACATTTTTACAAATGCTTCTGTTTTTCTTTTTCTCTTTGCCAAGATTAATGATGTCATTCCCATTCCCAGAGAAATTTAGTATTTCTGTAAGATTAATCAAATTAAATAATGTCTGCCTCCTTCTTGTCTTGAACTTCAAGAACATCCTGCAAAAAAAAAACCCACATAGAAACAATACCATGACTAGACAGGAGACACAAATAATATATTGTTGGTTGTATATAATTTCCCCATTCTGAGACTTTCTTTCTTCAATGTAGGATGGAGAATTAAGTTAGAGGCTTTCTAAAGTTTGCTACAGGTCTGCAAGTCCACATGTCTCTGACTTAACCCTTCCAGGCGTATTTTCTGAGTTCCTGACATGTTTTGTGAGTTCTAGCTGAACCAGTTCCAGCTAATCGATGCACTTGACATCTAATTTCTGCCTTCTATTCTCTTGTCATTGCAGGCTAGTTTCTACAGGAGATTCTTTTTCATTTCTCAGCTCAAATTGTTGTACAAGATTCCTTTCACCAAATCCTCTCTCACACCTTCCACCTACAATGATAATGGCCTCCAAAATGTTGCTTGAAACTTTTCCTATATGTCACGTAAAGGGTTTTTTTTTATTGTAATGTTTCTTATTTTAGCTTAGCTGTTAGAATTGGAACAAATGTATTGTCTTACTGACTTCTGCATTTTTCTGGAGCACCGTAAGAGTATGTGAAATGTAATAGGCACTCAATAAAATATCTGTGGGGATGAATGCCTGGTCTATCACTTTGATACATTGTGGATGGCAAAATGACCTTCTGTGAAAGAAAAAGCTCTTAGCCTTTTATTCCAATACCATTTTGTGGGTTATTTTTGATTCTTAAAGATGAAGTTTAATGATTTTTTGATTATACTATGTGAGTATTAGCTCTCTCCTGACAGAAGGAGAGGTAGAAAGACGATACTAGTTTGGCTCTTTCTTTCCTCCAAGCCCTTATGTGGAAAATAAGCTCTGAGTGATGAGGTCGTACCCCTTTGGCTCACAAAGAAACAGGCTGCCTCTTCAAAGTTGCCTGTCTCGAATCATTCCCTATCACCACCTCACAATTTCAACTTGATTAAAATGTGCACTAGTTTCCATGTGCTTAATTTTTACCTAAAAATTTTGGCATCAGCTCATCAAAGAGATGTTTGTGTCCCTCTTTCCCCTTAAAATGATGCTCTATGGTGCTCGCGGTGGCTGGAAGTTGGCTGTTTCTCAGCACCACAGTTTCTGGATGCATGAGGAAGCAAAAGCAACTGTTGTGGACTACTACTTCTTCCTCCTCATGATTGTGATGGAGGCTGTGGAGAGCTGCTGGAGTTCGGTACGTAAAGGGTTCTGGTAGAATCATCTCAAAGCTCTGGAGTTTGGGGGCCTCTGGCTATGATGGCTGAGCAGCTAAAGTATGCAGAAATTGGTGCTTTGTTTGCCCTGAATCCCAGAGCCATCTGCACCACACAAAAAAGCAATGTGAACTCAGTCATTCGATATGAATATTTTAAAGTTTTCTTTGGGTATGCATTTTAAATTTTAAATTTAATTTTTTTTTAAAAATTCGTAACTGTAAGCATTTCAAATCACACATCCCTCACTACCCCATATTTTCTGGTGCTAGTCATTGTCTTCTGGTCACTTTATAAAGCCAGAGAGGCCCTTGTAAATGATCAACAACACTGTGCCCAGTCCCCACCATTTAAAATAAAATGTGTTTATTAAAGAATATCAGGGCTAGAGTAAATAGATAGGATGTATTTAGTGGTTTCTTCTGGTGATTATTTTTGTTACTCCCATAAGCTTTAAACTTTATTTGTCAGACCACTGTAGCCATGCTGCCTTTTTATTAATTGCTTAATAAATGCTAACCATTTTCAACAACTCCCAGGTGGTAGCATGCATGCACTCTCTACACAGGCCCTCCCGATTGAAGGTATCCGTAGCAATATAATGATTACATTGCAGTGTATAGTATTTATAAGCACTGTTTACAAAGACCAATAGCTACTTCTGGTTCTCAAGGCCGGAATATTGGTAGGAACTCATCTCTATTGGTATTGAAATTAAGACTAGTGCAGGCCTTTCAGATTTACACATTAAAATTCACAACACAGAGCCCCTACCTCTCTCAGATCTGGTAAAAAAAAAAAAAGCAAGTAGGAGGTATCAGAGAGAGAGAGAGAGAGAGAGAGAGAGAGAGAGAGAGAGAGAGAGAGAGAGAGAGAGAGAGAGAGAGAGAGAGAGAGAGAGAGAGAGAGAGAGAGAGAGAGAGCCCCACTAAACATCTAAACATTCAGCACTATGTTAGGTGTTAGGAACGGAATGTGAGAACTCTTAAAATGATCTCTTTATCTAATTAAGCATAATAAATGAGTAACCAAGAACCCTTAGTTTTTTCCATCTAGGTCTGTATACTTCTTGGATTATTGTGGCCAAGAGGCTGAGGTGCTACAATTGAACCATTGAAAGTCAGATGTCCAATCAAATGCCAGATTCTGGTGTCTGTTACATGAGTAATTCCAGTAGGGATGAAGACAGACAGGCAACAGAGGAATGCTACAGGGCATGCCACTATTGTGGGAACCTCTGTGAAATGGAGAACCACCCCCTGTGTGCCTGTACCACCGCCTGTAACACACTAGTTGTAGAAGGGACTGCCCCATGGAGAACACAAAGTGTGGAAAAGCTTTTCTGTGAAACCTGGTAAAACAGAGCTGCCCAGTCTCTTTGTCTGTTACCAAGGCCATTCATGTCTGTCTGTCTTCTCTCGTAGGCTATAATGTCATCAAGCAGAAGCCCCCAGTATCTCCCTGATGCATTGTGTCTGACCCTACGTGTGATTCCATAACTGTCGACAAATGATTAATTTATAAAAACAAAAGGAGAGGAGAAATGGCTTCCTTTCCCCCTACAGACAGGGGTGTTACTGTGTCCTCTGCTAAAGCAGTCAGTGCTAGGAGTAGGGAATCCAGCTTAAGCTAAGGGTGACGAAGAGGTACCTAAGCTGCCCTGACATGTTTCTGTATGAGCTTATCCATCCTTCTCTTGCTCCTTTGCTGGAAGTCTATCTTCCCAGGCTATGGAACTTTTATTAAATTTCTGATATATGAATGAATCACCATACAAAATGTAAGCTCAGTCTTAAGGAAAATTATACAAACAAAATATTCCAGGAAGGAAAAAAATGAGGTAAATAAGGTTCTTCCATAGTGGCTATCCATCAGAAACCCCTCCCTCTTTAAAATGTACTCATTTCAGTAGCCTTAAGTGGTTTTTGTTGTTGTTGTTGGAATTTTAGTGAGAAAAACATATGATCAATGAGAAGTGGCATTTTATCTTGGTGGGCTATGGGGAAAAAAATCCTCTAAAAATTATAAGTCTTTGAAGTCAATATAAAAAAAATGCCTTGCGATTTTTTTTTATTCATTTATGGGGTGGGACACACAGAGGAGAGTGAGGCCCATTTCTGGTCCTAACATGTGGAGACAATCCCGGACACCACTGTGGCACATAAAACTGTATCACCTATAAAGCCTTTGCCCTTTCTGGGACTTGTATGGAAACACATGACATCACTTTAACTGATTAACAAAGCTATGCTCTGCAGGCTCTATTGACCCTGAAGTTATTAGTAATATCTAAAGTATCTGAAGTCATAAATCAGTAGCAGTGGCCAATATTAGAAGCAGGAAGATGTTGCTTAGGAAGAGAGAGAAAGACAACAATTACTCTGGTTGGTGTTTGGAGTCCTTCCACAATTATCACATCTTGAATGGCTATAAGAAAATCTGTGGCATTGAACTCTTGTCAATGGAATTACTGAAAGTTTGACTGGGCACCTCATCACAAGAAAGCAGTGTGCTCTGTATCTTCGGTTTTATCTTGCTGGCAGATCTGCTTATAGATACTCAGCACAGGAAGTACATATGGGGCCATTGGTTCTCTATACATCCTTTTCACTCTAGGGCCACCTAAGTCACATCTATCCTTGACTTTAAACAGTTGGCCTTGGTTATGAGCCTTGGGGTTGTGGAGAGTACTAAGAAGATGGAGAAGAATTAAATGATTTTCACTTAAGCATGTTGATGAGAAGTACATTTGTCAAAATGCTATTAAAACTCAGTAAAATTTCTATATAGCAGATAAATTTATTGTTTGGAATAACCTAACAGCCAACAGATTTGTGTTATGCTGATTAAAGGGTAGGAAGTCCTAGTCTTACCAACAGCCCTTTAAGTCAAAACCTTCTTTCTAGAGTCAGATGTCATCTCAGTTATACAGTGACATAAAGGAGCCACCTTACAATTTTGGTGATGTTTCACAGCATTAAATTGCTATATTGGCATCGTTCTTGTTAGCATCTGTAGTTGATAACCATGTGGATAAACATGTGTTAAAAATGGTTCAACAGATCTAATTAGATCTATTTAGTATTTTATTATTAGCAAACCTTTTGATTACAAACAACAGAAATTGCCTCACATTAATTTAATTAAAATATTGGCTTTGAAGTGTTGTCTGAACTAAACTCCAGAAAGTATATCTTTTTCCTATCTTGATATCTCTATTCTCATTTTATTTTTGACCACTCTGGAGGCTTGAACTCTGGACCTTGGCTCTGTCCCAGAGCTTCTTTTGCTCCTGGATACTGCTCTACCACTCTGAGCCACAGCACCAATTCCAGTATCGGTATTATCTTTCATCACCTTTCAAAACCAGCTGGTTTGACTAACAGAGAGAGCAACAAACTTGTTTTCTACCTGAGGATCATAAGGCTTGTAATTTAGTGGTAGTATGTTTATATAACTAGTAATGTGACCCTCACAAGCCCATTTCCTTCCTCCTCTTTCTTAACTATGTCTGAGGTAATTTCTGTTGTTTGCAATCAAAAGAATTTTTAGTAATAAAATACTAACTAGATCTAATGAACCTTTTTTGTGTAAATTCTGATGTTTTATCCACATGGTTATCAACCTCAGATGCTTTGAATATGATGTCAGTACAGCAATTTCGTCATGTGAAATACCATGTAGACTGTATTGTTGTATTATTTTCCTTATTTGTCCAATGAGACTAATAATATCTTAACCAGGCAGTAGTGCTCATGCCTATTATTCTAGCTGGAAGATTGGATTTTAAAGGTCAGATTGGGCAGAAAGGTTTGTTAGACTACATTACAAAAATAAACGATAGTGGTAGAGTGCCACCCTTTAGCAAAATAGCCAAGTTCAAACCCCAGTACCATTTGCATGTGTGTGCACACATGCATGCACACACACACACACACACACACACACACACACACACACACACACACACACACACACACACCTTAAAAACAACAATAACAACAAAAACAAGGTTAGAAGAATGACTCTTGTGGTAGAGTGTAAGTGAGGCCTGAGTTCAAACCCCACTACTGAAAATAAATAAGAATCTGATCTGTATTTTCTAGGGTACCTGAAAGACCCAACCAGAAGTATACAAATACACTGTTTACTGTAGGACATTGAACAATAAAAGACCCAAACAGATGTGCTCTAGAAGATTGAATGATTTTTTAATAAATTTTGGGAGAATTTTAAAAAAGTTCAGAGGATCCAAACAACAAAGAAACAACAAAGGTACATAATAAAAGGAGGAATCAAAGTGGTTCTGTGGAGTTAAGTTGAAGGGAAAGAAAAGAGAGGAGGGAGGGAGGGAAGGGAGAAAAAAACAAGAGAGGAGAAAGAAGTAGAAAAGGGAAGAGAAAGAAGTATGGGATATGGAAGTGGCGCTGTAGCTCAAGTGGCAGAGCGCTCGCCTTGAGCTGAAGAGCTGAGGGACAGCACCCAGGCCCAGAGTTCAAGTCCCACGACTGACCAAAAAAAAAAAAAAAGAAGTATGGGATAAGGAAAAGAAAGAAGAGGAGGAGGAGAAGGAAAAGAGTAGGAGGAAGAGGGAGGAGGAGGGAAAGAAGGGGAAGAAGAAGAGGAAATAGGAGAAGGAGAAGGAGGAGAAGATGAGGGTGGTGGGTGGTGATGATGATGAAGAGGAGGAGGAGGAGGAGGAAAAAATAATTATTTTTATACAAACTAGATTTAGAAAAATTTGGGGCACAGATCTCTTTTTATTGCCTTAAAAACATATGCATAGATACCCACATTTGTAGATATATAGACATATGTAAATATCCCTACACACTAAAGAATATTTTAAAAGCTGCAACATTTATAATTTTTTTCTTATTCTTCCTACGGTGATTTGTTTCCTTGAAATATCAAAATTTCAAATACTTGTTTTTGGTTGGTCATGGGGCTTGAACTCAGGGTCTTGGAGTTGTCCTTGAGCCTCTCTATGCTAAAGGGTAGCACTCTACCACTTGAACCACAGCACCACTTCTGGTTTTTAAGCAGTTAATTGGAGATGAGTTTCATGGGATTTTTCTGCCCAGGCTGGCTTTGAACCAAGATCCATAGATCACAGCCTCCTGAATAGCTAGGATTACAGGTGTGAGTCACTGGCACCTGGATTAATGCTTAATATTTTGGATTAACTTTGATCCTGCAGTGTCTCAGATTTAGCCAATCTTCAGTACTGCTGATTTATTGAACTCCAAGAAGAAGCTTGGTCTATCACTAAACATTGCACTCAACAGGATTTATTTAATGAATGCAAGGATATTTATGTTTCAAATATGCCATAATGTGATGCAAATGGTCCACCTTGGGTAAATAGCCTGTTCTTTCATGTCAAGGAATAACAAGCAGCACTGGGTCAACTACCTACCTTGTGTTCAGGCCATTTTCACAGGACAGTATATCACTGTAAGCTGTAAATGCATCTGGTTTTGGTCTACTTACTTTATACTTTCTCTGACAATGCTATGTATGGTCTTGTCCTCCCTCACATACACACACATCCATGCAAGTGTGTGCAGCACACACAAACACACACACAAACACACACACACATCTTGTACATCATTATACAGTTAATGGAAACTTCTTTGTATTGTGGTTTCCTACTTAAATCTGCGATCACAAACCACTTAGTAATTGGAGAAGTAAAGTAAAAATTGGATTACACAAACATTTACTTTACTATAAAGCCAATATAAAACTTGGTTGGGGGAAAAAAAAAACTGACAGAGAGCAGAAGAAAAATCTTCACTCAATAGATGCAAGATAGCAGGAGATTTTTCTCATCTCTAAAAAGAATATGATTTCTATGCCACTGTAATCCAGATCTGTCCTGTCCCAAAAGAGAATCATGAAAGTAAGCCCTGACAGTTTTGTGACATCTGCCTTCACCATCTAGAACATCTCTAATGACATCTGCAGCCAATGCCTCTGCCATGGCGAGCGTCCAACAATTCTAAACTTTAGATTCTTCCACGCATCAGCTTTAGCCACCATGTACTGTCTTGCTCCTGATGACCTCCTCTTAACCCCAAAAGATACTATTGCTGATGTGTCAGCGTTCTTAAAAGACACTCTCTCCCTCCCTCCCTCCCTCCCTGTCTTCCTTTCTCTCTCTCTCCCTCTCTCCCTCTCTCTCTCCCTCCCTCTTACTTCCCTCCCTCCATCTCCCTTGACAGTGTTGGTATTGAACCTATGGCCTCACATATGAGGGGCAAATGCTCAGCCTCTCTCTTTCTCTCTTTCTCTCTTTCTCTCTCTCCTCTCTCTCTCCCCTCTCTCTCTCACCTTCTCTCCCTCCATCTCCCTTAGCAGTGTTGGTATTGAACCTATGGCCTCAAACATGAGAGGCAAGTGCTCTATGAGTGAGCCATAGATCCAACCCCTACTTCCTTAGCTACCTCCATTTATCTCAACATAATTCTTCATTTATCTCAATATGATTATGTAGAAAGTGAGATCTAGAGACTAAATGTGAAGTTTGAAACCAGCCTGGATAGACAAATCTTTGAGACTTTTATCTGCCATTGATCATCCAAAACAAACAAATAAAACAAACCACATACAATAAACAAAACCTGAAGCTGGAGCTGTGGCTAAGTGATAGAGAGCTAGCTGTGAGCCAGAAAGCCTAACAGAAACTTGAGGCCCTGACTTCAAACCCCAGTACTAGCACAGCAAACAAAGAAAAACAAAACAACAAGACAAATAAACAAACCTTCTCTTTCAAGATAGCAGTATGAATACTTGTTTGTCTTTCTTTCCTATACTGATGCTACTTCAAATACAACAAAATAGATATGTACAAGGATAAATCAATAAATAAGCAGGAAAGAAAGGGCATGTTTTACTACAGAATCACAGTAGAGCTTAGAAGTTGGAAAATTCTGTATCTATGGAGCAACAATGAGATAGAATTAACTCTGTGGAAGAGTCAGCCTCTCCCTGCTGGCTCCTAAGTATACACAACAATTGTCTGGCAGACAAAGGTTACATTTACATGGAGAAAAGCAAAGTGTCCAAGAATTTAAGTGAGGTTCTTCAAATAAATTAAACTAGCTTTGGGGAGCAGGGTACTGAGCAGTTACTGCAGGAGAGTGCACCTCAGCATTACATGAATCCTTCCTGTCATTAATTAGGTATCCAGAAACTTAAATACTAGCTCTGCCAACTCATTTAAGCCAAGTCCATACAACGTTCGGGTCATATTTGTTGCAGTCTCTTAATTAAATGGACAGCAACTATCTAGAAAAGTTAGGAAAAAATCCTGGCTGTATATATAGTTTTGTGTGTGCACGCCTAAAATATATATGTATACTTTAAAGAAAGAAGAAAAAAGATCTTCCCATAGGAAAAAATCATATTTTTGAGCACAGGAAAAAAAAAGTCTTAGAAAAATGTTTTAATTAATGTCCCTAGAGAGATGGTAGATATACTGCTCTAATAAAAAGAGAGCAGGCTTCCTTATAAAAGAAGAACTACAACCCAAATTAGAGTACATACTTGAATCTGAAACTGTGCATAGATATTTTCAGATATTTACAGAAGTTTTATATGGGTGATCAAGTCAAGAAAATCTCCAGCAAAATCCTGCAGAAATGCCGGATGACAGACTAAATGAAATACAAAGTAGCAAAGACAAGGCTAATCTTTCGGATTCATTGTTGGACTAACAAGTATTTCAGAAAAACACTGAAAAAATAAGAATTATATCTCATTAACTGAATTAGCAAACTGTCTGGGCTAGAAGCATCGGGGAAAAATAATTCGGTATTTTCTTGAAAATGAGAGATCCACTGAAAATATAATAAAAGGATTATGTAGAGAATAAAACTCGTTGAACTTAGCCCCAGACATATTCTCATGACTGGAAAAACTTAAATCCTAAGAGAAGACAATATAATTCTCCACATCATGTGGCTGTGGAGTAATACCTGTTACATAGTAATAATACAAATTCAGTTTATTGATTTTTTTAACTGTTTGAACGCATATATAAAAAACGAGAATTTGCTGAGGTCTTAAACTATAATCTTGGGACATTAGCATTGACTGGGATCTAGAAATTTCTTGTATGCTTTCTATGTTATTGTTTTAAAGTAAATAGAAGGTTTAAATTACCTATGCTAATGTATTTGGAGAACTGTGGACACAAAGCCGAATGGATGGCATCTGAGACAAGAGATTCTTAAATAAACTGTGACTCCCCACCATTCCAAGGCAAGGTATACACAGAGCAAAAACATAGGCCCTACAAAGGCACAGACAGGGGGTAAGGAGAAAGAAGAGATTCAATGGCGTGGTGGACTTGCTGTGTGACTGACATGTTAGAACCCCAGGATCCCCAAGCTCAAAGCTGATTCTCTAGGCTTGTGGATTATTTCCCACGGGACCTGTGTTGAATGTTTGGCTGTAGTAGCACTGAAGAGTCTTGGCTGGAAAAAAGTGCCGTGTGTTCTCCCAATTCCCTGTAAGCTTTGTAATAGGAAAGGTAATGTCTACAACGAAAAAAAATATATAAAAAATGTATGAAGTAAAAGGAGTGTTGAAACTATCTGAAACTGCTGTCTAGCTCCAACCCAGTTCAACCTGTTTGGATTGCAGAATTTTGTGGGTGTTTTTTAGATTTAAAAAGAGTCATTAAGTTCCCAGGTAGGAAATAGTATTTACTTCCTTTATAAAGTTATTTTTTAAATAACCTTCCAGAATATTCCAATATCTTCCCCCCAAATCCCAATAAATACTAATTAACAGATAAAGCAGTCAGAGAAATAGATGTATATGTTGGAATTCATAGACAAGAGACATTAAAATGGCTATTATGTATATTAAAGGAATACATATTAGATGCGAAGATGAAGGATTTGAAATGGAATCAAAGAAAGGAGAAGAAAAATGGCCATTTTAGAACTAGAAAATACAAAGGCTGAAATAAAAAGTTAACTGGATAGTTCAACTTTGGGGAAAACAGAGTCTATGTACTTTTCCATAGTCTTCTGACTAGGTATCTAAAAACCTTTGATATTATATAAAAGATAAACATAAGACAGGTGGAAACAGAGAATAACTTGGCCTAATGAATAACACATTCATGGCCTTCTTAGTTTTTACTTTCTTTTATACATGCTAAACCTGGAGCTGCAGCAGCCAGAAACCCAGAAACAATGAATGCCAACAAACCAATGAAAAACCTTAGAAAAGCTTGCTTTTTCTATCCCAACATCCAAAAAAACCCCAAACAGCCTAAAAAAGACATCAGCACACATTTAACACACGTGTCTTGGGTGAATACAATCTTCAGTATTTGCCACATGCTGTGTGAGCAGCAAACAAACCAAAGAAAATACACACTTGTCAACCATTGTCTCATGCCTGTAATCTTAGGTACTCTGGAGGCTGAGATTTAAGAATCAAGGTTTGAAACCAGCCTGGCAGCTAAGTCCATAGTTCTTATTTCCAATGAACCAGCAAAAAGCTGGAAGTGGAGCTGTAACTCAAGTGGTAGAAGGCTAGTTTTGAGAGTAAAAGCTAAATAAGAGCACAAGGTCCTGAGTTCAAGCCCCACTACTGGGGCTTGTTGTCTAAAGGTAAAAGTAACAAAAGTGGTGGAGAAACTAGTAACAGTTATAAAGTTACATAGGTAAGCAATGAATTAAGAAAGTAGGGGATAAGTAAATATGAAGTTTTCACTTGTAAAAAGAACAAACCTAGTAACAAAACTATTAACAGTTATAAAATTACATAGGTAAGCAATGAATTCAGGAAGTAGGGGATACGTACATATGAAGTTTTCACTTGTAAAAATAACAAACAAATCTTTAAAGTTGGGGGAAACTGTTGAGGGAATATGAAATAAGTTCCAAATTATAAAGGTTAAGATAAGATGGTCTCAGGCTTGGAAGAAGGGAGAGGCAAGATCAGGAATTGTTGCTGTTTTATTAAGGTTTTTTTTTGTGTGTCTTTGAAACAAAGTCTTACTATGTTACCCAAGTTGTCCTTGAACTCTTGATCCCTCCACCTCTACTTCCCAAGTGTGGGGATTACAGGTATGTGTCACAACACCCACCTCTATTATGTTATTTTAATCCTTTGGATATCTTCTTATGATAAATGTAAAAGAGTATTGATGATATAATAAAAATATAAGCAATTTAGGATAGGGTATTCAAGTGGAGAATATACCTTAAGATAAGCTAGATGTCATGAAGTTAAAAAGACATTTAAATCACCTTGAAATGCAGGGACAAGGAGATACCAGTTATTCTTAAAATATTTTCCTTTTCCAGGAAGATACTCTGATAGTTTTCAATTATATATATTTTCAATATCTTTTACACAACCATTTCATTGTTCTTTCATTCCATCCAAATTAATATTTATATGCATATAATAGGTAGACATCATATATATACATATCTATGTACAAAGTTTAGAATGCCTCTTTTGTTTTTGCCAGTGCTGAGGTTTGAACTCTGGGCCGGGGTACTCTCCCTGAGCTTTACTGCTCAAGGCTAGTGCTCTACCACTTGAGCCACAGCTCCATTTCTAGCTTTTTCTTGGTAGTATTAGTAGAGATAAGAGTCTCATCGGTTTTCCTGTCCAGGCTGGTTTTGAACTGTGATCCTCAGATCTCAGTCTCCTGAGTAGCTAGGATTACAGGTATGAGCCACCAGCACCTGGCTAGAATGGCATTTTTATTGCACTACTTGAGATATGGGGGACTACCAGTGCTCACTATCAATGACTACTAGTAGTGACTGTAGGAATAAATGCTGGCTAACGATTGTGCAAGGGCACTATAATAAGATCCTTCTAGAGGACACCACAAACTTAGAAATAAACACCAAGATCATTGGTTGCTTTCTCTCATAGGTTTGTCACAGAACAACCTTTGTAGCATTGTATCTGAGATCTGCAGAGGACTTGTCAAATTTGGAGGTTATATTGTTGTCTCTATTACCTAGAATCCAAGAGAATTTCAGTAGTGCATTAAGACTAATCTATTCACATTTCTTAAGAAGAATATATATATATATATATATATATATATATATAATGTACATATATATGTCCTTCACAATACACCACATGGCTTATTTAACTATTTATTTAAACTATTGGAATTAATAGGGCTAGCATTTTGTTTAAAAGAGACTTAAGCAATGTTACGATTTAACATCCTATCCCACATTGACCAGCCACTAGCTGACATAAATTTAGTGCAAAATTGCCAGTTATTTTAATTTATGAATTGCTACTACTAGCAGAATGTATGGCACAGCTGCTACTCAAAGTTAGAGGGATATTTTTAACAGAATTTTGCTACATGATTAAAGACTCTTGCAGACGTGGAAGCCTAAGAATCAAGTCCACAAGCTGTTTTGCGTTGCCATTGTTATGATATTTGAAGAAAGGCAATATGAGGTGTAAGATATGTGTATGTGTGTTGATCTTCAGCTTTCCTCCTTATGAGCATGGGTTCATTCTAAGATGAGAAGGGTGCTGTTTGCTTTTTCTTCTGTGAAAATACTTGCTGTAGCCAGGTGCTGGTGGCTCACAGCTGTAATCCTAGCTACTTAGAGAGCTGTGATCCGGGGCTTGTGGTTTGAAGCCAGCCCTGGCAGCAAAGTTTATGAGACTCTTATCTCCAGTTACCTACCAAAAAAGTGGAGCTGTGGTTCATGTGGTTGGACACCAGCAAACAGACAGTGCTCAGGCCTGGATTCAAGCCCCAGTACTGACACAAAAACAAATTTTTAAAAAATGACTACATAAAATTGTTGTAGATTCAGGGTAATAGCAAATATATATTCACATCTATTCCTGGAAACTAAAGTGGACACTGACACCACACACAAATCTGACACCTTGGAAGCCATTTATGTGGAAAGAGAATGTTCTTGCATTTCCTGTGGATTCACATGACCACAGAAAGTATTTAGATGTGAAAGGTGTGTTGAGTGTAATCCCCTTACTTTAGATAATGAAGGCTAAGCAATGTAGTGGGTGTTGTAATCCAAGTGGAAGCTGAAGGAGTATGAGTTTGATGCCAGTCTAGGCAAAAATAGGAAGACCAAATCTCAAAAAAAATAGGAGAAATAGAAGAGTTAGGGGCATGGCTCAAGTGGTAGAGGCTCTTTCATGCAAAAGGGTCCAAGCTCTGGTATCACTACAAACACTCACAGAAAAGAAGCCAAGTGGAAATACTTTGTGTCCTGTTATCTATAGCCTCATACAATTAAAGCAATAACTCAGTAAAGTCTTCTTCCAACAAGCAGGCAAAAAAATGAATTGGCTTGCAACAGGATTGTGATCTGCCTCATTATACACATGCAGGTATCTGCATGTGTAGCTTATAATTACATCTGTCAGATGCTCAGTGCAACTGGAGCTTTAGAAGTGCTGTTGTTCCCTGTGGGACAGGTTGATGACAGCAGCCCCTGTATCTATGTAATGTATCATATCACAAAGCCTGTCAATGTTTGCAGGTTCAGAAAGAGGCCACATTTGAACCTGGTATCTTTATTTATCAGGAAATTTCTTAGGAATATCCATTCCAGTACTGAGTTCAATGAAATGATTTCCCACTGCTCTCTTGTTTTATGTTTTTTGGTTTTTGTTTTGGTGAGAAAGTATATGTGTGTATGTATATGTGTATGTGTGTGTTTGTGTGTGTGTGAGAGAGACAGACAGAGACAGAGAGATTATTTCCTAGAATTCAGAATGTTCTGGTAGTTAGACTTTCCTCCAGGGCCTCAGTTCTGTTTAAGGTTGAGTATAAAGTGTCTTGTATTCTCTAATAGAATATGTCCATTTCTTGTCCACGAGAAAGTTGGTGATTGCAGATAAGCAGAAGTAAATTTGAGCCATTTGAATTGTAAATTCTAAAGGTAAAGAGAAGATGGGTATGGATATCTTATGCCTGTAACACTAACCACTCAGAAGGCTGAGATATAAAGATTTCAATTCAAAGCAGGCAAGGTAAGGAAGTCCATGAGACTCATATCTCCAGTTAACCAATGAAAAGGCAGAAGTGTAGCTTCCATGGTGGCTTAAATGCCACCACACACACACACACACACACACACACACACACACAAATTGGGAGAGAAACCCCACTTTGCAAAGCAACACTGCAGTGGCTAGTGAGAATTCAAATTTGACAAGTTCCGAACCACGTTTCCCAGAAGCTCCTTCCCATATTGTTTTCCTTCATTTCCCTCTCCCTAACGCCTTCCTCCAATATCTTAAGGATGAAGAAATGATTTTGTTCAAGTTAGTCAGTGAACATAATGTCACTTTGCCATTTTTCTAGAAAAATTCATGTCATGAGTTCCTTTAAGCTTTGTTTTCTAAGGAAGTATGAGCTACCCTTTTATAGGCACCCCCTTTCCCCTCCCTCCATTTCAGGATGTATTTCCTAGATGCTATTCCCAACTAAAACATCAGTATGGATAGAAAAGAAATAGGTAACCATTTGCATGCCCATCCCATAATTCTTTTAGTACCTCTTTTAGTACTTTTGGTACCTCACAGCCATTTCTATCAGAGTATATGGGAATTAACGCTAAGAAATACATATCATTTTTGTTGTCATTGACATTTGGAGACAGTATGTAATGCAGGCTGTCCAGGGATTGTTATATAATCTTAGCAGATCTTGAACTTACCGTGTTTCTGCCTCAGACATCCTATGATGGGATTACAGGGGTGTGCCACTACACCCAAATAATTTTTTTAAGTACTATGTATCTTATATCTTCATACTTCTTAGAAAACGAAGACCTAAAATTGGGGCAGGTTTTGAACCAAGCTAAAGGCTATTGGAAGTTGTTCATTCTTTCAAGTCCTGTATGATGTTCATTCTTTCAAATCCTGTATGATCCTAGACAGCTTATAGTTTGGGTATATTGTGAATAAAAATGAATTAATACGGAAATTAATTCAGCTTTGCTGATTAACCGTGGCTCCGACGTAAACACAGTCCTCTTCCTGGGAGTGCTGATGAAAATGAGGTATCTTACAAAACACTCAATCTAAATCCTGAATTTGGAACTTGTTTCAAAAATCAAGACAAAAGTTAACTTGGTCAGTGCTGTCAAGTGCAGACTCCTTCATTGTTCCCTGGCAGAAACTCAGAAAACCGATTCAGCAACTTAATTAAGGCCTCACAGGAAAACGCGTCCAAAGCTAGGCAATTGCTGGCTGGTGAGATTTCCTTCCCTGTTGGCTTCTAGCTCACATCAATGTCTTAAACTACTTCAGTAGCAGAGGGGTGAAAATCTGGTGCTTTGGGCCCTCAATTAAGTGTTTTAGGCAGACAGCAAAGTAAAATCGCTTAAAAAAATAATTCCCAGGACACATAGAGGGAAATGGTTACTTCTCAAAAATCTAAAAGAAACTAGTAACACTCAGGGTTTTTTGTTTGTTTGTTTCTTTATGAGAGGGAAAAAAAGAAAGAAAAAGCTATGAGGAAAGAGAATTCAGAGATTTGTTTTTGAGGAAAATGTTTTGATTAACATTAAAATGTAAACTAGTTGAGAGTAGTATTTTAGACTGAAGGGTTACGTCTCTAGAGAGGTTTTAAAAGCAAGAACTGAATAAGACAATCAGTTGTTCTTCTTCTAATCTCCAAATATGAAAAGAAATTCATCTGGAAGTATATGATCTGTCTAGAATTTCCAAACACTCTAATAGACACCTACCTCTTTTGTTCAGATACCATTACACCATCAATGAAATTTTATCATCTTCTCTAGCTGCATACACATGCTCCAATATCAATTATTCAGAGTAGCTCATGTTGGCATTCAAGTCCGGGGCTGGTCTTTGTTTTGTTTTGCTGTCAACCCTTTGCTACAATGACATCTTCTTCAAGGAAGTATTTCTACATTACAGCACCCAAGACCAGGCTATTTTATATGTGTAAGAATTCACTTCAGAACCTTAAACTCTTCTGTCCCACCATGGTTAATTTTTCATTTATGTGACTAGTTATTGAAGAGTAAGTCCTGCAACAACAAATACTTCATTGGGTAGATAATCACCACCATTTAAAAGTTTTATGTTCAGTGCATACTTATAGAAAATTAGAATTATTCCTATTTTGTGGATGCACATTTTAATAATATGATTTGTAATCAGTATCAGACAAATAACCTGCACTTTAATAGCCATTGCAGACATTAGTTGCTATTTCTGCTAAACTCAGTAAACTATAAGAAATGGTCTTTTTTTTAATGAACAGAAGATTTATATTTTTAAAGAAGATCTATTACATAGATTTCATCAGCATATAAAAGAGTTATCTTGGGAACCCTGGAAGGTTCATATGTGTTTCTAAATTACATCACATTCCCTGTCATTCCCACATGAGGTCATTCTAATTTCCTAAAAAATATAAGTCATAATAATAGTTTATATTGGGTCATGTGTCACACTTTATTCTATGTGAATTAATGATGCTATTTACTCAGAACCTGATTGGATGGTTGCCTCACACCCCATGACATAATTCACAAGAGGCTGCAACATAATAACGAAGGAAAATATTATTTACACTCTACTCCAATTCTCAAGGGCTTGGTGTAAATTCTACCCAGTAAAATGTGTTTAGTTTGTTTCTGTCTTCCTTTGAGGCTCAAAATACAGGAGCAGGCAGCGGGAGTGCTCAGAGACTCAGCTTTTGTAGGGTTTACTCCTGAGCACCTGCCGTGCTCGCCCTTGATCTCGGAAACAAACGTGTTCTCAGCCCTGGAATGCCTTCATCCAAGAAACAAAACTGGCTCCTGCTATGGAACTTCAGCTTCAGGAGTTCAGCTTTGCCACTTAGCCCCAGGAGGGCCCAACAATATCAGACGGCAAGGGCTGGATGAGTTGTGTACAATGAACATTTTTTTTTCCCAGAGTGGCTGTATGCATTACATGAGAAGTAGGCACCAAATGAAAACTCTAGTGTTTCCAGAAGTGCTTAATGTGGCATCTAGCAGCAAGTCTCAGCCTAAATATGAGCCAAGGGCAAAGTTCAGACAGTGGCGATCATGTTTTTGGTGGGAATGGTCATGGATCCAAAGTGTCAGGAGGAAAGGAGCAGCTAGGGTCTAGAAAAGGGGGCAGCTGGCTGTCTCTTGTGGTGCATTTCAACCTTAAGGCTTCCTTGACACTATTTTCTGTCATCAGAGAGAAGTTGAGCCAACAGCAAGATTAGCAGGCCAGGCACTGCCGCAGCCACAAGGCATGGTGATTTAAAGCATTGATGATGTGCCTATGGTTGTCTTTTGGTTGAATTGGAGGAAGAGAGCATTTCAGTACCTTCTGGCTTGGCCACCATTCCTGAAGTCCAGACAGTTTCAAGTCAGCATTTTAAATAAGGAGGTGCCAGGCTGGGAAGGTGGCTCAGTGGTAGAGTGCTTGCCTTGCATGCATGAGGCCCTGGGTTCAATTCATCAGCTCCACATAAGCAGAAAAAGCTGGAAGTGGTGCTGTGGTTCAAGTGGTAGAGCGCTAGCCTTGAGCTGAAGAGCTGAGGGACAGTGTTCAGGCCCTACAACCAACCAAAAAAAAACCCCATAAAATTAAATAAATAAATAAATAAATAAATAAATAAATAAATAAATAAATAAATAAGGAGGTGCCATATACCACTAACTGTTATCCAAAGGCTGATACAGATCAGCCAGAAGTGAAATATTAGTTTCCTGTGAAGGGGAAATCCTATGAGAGGAAGCAAAATTGAATCAGCCTAGGTGAGCCCTCAAGAAGCCACTGAAATAATCTGACTCTTAGGTTTACCCATGTTTGTAGAACCCAGATACAAAGAAGAGTGTACTTATCCTAAGGATTCAAACACAATTTAGTCAGAGGACTCCTTGGGTTTCTTTCATTTTGGTCTTGATGTCTTGGAGAAGATAGGCTAGCCTGAATGGGTCTTGAAATTCTGCCTCATTGGTTATACTTCATCATCTACCTCATTTCTGATCTGTCATCCATAGACTAAACCAGACATCAGTTTTAGTCCTTTAGTCCTTTTTTTTAGCAACAAGATAATCACAATTGCAAAAACAAAACAAAGAGAAACAAATACCACCTCTCTAACCACAAAGGTTCCCCTCCACCCACAAGTAAGTAATCCCCAAATTAAGCAGTCCAGGTCCTGAAAGTTCCGAATTAGGTAGTTCTCTGTTAATTTCAGTTCTCTTATGCAGATTGAATGCAGCAAAGAAAGATCGACAGTCTTCACATCCTAGCATAACACAAGGTGTGCTTTGTTCTGCTTGTTACTGGAGGTTAAATGCCTATCAGTATTTTTAAAGATAATACAGCTTAATCCTACCTTTTCTCTTCATGAGATAGTTTTTTATTTTTACACTTTGGAATTACAGTGCTTGTACTTTGAAATTATTAGAAGTTACATAAAATATTTATTCAGTTCAATTTTAATGAAATCATTGGGACTGGGTATTGTAAATAGGAATATAAAAGTAAACAAAATAATTGGATCTGTAACTTTGTTCCTTAATGTAATAAAAATTTTAAATGTAAGATTTACCATTAGAAGCACTAAACGTGGTCATTAATAAGTCATCCAGGCTCTCTTCTCATTTTTGCCTAATTGTTTCTTGTAAAAAACTACCACGTTCCTTCTCTCCCTCATTATAAATATTTGAAGGGATGATATTTCCTCAGTTTTGCTGTGAGACACTTAGAAGCTAACAAACATAGTCAGGTATTATTTTTATGAATTTTAGCAGGAAATAGTGCCTTCCTTCATTTTAAGATTTTACCCTATTAGTCATAGTCATCCCATTCCGCAGCTAAATAATTTCCCCTCTGCCTTTTTATTTACATCATCAGATATCAGAGGCAGCTATTGTGTTCCATGGTCGTTTCTGTCTTGCCAGCCCATACATATTTAATTCTCTTAATCTCTCCTCATAAATCAACCACCTCCCATCTTTTCCATCCCTGTTGGGGATCTTTATCACTTTCAATGTGTCTCTATCACTCTGATAATTGGGCACCCAAACTGAAACATTATTTCACCCTGTCTTCAGTTGGAGATAAAGAGGCTCATTTACTTTGGGCTGTTTAGGATATACTTTTATTTCATGGAAATAGAGGTGTTTCTTGTGTGAATTATGCACAAATCAGGTGACTGCACACTAAAGTGTTGTAAGTGCACCTGTTCTGTACAGAACTTTAGTGAGTGAGTTTGGGGTGTGTGTGTGTATGTGTGGTGTGTGTGTGTGTGTGTGTGTGTGTGTGTGTGTGTGTCTGTGTGTGTGCATGTGTATGCGGTTGGAGAAGGGGTAGAAAGTCTTGAAAATATATTGGAAATCAAATATGGTCAAGATCATTGGAAAATATCCGTTCTCAGCCTTCTGAAAAGCTAGGATTATAATGTGGGCCACGGGTTGGGTCTTTGAGACACCTATTGGTCTTGTGGGCAGAATATTCTTCCTTTTCTAAAAGTCTTTGAAATGCAGTCATTTCTTAAGTCTGGGTTTGTCTCTCTTTGAGTACATATCGAATAAGACAAATATAGTTTTTATGAGACTTCTGGTGAGTTATTTAATGAGGTAGTTAAGATAAGTTTTGTCAAGTTGTATTAATAAATATTGACCAGTAACAATGAATGCTTGGTAGTCATCATCAGAAATGAATTTATTCAAAACTTATAATGTAATACCTTATACATCAGCATAACATGCACAAAAGGATGTGTTTGCTTTTCATCTTTGGTATAGAAGCTGCATGAGGAAAAGAAGCTGAGGACCTCTGTACTAACGAAAGTCATCCAGTGAAATAAATCTTCAGGAAGATGGAGCTATGTCTCAAGTGTGCCTTCTGAATCCCAGTGATTTTTTTCATCCTCTAATGAAGGAGAAAGATGTTGTATTTACACCTTTTAAACAGAGGTCTTACAGCTGAGTGCCTGGGACTCATACCCATAATCCTAGCTACTCAGGAGGCTGAGATCAGAGGATCAAGGTTCAAAACCAGCTTGCACAGAAAAGTCCATGAGATGCTTATCTCCAACTAACTACCAAAAAACAAAAACAAAAACAGAAAAACAGAAGTGGAGCTGTGGCTCAAGTGGGAGAGCTCTAGTCTTGAACACAAAGGCTCAGGGACCAGAAGTGGCACTGTAGCTGAAGTGGTAGAGTGCTTGCCTTGAGCTGAAGAGCTGAGAAACAGAGCTCAGACCCAGAGTTCAAGCCCCATGACCGACAAAAAAAAGCTCAGGGACAGCACCCAGGCCCTGAATTCAAGCACCAGGACTGGCACAAAAAAATAGGGGGGGGGGATTATCATTGTTTACTAAATTGTTTACAAATAGAGTTTACACATCAATTCTTACATTTCATTCTTCTTGCTTTCTACAAAGCCCACAGCTTCATTTTACTAAAGGTATAAACACAAAAAGATCATTTCTCTACTTGGGAGACAATGCTTGGGAAGACTGAGGTTCAAAGCCAGTTCAGCGAAAATTTCTGGAGACCATATCTCAAGCAGGGTATAGGGGCATGCACCTGTTATCTCAGATGATTGAGATTAGGAGAAAAAGGTCAAGGCCAGATAGAGCAAACAGCTGGATCCTATTTCAAAATTAAACAGAACAAATGGGGGTAGAGGCATGCATGGCCCAAGTGGTAGAATGCATGCCTGGCAAGCATGGAGCCTTGACTTTGAACCCCAGTACTGCTGAAAGAAAAGGCCATTATCACTTGCTCTGGTTTTAATATGTTTCCCAAAAGTTTCTATGTTAAAAATGTAATTCTTACATTCATGTACTGATGGCCTTTGGAGATGAGACCTATGGGAGGTGATTAAGGTTAGAAGAGGTCATGAGGGTGGGGCCTCATGGAATTAGTGGCTTGAAAAATGAAGGAAAAGAAAAACCTAGGCTCTCCTGTCCAGCTATCTCATCATGTGATGCCTGCTCTCGTGATATGACCCAGCAACAAAGGCCCTCCAGAGAGGTGACACTTCACCTTGATCGTCCCATGCTCCGGAAAACCTCTTGGCTTCATAAGTTACCCAGTCTTGGTTCAAGCAGCAGAAAAGAGACACAGACTATAAGTCCTGGTAGGGTTTTGGTTTTGGTTTTATTTCCTAATAAAATTACCTCTTCTAGTAAGTATGTGCAGCATATTAACTTAAAATACATGGAAGGAATATGCTTACCTCCTTGTTTCTCTTTAACATTTACCTTTGTTCAAATGATTGCTATCCTTAGGAGATGTTTCTTGCAGCAGAGTCAGGAGATGCGGATGAAAGGCCCAGGCAGGACAAGGGTGCCCACACACAAGGCTGAGGTACCAGAAGTCCCAGAAGGAGCAGGAAAGTGTTCTCTTCCTAAGGGTGATGGGCATGGCCAATGTCTATTTAGTGCAGAAAATAGAGGAAGAGTGTGTGGCTGGAGATGAAGTTGTGAAAGGGCCTGGGAAGCAAACTCCAAATAGATGGGAACATGGAGGAAACACTCCAGTCTCTTCTAGTGCCTCCTCTGCCCCCCAGAACTCCAGTCTGGCTGGCAAGGAAACCCAGGGAAGTAGCTCACAAAGACTGACTTCATAGATGCTATGTCAGGGCAGATAAGAGCGAATACATGGGACACACAAGTTGAGACATTTCCTCATGCTGGTCGCATTGTTTAGCTTTCTTACTTAACCTTTTCATTTCTTCTATATTAATATAACCAAGAATGAGAATGATTGTAATCTAAAAATCCTAGAGAAAGGATGGAATGGGTGACATTGGCCGAGATGCATTCTACTCATGGCCTGACATGTTGAACTGAAACCTCTTTGTATAACTACTTAAAGATAATTTTTTTAGAAAATGAAAAGTAAAAACAAAAATTCTAAAGTTCCTTTGCTAAATGTGATTTGAATAGCTTCTCAACTTGTTTTCCTTTCACGCATGCAGCAAGCTTTTGGGTATACAGATCTTTATTAATTTAGCTAGACTCAATGCTGAAATCATAGTTATGACAACATATTAACTTTTTAAAGAATTAAGATAAATATTGATTTTGTAGACCTATGTATCTACTAAGCTTTGAATATTATTAAGTAACTCTACTTAATGACTTTATTAAATAATCAAAGACATTAAGAACATTTGAAGAATATTGATTTGTTTCTAAAAATGTTTATTGTTTCTGATTGAATTACCTTATTGCTATTTCAATACGTTTTCAAAATATGGTAATTTTTCCAACTGTTCTTTGTTTACTTAAATGAAATTAAGCACTGGCTTTTTGTGCTCTTGATCTGACTTACCTATCTATATTCTGTATGTTTTCAAAAAAAATATTTTGGGAGGGTCTGGTCATAGGGCCTGAACTCTGGGCCTGGGCACTGTCCCTCAGCTCTTCAGCTCAAGGCTAGCGCTCTACCACTTGAGCCACAGCACCACTTCCAGCTTTTTTTCTTTTTGCTTATGTGGTGCTGAGGAATCAAACCCATGCATGCAAGGCAAGCGCTCTCCCACTGAGCCACCTTCCCAACCCCAATGTTTTTTATTTTTAAGCATAGTAAAATTCAAGTAAAATTTCTGTAGAAACATTTTAATACTATTTTATCCTTATTATCTTCAAATAATATTGGATTCATTAAAGACATACCCAAAATAATATCTTACTGTAGATTTACTCAAACAATGTCTACCTACTGGTAAACACAATAGTAATGGCTGGCATTTACTGAGAGTTTAATACTTGCAGGACATTATGCTAAATACACTAAAGGAATTATTTAATTGATCGTCCCAATAGCTTAATCAAGCAGGTTTTATTATTGAAGTGAAGTTAAAGAAGCATACAATTGCTTGAAACTGATCCATAAGTCATGAGCAATAATTGGTCATTTTAAATTACCCCCAAAGAGAATATATCGAGAAGCCATGCCTTTTCATATTGGTATGTACCTGGTAATTTATAAAGAATAGCAAAAAAACCACACCACATATCTGCCTTCAGTGAGCTTATAGGCTATGGGTATATTATGGGATGGACAACCTATAATAGCTCATGGACTAAATCTTGTTTTCTGCCTGATCTCATAAAGTTTCACTGGAACTCAGTCACACTCACTTGTTTGTTTTTTTTTTTGTCTGTGATTGCTTTGTGTGCTACAAAGGCAGAATTCAGTAGCTATGATAATGTATAAAGCAAGGACTAAAATGTTGCTGCATAGAAAGCATTTGCCAAACCCTGACGTAAGTGGCTATACATTGGTGGAACAGATTTGAGTTTTGTCCTCATCACTGTCAATCTTTATGTGTCTCATTATACACAGACTATGTAAGTCTCCACAGCTGTGAGACTCAAGAGTGACCCCACTTAGTATCATCTTTAGTGGTCAAGAGACTACCTTCACCATCACTGTGCCAACCAAAGGTAGTATAGCATTCACCAAAGATCCATTTGCTGAGGGTAGTTAGCATATAACTTTGCCTTGGAACTCATTGCCAGGCTGGAGAAAGTTAATACTGGATATATCCAAATGGCCTCTATTTTCAGAACAGTGCCCACAGACAGAAGCTCTGGAACATCTCTGGTGCCAGGTAGATATGTGCTATACTTCTAGTTTTGTCAGTATTACTTATTGCTGTTTTTAGGTCATACATTTTCCTCCACAGTAGGCTGCCCATAGCAATGAGGAACTTGAGGCTACTTCAGAGGGCCCAGCTCTGGGAAGAATCCTATAATGTCCAACCACAGATTGTTGACTATAGGTGAAGTATGTCTGGTCCCACCTCACTCCAGCTGCCTATGGGAGCTATGATTGGGTGCAGGAAGTATGAGTGGATTGACTGTATGGAGAAAGACTTTGCTTTCAACCCATTGCAAGGTGACACAGCCCTGTTGTTCTCCAAGTCCTGTTTAGATTTGTTTCTCTATTGCTTGTCATACTTCCAGGATATGTACATTTTCCTATTTTTTTAAGAGTTAGTGAGAATTCACTTGCTTTTGGTTAATAGAGAAACCATTTTAAAATGTAGATGAATTTCTAAAGAACTCATCTCTTTGGAAAATTTTCAAGCATTTATAAATACACAATGCAAGATTAAGTGGCAAAGGGCATACTCAGAAAAGTAATTACCAGAACCATCCCTACTGAATACTATGAGAGCTCAGAAGAATCAAACATCAAAAATAAGAAAGCAAAGGCAAGACTACAGAGACCAGAAATGGTATGACTGTAATCTCCATAAGGTCTTGCCAGATGTGTTGCTTGGTCATAGTGAATACTTTGCTTAACACAGCTTTGACTTCATTTGTCTTCTTACACATTTCTAAACTACCAGAGCTTATTAAATATGCAACAAATTTCTCATTTCCTAAGAGAATAGATTACTCTCTCCATAAACCAGAGCTATGTAAAATCCAAAAGGAAATAATGTGTTGATCAGGGATGAGAGTCAGAAAGAACTGCAAAGGTGAAGAAGAAATATTAATTATCCATAGGAGAGGTGCTTGGGCTCTAAATCTAACAAAGTCTAACACCTCTGGAAACAAATGAAGGTTTGTCAGAGAGTAAACTCAATTAGGGCCAAAGCATAGCAAAGTATAGGAAAAAGACATATTCTTGACATGAAGCAAATGACTTGGGAAATTTAAAAGACATCTTCTCAATCAAGTATGTGTTAGCGACTGATTGTCAGTTTAGAGGTATAACTGTAATTGTAATTCTCACATTTGCTAATTTTGATTGTTAGCTATTAATTATATTCAAGTTAATAAAAACAGACGTGTGTGTGTGTGTGTGTGTGTGTGTGTGTGTGTGTGTGTGTGTGTGTGTACGAGTCAGGGTTTTATTCAAAAAGAAGCTAGAAGTGGTGGGCTCAAATTTTCTCCTAGCATAATTCTAAGAGAGCAGTGAATCGTGACACACACTGGCTACTTCTGGTTGTCTTTCTGGCCATCTTTAGTTCATATGCAATGAAACATATATTGAGACATTTCTTTTTCTCAGCTTTTATGTGCTATCAACTACTATTGATATGATAGACATCTTTAGTACAAGAGAAAATAAGGTTAAAACCACTTGACTCCTCTATGAAATTTAATGTCTTAGTCTTTCTAAAACCTAAATACTACAGAACCATTTTTTTTCGTGGGTCTTGAACTCTGGGCCTGAGTGCTGTCCCTCAGCTCTTCAGCTCAAGACTAGCATTCTACCACTTGAGCCGCTTCCAATTTTCTGGTGGTTTATTAGAGATAAGAGTCTCATGGACTTTCCTGCCCGGGTTGGCTTTGAACTGTAATCCTCAGATCTCAGCCTCCATAGTAGCTAGGATTACAGTCATGAGCCACCTGTGCCCAGCTCTATAGAACATTTTTATAATAATCTTTATCATTATTTAAATTATCCTCGTTTATTGTGAAATCAAAATTTCTATCTCCTTCCTACTTAATTCTCTTGTGTGAGAATCCATCTGAATGATTTTGCTTAGTGGGCCTTCACTTCCTTCCAGTAGCCTGTGACAATCTCCAATCCAAGCTCCCTAGAAATACCTAACTACAATTAACCTTGTCTTAGTTAATTTCCTTTAGGGTCTTTATTATTATGTTCTCAAGAAAGCATAGACTTCTTTTTTAAACAGAAGATTAGGAGAAAAAAAGTAAAAATGCCATTTTGAAAAAAGAGGGTTTATTTTCATAATTGGATTACAGACATAATGAAGATGGTTCCTTTTGTTTATTTTGTTGTTGTTGTTGTTCTTCTTTCTGTAACACTGACAAACTAAGCTATCCTCAAAAACCATTCCCTTGACTCTTGTTTGTCATGATAAACTTCCTAAAGTCAAACACTAGGTCTGCCATTTTCCCAGATTGGCCATTAGAGATGTTCACTAAGTGTGAATGAAATGAAAGAGTAAATGTTGCTCAATAATAAGGCTTGGAAGAAGCCATTTTTTTCAATGTGCTTTCATTCTGGAAACAGACAATAGCTGTGATATGAATGTCTTCTGTTTATACACAAATACTTGTGGTTGATTACAAGCATCATAGGGAATAAGTTACAGAATCCCATTGACACTTCCTTCATTTTAAGAAATCAATTGCTATGGTCTGAACATTGGTGCTCCTTCTCAACTCGAATCCACTGAAACCTAACAACCAATGTGATGTGAGTCAAAGGTGAGCAGTTCAGCAAGACTCTGTTCCAATGGTGGGATTAATGTCTTTAAAAAAAATAAAAGAGCTAACTCAATCATTCTACCCTATGAGGGCACAGAAAGAAGGCACCATTTGTTCACCAGGAAAGGTACCATATCCAACACCAAATCTAGTAGCCTTCTTCTTGCTCTTCTCAGCTTCTAGAACTGTGTGGAACTGATTTCTCTTGGTTATAGCAACTCAAATGGAATAAATACTATTCAGAGCACTTGTACTTTTTTGATGTGCAGTTTTAGGTCCCAGGCGGGTCTGTTTGTCAGGCCTTGCCACTCAGCACTATCTAGCAAATTAAGAGACCGGGTAAAGAGCAGAGAAGGGAAATTTATTGGGTGTCATGTGTGCAGTAGAAGGACAGCATTTTAGACTTTGCCAAAATGTCGCCCTGTGGTTTGACCTGCCATTGTTTCCATAGGACAGTTGACTAGTAAATACAACCGGTACCTACATGCTGGAAAAACCACAATCAGAATAAAAGGGACTCTAACAAATTCAGCTCCTTTACAAAAGAAAGTCTCAAACTGTCTAGGTACCAGTAGCTCATGTGTGTCATCTTAGTTACACAGGAGTTTGAGATCCAAAGAATTGCAGTTCAAAGTCAGCCTGGGCAGAAAAGTTCCTGAGAACCCATGAATGATAATGATGATTATTTTAACAATATAACCAGCCAAAATCAGAGCTGAAGACATAGCTGAAGTGTTCCATTTCCAGCAAAGCAAACAAGCAAGCCCAGCAAGCATAAAGCCCTGAATTCAAACACTGGTACTGGAAAAACTCAACTGTTTTTGCCTAGTTACAATCCCTGTTTTGTTTTCTGCTTTCTCTTTCCACATTGCCATAGTTCTCAGAGTACAGATGAAGTTTCACAGCATAAAAATGAAAAATTAAAAAAAAATAGTAGCGATAAAGGACTTCTCAGAAAGTAGAAAGTAAGCTAGGGAAATAATTGGAAGATAAGAGTTTGGTATCACGCAGGGCTCCTCATCTCTTTTCTCCATCAAATAAAAAGTTATAAGGCAAGAAAAGTGGGGTCAGAGACAAAGTTTATTTGAAAGTATGAGCCAGGGGAAACTAAGGAAATGCCTCTTGGCTATTGGTGGGTTGGTATAAACCCTTAGCCTGTAGTCCTGACAAAGATGGGGACATTATGCCATCCTAGGTCTTCTCTATCCACTTGCCGGGCAAGTTAGGTGGGAAAGTTCAGACTTCTTGGTGAAAGAGAGTAGGAAGTGGAGCCCCCAAATTGGCAGCCTGATATAGGCCTCTAGGATCCCTCTTTTATAGCCCTTTTGGGGCATCTCAGCTCATGCGGCATCTGGTTGGGTCACTGTTTCCTTCACCCCAAGGGGAGAGTCCCCAGTGTGGGTCTGCTCTAGGGTCATGATTGGCCCCTATTTGTTTGTTTGTTTGTTTATTGGTTGGTCATGGGGCTTGAACTATGGGCTTGGGCTCTGTCCCTGCACTCTGCAGCTCAAGGCAAGTGCTCTACCACTTGAGCCATAGCGCCACTTGAGGTTTTCTAGTGGTTTATTGGAGATAAGAGGCTCACAGACTTTCCTGCCTGGGCTGGCTTTGAACCGCTATCCTCAGATCTCAGCATCCGGAGGAGGATTACAGGCATGAGCCACCGGCGCCCCACTTGGCCCCAGTTTTTGTCAGAGCTATTATCCTGGTTTCCTATTGTCTTCAGGAAGAAGAAGGGGTGTTGTTTCCACAGGGGGCTGTCTGTTCCCCAGGGTACAGAGGAGGACAGGATGTCACTTCTACCCTATCACTGTTTCTACCCTATCCCTGTTTCTCCCCATCTGCCTGATCTTTTCCCCTTTGCCTCAAGTTCACTGCCAACAGTCAGTCCCAGAGTAAGCTGGTAGACTTGAATTTTTCCCTTTAGTCCTGGTTTCTTGCCATCAACTAGATGCACAGTTACACTGGTTGTGTGTGGTTCATCATCTCCTACCAGCACCTTGGGTTTTCCCACTTCTGAGCCAGAGCCAAAGCAGCACACTGTGAATGGAGAAAACCCAACCACAGCGAACCTAATGAAGATGGAAATCTAATGGCAAGGCACAGTGGACTCGGAGGAAATCAAAACTTCTGGACCGTACAGCCAGTGCCATCCGCAGAGGTCAGGTGTTGGAGCTCATCCACCTCATTTCTATAAGGAAAACAGTAGCTGGTCAGTTTTACCATTCAAATGCTCTTTATTCTCCAAGTTCACAGTGCTGTCAGATCTGCACTGACCCTGGAAAGACAGCTCCCTACCTAAATGAGATTTATCCACAAACATCTTCAAATAATACAGGTCACATGGAAAATGAGCAAATGTTAGCTATTAGCATTAACATTGTTAGAGCGAAACCAATATGGGGCTAAGATCCAAATTAAAACTATGGCTTTCACATAACAGAAAATAGCCATACCAGATTGTATGTGTACAAGAAATCTTTATTTATGTATTTATTTACTTATTTTTTTTACAATGCTGGAGTTGAACTGAAGGCTTTGTGTTTGCTAAGCAAGCACAGGATCACTTGCATCTCTAACCCTTGGCTTCAGTTATTTTTCAGATAGGGTCTTGTGCTTTTCCCTTGCCTGGGCTCAAACCAATCCATGAGTGATTCTCCTTTATCTACCTCCTGGGTAACTGGGATTACAAGAGAATGCCACTATACCTGCTCCCCCCTCCCCCCAAGATAGCCTTTAAAAGTGGTTGAATCTCATAGTTTTCTGTTATTATTTTTCGTTTGGGCATTTCTAGCCTCAGTTCCTGTGTCATTTCTCAGTGTGGCCAATATGAAAAGAAAATACGATTGGAAATATATGAATTGCATGTTTCTGTGAAATAGTAGAAAATGTTTCTTAAAGGCATGATGGTATTCAGATATGTTTAGAGAGCCTAGTTAGCCTTCATCTATATTTCCTTAGAATCTGTCCTTATGAAATCAGAGGATCCAGAAATGATGCAGGAAGAGGGCAGAGAAAGAGGAAAGAAAATATCTTGAAGTGTGTATTCATGAGCAAGCAATATCCAGAAAAGATGGTTACCATATGGACTGCCAGTACCGAAAATCTTCCTCTCCTCTGAAGGGGAAGGGGCTGCTGAAAGGCACAGGCGTGGCTGTGAGAGTAAAACCTCATGCTATTGCTTCTCTCTGGAGCAAGTGTTTTCCCTGGCTGACAGACAGGCTTGCTTGCCTTGAAGGCTGCCTCTTCTTTGTGAGCTTTTTGAATGGTAATGTCTTCACGACTCATTAACCTGGGGTAGTTGTTTTGCTCTCTGAGCCCCAAGACGTTCCATCAGGATGAACTGGGGCAAGGAAGCCTCTGGAAACACACCTGGGTCTCTGGGCAGTCATCTGTAGGCCACTGCCTCCAGCTGTTTGCCAGTGGGAACCCATTGAAAGTCAATGCAATTTAGAGCAATTTCTCTGGCAGTGGAAATTAACCTGCAGGAATCTGTCAGCAACAGGTATATTTTAGGGCAGCCTTACCAGCATCTTGCACTGTGGAGACAGGACCTTTACTACCAGGTGTAGTGCAGGGGGCTAGATAATTGGAAGAGGCAGGAAATCAGTGCAGAGAAGATGGCCAAATTGCAGGTCAGCATGGGTTGGTGTAATTATCAGTTAACCCTCTCCTGACCATTAAGCAAAAACTATTTGTGGAGTTAAAGCAGCAGAAAAAAAAATATCATTGCTAAAGGAAAAAGATTTTCACTCACTACGTAAGTAGACTTGCGGGGGGGATGGCTGAGGTTTTCAGCAAATTCCTTTTGGTTAGTGACGGGTACTCAGCACAGACAATTGTCAGGAGCCTACAGTTCTTTGGGAAGGCACAAGCAGTGAATTTTAAGTGCTTGAAAGCCTCCTGCCTCAGAAACAAACATAATTTTACCTGGTGTGTTGGGCACCTTCCATTTCTGTTGAAAAGACACCTTGGAGTGCTAGGTCCGCCAGGAAAAAATGGCTCCTTCCTCATTGTTCTTCTGGGGTGTACCCGTGGCCCCTTCCCTAGAAGTCCCCGCCCCCCCCCAGCATTGGAAATCCAGGTAACTGGCACACAGGGGCCAGTGGGCAGTCCCCCAGGCCACACGTCCTCCCTGCCCTCTCCCTATATATCAATCTCCAAGGTGACTTCTGCCCCTTTTGCCCCTTCACCTTTTCCCTCCTTTCTGTCCCCTTCCTCTGCATCCTTTGCACCCCCTGCACACCTCCATCTTGTTCAGACCGACAGTCTGCTCTCCCCCCAATAAACTCCTTTCTGCCTGAACTGCAAGGTAGTCTCCTTTCGGCTGAACATTACAGAGACCACAGAACGAACATCTGGACTGGAGCTTTCCTCTCTTCTGGTCTTGTATTTCTTCTTTCATTCGTCCTCTCCCTGGCCTCAGATTATGACTGATAGAATTATTTTTTTCCCTAGGTATGTTAAAGTCTATTGCTCTTTTATGTAATGTCTTTTGTTCTTGTCATGTAAGATGATTGGTTTCAATGATTTTGAAACTAAACTAATCCTACGCTAAGCAAATTTCTAGCTCTGGAAAAATATTTTTTTCTATCGAATTCTTTTTTTCTTTTCTTATTTTTTTTTCCCCAGTCATGGGGCCTGAACTCTGGGTTGTCCCTCAGCTCCTCAGCTCCAGGCTAGCACTCTACCACTTCAGCCACAGCACCACTTCTGGTTTTTTTTCTGCTTATGTGGTGCTGAGGAATCAAACCCAGGGCCTCATGCATGCAAGGCAAGCACTCTACCACTGAGCCACCTTCCCAGCCCTCCACCGAATTCTTAGTATTAACCCATGATACTATGCATCAGTAGAATTTGTGTGCTACAGGCTTTAGGGTTTTTTAATCTAAATTTTGTAATATTCTTAAGAATGAAGTTTAAATGGATATGTAAGTTATCCCAGTTGTGAGAAACAGAGAAGTCACATTTTGAGAGTTGAATGGGAAGCCTTTATTGGAAAGCTGGGTGGTGACTCTCATCTCAAAGACCTGCAGCCCCTTGAATACACTTAACACTGTCAGAAGACTGAGCCATGAGAGCAAGTGAGGAAAGAATGAGCAGAAAAACAATACCAATAAACCAGATCAACCCCAATGAAGAGCTGAAGTGGAACTCCATGTTGATTAGAGGAGAGACAGGAGACAGATCAACACCAGGCATGACCTAATGGGACTGAACTGGTCTTGGAGTAAACACCAGCTCATCAGGGGCAAGGTCACAGGAAGCTTGAGAGTCGCTTGAGTTCAAGGTACAGGACTGACAGGTTCAGTAACCTATCACCGAAGTCCATGCCCCTGCCTCTAGGAATTCAGGCGTGCCCATCACCCAGGAGATGGGACTTCATGTTCCTCCACCATGAAGACAAGATGTGCCATTTAAACCCAATTCCTATTCACCATCTGGCCAAGATGGCACCAGTTAGACCCAGTATCTCCACTTCATATTGACTATTAACAGAGTTGAAATGGTTCCATAATTGATAGTTATTGAGAAAATATAAACACAATTTTGGCTTTTTCAAGAATAAGACAGGAAAGTTGATGTTTTCTGAGCATATTAACAAAAAGTTGGATAAATTAATTTAGGTGGAACATATCATGAAAGTTAAGTAATAGAGAAAAAAATTGAGATAAAATTAAATCATAATTTTAACCTTTATTAACATGGTTAGATATGGAGTTCTTAGAACAAGAAAGAAAATGACACCTCAGAATTTTATTTACCATTTATCTATTTAATTCTATTTATATCTGTCAAGAAAAAAAAAGTTTTATTTGGAATGTCTCATGATTTTCAAGAATGAATAGAAGTCAGCTTTGCCACCTCAAAATTTTCATGGTAAAGCAGTCATTTCAACAGTAGCCAGAAAAAAAAATTGGATCTAGACATAGTAATGAAAATGACAGGAAGGAAATGGGAAAACATTCCACACTTATTGTTCTCACTAACAGAACTAGAAAGCCACAGGCACTGTGGCTTTACTTGTAGTCTTTAGTCTAAAGTAAGGTTAAACATTCTGAGAAACAGACTCACTTGCCAAAGTCGAAAGGATAAATTAGGAGAGAAGTGCAGCAAAAGTGAGATCTTGGTGGTCACACAAGCTTGGGTGTCTGATGGACAAGCAGACCTTAGCCAATTAGAACAAACAATATATCCCTACTGTGTGAAGTCCCTTCTTCTACTCCTCATTGGCTGAGTATATTCTTTCCCAGATGGTGCCTAAATTACAACACTTTCTACTGGGTAATTTGCGTACATGTATTTCTTAAGATCGTTGCATTTCAGAAGAAGGTTTTGGGGTATCTGCACTTCCTTTTGTTCTCCTGTAGAACAAAGGATTTTCTGGGTATGTGCTTTCTAACACATAGAGTTTCTGTATTTTCTCATTTTATCATCTATTCCTCCCTTTGTTAATCAACTCCTTTCCAATTCATCCTGTTTGTCTAGTATTTTCCAATGCATGAATTCTGCCATATCATCAAGTCACCATTCAAGCAAGCTACTGGTAATATTCCACTCAGGGCCAAATGCCTTGTCTTGGAAATGGACCATCACTGACTTTATTTCTAACACACATGGTGTCTGATTTTCTTTTTTAAAAAATCAAACTGAATGTCTCAGTCCAGTATTCTCAAAGTGTGGTCCTTAAGTGAGTGAACCAGCCTACCTAAGACATAAAGATCTTGGCAGGAATACTAGGAGCCCCTGAATGACCTGAAGGGTATTCACGAGGAAGAGAATCCTTATTGTCTACTGCCCACCACACTCACTAGTCTAAAAGGGAGAATTATTGAAAGTTTCTTGACACAAAATTCCTTCTAGAGGAAAAAAAAAACAGAAAACACATTTCTCAATTTCTTTCTGCTGGGTGCAAAAGGGTTGTTGGAATTAGCAAATGTGCCTGTTGAGCTTAAGCAGATTTCAGTGTGACAAATGTGCAAAATTGGGGTGCTGAGCACAGTCTGCCACCTGAGAATCTTAGAAACAACTGTCCTGGTGTGAGTGGTTCAACTTTTAAAATTCACCTATCGATGTCTTAATAAAATCATAACCATCATTAAATGTTTTCATGATTTTAAGTTTATCCTTGACTTGTATGATTCTCTTCATTTCAGCGACAGTCACTGTCAGCAGGCTGTCACTTTTAACAACTGATCCTTCTCCATCGGACCCAGAGGTATATTTGATGCAATTATAGTACCAAATTATAGTTATCTTTAAAATGTCACACAGGAAGGTACCTCTTTGTTTTTCTTCTTTCATTTCAGTAGACCTTACGGTTATTTTCTATTTGACCCCTTTATTCCCTTTCTGCAAAAGAAAAAAATTGTTTTACAATTTAGTTACTTCAAGCTGGGCACTGTTGGCTCAGACCTATAGTGCTAGGTACTAGAGAGGCTGAGATCTGAGGATTGTGGTACAAAGCCAGCACTAGCAAACAAATCAGGCAGACTTCTATCTCCAATAAACCAACAAAAAGGCAGAAGAGGAAATATGGCTCAAGTAGTAAAGTACCAGCTTTGAACAAGAAAGCCATATTAAAGTGTGAAGCTCTAAGTTCAAGCCTCAGTACTCTCTCTCTCTCTCTTTCTCTTTCTCTCTCTCTCTCTCTCTCTCTCTCTCTCTCTCTCTCTCTCTCTCTCTCTCTCTCTCTCTCTCTCTCTCTCTCTCTCTCTCTCTCTCTCTCTCTCTCTCTCTCTCTCTCTCTCTCTCTCTCTTTCTCTCTCTCTGCATAAGGGATTATTTTTCTCTTTTACTTGACTCCTAACTCCGTGAGACAGATGTGCTTGTGGTTTTGTTCCTAAAGATTTTTTTTAAATTTTTGATGTACATGGATTTGAACTCAGGGCTAAATAGGTATTCTACCTCTGAAGCCTTACCCTAGCTTTTTATTTTCTCTTTGTTTCTTTAGTTGTTTTTCAGTTAGTGTATGGCTTTTTTGCCTGGAACTGCCATGAACTAAGGTCCATTTATCCCTCCTTCGAACTTTGTAAGACAAATGTGAGCCACCATGCCCAGCTTATTAATGGAAATATCTTGCTAAATTGTGCTGTGGCTGGCCTCAAATTTGCTCTCTAATTCTCTTGTTCAAGGCTAGCACTCTACCACTTGAGCCACAGCTCCATTTATGACTTTTTCTGTTTATGTGGTACTGAGGAATCGAGCCCAGGGTTTCATGCATGCTAGGCAAGCAATCTACTTCTAAGTCACATTCCCAGCCAATGCATTTATTTTCATATTCATTTTACAATATACTCAGCATTTCAGGTATGAAACAAGACTGAACATGGTAAGCACTCAAGAAATGCTCACACAGAGTTGTTTCTCGTTATTCAACCTGTAAAGGAAGTGTTCCACCAGTTCTAAAATTACAGATTAAAAGGATCCCACTTGCAATTCCCCAGACATGCATTCATCCATAGACTATGTAAACATTAATAAAGTCATTTAATCTGTAATCACTTTAATTCTTATCCCAATGACTGTCCCTTTCATTATATTGGAGCCACACGTGCCCTGCTCCCCTCAGAAAACCTCATTTATATCCCTTCTGAGCAAGTATATGACATCGCCTGCTAATGTGGCTAAGTAGCCCGATCAATCACCTTCCCTATGAAGCTAGTGGCTCCCTTAGGGCACACAGAGGACTGCTTTACTTTTGCTCCTCTGGTGTGGTAAGAGGTAACTTAAAGGCTATTTTTGCTGGGCCTGTGAATTAACTAAAAGCAGGATAAAAGATGTTCCCCAGCATTAAATATGTGTCTTCTGAATTTTGTTCTCTCCTGCAGTCATATTGCAATCATCTTCAGGAAGAACAAGATTTTCTATAAGAATCTTGTGACACGGTCTAACAAAAAGAATACCGGGAAAGCTGTACTTGAGGAGTGTGGGGGGGGGGGGGTGGCGGGGGAGGGAGTTTAAGGGGAAAAGGGTAGAAAAATATAGAGAGGAAGGGGAGGAGAACCAGACATAATATTCAGTGTATATCCTTTGAGATGAGGAAAATTGGGGGGATGGGTGGAATTGGGAAGGAAGAGGGAGGTGATGAAAGGAGAGATTGTTTTAATTAAGATGCATTGGACCCAGATACTAAGATGTTGGATTGTAACCCTTTTGTACACTATTTAATGATAATGAAAATGTAATTACAAAAAGAATCTTGTGATAAAAGGCAAATGGCCTTTTAGACAGACAATAGTCATCTTCTTATGATCTTGTGGCAAAAGGTAATACCAGCTGAGTGCTGATGGCTCATGCCTGGAATCCTAGTAACTCAGGAGGCTAACATCTGAGCATCAATGAAGTCCAAAGGTGGTTCAGGCAGTAAAGTTCCTGAGGCTCTTGCCCCAATATATCAAAAAGCCAGGAGTGGATCTGTGGCTCAAGTGGTAGAGTGCTAGCTTGGAGAACAAAAGATCAAGGATAACACTCAGGTCCTGAGTTCAAGCTCAAGACTGGCATACACACACACATGCAATATACAAACACACACATAGTAAACTTACTCCAAAATAAGAGAAAAGCCTAAAGCTCCATCAGGAAGTGACTGACCAGCTCCTGGTCCCTCCCAGTGATGAAATGGTTACAACTCTGGGAGTCCTCCAGATAAATACTGAAATAACAGTCAGTGCATCCACTTGACACAATAACTTGTTTTAGCCATTTATACTCTCCTCCCCAACCCTCCCCCCCCACAATTATCCTCATTTAACATAGGTGAATGTCTGTAGCCCTGACCATGACTGAAGATGTACTGAAGGGCTGGCTGTCTTCCCATGCCTGCGGAATCTCTCATTTTTCTCCTCCTTCTTCTTTTCTTTACTATTTCTCTTTATTTGGCATTTAGGACAAGTGGCCGGCCCTGACAGATAGGAATCCCAGGGTTTGGCCCTGAGGTCTAAAACCCAATTTCAGCACTAAACATGTATACATGTCATGTACACAAAAAGGGAGAATTCAAGTTGGGGCTGCAAGAATTGATGCTGAGTTTATTTTCTCTTCTCCATTTTAGTCCTTTGACCATGGCTGTGATGAGCAGAGAGGTTCATTTAGCCAGGACATCTGAGTCTTCAAGAAACTGATGTGCTGACAATGTGGAGAGATGTGGAAAGAGAGGCTCAGAATCCCCAGACATCAGAGGAGCCTGTGCATTCTGATAAGCTGATTTACTACCTTAGTCTTTGCTTTGAACCAGTGTAGTTTTATTATAGCTACTAGCGCTGTCTTAAAATGTATATATCTGCTGGGTACTGGTGGTTCATGCCTGTAATTCCAGCTATTCAGGAGCCTGAGGATTGCTATTCAAAGCCAACCTTGGCAGGAAAATCTGTGAGACTCATCTCAAATTAACCACTAGAAAAACTAGCAGTGGAGCTGTGGCTCAAAGTAGTAGAGCACTAGCGTGGAACAAAAGAGCTCAATGACAGTATCCAGGCCTTGAGTTCAAGCCCCATGGCTGAAAACTACTACTACTACTACTACTACTACTATTACTACTACTAATATAATAATAATAATAACAATAACAATAATAAACAAATAAATACAATTTCCATGGCTAACTAAAGTGTATAAGCCAAAAGCTCACTAAGCATCTGCAAAAGCAGTGAAGAAGAGGGGTAGATGCATGTTCTTGGTGTGTTCTCTTTCATAATTGGCTGTGGGGGAACATGAGGGTAAGGCTTCTCATAGACACTTAGAAACATTAGCTTTATTCACAATAATTTAGTTTATTCACTGTAATTCAGAACAATCATGAAGGTCTTTTTCCCCACTATCTTTTTCTTTGGTGATGGTGGTCGAGGATTTGAACCTAGGACCTCATATAAGTGCTCTAACACTTGAGCTATGCTCTAAGCCCTTTTTGCTTTTGGGTTATTTTTCAGATACCTTCTCCTTTTTTTTGCCTTTTCTCAATCCTCCTACCTACAGCCTTCCAAGTAGCTGGGCTTATCAAAGCATAGTCACCACCTCTGACAGTGCTGGAGGTAGGTTCTTCACCTGCCTTTTTGCCTGAGTTGGTCTTGAATAGAAGTCCTGCCTACCAAGGAGCTGGGATTACAGTAGTGAGCCATGCCGATGGGCTCAGATCCTTACTCCTGCCAATTCAACCTTTACAGCCCAATGTTTGTTAAAGGAGGATTTTTATTAATTCAGCAAATGTTTTTACACCTCTATGAAAGTCACCATAATTCAAACCAGTGGTTAGAAATGTAAACCGCAGGGTCAGATTGCACAAGTTCATGTCTCAATCCATCTACATTCACTGTCTGAAGTTGAGCAATTTAATTCTGTACTTCAGGGTCCTGACCTGTAAACTGGGTTTAACAAAAGCCTTGATGAGTAACAAGAGGATTAAAAACCTAAGTCACAAAAAGTACCAAAATAGTGTTTGGAACGTAGTAGAAGAGATCACTAAATGTCAGCGATCATTGCAGAGCTCAGAGAAACTCCCAGTAGGTGTGCCCTATGGCTTCTAAGCAGGAGATAAACAAGACACAGGCCCTGTCCTGAAGGGATCAGCTCCCAGTTTAAAGATGGAAATCTCAGATAGGAAAATTAGCAAGTGAGTTGTCAGTCATAGCTCACATAGGGTCTCAAAAAGCAGCAAGCAGGGCACCAGATTCTCTCACAGTGGACAGACTTTTCTGAGAGAATCAGGCACTTGGTTGTGTAAAGATCTGCATGCAATCATTGTGGAAGCCCACGGGAGGGAGGGCATTACTGCAGAGAAGTTAGCTTCAAGGAAGACTCAGAGGTTTGGCAGGTGGCTCTGTCCATAGAATCTGCCCTCACCTTTCTTCAGTGAGTCTCCACTGTAATCCCTCATTTGGTGAAAGAATCAAGTGATCCTTTATTAACTTCACTGGCATTTATCACATACTGGCAAGAAGATTTTACAAGCAATAGCAGGGTGATGGGTCTTGTAGAACAAAGAAGAGATTTAGGAATTACACAGTTCTGAGTTCAGAAGTAAGAGTGTATGTGTATGGTGTGTGTTTTCTTCTTTTTCTCTTTTTTCTTCCCTTCCTCCCTTGTTCCCTCCCTCCCTCCCTCCCTTCCTTCCTTCCTTCCTTCCTTCCTTCCTTCCTTTCTCCCTCCCTCCCTCCCTTCCTTCCTTTCTCCCTCCCTCCCTCCCTTCCTTCCTTTCTCCCTCCTTCCTTCCTTCCTTCTCTCCCTTCTTCCTTCCTTCCTTCTCTCCCTTCTTCCTTCCCTCCCTCCCTCCCGCTCTCTTTTTCCCTTCCCTTCCCTTCCCTTCCTTTCCCTCTTTCTCTCACTCTTTCAGTCTGTCTCTTCCCTCTCTCCCACTTTTTCCTCTTTCCTTTCTCCCTTCTTTGCTTTGCTTCTTTTCTTTTGGCTTAAGGTCTCACTGGGCAGCCCTATTCTGCTTAAACTTGTTTAGAACCCATACTGGCTTGAAACTCTATTCTCCTGCCTCACCATCCCCAATGTACCCAAACTTCCCGAGTTTGCATTTGAGCTAATTGTCTAACTTCTAAGACTTCATTCTCCATAAAGCAGACACAACATACTTGCCTGAGTAAAGGCTCCACTGGGAAAAGGTCTAGCACATAGCAGCAGGATTGAAATCATTGGCCTTTTCCCCTCTCTACAGAGAACTTTCTAATGATTTGTTTCAATGCAAAGGAGTTATAAATATTGTTTACCAATATTACCCTGTATCCCACTTTTGGTACCTACTTAAAAATATGGTTCCCAAAGACTTTTTTTCTATTTTAATGACAGAGATTAGAATTTAATAGTAGAGAAATCAAAAGAGAAAATAAGAAAAGGGGAGAAAATAAGAAAAGCAGAAAAATGGGGCAAGGAGGAAAAGATGAGACAGGAGTATTATAAATCAATATAAATCAATAGTATTATAGATCAATAGGAGTATTATCAATCAAATCAATGCTTTCATCATAACTTCTTATAGTTCAGCACATTATAATCATATTATAAATAATTTTTAGTTTGTGAGGTTCCTCCAAAACAACATGGACTTATTCAAGATAGATTTCTTCTTCTTATATTTAGAGAGCTTCCAAGGCAAGCATCTGACAGAAACTAGCTCAGAGCTCTAACAAATACACATTTCCCTTAGAGTCCCCATAACAAAAATGCTATAAAAGACTTTTCACTTCATGCTCCTGCCCTGCCCTATTTTCTAGCATCCTAATACTCAGGGTCTGCCCTGAATTTGTAGGATATTGAAGGAGGGCCTAACTCCCTGTGCTCCTGAATTCAAGCACAATATCATTTCCATATAATAAAGTTAATTGCTGAAATAGAAGTGGTAGACAGCCCAGCTGCGATCTGTTATTTCACTGAAGGAAGCCAGTTTTCAGAATATCTCTCAATAGCTTCAGCATTCTATTTCATTTCTCTCCCTCTGTCTTGTCCACACACATTGTTCTGCCAATGATGCCAAGAGCCATTGGTGTCACAAGGCTGTAGGCTTAGCTGCAAGAACTTGCTCTGATATCTTTCAGATTTACCAAGGTAGTGACTTAGCAGCCCCCCTCTTCTTTTTTCCTGGAAGTAGACGGCACATTCCAAGTGTTGGGTTTAGTTAAAAATAATAGCAGGATGAGCTACAGTGAAGAAAGTAGAAGGTGTGATTTGCACACACAGAATTCTTCCAGGAATCATAAAAAATTGAGGATGAAAAACCTGTCCCTCTATCAACTGTTTCTCTTTGTACCCATTCAGTAAACTAGGAGAATGCAGTAATCTTACTCTCAAAGGTAATGATAATAATAAGAAGAAGAATAAGATTTTCTTTTTTAAAAGTAAAAGTGAAAATATCTGGCTCAATCTCTTTCTTTGGAATTTTCTTCTTTGGCTACATTTGTCAGTGTTCTGAATAGTCTTAGTCCAGACAATCAGCGGAAAAGTACTTCCGGTTTCAGGAATAATCACAAAGTGCTTCCTGTTTGGGGGAGGAGGGAACAATTGCTGTAGTAGATGGAAAAATGTTTGAGTGAGTGAATGGCTTCGGATGCAATAGCTCGGAGCAGTTCCTTATTATAAAAGGTTCTTGGAAACTTTAGAATAGTCAGACAAAGACTATTCCTTTTCTTTCTTAATTAATGACTTGATGATAAATAATTTTACTCTTTAGCACCAAGCAAGATCAAGCAAAAACCCCCAGTGTCCTTTTTACTTCCCCAAGCTGCTGCAAGAAACATCACAGCCAGTTTTTTTTTTAACCCTCCTTCTGATTTATTAACTTAAGATGAATGGCTTTGCTATCATAACCTGTCAGCAGCGTGCAATGAAAAGGAAATCAGTGGTGGCAAGTGCGTGCAAAACAGCTTGGTGTAGCCAGCCTTCGACTCTGTAGGCAGACCTCCAATCACTCCTCCGAAGGAAAGCAGTGCAGCAGCACGTTTCCCATTCATTAACTTTCTACAGACATCTGTCTTTGCACCATCTCCGATGCAGCTGCGTGTGATGTACGGAATCCTGCCCACCTCACGCTCAGAGAGCAAGGAACAAAGTCGAGCTTGGTGGAGACAGCAACGTCCTGCGTGGAGGCTTCTACAAACTCCACTGGCGGCTCACACAGACTCAAGGGAATGATGTTCTGTCTCTCTGTTTTTCAATTTTCTTCACATTTGTCTCACTCCTCTTGAGCAGGAGTTAGTTACTTCCCCAGGGAGCCAAGGAGGCACCATTATTAGCAATAATAAAAATTAAATCTTCCCCCCCATGTGACAAACACGCCTGTTCCTCAAATAACAAATGCTCCGTGTCAAAAACCACATCCTCTTCTGTCCACAAACTTGGGACACATTTATAGACAGTGACTCAATAATACATGTGCCATTTTCCTTTTTAATTCGGCAAGAATAATAAGTCAAAGCCAATGGAGCACGTAGGTAAAAATAAACGCTTTCATTGGGATTCTGATTCATTTGTGTAGATGATGGTGTAAACCGGTGACACCTCCTGCAACATTTATAATGACGTTTATAGATACACAATCTGAAATAGTCAGTCGGTAGAGACACTTGCACTTGACTGTACAAGGCGGGCCCTGTTCTTGTCTGATTCAGAATTGGAGATCATGAAATTTCTTTCCTTTCTTTTTTTTTTAATAAAAGTGGACTTTCAGACAGAACAAGATTATTTTCTCCCTTCTCACCTGCAGTTTTTTGAAGTCCTTACAGAAGATTTGCCAGAGGCTTGAGCTTCCCCAAAGGGAGGATGTTAAGGAGTCAGAGAAATGACCACCATTGTCAGCTAATGACTTTGCAGTGTGAGCCAGTGTGTGTGTGTGTGTGTGTGTGTGTGTGTGTGTGTGTGTGTGCGCGTGTGTGTGTGTGTGTGTGTGTGTGTGTGTGTGTGAGAGAGAGAGAGAGAGAGAGAGAGAGAGAGAGAGAGAGAGAGAGAGAGAGAGAGAGAGAGAGAGAGAGAGTCAGTCTACCTCCCTCTCTGGTAGTTTCCAAAACCTGTCACCAAAATCATCCAGCTGGTGAGTTCAAGGAAGTGCTATTTTTTTTTTTTTTTGCCAGTCATGGGGCTTGAGCTCTGGGCCTGGGCGCTGTCCCTCAGCTCTTCAGCTCAAGGCTAGCGCTCTACCACCTGAACCACAGCGCCACTTCTGGCTTTTTCTGCTTATGTGGTGCTGAGGAATTGAACCCAGGGCCTCATGCATGCAAGGCAAGCACTCTACCACTGAGCCACCTTCCCAGCCCCTCAAGGAAGTACTATTGGCAGAAAACACCTCACCTCAATCTTGCAGAGGATGGACAGCATTGCCATTTCTGGCCTTGGCTCTAAGGAAGTACAACCAGAAGGATTAATGTTGTCTGTCTTATGTCTCTGGAGATATCTTAAGTTTTCTTAATGTTGGTTGGCCATCCATATTCCTGAAGCTTGAGGTGAGATTTTAATGCTGAGACGGTCTGTATCTTATAGCTCCTAACGTCATCTACACATAAGAAGGAAAATCCCAACCAGCTCAATAGCATGGCTGGACCAGGGCATTACTCATTGATTGCTCGCTCCTTCCATGATGGGCAGGTGAGTAAAGTAGAAAAAAATCTTGTCAGTAATACCTTGTTTTTATTTTTTTATCCCATTAGTAACATGGTCTGTGATGAGTTATTTAACTCCTCAGAGGTCCATTTTTGTATATGAATCACTGTATGCAAAGCTGTTTATAAAGCAATACAGTGTCTGGTAAATAGTAGATATGTCAGATGTTCATTTGAGAAACAATTTAATTGATGTATTCCTGAAAGTTAAGCTCCCCACAATACTGATTAACATGCTAGGACTATTCTAAATGATTAGCTCAGGTGAAGAGCATGGCCTTTGGAGTCAGACTGTGTAGATTCAAATCCTGTCTCCTTGATTTCACCTGGATGACCTTGAACAATTTTCTTAACCTCTATGCATGTCAATCTTCTGAGCTATAAAGTGTGCTAATTAAAGTGCCTATCTCGAAGGGCAGTTTAGAGGATTTAATAAGCAATACATTTTCTATGTAGAGTAAGTACTTACTGAATGTTATTATTATTATCATAGTTGTCATTGGAGGTGACACTTGAAGTATAAAAGGAAAGGCTGAGGCTATATTTGGAGAGCAAGGGGTTCATGCTCTGGAGTTCATTCCTGTATGCCTTGGAGTTTATTCCCATATGCATTTGAAACAGGGCAGCCAAGTGCATTATTACATTATTATATTACACGTTATTACATTATTACTACACTTACTAATAGCAAGTATCACATCTGAGGCTTAGACATGGATGTTACCAGTGACAACACAACTCCAGAATGCTTTCTTCTTTAATTTATGTAAGTCTCTATTTAAAAAAATCTAGTGTAAACAGGAGCTTTCTGCAACCTATGTCCCTTAGTCAAATTATGTAGTTCACAAGCTCTAATCTAGAAATAATTTAGGCTTGTGAAACCCTTACTTCTGTCTTCAAACTTAAATTTCAAAAGCCCTGTAGGTTCTTTTGGCATTAAAATCTTAGCAATGTTCAGTAAATACAACCCTTGAATAATTATTATGGGATATCTTTCAATTACTGTAATTACCCAATTTTGGGAATAATGTAGAAATTTCTCTTAGTCCAAACGAAATGTAAAGTAACCCAAACTATGAGTGTCTTTTTCTTCATGTTGCCATAATTCAATCAAGTAATAGGTTGGATAAGCCAACGTGTGCTAACCTCACTGTGAGATATGATCTGATATAGTCACTCTCCCCTTAATACAAGAATAAGACAGAATAGAATAAGATAGAAATCTAAACTGATTTTGAAGACATAGTTCTGTGGTATGTCCAGGGCATGGTATTAAATGAAACAAAGTGAGCAAAATAACATTGAACTATTATGGAAAAGCATTTGCATAGAAAATGTTCTTTGGATATGTTCAAATGAGAGGAATACACAATGAGTTCTATGGTTGAGATCATTATTTGTTTGTTTTTTACAGATTTTCTTACATATGACAAGAATTTGAAGATCTCCTGAGATTAATTACCATTATAGTTTTGGATAGCAAATTGACATATGACTGCAGCATAAAATATATGTTCAAGTTTAGTTGAGCCAAGGAGAAAAGTAGGTAAACAATGCCTAAAAATCTCCCATGTCTAATCCTAACTGCCCAACTCCTTGGGTAACTGATAAAACATAATATGTGGCGTAAGCACTCTCTAACCTTGCTTTGACATTAACAATTTGGTTTGAATGAGATTTTCTGATTAACCAGGTACTTACTTCAAAGTATTATAAAGAAATGGTTCTTAAGGGGGAAAAAGAAAAAAAGAAATAAAGAAAACTCTGTGGGAAGAAAATCAGTTCTGAAAAGATCAGGTTGTGTCAAAGGAAGGTTATTGAGAGAAGTACCATTTGAGGTGAGGTTTTTTTTTTTTGAGGAGGTAGTTTTCTGGAATTATATGAATACAAAACTGGGAAACGTTTAGAAGAGGAAGTAGACTGTTGTAGAAGAGATTGCAGTTAAAGGCAGAAAACAACCAGAGAATGACTTAATCTACCTTAGTCTTCCATGCTTTCCTCTCTTTACATTTCCTGATCATACTACTGTGTACTGCTGAGACACACACTCTTGACAATTCAGCCTAGAAGTTCTCTCTCCGTGTGTGTGTGTGTGTGTGTGTGTGTGTGTGTGTGTGTGTGTGTGTGTGTGTGTGTGTGTGTGTGTGTGTGTGTGTGTGTGAGTCTCTGTCTCTGTCTCTCTCTCCTGCCAGATTTGAGCTAGCCCTGCCTTAGGATTTCTTTTGTATGCACTGCCATGTACCACAAGTTCTTAGCCAACAGAAACATTATTTCTCATCCTCATTTTCTCTCATCCCTGAGTGTTAGGACGTTTCAGATAATAGAAATTGTGAACCACAATAGAGGGATTGCACATCTGGAAGAGAGCTGTGATAACAGTGATTTGAGGTGCAGGAAGGATAAAGTCAACTTTGTCCCTTCATTCACCTGATTGGCTGAGCCGAACTATATAATACTGTGGTGAGGTGGAGGAAAGAATATAAATAGGCAAGCCTGGTTACTTTTGGTAAGGGAGAATGAGCTCCCAGAAGACCAATTCTGGAATGATCAAATGTGTGCAAAAATACAAAATTAAGAGAATGGTGAAAGGGGTGGCATTCACCAAGATGCATTATGTTCATAAACTACTTTGTTGAATGGCAACTCCTTTGCACAACTACTTAAAGATAATAAAAAATATGTTAAACACACACACAAAATAAAACAGAAACCGATGGAAAGTACACAATGACAATGACTTTGCAGTGCAGAGAAAAATTAAAGAGGGACAGCATAGGGTGTGTTTTATCTCTGCTGCTTTAGTCTCAAGGTGGGCTACAGCCACCATACGGTGATAAGAAGGGGCTGAAATCCCAATAAATCTGAATCTTTCTCATTTGTGTGAAAGACAGAGCCCAGAGAAGCTCCAGCTGCCAGTAGATAAGGAAGGGCCCTACCTACAAAAAGATGCAGGTCTGCATGGAAAACTTAAAAGTTTGTGAGAGAAGCCTGGGTCCCATGTGAGAGAGCCGAGTAGTTACAGAGCAACAAAAAGAAGAAAGAGAAGAATGGAAATGTGAGCCACCAGTCCTTCAGGGAAGGAGTTAGCAGCTAGAGGGGGAAAAAATTATGTCATAGCTTTTCTCTTCCCATTTGGGAGGACAGGAAAAGATGCATCTTCTCCCTACAAAGAGAAGATGGGGTCTGAGAAAAGCTAGGCCAAGGCCTGTGGTGTGGCAGGCAGCCTCAAGGGAAACAGAGCACCTCACCTCTTTACTGAATGTCCCCCTATGTGATAGGAAGCGTCCTCCTGTCCTCCTCCACCCCTTCCCCTGGCTATGTGAAGAAGCAGACAAATGGTGAGCAATGAGAGAGGCAGAGGTGGGTAGGCACATAAACTTTGTGTTAGGTATATAAGGAAGAATACCTTTTCTCAGGTCCAGTAATTAATCATGGGCTATGTTGCTGATACCAGGTCAAAGGAGGCTATGGTGAAGCCGTTGAAAGATAAGGACAGAGGTTGATGTGATGATGTCATTTTGTGATATACTGTGTCCCTGAAATAAACCAGATCTCAGTACAGGATCAGTCTTTTGGACCTTCCCTTCCTCCTGCCTACCTGTTCTTGGTGAGAGTTCTTCGTTCACCCCAGAGCTCTTCCTTTCTCTTATTGAAAGGTTTAGGATCCACCCAAAATATGAAGATACAAGGAGAAGCCCAACCAAGTACGACAGAGAGTGAGACAACATAAAAGCAGTTTCTTTTTATGCCCTGCCATGATCAGATGGCCTAGTGATTTCATAGATAGAGTCTCACTTAAGGCCAGCTGGGAGGTAAGTAGTAAGCTTAGATTCTTGGCAACAAGGCAACTTAAAATTAGAAGAGGTGCTAGATATTTTCTTACCTTTTTCAGAATGCTTTGCCTTATGAGTTGTGTTCCTTGGCAAAGATCAGCTGCCAGGGTAGAAACTGGAATTATCAAAATCTCGAATGTTCTAGTGTCTCATAGTCCTTAATAGCTGTGACACACACTTTGGAAGAGTCTTGGATAGGATCACACACAGCTGGTGCCTATGATATTATCCCAGGTGTTTCCATGATTCAAGGAGACATCCTGGTCATAGAAAGAAAAATCTTGCATACATAATACAGGCAGGAAGCTGCAACTGCCACTTAGACAAGTGTTTTGGTGGGGAGGCAGATAATAAGATAACATTAGAATATTTTTTGTTTCTATATTCAATGGGTGTGATGAAATTCCAAGACAAAGAAGTCAGAGAAAAGAGAAAGACAATCACAATAAAAAGATCTAGGGACATGAAGTTGGGCAGTGTGATCATCAATGAAGAGGAGAAGCAGGAGAAGCAGGGCTTAGGGGAATACAATGTATAGTGCCACTGGATTGACTCCACACAACTCTGCTCCCATCATTTAGCCCAGCCTCCAGCCCAGCCCAACCCTGCCTCCAGCCTCTGATGATAAGCAGTTACAGTAATGATCACTATGTTCTTCAAAAGATCTCTTTTTCAGTGGCTCTGATGGTCCCAACCAAAGAACTTACCTAATACCTTAAATGATGTAATTTTATCTGTACAGTAGCTATGATGAAAACAAATCATCTCTCTATTCATAGCTTGATTCATAGAGCATAATTGATGGATTCTTGTAAGATACTCACTTTTAGTGGTCTTTCCTTATTCCCAGATGAAATTCATTTAAGGAATTCTGGTGCTGGACGGCACCATTCTGGTATGGTCCCCAATCGGTCCTTCAACACCAATTCACAGGAGGTCAAGTGTTGACTGTGAAGAACTAAATCAGCCAGGAACCCACCATGATCTCAATGGGCTTTTAGTTGATTTTTAGATACCTTGGTTTACAATCATGTACATATAAGGACACATGCACAAAAGTATATGCATGCAGAGCTTATTTCCAAAGCAAAGCATCCAACAGCTGTTTTAGGACATCCCTGAGAAATACAACATGAGTGAAGCTCAGGCATTGAGGCCTTTGCTATTATACTTCCCAAAGTTGGATCATTCAACAACTGCCTTGAAATAATGTTAGTTACTTTTGGGAAAATACTTTTTCACATTTTCCCTCCTTTTCTGTGGTAGGCTGCTTTCTTAACTATATCTCACTCAAGCTATATTTAGCAGCACAAATCTTCATCTCTTTCTCTCACAATCTCTCTCTTTTTCTCTCACACACACATATACACATTGAGAATAAACATTCCTTTAGATCCCAAATAAGATTAAGGGTAGCTATAGCTACATTTTACAGTAAGTCTTGAATTTTTCCATTTGACAAGTGTAAGGAAAGATAGAAATGCCTCTGTCTTTGATGAGACTTTTCACCAAATGGTCTTTCTACTTTACCAAAGACGACACATGAGATCTCTCTAGCCAAAGTCTTCCAATCACCATGTGAGAAAACATTACTCTGAGACTCAGGAATGTTCAAGCAATTGAAGATTTCCACCTTCCAAGATGGCAATCCATCCATGTAAGTAACGGGGAAACAAGAGGGATAAATTGTACATCATTACCTGTGAGGGGTACCAGCTGAAGAAGGACATGCCCAGGCTACAGGGAGCAATGTGGATAAATAGCAGGGGCAGAATTTTAAGAAGAGAGTCAGGTGCAGCATAACACTGAGTGTGTCAAGTATTCAAATGAATTTTAATGTATCTCCTTCTGTGGAATATCCATATGCAGAAAAAATACAAACTACACATGAGGATGATAAAGGCAAATTGGTGCTGGGTGGCATTTCTTGCCTTAGGAAGAAAAAGAAATGGCATCACAAAGGTTGTAAGAGTTGGATCCAATCTGAAATAATTTGTTCTTTAAATCAAAGAGGGCAATCCATAAGCGGTCATGTGCCCAGAACATTTTGGTGGCTGCTGTAATTATAAGAAAACAAACAAGCAAACATTAGCAAAACAAAACAAAAACACAGTCAATGTTTGCGCTGATATGTTCAGACACTTGAAGATCGGGTCTGTGGATGATGGAAAATATGCTGGGTCTAGTGGGCAGTGCTCTTCTGAAGACAAATTGAAGTCTTTGGAAAACCCCAGGAGGACATCTAAAAGCGAATGGCATCTTCTCCACAACAGAAGGTCCTCAGCAGTATCAAAATAAAGCATGAGTTTACTTCTCTTTCCCTTAGAAGCAAGAATTCCTCATATCTTGAAAAACTTCTTTGTCTTGTAAAGCTTTCCACCTCAGTAGTCACCAGTGATTACTTTCTCTTTACTTTGTGTCTTTTCAGCCCAATGATTTCAGCTTTACATGGCCATCCACCTATACCCAGGCCACCTGGTTAGGGTGTCTAGTCTTCTATGCACGTATTGTCCTTCCTCATGCCAGGTACAAGGAGACACCAGCACCTTGGCAAGGTTCCAAATGTCTGTAGATATTTTGTAATGTGTAGGTGGTCAGGGTGCATCTTAGAGAATGGAAACAAGTGTTTGCTGGTATGTTAGTATGAGCATCTCTTCTACGTTCATCCAGTCAAGGAAGACTTGGCTGGGCTTGTCTTTTGCAAAGCTATCTTCCTGTTTCCATAGCTGAAAATGGAGAGGCAAAAAGGAAAAAGAACTCATTTTAAGTCAATAACGAAGCAGCCAGGCAGGCTGTGGATGGCAGCTCCACCCCCTGGAGTCCTATTGCCAAAAAAAGCTACAAAAGTCACAGAAAAAAAATGTGCAGATAATGGTGAAATTCAGACTCACAGTGTCTCACCCCAGAGGGGACTTTAGAGGTCATCTGATTCAAACATTTCATTTTACAGATGAGGAAACAAAAGTCTGAATAGGGTTAGGGGGCTAACTGATGCAGAATCTAGTCTCAGGTACACACTCCCTTCTCAAACTTGAGGGTTATGCTCCAAAATGTCCAGATAAGGACAAATTACCCTAGAGGGACTTATGACCTTACATGAAAAAACAGAGTTTGGGAAGCCAGACAGTCAGTGAATCTGAGAAAACAATCATCTGAGTTCTGTGTTTACTAAGAGAAAATAATGCAGGTGTCACGATACCCACGTTATTTTGTGCTGGTTCTATTTTTGATTATGAGCCTATAAAAATGATTTATTCACATCACAGAATTCCTTATTCCCAATTCACTCTCTCAACATAATATGTTTAAAAAAATCTGTGGTGCTCACTAGACGCTATGTTGAAAATGAACTGTACATAACTGTAACCCCTCTGTATACCTTTATAATAGCAAGTAATGCAAATAAAAATGTTTAAAAAAATGTCTTGAAGAGCCAGGAACCAGTAGCTCACACCCATGATCCTAGTTATACAGGAAGCTAAGATCTGAGGATCATGGTTTGAACCAGCCAAGACAGGAAAGTCTAAGAGACTCTTATTTCTAATTAACCAGGAAAATAAAAAAGAAAGAAATTCAGGAGCAGAGGTGGCTTACATGGTAGAGTGCCAGCATTGAATGAAAAAGCTAAGGGACAGAGAATAGGTCTTGAGTTCAAGGCCCAGTACACACACACACACACACACACACACACACACACACACACACACACACACACACACACACACACACACACAAAGTCTTGTTTTTACTTTTTAGTTACAGCAGATACTTTAAAAAATATTTTATTCTGGTTGTCTCTACGTCCTTGGCTGTCTCCCATTTTCATTCTCTTAGAATTCTTAAGTTGTGTAACCCAGTCTTTCTTCTGATTCTTCTCTCATTTTCTAACTGTTTCTTTTATCTCTGTACTGTAATTGTAATTCCTCTCCACAACGATGCCCTGTGCGTTCCCCTCCCTGCACTGTTTACTCTCCCTATGTAATTATCACAATTTGATAACTAGGTCTTGTCAAACAAATCTTACTATGTTTCTAATCTGTGCTTTCTGGTCCTTGAGCCACTGCCTCATTACCAGAGATCACCAACTCTGTCTAATACTCTCCGTGATGATCCATGTTTCCCACCAATTCTGGGTCCCTCAGATCCATCCCAGTAGGGCCTCCACCTTTGGGATTCCAAGGGAAAGGACTCAGCCATGCAGGTCAAAACTATCTAGTCTCTTCTCAGCATCTATCAACTTTTATAATTGCTTTCAATCATGGAATGTAAGAACTATTTATATCATCTATTGGGTTCCTTAAATAATCTAGAGAGGATCTAAAATAAGACTGAGGATGTAGCTCAGCAGTACACTGGTCACCTAGCATGCCTAAAACCCTGGGATCCAATTTCTGCCCAGACAAATAATTTAGAAACTAAAATTAAAATACATAGGCAGCAGTGCATGGGTTATATATAAAACCACATTTTTTTTCTAGAAGGGATTTAAGCACATGTAGATTTTGGCATCTCCAGAGGTTCTGAAACAACCCCCCCCAGGAATGCAAGGGATGACTGTATTTGCAATAGGTTCTGTTATATCTTAGATAAATGTCCTCACATCTTAATATGCTAAAGACTTGGTCCCAAGAGTAGCACCCTTGGGAGGTGATGGGACCCTTAGAAGGTGAGTATTAACTGGAGGTGCTTATGCTAGGGGTGTGCTCTTGCAGGAGATTTTCAGACTTCTGTCTCTTCTTCCTCTCTCTTTGTCCCCTAGCCCTGTGGAGAGCATCTCTGCTCTAGCACCTGCTCCCATTGTGATCTGCTACTTAGCAACAGGCCTGCAAGCAATAGGACCAATTAATGGTAGATTGGAATTTCTGGAACCATGTCCAAATAAACTGTGCCTATTTCTAATGGAATTATCTAGGTATTTGTCATAGTAATAGAAAGCTGGCTGACACATGGTCTGAGTAATATTTTTTCTTGTGGCTCTTCACCATTTCCAGTGGGTCTATATTCACTCGAGAACATTATCTAACATTGCATTGCATGCAAGATCTTCCATCCTAGCTCACACTTTTTGCTCTGGCTAGAACGATATAAATTGATTTAATCACTTTAATGTTTTCTGCTCTTCCAAGATGGTGGGAGCTTTGTACCTCTGTCAGCTGATTTTTTTTTTCATCAGAGATGTTATTATTCCATTCCTTTAGCTCTTCCCACTCCCCATCCCATGAGCCTCCACAGACCTGTGAACAACTCTTCCCTTTAGCCTGCTCAGGTAACACCCCTACTCCACATTTTAAAAAAAAGACATTCCTACCCTGAATTCTGCCTGCTTTCTTCCCTTATCACTGTTTCCTCCTGTAGTCCAGGGCTCCCCCCTCAGTACATGGACTTTTCTGTGCTGTTCTCTCCTTCTTCCAGGCTCTGCAATACTCCTGTCATTAGTGGTGTGTGTGTGTGTGTGTGTGTGTGTGTGTGTGTGTGTGTGTATGTGTGTATGTGTGTGTGTGTGTGTGTGTGATTGCTACTCGAGTTTGAACTTAATCCTTAAGTTCTCATTTTGATTTTTCACTTAAAAATGGTTCACTAGGGGCTGGGAAGGTAGCTCAGCGGTAGAGTGCATGCCTTGCAAGCATGAGGCCCTGGGTTCGATTCCTCAGCCCCACATAAACAGAAAAAGCTGGAAGTGGCGCTGTGGCTCCAGAGCGCTAGCCTTGAGCTGAAGAGCTGAGGGACAGCACCCAGGCCCAGAGTTCAGGCCTCATGACCGGCAAAAAACAACAACAACAACAACAAAAAAGTGGTTCACTACCACTGGAGCCACGCCTCCACTTCCAGCTTTTGGTTGGTTAAGAGTCTTTTGGATTTGTCTGCCTGGGCTGCCTTCCAACCATGATCTTGAGATCTCAAGATCTCTCCTGAATAGCTAGGATTACAGGTAGAAGCCACAGACCTCTGGCCCTGCATCACACTTTCTTGAACATAACCTATGATTACAATCCTAAAAAAAAATTATACTCTGTACTGATCCATCATCTCTCTCTAGCTGCGATCTCTTTCTTCTTCCCCTTCCACAATAAAAGTCCATGGCATGGTCACTGTGAGAAACTATTGCCATTCTTCTCCAACCGATATCCATCACACCCGACCTGGTCCCTAGTGACCTCCGCGTGGCGCCATTTTCATGTTTATCTCATTGAACTTTCACTCACGGCTCAGTCTGCTTACAAAATTGTCTGTTCCTGGCTCCCATGACTCCATATTTCCCTGGATCCCATTTTCTCTAGTTGCTCCTGTAGGTTTCCTTTGCAGCTTTTCTCCCTTTGTCTGGAAAAATAGAGGCATTTCAATTCCTTGGTACTTTGGTCTGAGTCCTAAACCTTAGGTGTCCATAAATAATTTTATCTATCCTGCTGGCTGACAGTATCTTATTCAAACCAATGACTTCCACCTTTATGTCTTCAGTCTTACCTTGACTCATCTACCTGTTTATAATCCCTCCACACACACACACACACACACACACACACACACACACACACACACACACACACACACACACACACACACACACACACACACTATGGTATCTCACAAAGATGCATTCAAGACTGAGGCTTTACCCAGGAAATCTGATCATTCTTCCCTCTTCTTTTCATTACCACCCTCTTCTACCTTGTTGCTCAGGCCTGAAACCTGGGAGTTCCCATGATTCCTCTTTATCCTCTTTCTCTACAGGACTACATTGCTGAGCCAGCTGATGTAGCTATCTCCATTTCCTAAATGTGTCTCATTATGACGATATTCTTTGGTCCTCTCTGCCATACTCCACTGTGAGTCTCCATGTTTTCAAACTTAGTTACCACTGTGTCTCTAAATGGATCTCCATGCACAGAGAACACAGCCACTCCCATGGAAATCGTCAACCTCAGCTTGACCCCGGCAGCTCTTTGAAGTCAGGGCACCTGGGTCTCTGCCCAGCTCACGGAGCTTTTCTAACACCAGCCTTCCCTCTCCCATCATGCACCTGGTGCACTGATTCTTGCCATCTTCTCCAGCAAGCTGATTTTCTTCTCATGTGAGTCTTTCACCCATGCTAACTAGTTTGTGTCTAGACTCTATCCTCTCTGATGTTCTCTTTGAATGACTCCTAAGGTCTGAGCGCTCATGTTTGTTTCAGAGGCTTCCTTGATGATTTTATTGTAGTCAATTTCCCATCCTTCCTGTATGTCTATGTAACAGTTGTTCCCACAATCTGTTACTATTGTATGTCTTGTTTACCTTGTGGCTGGTTTTTCTGGACATTTCTTCTCATTGACTCTGTGGAAGGTTCTCAGTATTTGGTCAACATGTATAGTGTTTGTCAGAGGCTTGCTGCCAACTAGAACTAAGTAATTATTTATTGAATAACTTAATGATTGTTGCAGTCATATAAGTGGGGTTTTTTTAGTGATTTAGCATAGATTGCCTGGGGTGACATGAAGGATACAAATGAGGAGTAAGAGATAGCAACTTATTGGAATACATTTTTTTTTAAGTTGGAAGGCAGAAATTCCTCAAGAGACATTTACAGAATTTCTGGGACGATTCCTCTGTCATCTGCTGTAGTCTTCTTAGCACCTTAAGGTCTTCCCAGACTGGCCTTTTAAAGCAAGAATAAAATAGAAAGTGACTTGGAATCATGATATCTGAATTTTGACATTTAAAAATTTCACTCTTAGAAGAAATAATATCTGGGTTATCTGTGTGCTGAAAGATTAATATTGTCTTAATCTATTAATATTGTCTTAATCTATGTAAGTACCTAGACTATAATGGATTCATGGAGTTTAAAATGAAGATCTATAAAAAGGTAACAGGCAGATGTTTATACATTTCAACCTCATATACTATAGTTTCTCTATGGGAAGTTAACAGTTAAATAAGTGGAAAGTAGTATTTCTTATCATGTGAACTTTTCTACTCTAAAATGTAGGCTATTTCATACTCAGAAAAATGTAAGAAAAAGATGTGGGGGGGAACTGGTAATGGGGCATAGAGGAATAACAAGGGAGTGGATGAGGATAAACCAAATAGTTTAAATGTGTGAAAATAGAAAAAGGAAACCTGTTGAAGTTGTTTTAGGAAGAAGAGAGGAAGGGAATATATATATATATATATATATATATATATATATATATATACACACACACACACACACACACACACACACACATAGTGTGTGTGTGATATGTGATACATATAATGTAATACATATATATAGAGAGAGTGTGTGATATATATATAGTGTGATACATATACATATACATACAGAGACTGTGTGTGTATATGGTCTTTGGGCTTGCTTTCAGAGTCTTTACTCTCACTTGACATTTTGTCACTCAAGGCACTCATCATTTGAGCCAAAGCTCCAATTCTGAGGGTTTTTTGGTCATTAATTGGACATTAGGATCTCACAACCTTTTCTAAACATGTCTGGCTTTGAACCAGGATCCTCAGATCTCAGCCTTCTGAATAGTTAGGATTACAGGTGTGAGACACCAGAGCTCCTGGCTTATATCTATTTTTTTAATCTATTTAACATTAACAGTCGGACTCTGGTTTAATTCAAACTCGCTGTTTCTCAATTTCCTGAATTCACCATTTTTCCTTTCTTTCTAGGGTACCTTTATTTAAGTTAGACACATTGAGATTCGTGTGACATAAAACCTGAATGGAAATACTTGTAGTTTTAAATAAGTCTCATTGTCCCCAAGCTAGGTTCTAATGAAGAAGTCCTCTCTCCCTTCCTTCTGAGAGCTGCAACCATATTGTCACCATTGTTCCCGGGGCAATCTTACAATCACAACAACTTGTAACTGTGTGGTTTCTAGCCGTCTTACAGGTGTGGGGCCTCTGCTAGACCAAGTGCTCCACAAAACATCTTTTGCCATTTTAGCATGTTTTGTGCGGCTATCTCTTGATTGTGCTTTGTTTTCCTATGAGTAGTCCTTAAAAGGGGATCTTTAGTCTTTATATTCTAGTTGGGATTCTGTACATCTTTAAACTCCTAAGCTATGAAAATCTGGAAAGTTATCGAAGCAAAATTCAATAAGCAAACGCAATGAAAGACAAAGAAAGAAACCATTAGCGATTCGACTAAGATAATCTGCGCTTGTTACCATCCTTACGATTAGTGCTCGATGGGAAATGTTTGCCTTCTTTTTTCCTGTGCCCTGTCACACACACACAATGGGAGCTTCTCCAAGGATAATCCTCTTCAGGAGCAATTACTGTAAAGTGTCTCATTTCTAAATATAGGATCTCGAATCTGAAAATTTACTAAATGCAAAGATGACATCATCCAAATCGACACCCAAACCTCTCATGCTGTATGCACGCAAAAAGAGGGTGTTTCTGTGTGTGAAGATGGGTGTGTGGGTGTATGTATGTGGGGGGGGGGTCCTTTTCTCTTCTCTTCTTATTTTCTCCATTTTGCCTGCATTTTATTTCTTCTTCCTACACGATCCAGTGAGCCATACTGCCTGTGTAAATACCACTAGCTCTCTGTTCTTTTTGATATCCAGAAATCCATCTTCAACATTTTTTTGATCAGCGTGCAGTGCATTTAATACTACAGCAGATGGTGCTTTCTGATGATGTCTTTCTACATGAGGCAACATTTTGTCTTGCATGCTGCATTATCAAAAAAAATCAAACATGTAATTATGCAAATATGTATGCCTTTATAATAATCAAGTTTTATTGTAAATGGTTGATGCACATCAATTTGGTCCTGTAGTGCTGTTTTAAGTGAGGTTTAAGTGGCTTTTCAGTGTACCCAGAGGTAACACAAACATCTCTGGAATATTAATAAAATCCTGAATCTTTGAGACCCCAACTGGAATCTCATTGCTTGTACTGATTGAAACGAAATGCTAATCCTTTCTTTTAAAAAAAATCCCCTTTGTTATTTAAAACACTGATATTAGTATGATATGAAGGACCATTTTATTTTAAATTGTATTTTAATGTAGTTGTTAAAATAATGCCTAATCATTCTATATTCAGTCTTCACAATGTAAATTTGATGAGACACGAATCCAATCATTTTTGCAACAATGAATGCAGTCATGTATTTTACCCAGTCCAGTTTTTACTAATTCCATAAATTTCCACTGCCAGGGGCTGTTTGCTGCTTTCCCTTTTGGATACATTAACTGTCCTTTGTGGGGGACATGGGTTGTGAATATTCATTCCAGAAACAATTGACTTCTTCAAAAAAAATCAAAAGAAGAAGGAGGGATTCTTTAAGTTGAATTCCTAGGAGCGTTTTTTAAGCAGGATTACAACACAGACAGTGGAATGTTTTACCAAGCCGAATCCGGGTTTTATGCATTGGATCGTTTCATTGGAGGCTCTTAGTGCCCACCCGTCTCTCCTCTCCAGTACAAACACTCACACGTTCTGTTGTGTTGAAACTAAACAGATGGACCAGGGTACTGATCACCTATGATGGTGAATTATTTTTGCTTGTTTGTGCCTCTCAAAGGGAAATAAAAGGATGAGAAGAACAGCATACAAAAGAAAGTACAGTATAGCTTTAAAGGAAGAAAATAACCACGTAATTTCCTTTTTCTATTCCCAGTCCTCTTTTTCATCATATTTACTTTGCTTATTGGATTTACTGTAATTATGGGTTGCATTTCTAATGGCTGCCACTCCCTTGCACGATGAAATACGTCCCCCCCCTTTGGTCTTCTGCCTGGTTCCCTGAAATACTCTTCATTTGCCATAGATCATTTCTTTCTCTCAAATATGTGGATTCATTTGATGTTTTCCTTCTTTCTCGCCTATTGTTCATATGCTGCTGTTAAGACTCTGACCCCTCTTTATTTTCCTTGTGTACAACTCTCTGATTTACAGTTCTGTAGCCATATACATTGTGTCTTTTATATCTTGGTCACTTGGAAAGGTCACTTGTTTTCTGTTGTATCTATGATGAGTACTCTTTTGTAGGAAATTAAACATTTTTATTCCCTTCAATTTTTGTCCATCTCACCCATATTTCTGTCTAATCAAAATTAGGTTGTACAGATAGTTAGATGATAAAAAGATGATGATAGATGGATGATAGATACATGATAGCTAAGTAAATAATAGATAAATAGATAATAGATGATAGGTAAGTAGGTAAATAAAGAAGAAATGATAGATGGTGATAGATGGAAAGGTAGATGGGTAAGTAAATAGATAGATGGTAGATAGATAATAGATGACAGGTAGGTAGATAACCAATAAATGATAGGTGATAGGTAGGTAGGTAGGTAGATAGATAGATAGATAGATAGATAGATAGATAGATAGATAGATAGATAGATAAATGGAGGATAGATAGATTTTTTTGGCAAGAGTGACAGATTGGAGTCTTATTACTTAGATAAACTCTATCTATAGATACATGTTAAAAAAAAAAACCTCAAATACTCAATCTGAATATTTTAAAGCAATATAACTCTCTAAGAATGTTCAAAAGCTTCAAACTTTTATTGCTCTTCTAGGTCTCAATTATCCATGTCCGTTTTGCTTCCTCTAAGCAAAATGTGTTAGTCCTTGATGGTGGAAACTTGGATGCCTGGGTAAGTCATTAAAAATGTTTTGGGTTTCGTTATTTGTTACTGAAATGGCATTTTCAGTATAAAAATGGGACATTTTTATACTCAGTGCCATTTAAATTGTACACCACATACATACATACACACACACACACAGAGCCATCCACATTAATGTAGTTGTTAGGTGAGGTTATTAGCCATTTGTAAAGGTCAAGGCAAGCTCTGGATGGATTTCAGATTCCAATTTATGTGGTTTCATCATCAGTCTATAATCAGAGCCATAGGGATGGCTCTGGAATCAAGAGGAACTGTGGCCTGTGTGCCATTAGGGCTGGAATTTTACTAATTATCATGTTAGGAGTCCATTAGAGTTGGCTTCAAGATTTCTAAACAAACTCATATCCTCAAATGATGTTCAAATGAAAATTTCCTTTCATTTTTACTTTATAAATGTGTACATAAGTTTCTCAGGGACCAGAAACAAGAACCAATGCCTTTGCTTTCTCCAATAACCACCTTGTTTTTGCAAGGTAGGATTCAGCTGTGATATCCAGCTTGATGTTCATATGCTGATATATCAATGAGTCATATTAATCTTCACCAGGATCAACAGTGCCCCTGGCTTTTTGATTACTTTTTAAATATGCAAATATAAAGTAATTTTTTTCAGCTTCTGCATTTAACTTCGGATGACATGACATTTCAAGCTCAGTTTAGAGATTAAAACCTCCGACAGTAGCATACAGAATTGTAGCAGGGATTTTAATAAAGGAACAGGAGAACCAGCCACATACTCTGCATAAGTTTCTCCTGCACAAATTGCTTCTGCATCAGAGCCTGTTACAAATACAATTCACTAAGGTCTTATGGGTGACAAAGCTTTAATTAGCATCACATTGTTTCTTAATGTGATTCCTGCACTTGTAAAAACAGGATTAGGAATCAAAATATACTTTTATAAATGCCAATTTTAATTGCATTACTGAATAGCGTGCAGGTCTTTAAGGCGCCCCACGCAGTTCCTCACATAATACCTCTCTATTTGGGGGATTAAGTGTGAAACATAAAGAAAAGATGGCATATATTGTCTCACAAAAACACTTTTAAATCAGAAGAGAAAATACAGTCGCTTAGAGGATACAACACACGCCTGCCCTGAGCCAGTGCCCTACAGCACAGCGTGCACTGCCCATCAAGAAAGGTGGTGATCAGTAATGTCTGTCATGTGATTCCACAGCAGGAAATCAAGGACAGCAGTACACAATGGGTGTGTGTGCTGGAGAATAAATCTCAAGATCTACAACTTCTCCAACCTTCTGTACTTTTGATTACTTCATTATCTTTCTTGCCACCTCATCTTGCTTTTGTGTTTGTTATTGTGAAGTATTCTTTTTTCCTTTCCTTTTCTTTCTTCCTTCCTCCCTCCATCCCTCCCTCCCTCCCTTTCCTTCCTTCCAACCTTCCTTTGTTTCTTTCTTTCTTCCTTTTTTCTGCTAGTTACTTTTTTTTTTTTTTTTGGCGGTCATGGGGCTTGAACTCTGGGCTTGGGTGCTATTCCTCAGCTTTTCAGCTCAAGGCGAGCACTCTATCACTTGAGCCACAGTATCACTTCTGGTTTTCTAGTGGTTTATTGGAGATAAGAGTCTCATGGACTTTCCTGCCAAGGCTGGCTTTGAACCACGATCCTCAGATCTCAGCCTCCTGAGTAGCTAGGATTACAGGCATGAACCCCTGGCGCCCAGCTGCTAGTTACTTCTTTTGCTCAGGGAATATTTTCTTTTTTGGGGGGGGGGTCCGGTTGTGGGGCCTGAACTCTGGGCCTGGGCACTGTCCCTCAGCTCTTCAGCTCAAGGCTAACGCTCTACCACTTGAGCCACAGCACCACTTCTGGCTTTTTTCTTTTTGTTTATGTGGTGCTGAAGAATAGAACCCAGGGGCTCATGCATGCAAGGCAAGCGCTCTACCACTGAGCCACCTTCCCAGTCCTCAGGGAATATTTTCTAGAAGATCAGGATTCAGTAGGTTTGATCCTCAAAGATTCAATATTAAAAAATAATCATACTATTTCATCATTATAACATATTTCTATTCTGGGTGTTTGACTCTGGATATCTGTCCCAGACACTTACCATAGATAAGCAACAACATCTCCTCACCTTTTCAACAGGGGTAGATCCAGTGACACAAAGGGCTACACAATTTATCTAAGGTTAGCCAATATTTCAGTTGGAAAAAGTCAGACCAAAGCATGTACTTCTATTTCCCAGTTTGACGCTATAATTACTACACTTGAGAAAGATATAAACGTCTATCATACAAAGGGTTCTTGTTGAAAAGAAATCCTGTATTTGTTTTACTTCTGTAATTGAAGTAAAGAAGTAAACTATCTATGCTTTAGTTATTCGGAGGGTTTTGGAACTGAAGCAACTTGAGTTGAAAGTGACTTTTTAATTTTGAAATGCCTCAGTGTTGCAAATGAGATGATTGCTTGAAAAACGGACTCCTATTCAATTGCAATTCTTTATAGTCACAGCGATTCCCATAAACTAGGGTTGTATCTTTTCAGCTATTTGCTTAAATCAGTGGGAGGAGGAGATACTTTATGTCTTAGTATAAATGTGTAGTTTGGATTCTACAATCCACAGTTCTTTATGCCTCTTACTGTTGTTTTTATTTTTTTTTTTTTTGAAAAATTTCAAACTCCTAGGAAGAATTCAAGGTCCATGCGATACGTTTGATCATTTTCAATTCTTGATTTTTCTGGGTGGAAAAAGACCTCAAAGCCAGGTCAATGTAAATGTTGAAAGTTCTTTTTTTTTCCATTTCCCTTTAATTGCTTCTTAATTTCTTATTGATCTACTAACTTAAGGATTATTGTTTGATCCACTGAATGAGCTGGGTGAAATTGTCTGGGTGAAATTGAATCTGTTGACCTAGTCTCCTTTGCTAGCATTTGGGTTCTGCAAGACTAACAGCTCCATATACATCACAAGGCAAAGCAGGAAAAGACAGCACAGCAAGGAAGCTCCAGAAAGTGCGTCTTGTTCTCCAAGATTACTGTGCCTTTGTCATTATGTAGAGTAACTGTGTAGATCAAAGCCAGGTCTGTAAGAGAAATGCAATGATGCCAGTTCTTCTGATATCTTACTATTGTCTTAGATTATATAATATGGAGATGAGATTTAAAAGACTGCTTCATATATCCTTATACTGCTTCATATAACCTGTCCAATTTTAAATCATACTTTTTAGTATCAATTTTGGGCTTTGTTTTGGATATCTCATTTTTTTCTCTCCCCACCTTTTTCTTTGAGCCTTATTTTGTATATTATTCCTCTCACATGTATTCCGTTCAACTAATACATTAATACCTACCATTTTTCTGGTCTCCCTAGAAACTTGAACACTTTGAAATTTTAGCCCAAGTCCAGTGGCCATCTGGGGAAGTTCATTTGGAAGTGACCAGCACTGCTTGGTAGAACTCTGCTGCTGCTCACATGTCATTTGTCATTTTGTTCAATGGGATGTTTTACAAGGCTTACCTCTGATCCAGGTGTATGATATATAGCTTCCTATATGCTGTTAGTCATACTGTTTGTAGTTTAGATCTCCAATTAATTTCTTATTTCCAGTTAACCAGCAAAAAGCTGGAAGGTAGAGGTGTGGAACAAAACTCCAGTCTTAAGTGGAAAAACCAAGTGAGAGTGTGACACCCCAAGTTCAAGCCCTAGAGCCATCATCAAAAATCATAATCAAAATTGTAATCATAATCAGAGTTAACATTATCTGAGCACTTTTTGTGAAACATCCTGGGATCTTTTAGTCATTTAATCCCAAAGCAATCCTTTTATCCAAGATGTCAATTACCTCCGTCTCTTGACCATTTATTGAGGACCAGAGACCCTAAAACCCTGGCCTAAGAACACCTAGCCAGAGGTTCGAGATTTTTGTTTTAATTGGAATTCAGGCAGCACAGGTCCAGCACTCCTGTGTTCATTTGACTTTGTGTTTTACTGTTCAGAGTTTCTCAACCTGAGCTAATGTTTCCAGAGGAGGTGAAAGTTTCACACGTGCTGCATAATCACGATTTACTAGCAGGCAGTCTGTTGGTAAAATTGTCATCCTTTGCCATGCATACTGCCTCTGCATGTAGATTCTGATGCTCCTAGAATGCCACTCTACTTGAAATTCGAGAGAACAAACCCTCACACTCAACAGGGAGTCAGAGTGTCCCCACATCAAAGAGGTGAAGTTAGTCACAAGTGACAATCCAGTGTTAACTAATTAAATTGTTTTAGCTGTTCACTGTAAGTGAATGTTGTTTTTAATTGTACTTTAATAATGCCATGCCCTTTATAACCAAAATTAATGTTTTCCGTCGCTCTGTTTTTGAAGTATGCGTCAGTTTAATTAAACTATTAATGGTAGACAGATTTTTAAGTACTTCATAGCCTTCATGAAATTGTATCTGTTCAACAAGCATAAACGGGAAAATGGAGTTGGTGAGGAGCAGACCCACATTGGGCTGGATCAGTCGCTCAGCATCAGATGCGAGGGTACCTCTTGCTGGTTTAGATGTTCGCTTCCTGTGATAAACGGATCTGCTTCCACATTACAGCATTCACCGAGCTGATTTAAAAGTAAAAGCAGCAGCGTCTTTGAAATAATGGAGAGTGAAAGAATGGATGGAGCTGTTGTGAAACAACCCAAATTGCAGGACAGCTGAGGTAGCTGTGGGTCACTGTATTTGGGATCAGGGTCCCTGCTGTCTCGTACCTCTGACAATTTGGGGCAGAGAGTCATCAAGACAGGCTGGATTTCTCTGTTATGATCCTTTGTGGGCAGCCTAATTATAGCCGAGTCTCTCAGACAACACATGACACCAAACTAACACAAAGTCGTCATTTGTTTTTATTGCCAGAAATGATCACTGATAAAAGCAAACACGGCACAATCTAAGCCTCCCCTGGAATCAATCCAAGAGAATCGATTGAGCTTTGGTTAAAGATCGGGAAGGGCAAGATAATTTCTCGTTTCTTCAGCCCATTGATGATATATGCAAATAGAAAGGAGGATGCTTTGGGGCAAACACTTAAAGAAAAAGCAGGATGGTACTGAAATTGCATTTCACCAGAATTGCCAGGCTACATCTGAGCTGCATGTAGTCAAAGATGTAATGTGTTTTAATAGAGACAAGTGTGTCTTTCCTTTGTGTGGCAGATCAATCAATAGCTTTTCATGTGATCTTGTTCACTATTATGTTAGTAATGAAACCCTCGTGTGATGTGACAACTGTGGGATAACATTTGGTCGCAAAGCTTGTGTTAACAAGCACAACCGGACCTGGTAATTAGACTGATTTCTGGTCTCTCCCTTCACGAATTGTCGATAAACTCAGTAAACAGGATGGTGATGGCTTTCTGAACAGCTATATTAAGCTCATATTCTTGATAAAGTTATCTAGTAGGCTGGTTTGTGGGAATGAAGCCACAAAAGAGAAAGGATAGGTAGATATTTATCTGTTTGGGGCATCCTGTTCCTATGTCAATCCATGTAAGTATGTATTTATGTATATATGTATGTTATATATATATATGTATTTATGTGTGTATGTATGCTCTATCTATTATCTATTATCTATCCATCTACTCATCTCTACTACTATTGAATCCTTTATCATCAGTGGCATTTAAAGAATACTTTAGCATATTTAAATTTTAATTAACTAGAGATCACAACCTAGAAAAAAAACAAATACCAGAGCGGTAACCTGGGACAAAGGATCCGTAAAGCACAGAGATGGAATTCATCATAAAACAGAAAGTGGAAAGCCACAATAACTATCTCTTCTAAACTTTTGTATAAGAGGATCTCCTTCTGAGACAGAATTCATTTATATGAACAGACCTAGAAACCCATTTTAATATCTAAGCCTTCTATGTTTGTTATTATCCCCTGAGCATCTGGAGAAGCCTATCAAGATAGTTGTCCCCCTTCATGGTTAAGCCATCCTAAACTCCAAGAAGGCCCAACATGCTTCCACCTTGACAGCAAGCAGCTGTCTTTAAGGAAGTCCCTATTGCACAACATCTGGAAGCATCTGGAAACTCCTGCTCAGAGTGGGGCCTTGGCAAGTGTCTGCTGAAGCCCTCCATGTATATCTGTCCATCCCTTCTTCCAGCCACAGACATTTGCTTGCTGCTTGATTTGCCAACTATAGGACAAAAAAAAATCCACATTTTTGTCACGTCAAAATTTGATTTTATGCCTTCTCCACAGGACATAGAATGTCCTTTTCTGGCAGTTTATAAGACATGATTTTTATTGTTGCTGTCTTAGTGCATTTTGAAACATTTAAACATATGGTGTCATCTTCCATCCACAAATACGATTCTTGTTTTAGTTTTATGTATCCTTCCTCTTGGTTCCTCACTTCTGAACAGGACTGGTTCCAGGACTGGAGTCCCATCGATGGTTATAAGTTCCAGAGGCTGAGCAAGCCTCATGACAATCAAGGTCACAGCTGGTCCTTGTGAATATCATTGTCTAAGTGTGCTCATAAGGCTTAGTTACACATATGTGTTTCCCCATAGCCTTATACAATAACACTTTAAATGGTAATTACTATGTGTCTAGTCACCAGAAAATGAAGAGTTTAGAGGTGACAAGACATGGACCCAGGAGGCTGGACATGGTGTCTCATACCTATAATCTCAGAGCATTGGCAATGGGGCTGCAGTCTGAGGTAGGCCTGAGCAAAAGTACAAGGTGCTAAAAATAGCTAAATCAAAAAAATAGCTAAATCATATGGTACATTGCTTGCCTAGGACATGAGGCCCTGAGTTTAAATCCCAGTACCATCAAAAGAATTTTATTTACAAAAAGGAATACATCAGATGCTATAATCTTAACTACTTGGAGATTACAATACAGAAAACAGTAGGATCAAAATCAGCCTGGGCAGAAAAGTTCTGGAGTTTATATCTCTAATTAATCAGCAGACTGTTGGGCTGGAGGTGTGGTTAAAGCAGTGGAGTTGCCAGCTATGAGCAAGAAAGTAGAGAGAGTAAAAGGTCGTGAGTTCAACCCTGGGACTAGCAAGAAAAAAGGAAAAAGAGGAAGACAGAGTAAGAGAGAGAAACGGAAGGAAGGAAGGAGAGAGAAAGAGAGAGGGAGGGACAGATGGATGGACAGATGGAGGAAGAGAGATATAGACGTTAGCTCCTCTCTTCACTTTGCTCTTAATCTTGGCAGAAGAGATGGTCAGGGAAGGCAGCAATTTCAAGAAAAAGTACTAAGTGAGAAAAATAAAAGGGTGGTGGAAAAGTATGAATGAGGAGAACCAGAGTTACTCTGGAGAAATGGAATCATCTCTTATTCAAGGAAAGATGGGGGCATTTGAGGTCTAAATTCAGATCGAAAGCAGCTTGCTGGACTGAAGGGAGAGGGACATAGGTCTCTGGGAGGGGAAATGAGCCCTGTACAAAAACATATGACATTGTGATGAAACATATTCAGAGAACCTAGAGTAGCTTTGATTTTAGGACAATGACAAATGGGAATGCAATCCTAAGAAATAGGGAGAAAACAAATTACAAAACTTTTCCAAGGTATTCTAAGAGGTTTGGACTTCACTCAGAAAGCATAATGGGACAGTGAAGGAATCAGACCAAGAGAAATATACAGGCCAGAGGAATTCTTAGGAGGAAATCCACAACTATATTTTGGCCACAAATAATATTCAGAAGGCTTTTCTACGGTTCCTGGTTTATTTTAATCAGTGGAGGTGACAGAAAGAAATAAGATTTTACTGCAAAAGAACATAATTGGCCTGGTCTAAGTCAGTCAGAACAGACAAAAAGACTTCGTTATATGATTGTAGAAGCGTGGAAGAAGAAATCTCAGTGTTTAAATAAATACGGAAAATGTATTTGTTGTTGTCCTCTAAAAGTTCTGGAATACACTGACTCCATCCCAAATGAGACAATTTAAATATATCCATAGACTACATATGATGATGATGATGGTGATGATGATGATGTTTTTCATTATTATTATTTAACTTTCCTAACAATATGTTTATTCCATTGTCACTGTTAAAAATGATACTCTATGGTTAAAAAAGCTAACACTCCAAAGTCAGGCTTGAGGATTTACACCTGTAATCCTATCACAAGAATGATTTGACAGAACCTTCCCCAAAACAAACAAAAACTAAGGCTCTGAGAAAGTAGTTTATTTGCCTTAAATTGTATACTTCATGAAAGATAAAAATAAGATTTAAACAAAAGTCATTCCTGTAATCATAGCTACGGAGAAGGCTGAGATCTGAGGATTACAGTTCAAAGCCAGCTTGGACAAGAAAGTCTGTGAAACTCTTATCTCCCAATAGACTACTTAGAAAAAGCTGGAAATGGGCACTGTGGCTCAAATAGGAGAGTGCTAGTCTTGAGCAAAAGAAGCTCAGGGACAGTGCCCAGACAGACCCAGGATCAGCAAAAAAGAAGGAAAGAAAGAAAGAAAGAAAGAAAGAAAGAAAGAAAGAAAGAAAGAAAGAAAGAAAGAAAGAAAGAAAGAAAGAAGGAAAGAAGGAAGAAGAAGGAAGGAAGGAAGGAAGAGAAAGAAAGAACGAGAGAAAGAAAGAACAAGAGAAAGAAAGAAAGAAGGAAAGAAAAAGAAAGAAAGAAAGAAAGAAAGAAAGAAAGAAAGAAAGAAAGAAAGAAAGAAAGAAAGAAAGAAAACATCAGTCTGACAGCAAAGACTAAGTATGCATTTAAACACTAAGATTTTCAAAACCTCCTAAGACATGTGATTAGACACGGTGACTCTCTTGGGAGTCACAAAACCCAAGCCAGCCACTATAGTTTACCTTTCAATATGTTAGCCCTGAAGGCCGAGTCCCTAATTGGCACAGCCTAGGTGTTAGAAGGATTTGGAGCTTTGCATTTCTCAAGTCATTCTAGATGTGACCCAAATGTTACATGAAGCGGTGTGTTACATGAACAGGTGTTACATGAAGCAGTAGGAATGGCCCAACTTGCATAGCCAGTAGTATGTCTTCAAATAACATCTCAGCCTTGGTGTCAGCAAATGCTTAGCTCTCAAACAAACAAGAATAAACCCAAAAAGATACCCATTTTCTCCCTGCATCTAGAGATCATTTATAAATCTGTCCCACATTGGGAATATGACTGTGAGGACTCTCTGTGGCCGACTTGGGACTTCACTTTTGAAACACATAGCTATCTTTTATACACAGCATTCATGGTTCTTTACTTATAGCTGTCCCTGTCAGCATGTCGAGTCATCATTGAAAGCTACCATTTAAACTCCTTAGGGCCAGGCAATGTTAATTCTCTCATGTGTGGTTGAACTTATGGATTTATTTATTGTTCTAAATTACTTTATTGTTGTTTTAAAAGTGATATAAAGTGGGGTTCCTTTTTCCCACATTAGGTAATAAGTATGCTTTCTCTTGCATAATAAGTATGCTTTCTCTTCCCTATTTTTACCTATTCCCAGTGCGCTACCCTGCTGCATTTTTTTTTACCATTTTTTCTTATAGATTTATTAAATGGGGAATTTGAACTTAAGAAAGATTGCTATAAATCATGTTCCTTGATATTTTTGGAGCCAATAGTTCAAGCTACCCCTAATCAGTTCTTCTGGTTCTAGTTCTTTCTCTCCTTCTTAGGGAGGAGAATCCAATGAGAGACCATAGATGGTATCCCAGTATTCTTTCCAGAAGTGTCCCCTTGTTTCTTGGCTGTTCTTCAGTGTTTATTCCTATTTGTTCCTTGAAATCTGCCCTTGAATGTGTATACTTGCTCCTAGAATTTGGTGACCATGCAGGCTTCCTCTGTTCTACATTTGCATTTGTTTGCTGTACACTTTTTGAGCCTATCATCTGCTATCCTCAAGACTACTTTTATCAGCTCTAGATCTTCATGAATATGTTTTGCAAAAGAAAGAAACTTAGATAGTGTATAAGTATGGTGATGAGACAGTGATGAGAAAGAAGGTGAGTAAACCTGAAAAGGAATTTTTGTTTCAGAGTGAGAAATGAAGTTTAAGGAGGCAACTATGGATGCAGAGAGACCAATTAAAAGAATATTATAATAATGTGGATGAAGAAATGATCTTGTGCACAGGGAAGTTCCAGTAGAGGGTAGTGTCTTGAAAATAGAGTCAAGAGTCACTTAACCTAGGTCTAGTTCTCAGGGTTGTGTGGACCTTGAGCAAATTACCTACCTACTCTGTGTCTTGATTCTTACACTTGAGAAATGGACTTACTATAGGACATGATAGTACCTGCTTCTAAGATTCTGAGTATTAAATGCATTACTATGAATTGGAGTGGCTACTGGGAATAGAGTCAGAATTCCTAAATACAGTGGAAAAGGAGCAGAGACAAAATGGAAAGTGATGCAACAGATGTCATTTACGTAGTTTCTCTGAGAGAAGAATGAGACAGGTGTCTAGAATGGGTCCTAAGGATTGCTTTCTGGGCCTTCAGTCCCAACAAGTGGCATCTTCTAAGCGGGGAAGGTGTGGCTGAAGAGCCGGAAGTGTGGTACATTGGTGAGTGCTACTCTCCATATTTTAAGTGTCCACGTGTTCATTCATATCTAAGAGCTTAAAAGTAATTTCATACTCACTATTGAAACCTCAAGTGGTAAATCTGTAGATTCTCTGTATTTGCAGTGTCATTTTCATCTTACCCCTGAATTATCTGGTACTTTAATACCAGTCCTTTCTTACTCGTCAAGTGCACACAGTAGCCAATTGAAGATACATGGTTTCTATAACCTGTTTTCACGCTGACCCTGTCCCACAAAGCACTGAGTGATACCAGATCCAAGAAGAGTGGCTAATGATTGTAAATGAAGTAGAGACAAGGGATGGGGACTACAAAATGATAGATGGTAGAGTGAACTATTGAGTGTTCATTTTAATGGGGAGTATCCCATGAGAGCATTTACCTGGTACTATGGAACTCTTGGCATTTGGTAATTTATTTTGTTCTTATTCTCATGTAGGTATTGTATTTATGAGACATACTTGTGAGAACAATTCTGTTATTAGGAAGATTTGTGCCATCTTCTCTTTAAGAGTTTTATTTGTTCAACTATATTATATTTAATTTAAAATACTATCTAGTAGTCAGATTGTTTCCCCCCACCAACATGTAATACAGATATAGAAAAGCCATAGTTGTATTAATTCAAAAAATTAAATTATTTTATATAAAAATCCATAAAACAAAGATGCACAAAAATAGAAAACATCATAAACATAAGATAAAGTCTACATATTTACTGGGGAACACAATTCCTTATTAGTGTTAAAAAATGTTTTATGAATTAGCCACATTCCTCCAGGCAATCATTTGCTATCTTCTTACCAGATAGTTTTATCTTGAAAAATCTATAGATACTTGCCATATTATACATACAGATAATACTTTCATTTATTCAGTCAGTGGATCCATATTCCAGGCAGTACTCTGTAGACTGGGTGCCAGAACTGAGCAAAATTAAATACCTGCTCTCATTCAGCCTTGCTTAGATAGCAAATCCTTAAAACATGATAATATAATTACTTAATATCTCATGTTGCAGAGGAGATGGGAGATTTTGATGGTTCTCTAGTAAGTTGTGCCATAATTTTTATCCTTTTTTAACTTCACATAAAGATGATTATGGTAAATTTATTTTTCACTACAAGCATTGGTTAATCATTCCTCTGAGTCACAAAGTGGGTTTTCAGAGTTTTATTGTTAAAACCAAAAAACAAGCTCAAGAATGCACAATGAATAGTTCATAGTCACACTTCAAAAAAATCTTTAACATTTTCCTAGAAATGAACTACTGAAAACCCTCTGCTATTTATTGTTAATCCTTTTCAAAAAACATTATACCTGTGTTCTTTTACACACAGAAATTCTTTTACATTCTTAGAAATGAATACAAACCTTGTTCTTTGTTAATATCAAGAGAGAAAATAATTTTACCCTATTTCTATACATCTTTTGGGATTGTTATCAAAGTCTGGTTTTTCTTCTAAGTTTCTTAGTTAATTTCATTTCTTCCATTTACCTTTTGAAATATTTGCACTGAATAAGAACCTTTACATTAAGGATTAATCCTTTGTCTATATGTGATAAGTATTTGATTAAAATATTCTACATATTGCTCTTATAAGACATATGGATAGCATAATTTGTGTTTCAGTAATAACACATCAAAATGCTGAGTTTCTTCAGTCAACAGTATTTGGCAATCACTTTTTTTTGCTTGTTCATTGATCTTTTAGACCTAGAACTCAAGCCTGAGAAACATCATATTGTCCAGCCTCCGACTGAAACATAGTTTGGAAATGTGTTATTAAGTACCAGATACCCCCTGCTTGCTTCTGTTTGTTCAGTCCATAGTCTCAGCAATGTGACCTTGGTGAAATCATTGCTTTGTTCTTGGGGTCAAGTTTGGAACTGGGTGTGCCTTGTCTTTCCATTAAGTATAGCTGTCTCCTTCATTCTCATTTCATAATACCCACATGACTCATTCTCAAATTTCTGTTAACTGATTCCATAGTGAAGGGTGTGCTCTTATTGAATTTATATAGTTTCTTATTTCATCAACATTTAAGCAAGAAGTTCCCCCTTCTTAAAATAGATATAATTGCATTTTAGTGAAGTAAGGAGGTCAGGTCTGGCCGGTGCCATATTGGCCGCATGGTGGATGGTAGGGTCTGTCATCTTGTCTTTATGCTGGGGGAAGGAAACGCCCCTGCCCTTAACCTACCTCTCAGTGCATGTGGGAGGGGGTGGGGATGGGGGTCCTGGCGGCTGATAGGTTACTGAATCTGTCAGTCCAGTTCCTGGCACTGGAAATTTCTTGTGGATCTGCTCCCTGCTCTGACCCTAGTTAGGCCCGGCCCAGCCCAGTCCAGCCCATTATGACATGCTACATGTCCCTCCATGATCCTGGCTCTTCTCAAGTCATCATGGTGTCCCGATTCAGTTCTCCATGGGAACTGAATTGGCTTGTTGGTATTGTTTTTGTTCTTTTTTTCCTCTCTAGCATGTTTCCTAGTTGTGTTATGTGCATTTGGGGGCTGCAGGCCTTTGTAACAACTGGCTGCCTGCAGCCTGCAATAATACAGACTCCAATAGTCCACCTACCTAAATGTGACTTCTGGGATGATTCACCTTACAACATTAGGTGAAGTTAAGGCCATAACTCTACATATATCAGTAGGCTATAATTCTACATATATCAGTCAGCATTTGCTAAATCATGCTTCAGTGACAAACAACCCTCAGTTGCAGGGATTTTTCAGATTCTCTAGTACAATCCATGTTTTTCCTTTTTTCAGTTAGAAAGTGAAATAAAACCATTTTTAAGACTAAAGAAGTCACTTTTCAGTAAGACCATCTCTATTTAAGCAGAACCCTGTTCATTGTTCTTTTCCTGAAGTTTCCCTTGTATTATTTCTTTCTAATGCAACCTATTAGTTATTTTATTGTCTGTGTCACTGAGAGAAGAATAGTACATGAGGACAGAATTGTTGTCTGCCACTTCACTGATGCATTTCAGGGTCAAGAACAGAGCCTGGCATAGAAGAACCACTTGAGCAATCATTGGTATGTAAGTGGGAAAGTTTTTTTCAGTGATGCACAACAATACAAAGTTTTTCTCTGCTCAGGTCTTTCAAGAATTTGAAGCATCTCAGCTTCATGGCCTTCACATTCTGACAGCTGGCATTCCCCACAAAAAAACCCACAAAAAAAACCAACATACACACACACACTCACACACACACACACACACACACACACACACACACACACACACACACACACACACACACACACACACACACACACACACACACACACACACACACACACACACACACACACACACACACACCCCAAAGCACAATTCTGGAAACACTGGCCTTATTGCAGAGGAAAATATGGTGAGATTCAACTCAAGGCACAAACCACTTTCACTAACATTGGCTTGGCTAAGGCAGTTAATTTGTCCAGTGTATCGATGGGGTGGTGATGTTTAATTCCTTCATGGAGATGGTCCATTGATATTCAAACACTAGGTCTACCACACCAGCGCTCTCCTCAGCCTTTGTTTATAACACAATATGTAAAGGTTACCATGGAGCAACGAAAATTGTTCACAGTATATTTATATGCTCTTGAAAGACTGACTACTATGCAAGAGGAAGCGGTAATGAAATGTAATCTATAGTTTGGGGATAACTAGCTGAGAATCAGTGCACAAAAGAGATCACAATTAGAAGCAAATTTAAGTTCTTCTAGTCATGCATTCCCATATGCCTCTTCTTCTTCTTTTTCTTCTTGCTATTATTAGACATTCCATTCAAAGGTAGGAGTTTTTAGAACATGCAATAGCCATTATAGTTCCTGCTTCCAATACTGAGCAAATTCTCAATGCAATATTTAGAATGAAAATTGGTTATACATGTAACCATTCTATGAAGTTTAAAAACACCCCCAAGCCAAACATAATCTAAAACTTAATTGAGAAAAAAACCAGACTTTTAATATGACAAAAAATCTATAAGCCTCTATGAAATTTTGGGGACTTTGCTCAAAATATATTAATTTGGAATAGAAACAGAGAAGTTGTGATATAATGAAATCCTCAGGAGCTTTGTGATTAACTTATTAGGCACTAAAGAGAGGGACAAACACTCAGATACAACCTAAAGCACAAAGGGCAAGCTACCCAATTTATTTGTGGCAAATTGATTTTGAGATTGTTATATGAACAATCAAGTACACTAACATTAACAGTTTAGCTTTTCTCTCTCTCTCTCTCTGTCTCTCTGTCTCTGTCTCTGTCTCTCTCTCTGTCTCTCTGTCTCTCTCTGTCTCTGTCTCTCTCTCTCTGTCTTTCTCTCTCTGTCTCTCTCTCTCTCTGTCTGTCTCTGTCTCTGTCTCTGTCTCTCTCTCTCTCTCTCTCTCTCTCTGTCTCTCACTCTGTCTCGGTGCTCATCTTGGAGCCTAGGGCACTGTCTCCAAGCTTTTGTACTCAGGTCTAGTGCTCTACTAGTTTAGCCACAGCTTCACTTTCGGCTTTTTGGGAAGTTAATTGGAAATGAGAGTTTTACAGACTTTCCTGCCTGGGAAGTATGTGAGCTGTAATCCACAGATCTCAGCCTTTTGAGTAGTTAAGATTTCAAGCATGAGCCGCCGGCATCTGGCTATAATGCCTTTTCTATAAACTTATTCTCTGACAATATCTTCCTTCTTTATATTATTTTTCCTCTTCTTCTTTCCTTCAAATCATTATTATATACCAAAATGCATGCTAGGTGCTAAGACATCTGCATAGCTATGTGTAGTTACAATCTGCTAGAACAAATAAATCATCAGTGAAAATGAAAATGGCCAAAACCTTAACAGACACCTTAACAAAGAAGAAACACAGATTACAAATGAATACAGGGGGGAAAAAGATATTCTGCATCATGTGCCACCAGCTAAATGCACATCCACTCTATACCAATAGGTGTTCTGGAAAAATCCAGAACACAGATAACACTAAATGTTGCTGAAGGTGAAGAACACAGGGGTTTTTAATTCTCGCTGGTAGTAATTTTTTAAAAATCCCACAGCTACTTTGGAAGACAAATTGGCAGCTTCCTAGAAAACTAAACATATGCTTACCATAATATAAGGAAACCCAGCCTCTTGGTATTTACTCAGAGGAGTTGGAAATTTATGACTGCACAGAAAAACTGCACACAGATGTTTAGAGCAACATGATTCATGGTTACAAAGACTGGGTGGTAACCAGTATGTCCTTTATTCAATGAACCGATCAGCTATGATACACACAGATGATTCAGTGTTGCTTAGTACTAATGAAATGAGTTATCCTTTCATGAAAAGGCACGAAGAAAACATCATATTACTAGAGCAAAGGAAGCCAATCCAAAAAGGCTGCATGATTTCTAATTTATGACATTCTGGAAAAATCAGAAGTGCAGACACAGTGATCTGTGAGAAGATAGGAGTTTGTGAAGCAAGAAGAGTTGCAGGAAAGTGTCAACACTCTGTATGATGTTATAATGGTGGATACATAGAACTACACATAGAATTCAAAGTACCACCAATGAACCCGAATTTAAACTATGAATGTTGGGTGACAATGATGTGCCAGTTTCCGCTCCTCCTCCTTCCCCCTTGGAAGTCTGGGGGAAGGAGATCCACAAGACTGTGGATCACTGTACTTTACACTGTGGGTCTATGAAATGAACTTCTCTGCCAGTGGCTGTCTAGTTCTATCTAAGAATCTTGGGACTCTGCTGTACCTCTGCCATAGGCTTGCTATTTATTTATGTAAGAATTTACGATGATTACAATATCTGTAATGGATTAAATTGGTGATTTGCCCAGAACTCCCTAGATGAGTTGAATTGCTTTGTAAAAATTTTAGCCAAATAGTGACGATACTGATCTCTAGTGACATGAATTAAAGCTATAATTGGGCTCAGTAGACTCTATGTTAGTAAAATTGTATTCTTAAATTGTCTCTTCTGCCTTGGAGGGGGAAAATGATATTTTTCCTTACCAGAAATACAGGAAAACAAAATCAAAATAATAACAAGACCAACAAAAACATCTGTTTTAAGAAAAATAATGTTAGTGCCCATGATAATCAAACCACCGCCTGTCTCCCCAAGAAGGCTACCACTGTTTCCCTGGCAGGATACTGGTGCATACTGAATGCATAAATTAACTGCTTACTTTTATAGGAAAGTAAAAATGAAAATCATCCTAATTACAAGAGAATATTGAATCAACCCCAGTTGGGCCACTCAAACCCCAAGTGGTTTGGTCAATAAGGAAATGTACTTGACAGTTTTCGTGACAAATAGATCTGCATTATGTTATTGCACTCAAGAATTATCCTGTGGTGGTTACACAACTCAGAAAGCAGGCATTATTATATTTAATTATATAGAGAGCTAATAAATGATTAACAGTGAACAAACTCCCTTAGTGGAGTCTGTTTTCTGTTCTTGGTTGTGATGAACAGTGAAAGGCTGCCCCATTTCAGCTTTTTCCAGAGTAATCCAGTAGTGTCTGCGATTTGTACATCATCTTGTTCTCTTCTCAGCTTCTCCTTCCTTTTTTGTCATGTTGCAGTTCTGGACCAAGTAAAATGATATACATATATGCCTATTTGTATGATATACATCTATACTTATATCTATAGGTATAGATACATATATATCTGCATATACCATATATAGATACATATATCTTATATATCTTGATATAGATATATAATAGATATCTATATATTATGTGTACAATTACATTAGTAGTTTCCCTGTATCATTTTTCTCCCCCATTATAAAGAAAATTCTGTTTGTTAAATCTTGTATTGGAATTGGTTAAATTTACTCCCAGTTGTTGTTTGTGGTTTACGGATTAGTTTTGCTAATGAATTAACTAGTGCAACCAACCACTTGCAGAGTGATTCTCAGTATAATGAATGTAATTATTTAGCAGTAAACCAGGACAGCATCTTTCTTTCTCTGTGACAAGCATAATTCTTTCTTCTCCCATTAGCCAGGTGCCCTGGTCTCTGTAAACTAGTTATTGACCTGCTCATTTAAGTAGCTTCCCTCTAAATGCTTCTTCCCTTATTTAACTCAAGCAAGCTCCTATAATTTCTCCTCCCCATACAAAGGTAGCATGGAAAGGGTTCATTGTTCATTTATTGTGGGTAAAGCAAGGCGTCGGGAAGCTATTCTTAGATAGATGGTCAGACTCCTGAGCTCTGCTTACTTGTCCCTGGTTATAATGGATACAAAACTGTATGGGGCTGAGCGAGCATCATGTAAGCTCCGTAGGAAATCTGAGGCGATGAATCATGGAGCTGGACTCCCGCTGAGGACTGTGTGTCTGAACAGACTACAAATAGACAGGAAAGCAGCTTAAGCAAGCAGCTTTCATACGACAAGAATGCATATATTAGACCTAAGAGGAGACTATTTGGATAAGGATGTTTATATATAAAAGATGGTAATAATTCTGCTAGCCACACTCTGAGAATGTAAACTGTTAGTGAAGAACTGTGCCCCCGTTAGGTCCTCATTGAGGTATGTCAGGCATATTTCTGCCACCATTTAATATCTTTTTTTTTAAGTCATACGGTATCAGATCACCTTGGCCATGATGCATTGTGTCTGGGCACATGCATGTGACATGGCGAGGTGTGACAGCTGAAGACTACTGTAAAGATTAGATGTCACAAATGAAAGGAAAAGCCACTGCCACCGTTCACAACCGAGTGTCTCTTCGAAACTGGTGGAAAATTAAGAGAGTTTGAAATTACAGAGGAAAGAAAGTTCTGTATTTAACAAGGAGCAGAGAGTATTTTCTTTCCTTCCCATTTTTCCTTTAAATTTCTGTATGGGATCTCTACCCATACTAAAAATAATAATAAAAGGTAAGCAATAAACACACACTCACCTTAGGGAAGCCTAGTTAACATTTTTATTAAATTTTTATGTTTGAATAATGATACTGTAATATATCTTTCTCTTGACTGCAATTCCCAGAGTCCTTTTAAAAGTAACTTGGTCTGACAGCCTAGAAATTTTGAGGTAAAGAGAAGAAAAATTAAGACCAGGTCTACACGGAGGAAACAAGGGTACAGTGAAAAGTATAGGGTATGGAGAGAATAGGAAGTGGAAATAGTCCTATAAACACAGAAATAAATATGTTATCATCTGTTCCTTGGGCATGCTCTCTTGACTTTTTAAGATAAGTATACATGAGGGTGAGGATAAGTAGTTTCTCTTAGAATAACATATCTAAATCAAGCTGAAAATTCTTGCATTGAAGTAAACTGTCCATTAAGAATACTACCGAGGAAGAAAATGAGCTAGCCAAAAATAGATAGATAGACAGACAGACAGACAGACAGACAGACAGACAGACAGACAGACAGACAGACAGATAGATAGATAGATAGATAGATAGATAGATAGATAGATAGATAGATAGATAGATAGCAGACAGACAGACAGACAGATAGACAGACAGATAGATAGATAGATAGATAGATAGATAGATAGATAGATAGATAGATAGATAGATAGATAGATAGATAGAATTATACCAAATTACCTTGGAAGTGGTTTTGTATCTTTTGACGGAGCTATTCTGGTAGAAGTTTGGTGAGGCATTGTGGTGTTACCAGGCATTCAATATGAAATATACTGCTAGAAAATGAATACCAGGTAGAATATTTTGACATTCCCATGTCTTCAGAAGCATAGGGATCTGACAGATGACTATGACTTACTCCTATAATCCTAGCTATTCAGAAGACTGAGATCTGAGAATCGCCGTTTGAAGCCAGCCCAGACAACAAAGTCCTCTTAGACCTTCATCTACACTAAAATTGCCAAAAAAGCTGGAAGTGGGGCTGTGGCTCAAATGGTAGAGCATTAACTTTGAACACAAAAACTCAGGGACAGCATCCAGGTCCTGAATTCAAGTCCCAAGACTGGCACACACACACACACACACACACACACACACACACACACACACACACACACACACACACACACACACACACACACACACACACACATCAATGAAAACTAAGAATATGTGAAAAGAATTAAGTAACAATTGTGGAGGCTAGATGGTCAATTTTTCCCCTACGGTTCCAGTTACATGTGTAGATATTTTCAATTTCAATGTGATCCACTTATTAATTAACAATTGCCATTTATTAATGGTGTCTTCTTTGAAGTCCATGAAGATATTCTCCTGTACTTTCTTCTTCTTTTTTAAACAGTATGTTTCACATACAAAAATCCCTCTTCAATCTGCTTGGAATTAGTTTCTCTACAATAAGGAAAGTAGGAATATTATTAATGCACAATTGTCCTAATTGTTAAATTGTTTGCTTATTCCTTTCTATTATGCCATACCACTTCTGGAAGATACTAACTTGCAATTAATTTATTATTATTTTGGTAAGTTTCAAGACTTTAAGGAATCTCTCCTATTCCAAAAGTATTTCTATACCAGGATGATAATGATCATTATAGCTTTATGGTAATTCTTGATATGACAAATCTTGCAGCCCATACTTTCTAAAAATTGTCTTGGTTATTATTGGCCTTGATCGTATGAATTTTCAGGCTAAACCTGTCAAATTCCATGAGAAGTTCTGTCTGGAAAATTAAATTTGTGGGCCGGTAAAGTGACTCAGTGGTAGAGTGCTTGCCTTGTATACATGAGGCCCTGGGTTTGATTCCTCAGCACCACATAAGCAGAAAAAGCTGGAAGTGGCACTGAGGCTCAAGTGGTAGAGCGCTAGCCTTGAGCAGAAGAGCAGACGGACAGTGCCCAGGCCCTGAGTTCAGGCCCCATGACTGACAGAAAAAGAAAAAAAAAAGAAAATTAAATTTGCATTTGATATAAATTAATTGGGAGAAAAACTAAATATTTTACAATGTTGTCTTTTTCTAGCATGAGCTAGCTAAAAATAAATAAATAACTAGATAGATAGATAAATAAATAGATAGATAGATAGAATTATACCAAAATACCTTGGAAGTGGTTTTGATTCTATAGAGCTAACCTTTCTTTGATTCTTCCTCTAGTTTCACGATTCCTATCTCAGTGATTTCATTCTTATCATTATTAATCTCTTTATATTCCTACTTGGCTTAACTTATTTTGTTCAGTGTGTTAAGTTGCTACATAAACTGACTGATTCATCTTGATTTGTTTAAATGTTCCTGGAATTAAAATATCAGCAGATTTTTCTTTTTTCTTTTAATTATTATTTTTATGCAGTTAGACAAAGGAATTGTCATTTTAAAAAGCCATTTTTGAATACTATATATCTTGATCTTTGTCATCTCTTTCAACATTTTCACTCATCCCTCTCTGACCCATCCCTTCCTTCACTCTTCTTAATTTTGTAAGATATACATTGGGTCCTTGACTGCATTCTCATCTTCTTCTCTTCATTTGTCTACTCTTTTCTCTTTAATCTTACCTCACCCTTTTCAAATACTCACTTCCTGGTGTGTTTTTTTTGATGAACTTTAATTTTACCTTTCTAAGGAATTACACTATTTGAGATCTCCCTTCAATCTACCATATTTCAGTTAATACATTGTGTACACTTATGTACTACCCAATGCATTTACTTATGAGTTTGCAAGCTAAATCCAGCTTCTGCATAGAAGGGAAAACACACATCCTTTGTCTTTCTGGACCTAATTTATTTTATTTAACATAACTCTGTTGAGGTATTTCCATTTCTTCATAAATGGTACAATATTACTTTTTTCTAATGGATGAGTAAGATTCCATTGTGTAGATATGCCACATTGCCTTGATCCATTCATCTATCAAGGGTCATCTAAGCTGATATATGGTTGTGCTGGTTGCTTTACTTGTATTCTGGTTTGTAACCTTTTCAGTAAATTCCAGCATATATATTTCAAGTAATATTTTAAACAAAATCAATTTTGAAAAAAATTGATATAAAAACTAAGATAATTTTTGCTTTCAGAAGCAATTTGAAGACTATATTTTGTAAGATCTTCAAAATCTGTGATTTACTTTTCAGGCTCAACCACAAATCCTGAAATTTTAGGTTTCTTCCATAAGGATCTCAATTTAAATTTAAAAACTAATTTTCTTCAGTGAAGAAAATGCCTATTATATTTAACATAATTAAAACTATATTTAGTTCCTCTCTTAGGAACCTGACAGTATCCTCATAAACACAGGTTTGTTTTGGAAATAATAATCTAAAACACATCTAGTAGCTGATGGATCAAATACAAATTAGATGAATGAAATACAATATTTAATGAAACTATTCAGTCACTGAGCTTCCTAAGCTTATTTTTTCTGTTATTTTTGCTCTTTTTCCTAATAAAAGGATTAGCCAGTTGATTGTAATCCATGTAGATATTAAGGGAAAAGTGATAATAATCATATAATTTTCTACTCTTATTAAGTGATTGCCATGGCCAGATACTGTGATAACTATTCCATATATATTATCTAATTCAATAGAATTAGAGTAATCCTGTAATATTAGTATAACTTCATTTTTTTAGGTAAGAAAACTAAAGCTTTGTAAAGACTTACAAAGGTCACACTGCTGTAAGCAGCAAATCTGGGATTTGAATACAGCTCCATCTGGGCTTTTAATCCTCTGGGAATTGTACAATCTACTTAGGAAATATACACCAACTAATATTAATAATTTGTAGTCAATATATAATAGTATATGGACTTTGTCCTTGGATTCTGGGAAGTAATCTCTTAAATCCTTGGAATGCCCTTCCTAGAAACATGGTTTTACAAAAGAGTGCAAACCATAAGATTTTAAGTAGAAATGCTCCAAGATGTATATAGAATGAGGCTGGGTAGGACGGGCAGAAAGCCCAACATTGTGATTTAGAATACATGCTTTTGCTTTTGTAATAGAATATAAATTAAGTTGGACACTTAGATTATTTTGTGTGCCTTCTTCCCTCTGATTATTTCAGAGATAGGGTCTTACTTTTTGCCCAGCTAGCATGGAGCACAATCCTCCTCCAAACAATCATGTGATTCCTTCAAACAATTATGTGATGGAGGCAGACTGAAAATTTTAGGTACAATGTAGCTCAGGGAAACTTGGGGACTGGCACCTACGTCAGGGAAATGATCATCGGGAACTCTGTGTTTGGTTCTTTTCCTCCTCTTTCCTTGGCTGATTTTGATATGCATTCTTTCCCAATAATTAACCATAACGACCAATGTGCTTTGGTTTCAGTGAGTCCAATGAGGATGCTGAGCTCCTGGTGGTTTCTGTGAGTCAGTCTGGAGAATTAGTGAAATTGAAGGTGGTTTGGGGAACCTGTAGGGTTGCGTTTGGTGTCAGAAGTGAGTGAACTGTTTTCCTGTAATGGGGTTGCTGGCCAGAGCTCCAGTAATAGAGAGCTAGAGAAAGTGAGCTGTGAAATTGCAGGGAACTGTGAAGAGGGCATTGCTGAAAAGGAAGGCCTGTGCTCCGATGGTAGTTAAAGAAAGTTATTCTAAAGTGCTAAGGCAGGGAATCGGGAAGCAAATACTTAAAAATCATGTAGATTCTGAAATTCAGCATTTGTGGTCATTGAAATGATATCATTAGTCTCTTTTTTTCATTTCAATGATAGATAATGAGAAAATTATTTTTTCATATTCCTCTGTGTACTTCCAAAAGTGTAAGTGAATTTCCTTTTTATTGACAATATCTAGCCTTTGATCTGTTTGAAGGCAGATTAATGTTCAATATGTGAACATTAAGTGAAATATATATTGACAGTTAAAGAAGTTTCGCATATACATTGCTCCTATGGACAATGCTCCTAGTTCATCTCTATTTTTTAATGTGCCTGTTTTTATTTTTATTTAGTAGTTTTACAAAGGGGTTTCAATTCCAGAAGTCAGATTATCAGCCCAATGCGATATGATCAATGTCATCCTTTCCACTGTTCCCACCCATCTTTCAACATCTCTCCCTACCCTCTAGTTATAGAGTTCAATTTTTACCTGTAGGGTTGCGTTTGGTGTCAGAATTTTACTCACCTTCCCTCCTTCCATTCCTGTGCCCTGCATTGATCTCACCACCTGTTTCAGCTTGCTGGTATTCCTTTTGTTAAACAGTGCATTAGTTGTTCGGGGGAGTTACACCATTGGACTCCTCCCCAAGTATACCTACCATTAGTCAATTTGTTTGTGTGTAACTACATATAACTCTGTGTATGCTATCATCTATGTTTGTATTTTAGGAAGTGAATACTTTTACTTTAATCAAATACATCATAAGTACTACCAACCAACTCACAAGTAAAGCAAATTAAACCATGGTATACCATGAGTTACAAGACAAAGGCTCACGTTAGATATGTTCAAAGTATCTTAAAATCAGTGGAGATACCAAACCAACTACATGGGAACTATTTGGCCATGATAAAAAAAAAAAGCATGACCAATACATAGTATTTCAAGGCCAACAATAAAGGGGAAACTATTGAGGGGAGGGGTTGACAAGAGAAAGAAATGGAGAAAAGTAACAGAGTCAGACTGCAAATTTTAGGCAGTACAAGTCAACTTTTGAGTGTATCTGTCCCCTTGATAAAAACCTCACATAAAGTATACCAACAGTCAGAATGACTTAAAATTTTATCTGTGGAGAAACTGAGGATCAAGGGAGCTACAAAACTTCCCAAGACCAAAGATCTATTAAATTGGGAGGCGAAGAGATGAAAGTAGATTTTCGTTATTCTAAAATTCACTTCCCTTATAACAGAGGCCCTACCAAGGGAACTGGCTTGGTAGTGTTTCTCCTGAGGACCTAAAGATTAGTGGGCTTTCACAATGGCCTGACCTGCTGTTTTGTGCTCATAAACTATGAGAAGATGGCAGTTTGTATATGGATAAGAAGATCTATGACAGCAATGAGAATAACTCTGAGGTTCCTAGACTAGAAATTCATGTCACTTGGAGGAAAGAAAATACAAAAGGATTCAAACATATTTCAAATATTAGGTGCTTTTTGGCTGCCTGGGTTGAGCCGTTCAGTATATGTGATGGCACTAATAAATATATATTTATATCTCGTTAGTGTATGCACAGGTTGACAGACATCCGGTGAAGTCATGCAGAAGCAGAGAACATGATTAAGTCTGATCCCTGAGAAGCTCCAGCATCGGAATTCAACTAAAGGAAACAACTAGAATTGTCAGCAGAGAAACAGGGAGAAAAATTTTTCTGGTAAGGATTTAAGGAAGAGAGAAGTCCACACCAACAGTGCTTCAGAGAAGGGATATGTGCAGAAAGTTGTAATTAGGTCATTACTAGCAGCCATTAGTTAGTGATCACCATTGTGGAAGACCAAAATTACCTTAGAGTGAGCAAGAAAAAGGGAAGTATCCATTAATTTTTGGTGTGCTTCAACACACCAGTTGGATCAGAGGGGACTTCAAGGTGCTGTATTTAGTCAGTAGTCACAGTCAGGTACGGTCAGCTGGGGTGATGGCAGTGATTTGGTCATGTGTTTTCCTCCACCCAGAAGGCTGGCCTCCCCTCCTTCATGTGGCAACATGATGAGCTAGGACAGTCACTGCAGAATGTAAGAATACTAGAATGTGCCATCTGCACACCATCAGCATTGTCCCACTCAATTGGCCAAAAAACTAGGAGAGAGCAAGGAAAGGGGTGACACTGTTCAAGAAGAAATGTAGGGCTGGGAAGGTGGCTCAGTGGTAGAGTGCTTGCCTTGCATGCATGAGGCCCTGGGTTCGATTCCTCAGCACCACATAAGCAGAAAAAAGTCAGAAGTGGCACTGTGGCTCAAATGGTAAAACGCTTGCCTTGAGCTGAAGAGCTCAGGCACAGCTCCCAGGCCCAGAGTTCAGGCCCCACAACTGACAAAAAAAGAAACGTAAGAAACATACTCATTACCTGACTTATACTGTATACTACCTTTACAGCAATTTATACACTTTGTCTTTATGTACTTCGTCTTTTGATGGGAGAAATAGTAAACACACTATAAATGGATGTAGAATTGGTAAAGAATTGTGGTTGGCTTTGAACCCTACCATAAAGCATATGGTGAGAAGGAAAATCACACTGATCCCTGTCATTATCAGTGAAAATGCAATGGGATAAGAATGCAGAACCATCCATGTAAGGAAGGAGTTCGCAGGACTCTTAGCCCCACAAACAGAATAAAGTTCAGCATTGTGGTTCTCACATCTCCAACTTGTTCGCACCACACATCTCCAAATGTTCATAGAGTCCTCACTGCACCCATCCTTCTTTCTGTTGCAACTTTTCACAAACATGACCCATCCTCAGGTTTGGAACTGAGTTTAAGATTGACTTGAACATTAATATTGATTTGAAGACATAAACCACAAGAAGGCATTTTATCTGATCTGGTAATATTTGTTTCTGTCAAATTCCATTTGCCAATTAGCTACCAAAGTAATCTCCCTAAATTGCCATTTCCGCTGTGTTGTTTCAAATCCTTAGAGAAGCAGACACCAAAACAAAATTAGAAGTGCAAAAGAATTATCAGGGAAACTCTCACCTAGGATTTTCGGCATATAATTTAATTAATGATCACAGGTGCATACTTGGTGATTTATCAGCCTCCAGCAACATTTCTATTTGATCAGTGCACACACGTGAAATACATGATTTGCACCCAAATTGTCAGCTTCAAGTCTTACATATTGAGAACTAGAACTGTGTGAACCATCAGGGAGGCCACCTAGAGATCTTAACACAGCAAAACTCCAGCCCTCCCTCCCCTCAAACTGCTAGTTAGTATTCAAGTATAGGGCTTGTTTATGAGGTCATTATAAAGCAGCATTTTCTTGTAAGACAATTTAATGAGACTTGTTGGAAAACAAATCTAATGATACTCACTGAGAGCTGAAATAATCTGTATTATCCAAGGGTGAGACATCTCACACAGACGAACACCATGAAGCCATGAAATAACAACAGCAACAATGGCCATAATAATTCCAGAAAGAGTAAGCTGGGCAAGTGCTCTCACCAATGTGATGTGTTTGCTCCAATACCGCTCAAGGAGAAGGAGGTGTTGGTTTCAGTGTCTTGTAAGATGATTGTTAATTTTTGATAGCGTTAATGTTTATTAGTGACAGACGATTCGCTTTAAGTAGCCAATGAATAATAAATACACAAGGTAGGTGTCTTGTCTCCATCATGCTTGTGTACTCGAGATGGATGGAGCTGTTTTTTAATCTGGCCTCTGAATTCCCTGCGCACTTAGGTGACTTAGAAATCCAGGCTGACTTCTCACACATTTTAGCATGAAACACAGTGGGAGAATTCTTGGCACTTCCTCAAGCCTCTGAGAAGTGAAGTCCTAAGACCAGGGAAAGTTCATCTTCAATGTTTTAGCAAATAGAAAAAACAGCTGGAAAATGTTCCTCTTGTTCCCTGGTCCTGTTGAATTCATATCACTTAAACACCTGTGTCCATCAAACAGAACACACAGGATCACAGCTAGAGCGGCTCTTGACTTTGCAATTTCATTGACTGACAGTTTAATATCTATTTATTTTCACATCTGACACCAGTAAAGACAGGCTGGCATCATGAATGTCAAGACATTATGCTGACAACTATATTTTTTTTCTTCTTCATCATTTGGGGGGGGAGGGGGAGGACTGGAGGAAGGTTTAACATTGTGTGAAGAAAAGCATTCTTTTTCCAGCAGCAGAGTTCCAATAAAGACCAAATTATAGTTCAGATATAATTGGCAGTAACTATTGATACGTTACCTGTACATATTTATACAGGAATCGGTATATTCAATTTGAGATTTACTAGAAAACTCACTGTTACTGTTATATTCCAGAATGAAGTATGTAATTATACTATTTAAATCCCTGAAATAGCTGCCATTACTGGGGACTGTGTAAACAGTGTTTTTCCATGCTCAAATTGAATGTTTAGGAGATGGTCCCTGATTTTCAGTAGCTCTTATTTAGTCTCTGAAATAAGAGGTCTAGTTCCACCCAGGGTTCCATAATATCAGAATGACCCTTACATAAGAAATGGTCACACAGTGAAGGTGAGATTTCTTTCATTTTGTCAGTCATGGAGCTTGAACTCTGGGCCTAGGCACTGTTCTGGAGCTCTTCAGCTCAAGGCCAGTGCTCTACCACTTGAGCCACAGCTCCACTTCCAGTTTTCTGGTGGTTAATTGGCGATAAGAGTCAATAAGACTTTCCTGCCCCTGCTGCCTTTGAACTGCCAACCTGATATCTCAGCCATCTGAGTAACTGGGATTACAGGTGTGGGCCACTGGCTCCTGGTGGGATGGATTTTCTTTTTAAACCTAAAGCAAGATGATAGTGTTGCTCAAAATTAACCACAAAGATAAGACATGCAAAGTGCACATAAGAAATTATGCACACTACATTGAGTTTCCAAATACTGAGGAGCGGCCAGAAGGTCCTTTGTCTCTCCAATTTATGTCTGCTATCTAAACAGGAAATCATTCATTTTAATGTACTTCTAGGTCTGGCTAGGGGAATATTATTATGAGAACTTTTCTGTCTGCTCTCTAGCAAATTTTCTCATGGCTACAGCTAAGGTCTGATCATTCACAAAGACAGTTTTGCTGTTCAATCATTAAGGAAATACCTTATAATCAGGAGGCGTTGAATGGTGGGACTTTAGTGTTTTTCCAGTGTCAGACTGAAGTATGCCATGACGTCTTACATTCCCCTCCTCAGTCTCATTTTGCCAAATACTTGAAGAATGAAATATGTTCTCTGAATTGAGGTTTTTGTTTTTGTTTTTGTTGTTCTAAGTGCATTGATTCACAGAAATTAAGCCTGAGATTGATTGTGGATTTCCCCCCCCCCAAAAAAAAATCACATTAATTTCAGTTCTTGGCAATTACAGTATAATTAGTGTTATTGATGTAGCAGCCTCATAAATAAATATTTTGTAGCCATAGAGGGGCGCTTGTTTGCTTTTTGCTTTATTTGTTTGTTTAAGCTTCATTGATGGCTAGAATTAGACCTGGGTGCCTCTGTGCTGACTATGGAGGAATCGCACAAGGAAGAGAGAAATCCAGACTGTTTCTTCCAAATTACTGGGTCTTTCTTGATGGTAAATTCCTTGGATCTGCATCTTGACAGCCCCATTTGTTTCTAGTTCTCGATTTCTCCTGTCTATTACATATGACCTCATTCTTTCTTTTGCCATCAACCTTTTTTATTGGTCTCTGGAGGGAAAAATGAGCTAAGATGAAATATTCTTAGGACTTTTCCTACAGTGCAGCTTGGGTGTGTGTGTTTAACATGTGCATGGCAGTACAGAAGCTTGAACTAAGGGCCTCTCTTAGCCTTTTCTACTCTAGGCTGGTGCTCTACCTTTTGAGTCACAGCCTCCACTTCTGGCTTTTTGTTGGTTGGTTGATTGGAGCCGGTGCTGGCTTGAACAGCTTGTAATCCTTAGATCTCAGCTTCCTGAGTAATTAAGATTATAAGTATGGTCCCTGAGCAGCCCCTGCTCTTGCTCTCCATCCCTTCTTGATATGGTATATGTGTCTTGACTTGCAGAATGTACTGAGCTTGGAATTGGAAGTCTTGAGTTTGAAAATCTTGAGTTTGAATCCATGCACTGCCACTACTTTATATGTCCTTGAGCAGATATTCCTTTTAAAATGAAGATGATGCAAATTTATTCCTTCACTAAATGCTTACTGACCACCCATGAGAGGCCAGATATTGTTATAACTAGGGAGATAACAATGAATAAAAGAAAATTAACCAGTACTCCTTCCTGATAGGCTGTATATCCTAAGTCTTATCTCTTTCTAGAGATGTAAGTATAAAATTATATCTGTCTATAGTTGATTGTGCACCATCAGTAACTCAGAAAACAATTACTTTTATTTTTGTTTTGCCTATTCCTGAAATAATCAGCCTAGTGTTCTAGGGTTAGAGTGAAGAAATGAGGACATATAATGTAATTGCAGAACCAGAATGTAGAAGAAGTTATCAGGAATAGTATAAAAATAATGGTGAGAAAGGTGAGAAAAATATGGATGATCAAAATGACAATAAGAAGTCTATACCCAGAGATTATGTGGTTTCCAAAAAGGAGGACAGATGTTGACTTTATGTCAGAAAAGAAAGATCCAACCATGGGAATAAAAAGACTGAGTTTAAGGCCCCTTCTGTCCTATCATCCATGTAATGGGGGGAGGAGGGAGACCTGCCTAGGTCTTGTGTCCTCTACCTATGGAAAGTGAAGGCTGGATTACGTGGTATCACAATTGCCCTTCAATCATTGCTTCTACAACTCTAACACTGGCATTTGTGTCTTGGAGAATCCTTTTCACATACCCTCCCCCACCCCAAGAATAATCCAACATCAAACAATTACAATCTGATCGTGAATAAAAAGAAATAATAGATTACAATCCAGCACTTGTGGCTTGGGCCTGTAACCCTAGCTACACAGGAGCCTGAGATCTGAGGGCTGATATTTGGAGCCAATCCCAGGCAGAAATACCTCTAAGATTCTTATCTCTAATTAACCAGCAAGAAGCTGAACTTGGAGTTAGTGTGCAGTGACAGAGCACTAGCCTTGAGTGAAAAGTCAAGAGAGAGTATAGGCCCTGAGTTGAAGCCTTAGGACCAGCATAAAACAATACAAAATGAGAACAAAATAGTTCTTTCTAGAAATAAGGAACTTTCAGTAAACTTGGGTTCTTTATCCCTTTATGGTGTGGACAAAGCTGGTGTTAATACTGTATATAAAGGACATCTGAACTATTCCTACCATTGTTGTCTCCTCTCCTACTTTTCCCACTCTCTACCCTGCCATCTCCCACACCCATCACCTCAGGTCCCTCTTTGGGGTCTCCACCAGCCTTGAGCCCAGCATATTCCTGTCACCCAATCAGCTTCACTCCTACAGAGAATGCTCACCTAGACCTGGGAGACAAAGGAGACTGTCACATTTTCATAATGTCATTGTTTATATCCCCCCCCAAAAGAATAGAGTTTTAAGGGCTAATATAATTTCCCATTAGAATGTCATTCTTAACAACAATGTTATTTTGCTGAAGCGAGATAAGCAAACAGAATGGCGAATGAGGCGACATCATGAAGCAGGCACTCCATTCTAATGCTCTGGCAGTATCTACTTAAAAGGGCCACGCCTTCAGATGTGAGCTTATAGAGTTTCTCATACAATTTTTCCCCTACCATGAGAGCCCAAACTTAAAACACAGCAGCAAAAGGACAGTTCGATGGGAAAAACCATCAACAACTTCTCAATCCGTAAGTAAGCACAAAAAAGATATTCTTTAAATCATTACCTCTGGTTTTAACTCAAATAGCCATTAGAATTGCTATTAATTGGCTTGGGAAGATGGCTCAGTGGCAGAGTGCTTGCCTTACACACATGAGGCCCTGAGTTTGATTCCACAGCACCACATAAGCAGAAAAAGCTAGAAGTAGCGCTATGGTTCAAGTGGTAGAGTGCTAGCCTTGAGCTGAAATGCTGAGGGACAGTGCCCAGACCCAGAGTTCAGGCCCCATGACCGACCAAAAAGAAAAAAAAAAGAACTGCTATTTTTTTAATAACACTCATCACAATCTCATATTTATTTATGAGATTTTGTTTACTCATATGAATATGATTATTTGTATTGTTATAACAACATATGTTTGATTTATATATTTTATCTGTATGATGTATTATAACTACCTACAATGCACTGTGAACTAGAAGCCCAAGAATTCCTATCTCTAAGACAGCCATTTGGAATGTAAAAATGTTCTGAAATAACTCTTATCAATTCAAAATGACTCCTTGGACAATTGTGAATACATAAGATATCATCATTGCCTCAAAAAAGATACACTCTAGTAGTTCTGAAAACCTATAGGAGAGATTTATCTGTTTATTCTTCAGAGAGATTCCAGAGGGCTAGCATTTGTTTCTTAAAAGCAATTGCCAAAACAACACGCTCTTAAGCAGTTTTGCTTGTGATATATCTCTGAGGATAGCTTTTGGTTTCAGTGGTATGGACTGCATTTGTGTTATTTAAATGGTAGTCATGCAGCAAATATTTTTAAAATCAATGGTATTCTTGTTCTGTAATTAGTTTATAAATTATCAGGTCAGATAAACAGGCAGTCTAACAGCTGAACTAGACTGGGGTCCCAGGACTGCTTGTACTAATTAAATAGCACTTTAAACTCGAAAATACAGTTCGCTCACCCAGCTTAGCCAGAACAGGCATCAAGAGCCGTGATGTCAATACACAACTCTCATCTTCACAGTTATCTTGGAGAGCGGAAGGTAAGAAGGTATTGTGTGTGATTTTGAACTTCCAGAACACAAGGGCAGAATCCAGATTGTCACGTGGCACCTGCTCTTGAGTGTGAAAAGAGTACTTTAACTACCAACAAGTCTTAGTCCAACAAAAAGAAAGAAAAAAGTGATCATAGGAAGAATATTTATCTGCAGCTTACTTTATGGACTAGTGAAAATCATCTCCACTTTTAATATTTTTTCTATTCTTTTTAAATTTAATATATATTTATTGTAAAGATACTGTACAGAGGGGTTACAGTTACATGAGTAAGATAATGAGTACATTTCCTATCCAGCATTGCTACCCACTCCTTTGTTTTTCTTCTACTATCCCTTCCCTTCCACCTCCACAATTCTCTCTTCCCCCACCCCCAGTTGTAAAATTCGTTTCAACATAGTGTCTTGTACATCTCATTGTTACAAATGGTCAATCTGTATCATTGTTTCAGCATTTTCTTATTTCCCTTCCCCTCCCCAAATTAGAAAAATGTATATACAAGATGCAGGGCACCAGAATCAAATACAGGGGTTATACCATAGGGGGAAGAACATACAACAGAAACAAAAAAAAAAATCACATAGTACATTATAAGTACATTAAAATCAACAGCAACAAAGATAAAACCTCTTGTGTCCCTATCTTGGGGTTTATTTTGCTTAGCATCATCTTATCACTTTTAATATTTTGTAACACTGTTAATATTGTAAGTCAACAAGGGTGCCTCGTATCAATTGCTTTTTTTTTCTTTTTGTCTTCTCATCCCTTCTTTTTTTTTAAAAAAAAAAAAAAGACAATTGATTTCCAAATCTCTTTGAGGTCTTTTTGGAGAAATTCTTTTATTTATTAATTTTTAATATATTTTTCCTTGAAGATTTTTGTTAGTTTTGTTTTTGTGGCTCCATATGATGCCTATTCACTTTCTTGCTTGCTTGCTTGCTTGCTTTCTTACTTTCTTTTGTCGGTCCTTGGGGCTTGAACTCTGGGCCTGGGCGCTGTCCCTTAGCTCTTCAGCACAAGGCTAGTGTTCTACCACTTGAGCCACAGCCCCACTCCCGGTTTTCTAGTGGTTAATTAGAGATAAGAGTCTAACGGATTTTCCGGCCCAGGCTGGCTTTGAACTTCTATCCTCAGATCTCAGCCTCTTGAGTAGCTAGGATTACAGGCATGAGCCACCAGTGCTCAATGCCTATACACTTTCATCCAACTATTTTTCCTAACACAGGGATGGATTTCAGAGTAAACAATGAGCTTTATGAATGATGGCTAAGGGTGGGGCTTAATGACTCTTTGGTCCATTGGTATACCAGGAACCCCTGAGTGCCAGGACTGTCCTTTAGTGTCTTAATGTCTAGAGTAGGCTTCCTAGCTCTTCTCAAACAGCTTCTTTACTTTGCTTTGACTAGTTACAAGTTTTCTCTTGACTCTCCACACGTGGTGAGAACACAAATGCCTTATAATCTATGCATAAAGCTTCCCTACCTGGCGTTTCTGAGTATAAGTTATTGGAGCATGTGATAAAGGTCATTGAAAGATGGCATTTGAACCCCTTCCACCATCTTGGCCATCTTGTTCAATACAGAGTTTGGCCTTGGGTCAAACAGTGAGAATTTTCCTGCTTTCTGATGGGTCTCTTCCCTGTTACCTGGAAGGTTGTAATGCCAAAATTCTGTTCTTATATCCTCATTCAACCTTCTTACTTCCTCCTTGTTTGGCTGCTCCCTTCCCTCCTTTCATTGCCAGACAGGTTTTAGCCTATCAGTTTATCCTTCAGTTCTATCCACCACAGTTGCCCTAGTTTGGGCTGCTGTTCTGCTAACTCCTCTCAGTTGGACCCTGTCTGGGCCATTTCTCCATGCTGTCACTTTCTGCTACTTTTCCTCCCCTTCCAAGAATTTTCTTTCTGTCATTTCTCACCTGAGCTTCTTTCTGATTTTTAATTATCTGTAACGTTTTTATACGATTTCTTAGGGTGTTAGAAGGTATACAGGGAAACGAGAACTCACCTAGTAAATCCATCTTCTTGAAATCTGAAAATTCTTTGGGAGTATGAGGGGAGGTGCAGAAATGGAGGGACAAAGGATGATCAAATGCAGACATTGTACTCACTGGACACTGTGTTGAAAATGATCTATACAACTTGTTGGTGGGGATGGGAGGGAAAAACTTTAGGAGAGAGTGAAGCAAGGGGTGACATTGTCCAAAATGAAACGTACTCTTTTACCTGACTTATGTATACACCATACATAATGTATGATGTATATAATAACCATAAAAAATTAAATAACCATAAAATAATAACCATAAAAATATTTTAAAAAATCTTTCAAAATGACTGCAAACCTATTCATTGGGGTCTCTTTCTCTGTCTCCCTAGTGTGGTCTCCCGCAAGTAGAAGGCAAAATAGAGACTCTAACTGTTAAAGATAAATGAGCTCAGGCCTCAGCCAGTCATTTAAGGTTGTCTTTCCTGAATGCATACAAACATTTCCATAAAGAGACTAATCCATCCACTAATCCCAATCAACCACCCACCGCAAAAGGATGGAGATAAAATGACAGGTATTTAATGCCACTAAAATGCCCTAATCCCACAGTGTCTTGTGGGATAATGCTCTGTTCAAAGTGATTCTGATTGTGCCTGTTGTTATTATGCTGTTAATATTACTAAATTTAATATCAATACCCGCCAAGAGGCCGTGCTTATTTTTTCATGGAAACACCATGGTTCCAATTTGTACCAATTGGATATTAAGCAACTCACAAAAATAACTCCCAACAAAGGGCAGGAAGAAGTAATTTATGTATCATAAATTGCATAATATATTGCAAGAAAAGCTAAAAGCAGCCCGATATGTTTAACGTTTATGAAGGAAAGCTGTCTTTGAAATGAACTAGTTTGACTAAATTCAGCTTAAATTAGGAAGAAAGAAAACTCCACAAGGGAAGACCAGTTGATGGGAAAACTAAGCGAATTTCTAGTTGTCTGTCTCCAAATGAAAGAGATTTGGCTCAAGTATCTCTTTTTAAGCCCTTGATTTATATCTAAAAATACTCTTTCCCTTTAAGGAGACCTCCATAGATAGATGTTCTGTAGGAAGCCCTAGGGGAAAAAAGGAGACTTACTTAAAGCTAGCCTGAGAATTGCCTCTAGGCAAAAGGTATTATATACTTCCTTTCCATCTTTTACATACGCAGTCGTAGAGTTCCCCACCGATACGCAGCAGGCTTGAATTTGGCTCTTACGAGATGGAAATCTTCAGAGGTTTGGCTTACTCCACACCAATGTCATTAAGGTATTCTTTTCATGAGTAGCAACAGGATTCTCTCTCTGCCTCTGTCTCTCTGCTTCACACACACACACACACACACACACACACACACACACACACACACATACACACACACACACACACACACACACACACACACACACACACACACACAGGTCCCAAAGGCTTTGTTATCAAAGGCCATACTTTTTAGCTCAGATTTCATACTTAGTACTAAAATAGAGCATCCTCTAGTATACCAAAATCCATTTAGATTTAGACTCTGGATATTTTTTTTTTACATATACTTTTAATCCTAAATCAATTTGATTTCTTTCTATTTCTGGAAATCCATGGGAGAGAACATTCAGTTACAACTGTCTAGTGTCCTAAAATCACAGAAAAAAAACGTTTTCCAAGTGCTAATGATACCAGATTTATGCTGCTAAGATTGCAGTCTGTGGGCTATAAATGTGATTTTTTTTTGGGGGGGGGAGATTGGGGCTAGCCTAATCTTTGTCACTCTACAGGGGATAGTGGAGTGGGAGGCAGGGTTGCAACACCTTTGCCTCTGCTCACCACCAGCGTTCACCTGCTGTCCTTGTATCCTAGGGTTCTTATCTTGAGGACTAATGGAACACAGAATGAAGGATGAGTGTGCACATATGTCAACCCAGATCAAACTCTAGCTGAGCCACAGGGTCCCAAGAGAGGGTTGCTGCTGAAGTGTCTATAGCTAGGGGTTTTTATGGCTATAGTTTTATGTATTGAGTAACTTCGATGACAATCAGAAACTGTGCTCTGCTCACTGACTAGGCCTGTAATGTGTGTGTGTGTGTGTGTGTGTGTGTGTGTGTGTGTGTGTGTGTGTGTGTGTGTGTGTGTGTGTGTGTGTGGTGCGTGCTCGTGCGTGCACATGTGCACACACATGCACATCCATACTGGGCTGTGAATACAGGCCCTCACATTTTCACTTGGCTTTTCCTTTAAGGTAGTGCTCTACCACTTGCACCACACCTCCATGTTCAGCTCTTGGTGGTTAATTGGAGATAGAAGTCTTTGAGAACTTGCCTTCCACTTTGTGTCTGATTGTAAACACATGCCAGCCTTAGAACCTGCCTCCCAGGCCTGCCAGAAACGAGGGAGACGATTTGTTTTGTACCATTGCTCCCTTCTAGATTGGCCTTTGTCTCAGCTGCCCATTTTTATCCCTAACTACCTAACCACGGCCAGGTAACTGTTCTCAAGACCATTGTCCTGTCTGAGTAGCCTACCTATTCAGCAGGCAAAACAGGAATACACTTCCAATTAAATTTCACTTTTAAAAAAGGCTTATCCATTTCAAGTTCCACAAGACAAAAAAACAAAAACAAAAACGTAAAATTCCCTGGCTTTCTTTGATATAATTAGAGCCACAAAATGCCCAGTATCTTTTATTTATGTCATATATCCCTGGCGATGAAGTTGTGTTTAATGTGCCTCATAGGACTTACAAGAGAAGTAGAAGGTGCCAGTGGGAAGGCAGGTTGGGTTGGTATGCAGCAAAGAGACACAAGCTGGCAAAGCCACAGCTCTGCCTCCGAGGATAGCCAGTGTTTCCCACCAGGTAACTCTGAGGCTTGGTTCCCACCATTTTCCAAGTTATCAGGAAGATATGGAGAAGCAATTCCTTCTTTAAAACAATGCCGTGCACATAAAATGTCAGTCTGCTGCCCCATTACCTCACAGGGTACAGGTGTAAATCTTGAAAAGATCATGAAGTTCAATTTGCCTTCAGCAGGGAAAAAGAAGCAATTACTTAGCTGTTGGGGGGGTGGGGAAATCCTAATGTCATTATCAGATGACCCTAAATAGCTACCTGATCTCCAGGTATTATTGTAAATGGATTTAAAATACATTATAAAATCTCAAATTCAAATCATATGGAAATAACATAAGTTATCATAAAGGTGTTCTGAGATAATTCTAAATGTCAATTTAGCATATTTTCATATATTGGTTTTCTAAAGAGAATGAATAGCTTCTTTTAAGAGGTAAATGTCATTTGGTCAAATAAAAAGGACAATCATATTTAAAGGTCAGTTAATATAGCGAAGTAGTTGTAGTTACTAGTGTTAAAAATCTCACTATATTATCTTTAAGCAAGAGAATCCTACCATTTTGAGTAAATTATGTACAACAATGTGATTGCTTATCTCCTTTGTTCTTATTTTTGCTGCAGTGTTGATTTTCTAATATTTCTTTTTGATACCTAAAACCATTTTGTCCAGTGTCTGTCACTAGATCATCACCAGGGGTGTTATTTTCTTTTTAATACTTATAAGGTCTAATGATCTACCACATAGATTTCAATGAAAGACTTAGGTTTCCTTTTTCTGTTGTTGTTTCCTGAAAAAAGAGAATGTTCTTAGAGTAAGAGGATTAAGCCTTCTTTAAAAAAAAAATCTGAACTTTCAGACATGTGTATCCATTCTTAACATCCTATTTTTCAAAGTTTGCTTTTATTATTGTGTGCTGCGATAATCATTAACAGCCATTCAAACTATGAAAAGTTTCTTGTTTCTGGAAGAAGACATCATTGTAGGAGAAGCTGTTAGTCTTTTTTCCCCAGTCTACCTTTCATGGGGGAACACATGTGATTCTGTGTGATTCACTTACTGCTTTGATTCTGTTATATGTTGTTTTAGAGGGGATTTTTCTCTCTTTTTTTCTTTTTTTTTTTTTTTGTAGGTCATGGGGCTTGAACTCTGGGTCTGGGCGCTGTCCCTGAGCTCTTCAGCTCAAGGCAAGGGCTCTACCACTTGAGCCACATTACCACTTCCAGTTTTCTGGTGGTTAATTGGAGATAAAAGAGTCTTACGGACTTTCCTGCCAGGACTGGCTTTGCACTGCCATCCTCAGATCTCAGCCTCTGAGTAGCTAGGATTACAGATGTGAGCCACTGGTGCCTGGCAACGGTTATTCTTTTAAAATTGTAATTATGATTATGCTGACACTGGGTCTTGAACTAAGGGCCAGGCTGCTCTGCTCTCCATTAACTTTTTGCTCAAGACTGGCATGCTACCATTTGAGCCACAGTTCCACTTCTAGCTTTTTGCTGGTTAATTATAGGTCAGAGTTCCATGGACTTTTTGCCTGGACTAGTTTTAAACTTCCACTCTCAAATCTCAGCCACCTGAGTAGCTGTGTTTGTCACTCTTAATTGGCTACCAAAAAAAAGTTACAGAAATACAGATTTTGTTTCTTTCTGAAAATATGTGCTTTAATGATTCTAGTTTTTGAACTAGAAATAAGAATTATCATTTGCAATTACTTTTACCACTGAAACCATGAAGATAGATAGTTACCAAAAACTTATTTAGACCTCTTCTTGATGCAATTTTTGTTGTGAATTTAACAAATTAACAAATACATTATTAAAATACATTGAATGGTTTCAGCACATTAAGAGTGTTTATTAGCTCATTTTTTCTTGTTTATGTTTGCTTTAGTATTATGTCATCATAGTTATTGGACTCTATTCAAAGTTTATAAAAGTCTCATATTTTAATATCAGGTCAGAAAGAATAGACAGGAAACATAAGACCATAGAAAAAGTATAATATTTATGCTGAGTTAAGGTGAAAATTAAAAACATGTGATGACAGTGAGCTTTCATTACATTTTGGTTATCATGGCCACCAATAAATATATATAAATATATCTGTAAAAATAAATATATAGATATATAGATATAAACTAACAAAATGACAATTAAAAGAATGAAGAACTGATATAACTATAAACAAGGTTGACCTTGAAATCAGGATGTTAAGGTAAAAGAAGTTAGCCAAAAAATACTTCAGCATATGATTCCATTTCCATAAGAATTCCATATGAACTCATTGATTATGCGGTACCCAGAGTAGATAAGACTCAACTGACCAAGACAAGAAGTAGATGTGCGGTTGGCAGGGGTTGGAGTCTAAGGGAATGCAATGGAGACAATTATTTCATTTTCTAAAATTGCTTGTAGTGTTGGTTGTGGGTCTCCCAATTCACCAAGTGCCACTGAACTGTCTTCTCTAAATGGGTAAATTGTATGGTATGCAAACTATGCCTCAATAAAGCTGGTAAAAGTAGTTCATATCAGACATTAAGGGACATCCATTCCCAGCCTCATTTCCAGTCCTTATGAAGGTGAGCTCTTAGTAAAGGCTTTTGTCAACAACTTCCTTCCTTACACAGCCTTACTCAATGACTCCTGTTTTGTTTTTTGTTTTTTTTAAGGCAGAATTCTGCCACCAAATACTAAATGAAAATTACCATCAAGCAAAGTGTTCCTTCATTTCAGTAGACCCAGCACATCCTTCTTTTGTTTTAACAAAATAAAAATTATATACACGTATTCCTATATTATTATATATCATGTACCACATGACATATTAGAATATGGGCACACTGAAGAAGGACTAATCAACCATCAATAGCTAATCAATTGAATTGTCCATTAATGAGTGAATGGATAAAGAAAATACAGTGAAGATTTATTCAATGCAAGACTTTTCAGCTTTTAAAAGCAAAGTAATCGCTGTGTGCCAGTGGCTCATGCCTGTAATCCTAGCTATTTCAGAGGCTCAGACCTGAGGATTGTGGTTCAAAGACAGCTTAGGAAGAAATTCTGTGAGAATTCTTGTCTCTAATTAACAACCAAAAAGCCAGAAGTAGAGATGTGACTAAAGTACCAGAATTGAACAAAAAAACTAAGTGATAGCATTCAGGCCCTGAGTTCAAGCCCAGTGCTGGCACCAGGAAAAAAAAAAAAAAGGAGGAAATCCGGTGATCTGTAACAACACAAGCAAAGCAGGAGGATTACGAATTACGACAGAAATCTGCTATCCAATTTTCCCATTCACCTGCCCAGGTGAGATGAAATAGCTTAAATTTAAAACTCACCTGAAACAAAGGACAGGAGGCTGATTACATGCTACCCAAGTTTCCATCAATTATGGAGCTTGATTATCTGAGAAAGTTATTCAACTTTAACAAAAGAGACTGTAACCTCTGCCTTGTTCTCAGAACAGAAAATGTCTTCTGGGACAATTACTCTTGTATTTAAATACTTTTAAGGTTGTTCCATTCAGTCTTACAGGCTTGAGCCATCAGACTGGGTTTCTCTTCTAAAAGAGTGTTTGGGTAACAGCACTGGATGTTTTTGAGGTCTTTACATTCCTTCACAGGAAAACGGAAGGGCTCACATCCACATGGACAAATCACTTTTGTGATGTTGAAAGACATTAAACTAGATTTTAATGCCACAATTCATTGTATCATCTTCTTAGGAATCCATTCTTCAGTACAAGATTATAACTTTTGAAAAGGGCAAATAATGATTGCCACTTCCTGCTTAATAAACACGATAGTATGAATTCCTGGTTTCGTTGTTATTTTAATTTCTTAAACCCAACTTGAATCAACCCTTCTCAGTAGTTTTCCAAATTTTGTTTTTCTTTGTTTTCAGCTTTTGGAGAAGAAGGGAGCATGAGGTGGTTTCGATTCACATTCTGAGCCTGACTGGAAGCCTCTTTGGTCAATCAAAAAGGAACAGAAGTGCTTCCAATTCCCCAGGGGGTGACTGGAGAGGACTGGGAGGTGAGTCAACCTCTAAATGCTACCTTCTTTCCTCAGAGGGGAGGGATAAGTGCCAAGAAATAGACAGAACCTTCTTCTCTGTTTATTGTTTAGCCCTAATGCACGTTGGCTCTGCCTTTCAATTCTCAATGCTATTTCCCCTAGGCAAGGGCAGAATGGTTTAGAGAAGTTCCATTAGCTTTAGGCTGGTGATCACATACTTTTAAGAGAGAGAGAGAGAGAGAGAAAGAGAGAGAGAGTACTTTATCATTCACTCTTACCTTGAAATACCAAACTGATTAAAGAATGAGAATTCATCCAATGAATTACAGAGTGCAAATGACTTCTGATTATCCTAACTCCAATTCATTTTATAGAATACCCTTCATAGGTAGAAGGAAGTTGTAGAGTGGAGAAAGACTCCACCCAATTGCTCTCTGCTGTAAAGAAAACAATCATGGGCAGAGCTGGGCAGAGCTAGGCTTGCAGATGAGATATTATTTAAAGACGAGGCTAAATCCAAACCTCAAGCATCGGGTCGGGGTTGTGGCCTCTTAGCCCAGCACAAGGGGAACAGAACTCAGAATCATCTATGGTTCTTTGCCTTTCTTTAACCATCATTCCTCACTTTACAAAATGGCTCCACAGAAAATAGGCTGAAGAAGACAGCTGAAATGTTCATTGGTAAGTTATTGTCTTCATATAATATACATTTAAAGGGAGCTACAAATGTAACGGCAGATGTGTAATATATGGCTGGCACTGTTTTTTATTTTCTTATACATCTTGCTACTGTCTGAGGGCAATGCTCTAGCGACTACTGAAATATAATAGCTGCTTTCTCTCTCAGTACACAATCTGACAGCATTTATTCTTTCCTTCAGTGAACATAATTACTTCACATATGGAACCTGTGATAGCCTACAGGCATCTGAAAGAAACCAGAATCATGCAATCTGTCCCCTTTGCGAGCTTAATTTACATTCACAAGTGTCATTTTATTAGGGCTGGCATCACGTAGGATAAAAATCACAGGTCAGCTACGGCATGTCACTAAGAAGTGTGCTTAAGTCAATAATGTCGTGTGGTTACATTTGGGATAATTGTACAAGGGAGATCTCACAGAAGGGATCGGACCCTTATTTCTTAGTTTCCAGCTTTACTACAATCTGCAAGATAGCTCATTTAAAAATAAGGATTCGCAACAAATAGTTTCGCCTGCTGTAAATCTTTGTGCTGTATGTCATATTCTTCCATTTAACTTCAGAATGACATCTGCAATCTTAATGGACATAGAATAGTTCCCTTGCTAGCTATTACACATTTGTCCTAGAGGGAGTGGAGCTTAAAAAGTGGTGTTACTAGCCCTGTCCGTGATAAGCCCGGTATTGTTGGCTCAGTGGCCGTTCTCTGAAATGAGAGGTGCGAGGCAAGTTGTTTGTAATCACAATTAATGATTATTTCCCCATGAATAGTAGAGGGCTCTTGAAATGGCTACCAGACTTCTTAGACTATTGATGACAATTTTAACATAAGGAGTTAGACCTGGTCAATAAAATCTAACCACGATTTCTTCATGGTACAAATATTTCCTCATGAGCCATCAATATGGAGAATGGTGGCTTGACGATAAGTCAAAGCTGAGTCCACAGAAGCGTATAGTCAATTATTAAAGTGTAGATAGGGAGGCCAAAAGCAGAGTCATTGAGGGCAACAGAAAAAGAGATACATGAATAAATTGTGAGCAAAGTAGAAGAGTGATGCACATTATAATAATGTTTTGGGAGGAAGGTTGTTGTATATCAAAAGTATATTTTTATTTGTACGATTATTTATGGACTTGACGTACACACTTGCTTGGCTTTTTCACTCAAGGCTGATGCTCGACCACTTGAGCTATACCTTCACTTCTGGCTTTTGGAGGGGAAAAAAAATGAGGATGCTCAGACTTTTCTGCTTGGGCTGGCTTTGAACTTTGATCCTGAGATCTCAGGCTCCTGAGTAGCTAGGATCATAGGCAGAAGGTGCTGTGATACCCAGTATAAAAAAAATGTTTTTCTTTTTCTTTTTGAGGAATGGGTTAGTTCACACTGAATATTTTGAACTGCTTTGCTTTTGCTTTTTGATGATATCTAAAATGGGTTGTTTTATTTAAATCAAATTATTATACAAAAATGGCTATAAAATACAATAGTAGTTAGTTTGAGAAGCTGTCTTCCTATGCCTTTGCAATATGTCATATAGTTCAGAAACAACTTTTAACTCTTAGACTTAGTTCTTACTTTCACATCCATCTTACTTAAATTCCTGCTTATGTTGACATGTTTCGTTAACCTGGGTAATTATCTGTTATCTTACAGCTTTGAGTGTTATTATTTGTAGTTTGTATCTGGAAATAAGATACTATTTGGGATCTTTATGCTAATTAAAAATATTCTGAATCACAAGAAAGAAAAAGTATCAGATAAGACTGCATAGCTCTTTTTGTGATAATGCTTTGGGCTTTATAACAAGTGTGCATTAGAATCTGGAAAATTTTAAAAAATCAGATTTTTTTTCTCTTACATTTTCATCCAAAATACAGACTATAAATGCTAATCATACTAAAATTCTCCAGTTGATAATGATCATACCTCATAGATTTCCATAGAAATGGTTCACATTTTCTCCTGCAGTGCATGTTGGTTATAATAACCTCCCTCCTTCCAGATCTTTTTCAAAGGCATGAGCAAATAAATTCTCTAGAATGTTTCAACCCATTTGATTTGAGACCTTTGTTACATTCAACTAAAGGCCATCTTACCAGATCCAATCAATCAAGAAGCCTTTGGAGTCCCTTCAAAGGAATCTAATTGAATCAGTCTGATTTCTATCATGGTCCCAAATACCTGAGATAACTCATGAAGAGGAAAATTTTATTTTGGAGCTCAGTTTTAGAGTTTTCAGTCTATGACTCACTACCTTACTGCCTTGCTCCCGTGTCAAGGTAGAACATCAGAGCAAAAGCCTGAAAATGCAGAAGTTTGCTTTCCGGTAAGGTCTACCTTTTAAAGGTTCCAGCACTACCTAAATGTAGCACAACTTAGGCCCTATGCTTTTAATGAATGAGTCTCGGGAGAAATTCCAGATCTAAAGTACAGCACATGTATTCCCAACAACATGAAAATTGGGTGAGTCCTCTCAAGGAGAAGGTTCATAGAACAAAGAAGTTCTAAAAATAAGGTGGAAAAGAAGTATATCATTATTGCTGAGAGAGAGAGAGAAAGAGAAAGAGACAGATAGACAGAGAGAGACAGAGAGAGAGAGGCTAGTTTAGAAATTTTAGAAATTAGAGTTCTTTTGTCCAAGGCTAACTCCTTTCTTGTGATTAGGAATATTTTCGATTAGCATGAAGATCACAAGGCCACTTTGAGCTCCAGCTTGAGTGGTTAATTGGAGATAAAAGGCTCATGGGGACTTTTCTGCCCAGGTTGGTTTCCAATTGTGATCCTCAGACCTCAGCCTCCTGAGAAACTAGTATTACAGGCATGAGCCAGTACTACCTGATTCCCATATTCATCCTTAATAATAACCATATTAGCTAAATGTGGCTGCAGAAAAATTAACCTAACATTTAGTGACTTAAAATAATAAACATGTATCAAGTGATCATTTCTGTGAGTCAGATTTCTGCCATAACTAAACTGCATGTTTTCAGTTTGTGGTCTCCCACAGGCTACCATCTATCTAGACACTGAACAAGACCACAGGTCTCTAAGTCTCAAGCAGGAGTTCATATATTTTCAAGCTCATCACAAGGTGACTGTCAGATGTCTGGAGTTTGATGAATGTTGTCCGAAGATGTAAGTTTCTTACCATGTGGGCCTCCTATAAATTACTCTTCAAGATGCCAGCAAAGTTCCTTCAGAGTGAGTAAACTGAAGAGGAGAAATAGATCACCCAAGAGAAAGTACCCAATCATTGTTTAACCTAATCATGGAGCTTTTTTCCAATTCTATTCATTATAAAACAGGCCGCTATATCCAGCCCACATTCAAGAAGAAGAGATTGCAAAAGGACAGGTGTATCAGGAGATGAGGAATTGTCAGAGGTCTTTTTCGAGGCTGTTCACCACATTAGCCCTCAGTAGTTCCAAACAAGTTTTCCTTTAATAATACAAGTCATGAACCTCATTACTGAAAATTTATAAAGGCAGAGGAAAAGGTGAAAGAATCCACATTCCTACCATCTAGCTAGAGCCAGTTAACATTTCGGTGCAACAGTCTTCTCTATAACCACAGTTGCATAAAGCTGAAATAACAGCGTGCACATTTGTTTTCAATTGTATTTTCAAAAGTAGTATACATGTGACCGCAATGGATATAGCATTTATTATTCATTTTCTATGCATTGATCACTTAAAACATCTACTTTTGGTTGCTACTACAAACATTGCAACTTACCTTTGCTAAGACCCAAGTCATTGCACAATTCTCAAATGAGTAAGCATAACGTGAAAATGTGGGTGCTAGAAAGAAGGAAATGCTTTCACAAATGGGGACAGAAAATTACAGCAATCATGACAGAAGAAAAATATACCTTGTGCAATTGGTATAGACTATACTTTAGTGTCTCTACCCTGTCTGTCTCTTTAAGGATTTCATTTGATCATATGAAGGAAATCTTTGGCTTATGGCCTTATTCAAATTGACTTCAGGGGTAAGGAAAACATTGCTGAAAGATCACACCTCACACAGAGACAAAATAGATCTGTTGCAATTATTGTTTTATTTTATTTCACATTCCTTCCTTCCTTCCTTCCTTCCTTCCTTCCTCCCTCCCTCCCTCCCTCTCTCCCTTCCTTCCTTCCTTCCTTCCTTCCTCTCTTTCTCTAGGTAATTCTAGTTATTAAACTCAGGGCCTGACGTTGCTAGGCAGATACTTTACCATTTGAGCCATGATCATTTCTGTTTAGTGTTTTATGTTCTAAAGGAGATAAAACAGGTATTATCATCACTTCTATATTCTATACTCCAGAGAGCTTATAGTTATTTGCCCCAGGTCATGCAAAACTATTAAGTAATGAAATATATACATTATATAATTGACTATATAATGCAAATCAAATAAAAACACACACACAAGAGCTTCTGACATCTATAATTTAATTTCTAAATGAAGACTTCAGGTATATGTAAGTTTCTATTTATTAAGTTAAAAACTAATATACAAATCTATACCTTTAAATCAGAGTTTCAAATTTATTTAAAGTTCAGTTTACCTGGAAGCTGGATTAAATCTTTGAATTACAATACCAGGTTTATATAATTTGCAGTTATATTTTAGGGTTTATTCTTTTCAGAATTCTGCAGACAGAAATTAGGGGATTTTAAAGAATTTCCATGGGTTACTATGATAACTTGTCTTTATGTTAGAAAGACACACTTATTAAGGAAACTTACATACTATATAAAATAAAAATTACATATCATGCATGCCTATAATCCTAGTACTTGAGAGGCTAAGGCAAGAGGATGAGATATTTGAGGCTATCAGTGGCTGCACAGGCAGGACCTTGTGTAAAAAAACAAACAGTTATTAGATAATGACTCAGTCTTTGGTCCATGACAAAAAACTAAAAATATATATTTATAATATATAAGAAGCATATGATACTGCTATATTATATTACATTATTATATATTATTTTAATATTGCCCAGAAAGACTAAGCTTAGGAACAATATTTTCCAAACCACCAAACAGTAGAAGTATGCATGTACACAGTTGAATGGAGACTTTCTTTTTTGCATGCAAGTCTTTGTGGTATTTTTTATTTTTCAAGACAACATTGGTTTGTAGACTAGCTGAAGTGCACTCACTCACCACTGAACCTGGAGAGAGGTGGTTTTTGTTTTTTTTTTCTTGCACCTGCATTAGTTGGACAGATTTTTTTCAAAACTTTTTTAGTCTGAAATAGCATCAGAATAATTTTGTTGTGTGTGGGTGGGGGATAATTATTGAATTCCAGGCCTTATGCCTGTGCTCATCATGTGAACCACAAATCCTTAGGCTTTTTAGTTTGTTTTTCTGATGGGGGTTTTGCACTTTTTTTCCCAGCTAGTCTCAAACTACGAGCCTTCTACCTCTATGTCTCACGTATTTGATTTTTACAAGTGTCTGCCACCAAGCCTTGTCCAAAAATACTTTTAGAATTGGAAATGATTTTAGAAGTTGTAAAGATAATACAAAGAGATCTTGCCTATCTAGTTTTCCTAATCATTATGTTTTATATAATGGTGACACAATATCAGCAGCTGGAATGGAACACTTGCATGATATACATATGTTTTTTAATGCCGTTTTGTCACACATGGAGATTTTAATATACAGAACTGTTTCATCACCCCAATGACATGGCTCTTGCTGCTCTACATAATCTCAGCACTTTCTCCCCTGGCTGTTCTTAACCTTTGGCTAATTTGCTCTCTATGGCTAGAGTTGTTTGCTTGCTTCATTCCAACAACTTTAGGTCAATGGAATCATCGGACTTGATTGCTTACACTGGCTTTTTCCCCACACCCAGTGTAACACCCTGGAGGTCAAGGTAAGCTGATCTTAGCAACAGGTTGTTTACTGCTGAGTACTATAGTATTGAATGTATAACATGCACTGTCTGTATAATTATTCTAGATGGACATTTTTAACTAAGGATCACAACTGGACCAGAAATGATCACAAGAAGAGTCTTGTCTACCCATAAGGCATTCTTCTAATACTGAGTTTTGTTTCCTTTACTTTTGTTTCTTTGCTTGTTTGCTTATTGAAGGAGGAAATTGAAAAAGGGAAAAGATGAAAGCTAAGCATACTTGATGCAGTTTTCAGGCTGAACAAAATAAGTACTGTAGAAAACGGATTTCTGGAAAGAAATTGATTAGGTCCTGGTTTTCTGATCGAAAATTGTGTCCCTAGAAGTCAAATTTTATACAAGTAGCATCTAAAGAACCATGTAAGTAAACCAAGCAACCATAAAAACAAAGAGTTATCTTGAAGACCCAAAGCATGGTAAACTCATCATTATATAGGGGTGTGTGTGTATATGTGTGTGTGTGTTAATAAAGCAATCAGAATAGTGTAGTTTTAATCTAGACTTCCTAGACATGTGTAATCTTGCTCAGATGTTTGAAAGAGAATTAAAATTAATTTCTTCTTCACAATACCCTGCTTGTCCCATTGTGCTTAATTTCTGTCATGCTGTCATTCATTAATTCCTCAGTGTTTTATGAGACATGGTGTGATTAAAAAAAGTAAAAAACAAAACAACAAAAAACAAATAAACTACGTAGCCATTATGTTTCTAATGAAGCACTAGTTTGTCCTCTGTTTTGAATTCTGATTAGTACAAGTTTTATGAAGTTAATTATCCATTAATTGTTATTTGTAACTTAAAAGACTACTAGTAGTAAAATCCTGAGTGGAATAATTAAGACCTGCTTCTTTGTGAGGATTGTGAAGTACATTTTATTTCCAAATTATTTTGCCTCTCTCTATAAGCTATTTCATTTATTTACTTTTTTCAGACATAGTTTTACTACTTAGTCCTGGTTGGCTTCATATACACTGTCTAGCTAGATTATGCTGCATCCATGAAGAGTAGAAAGGCAGTTTTGTGATTCATTGATGATTTCATGGTGCTGTGGTTCAAACCCAGGGTCTTGCTGCTAAACTACCAGTCCCATTGTTGTGATTGTACGTAAATCCTGACATGTAAAACATAAAGGCTCACTGTTCCTATCATTTAAAGCATGCTTAGGAGTTACTTGCTTTATAAATGAGGTAATCAAATGACTAACGCGTTTTGCCTTAAAAGTATCAGTTAGGCATTAAGGTAATATTCCACATTTCTGGAGAGGTTCTCTTGGTTTGTGTTGGACTTTTTTCTTATTATATGCAGTGTTGGAAAGTATTGAGAATAAAGTTGAAAAGAGATTTACTGAAGTGTGAAAACCTTCCAAGTTTGCAAGCCCTTTACTCTGCACTACTGCCATAAAGCAAGGCTAATAGATAGTCTAAGGTGAAAAATGTTAATGACCAAAGACTCAAAAGTTGGTTGAATGAATGAATGTTTGTTTGAATTATTATGGGTGTCAATGAAGTAGAAGAGCAAAGGTGCAATATCACCTACCCATGAAGGAGTTATGTGATTTCCTGAGGAGCCAGTGGAGTCATGGACAACTTTAGAACTTGGAGAGGCACAGACAGAAGGCAGAGGTTTCTGAAGATAGGAAGCAGGCACTTCCTGCCAATCACCTGTCTGCAGAATTGAGCCAAGCATTTGAGGATGGCAGCAAGGACTGAGCAGAAATTTCTAGAGGCGCTGGTGAAATGGCTCTGCAAAGGTCATTTCCTCTGGTAGAGATGAATGCAACCACCATTCAGGGAGCTACATGGAGTAATCTGGCCTGGAGATCCCCCAAATGGGCCCAGTAACCCTAGAAGTTGCCTTCCCAGCCTTAGTAGCTGCAAAGGACTCCAGGAACAATCAGGAAGGTGTTCCTGCATGGAGAATACAGTTGCCCACCACTGGTCTAGCTCATGGAATGGCATGGCAGCTTTTCTAGAAGCTGAGAATTCCCTCCTATTGAATCTGGTTCAGTTTCCACGCTCCCTGGCTGGTCCTTGAAAGAAATCAGATACTCCAAGGCAAGCCAGGAATACTGCTATCTCTGCCCACCTGCCTCCCTCCCCATTTGTGAAGAAAATTCTCGTCCAGAGTAGATTTTTGTTGTTGTTGTGTAGGAATCAAGAAGTAATCCTGTGAAGAACTCTGAATCATAAAGAAACAGCCATATCATTTAAATAATCAGAAGAAAAACATTCTGATTGTGTTCTTTTAGCATTCCTATTTCATTTTTTAAAAATTTCTGTCCAAGTAGTTTGTTTAGCTATAGCTTTTGTTTACTTATTTATTTGTGCTGGCCCTAGGGTTTGAATTCAGAGTCCCTGAGATTCTTATATTCAATTAATCAGCAAAAAGCCAGACATGGATCTGTGGCTCAAGTGACAGAGCTTTAGAACTGAGTAAAAACAAAAAGCTCAGGGACAACAAACAGGCACTGAGTTCAAGCCCAATACCTGCCCCCCCCCACACACACACACAAACTTAAGGCCTGGAGGATGTATAATTGATTTTTAAGTGTTTAGAATGTATTTTAAGGAAAAGTAATTCATATAGCACTTTCAGTTGGAATGCCATATGAATGCTTTTTTTGGTGCTATTATTTCAAGCTAATTATTCATCATTACATAGAGAAAAAAAGACCCAGAAGATCAAATCTTGGCATCTGAGGTATTTTAGGCTTCTTTTATTTTCAAATTTATTGTTCTTATTTGTATTGTTTAAAAATATACAGTTACGCATTGCTATTATAATCAGTCCTGAAAAAAGAAACAAAATAAGAGATATTTAAGAAGCCAGGGAAAGGTATAGCATTTCTCTTGGTAAATTTGACAAGTTCTCAAAGACAAGAATCCAAAAACTCACATTGAATATTATGAGACCTTAGAAAAAGAGCAACTTAATTTAGCTAGAGGAAAATAACATTGTTGATGCTAGAGTGGTGACTGGAAACATAATGACTCATCTTCATTATGTATGCATTACTTTAAGCTCAAATTCGAAGAGTTAGAAGATAATAGATCTCTATGGGTCTCAGATTTCTTATCCCAAGGAGGACAAAAGTCTGTCTCTTCTTGATACTCTATACTCTGGCATAGGGCTCCCTGGCAGACCTTCCTTAGTCACTTGGGTCTTTGACTTAATTGATAACCTGACTGACCATCTGCAAAGTACCTGGGCAAATATTTATCTGTTGCTTTTCCAACAAACATGGGAATGCCCAACTTTCACTCTCTGGTGATTCCAGTGTGTGTTTGTTCTCTGTTTGCCAAAGGATCTTATAATATCCAGAAGTAAAAAGGCAAAAATAGAATGGAGCTTTTCCTATACAGCATCCCTGAGCCTAATTGCTACATAATTTCTGCACAAATACTCTACACAAAAACTGTTTATTTTTAAAATCATCATTGTCATCATCAATTATTTTTAGCTCTTCTGGGGACAGAACTCAGGATTCCCTGCTTACTGAGCAAATGATCTAGCACTTAAGCTATGTCCTCGGTCCTTTTGTTTTGGTTTTTAGGTAAGAGTGGCTTCATCGTACAGTTCTTCTCTGGGTAGCTGGTTCTGTAGGTGTGCACCACCACTCTCAGCCCTTGAAGCCATTTTTTTTTAAATTGCTCACCATGTCTGTGCATAATGTGCCATCCCATTGATCTCAAACTATTCTTAGTTGCCAAAAATTACTGTGTATTTTCACTCCTCCACAACCCATTCATGCCAGCAATCTGTACTCTGCTTCATGTACTGAAATCCAACTTGTCCTATTTCCTTAAAGAACGGTTCCATTATCTTCCCATTGCGCCCTCTATTTCACATATCCTTTTGTCTCTGGTTGTGCTTATTGTTCACCCAGAGGAATGTCTTCTTATTTCATAAATTCCCTATAGCATGTCATTCAGGGCCTTTATACTCAGTAGCTATTCCAAAACATATTTAATGAGTGAATACTGCCTGGTAATCTAACCCTAGAGATATGATTTGGGTTTAATAATTCTTTGCTGCCTGGATTGATGAGTAATGTCTGAATTCTATGATACTTTTTAAAAGAACTAGAGGTCTTTTTTACCTTTCCTTGTTACCTTTTTGCCTGAGTCCCACCTCCACCCAAGCCTCTTCCACCCAGCTTGTTATACCAACCTTTCTTGATTCAACCTCTGATAGCATTACCCCCTTCTCTCATGCAGCTCATATGTGTATGGGGCTGAAGATGCAATTTAGTCTGTAAAATATAGAAGACTCCTTCCTCCTATTCCTTCCTTCCCTCTATCTTCCCCCCTCTTTTCCTCTCCCTCATTTTGTCCTCCCACATACAGTACCTCCTGGAAGCAGCAGCATACCAATCTGTGCTTCTTGTTACTTAGTTGATGACTATTTCTAATGAACTTGATCTGTGTGTGTGTGTGTGTGTGTGTGTGTGTGTGTGTGTGTGTGTGTGTGTGTGTGTTTGTGTGTGTGTGTGCTAGTATTGGAACTTGGACTCAGGGCTCTCATGAAAGGTACTCTACCAACTGAGCCACATTTCCAGTTCTAGCGATTTTTGCTAGTTAGTTGAAGATAAGCGTCTGAAAGATTTTTCTGCCTGGGCTGGTTCTGAGACTCAACTTTTGTATCTCAGCCTCCTGAGTACATTTATTTAATTCAGAACATTGAAAAAATGCTGAGGCTTCAGTTATGCAACTGGACTGGAAGACAAACACTGATCAGAAACCTGTGCACAACTGATTTCCACAAATCTAGGCTTCCTGGCTCCTCCTGCCTAAAGGTTGTTTGTTATTGCAGTGTCCCCTTAAGTCAATGGGTTCCTGGCATGTGTGACCTTGACAGATGGGGAGACATCTCCAACCAGGGGCCTGCTACCAGTGCTGAACACTGTTTAGGTACAAACTAGAAACACTATTCAATAGAACAGCCAAACCCCGATCTTTCAACTTCATCCTTTGACCACTTTTTGATTTTAGATTTTTACTTTACTGCTTTAGGTTTTCCTAATTCTCATGAATAATATAGAATATAGATAGATAGATAGATTATATATGTGTATATATATGTATATATATATATATATATATATATATATTATACACAGACACCGAGATTTGTACCAGTACTGGGATTGAGATCACAGTTCAAGGCTGGTGCTCTGCCACTTGAGCCACACCATCATCTTTAGTAGTTAGTTGGGGATAAGAGTATCACCAATTTTTCCTCTCTGGGCTAGCCTTGAATCATGATCTTCAGTTCTCAGCCACCTGAGTAGCTAGGACTACAAGCATGAGCCACCACCCAACCGATGGTAATTCTTCAATGCAGTATTTTCACTATTTATTCAATCCAAAGAAAGACTTTGTTGAGGGGGGAACTATTTGGATTTCAATAACTGAGTCTACTCCTTTCCATTTTAAATTTCACTGACAATTTACCCATCTGGTAATTAAATGTGAATTTTACTGGTTGTTTGCTATGTAACAATATTTTTTTGACTAGGTAATTTATTTCCAATGTAGAACAGCATCCAATTACATCCAATCATCTTTATTATTTTCATATTTAAAAACAACTCACAACAGAACAGACCTCCAGGTAACAATGTGTGCCTTTGTCCAGAAGGATGTATGGAACATGGTTAAAATACATCAGATAACTGGGACAGTAAAGAAATGCATCATTCATTCATTCATTCATTCATGCGTGCATTCAGGTTTTGCTGGAGCACAGTAAGATCTGGTTTATTCAGTCTTTCCCCACTTTTATGATTTAGTTAGATCTCTGACAAATGAAATTCTACAGACAGTCTCATCACTCATCTCTTCTTCTTTACATATGTTGTGTGGACACTTGGTCCCACCCATTCCTGGAAGCGTCTGTTGTGAAGGGCTGCCCCTTTCCTCCTCTGTCATCCATGATCCACTTCTTCTACCACCATTTACTGCTTTGGCCATAACCCCTAACTCTACATTTGGATTCCTAGTATAAACTTCCTCCTAGCAATGAGCAATTTCCTCAGACAGCTTCACAAATGGCACAAGCCTGAGGTCTAACTTTTCTTTTTTTAACTGTATTTTTTTTTTGTCTTTTCTTTTTTGGTACTGGGGATCGAACCCAGGACGTTGCACTTGCTAGGCAAGCGCTTTGCCACTGAGCTACATCCCAGCCCTCTAACTTTTCTTATCTGCAGCCCCCAGACAGACAGACAGACAGCCTCACCTCGAAGTCTGCAAGATGGAGGCCACAGAGTGAGTTGTCTCTACTGGAATCACCTGCAATCATGGAAACATGAAGATACCCTATTGCTTCCAAGAAATGTGACTAGAAAAATCCAAGACTGCCTTTAAATGCATGTGAATACAAAGGAGGAGGCTACAATGCTTGATAAGAAATGTATTCATTACCTTGCCCATGTAATTGTAACCCCTCTGTACAGTATTTTCACAATAAAAAATAATAAAAAATAAATGCATGTGAATGTATCATGGTGTTTTCTTTATTTGAACTATGTTTTTCCCTCCCCCCCCCCCCGCATTCACCTGAATATGTAACCTCTCCAAATTTCTGCAGGTATAGCACGAGTAGGGTTAATTTCATTTTGATTAAGAATTTGAGCGTGCAAATGAGAGGGTACTTGGCTGAATTTATTGGCTTACTTCTTTGTCAAGAATCCCTGAATTCATTGGAAGAAAACACAAGAATTCTCTGTATGTGTTTTCTAGATGTAGTTGGGAAAGAAAGAAGTTTCTGTTAAATGTATAAAAAAATTATTCTTCCCTAAATATCTTGAGGCTGCCCTGTATTAACATGTTTGGGATTCACAGACCTAAGTTCTGATGTTGTTCTATCTCTCAGGTCAGATCTTCACTGCTGTCCCTGAACGTAGCATTTACAGCTGGAAACCCCACAGTGTCCTGTTTATATATCTCTAATGGCACTTATCACATTGTATCTTGAATTGCATTTGTTTTCATTTATTTTATCTTGATGGCATTTCAGGGCAAACCAGTACCACCTGTCAGCGAAATGTGAGGGTAATGAAGCTGAAAATCAGGGGAGGGTCAGGAATTGGATGCTGGAGAATTTCATTATCAAAATGCAAAACTACATGCATGCCTCTCTGGCAGAAGTAGGGTTGAAGATGTGGCTAATGGAACAAGAAACATTAAGTCCACATGGGGCACAGGGGAGAATCTAAGTCCATGGGGAAACAGGAGGCCGAGGTGGGAGGAAGCTAATAAAGACAAACACGGGAAATAATGGTAACATCCACTTGTTCTGTTCAGATTTATTTTCCTGGGTGGACTCTCATTACCATTTTCAGGTCTCTTTCGAAGACCCAGGGCCTCTCATATCTTACTCTTAAAGAAGCAGACTAGGGTTGAAGATGTAGCTCCGTTGTAGAGCACTGGCAAAGCCTGTACAGTTCAGTTCCCAGGAATGCATGCATGCATGCAGGTGTGTGCATGTGCAAATGCGGACAGAGAAACATGCAGACACATACACACACACACACACACACACACACACACACACACACACACACACTCAGTTCAGTTTCCAGGAACACGTGCATGCATGCAGGTGTGTATGCATGTACAAACCCAGACTTAGAAACATGCGCACACACACACACACACACACACACACACACACACACACAACCAGTAAACAATCCTATTTCCTAGTTCTTGCTCTCTATAGCATTTAATACACATATCAAATGGTAACTCAAGTGCGGGTGTACATCCATTTGATCCTTTTTTTGCGTTGGAGTCGGCTTGAACTCAGGGCTTGGATGCTGTCTCTGAGCCGTTTGTGCTCACAGCACTCTACCACTTCAGCCACAGCTCCACTTCTAGTTTTTAGTTGGCTCATTGGAGAGAAGAGCCTCAAAATCTTTCCTGCCTGGGCTGGCCTCAAGTATTGATCCTCAGATCTCTACCTCCTGAGAAAGCTAGGATGACAGGTGTGATCCATCTGTAGACTGCTACATTTTATCGCTTAAAGGACAAGGAAAAAAAACTTTAACAGATGCCTCTTATATTTGGTGTTTCGTACAAGTATACTTTTCTGTGGTTGAGGTAGCAAGTTCTCTAATTATACTTCCTGTGGCCTCATTAGTCTTCACCTATTAGCAAGTAAGTTTTCCTTAAGGGGGTCTTATTTAGAATCTTTATAGCAATGGTCATTTATAATAAAAAGAAAAGACTCCAGGAAACTCATATGCCAAGTTCTAATGTATTGTTTAATTCTACTCCATCTGCAAGTGTTTATTTTCTTTTATTAACTGCATTAGAAGAGGCTAATTTGTATAGCATTTACATGTTGTTTCCCCCTGTGATGTGTCTGCTGTCATGCTTCTATGGCTCTATTATGCTAGCAAATGATACCACGTTGCTTTCCATTCCTTTAATATAAAAATCAATAAAATGAATTATACAGGGGAATCTCCTTATAACAGAAAATGTATAATAAACAGGAATAAGAACAAGACAAAGGAAAATCTTAGACACATCAGATCAAACATTTTTTTTCCTTCTACCTGTCTGCTAAAAAGCAGTCCCCTCCTGTATTTCTCAGAGGCACAGCTGGATTATCATCTGCAGGGGTCACTGGGCGACGGTGATTTCGCACAGTGCAGGGTAGAAAAGAGAGCCATCAGAGACTGTCTACAGCATAATTAAGAAACACTCTGCTCATCCTTCCACTCTCCATTATCTTTTCTTCGCACCTTGCCCTGTGTTTTTCTTCTTCGTGAAATGGTAGTAGTTTTCAGTCGTAGTGAGAAAATAACAATTCAGCTAACACCAAATGATAGGAAAACTTGTACACTGAGTCACAGGTATGTGCCCCCACCCTTAAAAAGGGATCTGGCCTAGTCATTTTCAGGCCACGTTGGATACATACAAAAGAAAAATAGACAGATGACACAGGTCAGAAATTGCTAGGTGAATTTGTTAAAGAAACTGGATGCTATGGATTAAGTTGGAAGGTTTTTCTTTTGTTTGTGATCAGAGATGTTTGTCTTCTTATGCCAATTTTTTGGTAAAGAATTAGGAATAGATTTTTTTTTGAAAAATAGCACCTGTACCCAACAATTATGAGTCAGAGTGAGAACGGATATCATTCAAACCCATTTTCCTACAAATTTTGGAGCCTGGAAATCAGACAGATTCTTCACCATAGGACAAGTATTTCTTTACCTAGATAGACAGACAGTTACACAGAGAATAGATAGAAATAGTTACATAGATATATAGACAGCAGACAGACAGACAGAAAGATTATGTTCCATGTTAAAGACATTTCTTGTAATTGAATCTCCAGCATGTACAACACACCAAATTACTTTTCTGTTTGGACTCTAAAATCTTACCAGATATGTTTACTTTGTGATTAACTGTGGAGAGATAAATGTATGTACACATTTAGCTATGCTGTCCATAGTTGTATATAATCACTTATGGATATATAATCATAGACATTTAAGGCTAATGTGGTTTGCTTGCTAACGAGAAGAATTTTGGACATAAAATCAGGTATAATCAAGGAAACAAATTAAAAGCTAACATATAGAAAATATCAATGGATAATGTAATATTTTGAAGTTTAGGGCAGGGCATGCATGCATAGTGTTTTCTTCCCTTTTGTGTCTACATATCACGTCAGACTCCTTCAGAGTTCCTTAAGAGTAGAATCATTTTAAAAGATAGGTGAGAGAGAAGGCTGGAGAAAGATTCTTGTCTTACTTTAAGGATAAAATCCATGTTTATTAAAAAGAAAATCACGTTAGCTAAAATTAAAAAAAAAGAGGTGGGGGAGGGAGCTTCCGCTGAGAGCAAGAGGGAGTCATTCATGTGGGTGGTGGCCATTTACTTTTCAATAAAACATGACTTCTTACCATAGCAACCAGAGCCCCGCACCACACACGCGCTGCCTGAGACACAGTGCTTTAATAAAGAAATACTTGCAGTGAATAATGAGCAAACACACAGGCACATTTTTACAATCTCATAATAGAAAACAATATCTTCTTCCAAAGCATTTATATTTTCCCCGTTTTTAATACCCAGCTACTGTGTGATAATCAATACAAAATGCTACAAGCCATTTGTCTTCCTCTGTGACTGGCTTGCCTTTGAAAGTGATGATTTTTATTTGGATGCTTCCCTCCCCGCCGCCCCCCCTTTCTTTCTTTCTTTCAACAGGATGAATGTTGCCTTTTGGAAGGCACCAAGCTGCGATGGGGAGAAGGTAGTCACAGCTTTTCTAAAACAAAAACAAAAACAAAGAGAGAGAGAGGACAGAAAAAAAAATCAAAGGAACAGTTCAGGGAGGACACAGGTCCAGATGGTCATCTGAGAGCAGCCTAGGTATGTGGAGCACATATAGTCTGATGTCTTCTACATTTCACCAAAAGGAGGGCTTAATAGGTTTACTGAATAGATGAGTGAAGTCCACCATGGCCTGAGATCCCTCATCATGCTTTCTGGTACAAAGTAGATTCCCCATGCTTTTCTGTAAACTCTCCTATAGACTTTGACTTCAAGTTGAAAGTTGACAACACGGTGCTTTTCATCTGAGAGTCTTGGAGGATCTTGTTATAATACCTCTCCCTGTGAGCGATTTTCAAATTTTATAATAATGTTTATTTTGCGTGTATGGGGATTAGTCATGTATAATTACTACAAGTAGGTATATTCCATATGTTATAAAAGTTAAATTTTGACTTGGAAATCATAGCTAAGGAATAGTTTTTTTTTTCCAATGAAAGTAATTTAAATCGAAGTAAGACCCTCTAATACCACCATCTGTACAAGTAAATTACTTTCAGAGTAATTAAATATGCATATCTGAGCCATGTACTGTACAGATGAACCAACTTTTATTGAAGCAATATGCCTATAAATCCCCTAGGTATTAAAGATGCAAAATCAAGGGCATTTTATATTCATGCGGCTATAAATAAGCACTAAGAAAGGTATTTGAGAAGTTTGGTTTTTTTTAAAAAAATATATATATATCTCAACTTTTCCTGCTAATTAATATTTTTACCGAATGGTGTGATTGATATTTTATTGGTCTAACATTGTCCATTGATTTAAAGCTTCAAGCAGGTAATTTCATGTGGTATGTGAGTTTGGATTTATGATAAGAATCCACTCACTTATCTTTTTCAGGCGCCCAGGGAGCAGAGAAAATTTGTCAAAAACTGAAATCATTAAATTGTCTGACTTCCTAACAGTCGGACTTACCATGAAATAGCACTGCACAGCCAATTAGAATTCATAGCCACAGCCCTTTATTGCATCATCATGGTTTATAGTCCATAACAAATACAAATATAGAGAGGAGCCGTAACAATGTGATATGTCTAACCTGCCGGTCCTCTTCTTTGCATGTTGACTGCCTAAAGTACTCTCCAGGATGACCCCTTGTAAGATCTGACCTCAAGCCCCTCAAGTCCACACTCTTGGCCTTCACATCACCACAGTAAGCAGCCCCTCTCTCCTGGGAAAAGCAGACGTTTCGAGAAGGTCTCCCAGAAAAAAGGCTTAGCATGAGTGTGTTGATGTCAGCTGAAAAGTGGTTTCCCACTGTGGCGAGATACCCCAGCTGCTTTTAGGAAACATTAGTGTCTTCCTTACTGCACCTGACAAGTGAGTTGGGTCCTAGAAATGGTCTGGTAAGTTGAAGGCTATCCAAGGTAGGCTTATGGCCTGGGTTTCTCTTAGATGGTTCATAATCCTAGGGAATGTGGGAATCAGTGTTCATTTCCTTCACATCAGTAATTCCCAGTAAAGTCAAATTAAGTGTTTATTAGAAAGTATCAGGGTCTTCTTTTATTTCTAGTATTTTCATCTTTGAAACCATATTCAAAGTGAATAAAACTTCCAAGAACATTTGCTTTTATCATTTCTGTTTACCTTCCCTTTAATGGGGAAATATAGGAAGTAAATGAATACTTTCTTAAGTAAAAAAAAATTCCAGGGGCTGGGAAGGTGGCTCAGTGGTAGAGCACTTGCCTTGCATGCATGAGGCCCTGGGTTCAATTCCTCAGCACCACATAAGCAAAAAGAAAAAAGCCAGAAGTGGCACTGTGGCTCAAGTGGTAGAGGGTTCGCCTTGAGCTGAAGAGCTGAGGGACAGCGCCCAGGCCCAGAGTTCAGGCCCCATGACCGGACCCCCCCCCCAAAAAAATTCCAAACTGCCTTTGGAATAGAGACAGCAAGGAATTCACTACATACTTTACTTACCACATTGTCTTCAGGGGTCGGAGGATGTTACTTTAAAATTTCTAAGCTTTGTTTATAACAAGTTAAAGGGGAAACAGAATGTAATACCATTAACACTGAAATGTAGTATTGAAAATGCACGTTATGGTATGATGCAGGAAAGCTGGAATGTCTTGGCATGCAAACCAGACTTGTGTTTTGGAACATACCAAAGTTAGACCATCTTAATGGGTGTGTCGTCATTGAATAAAGTTACCTTCAAAGAATGGCTTCCCATTGCTGATTCATGATTTAGCTCAATCCCCAATTTTTACCTTTCTGTCACTAAAAGAGAATGATAAGAACAATGCAATATGATAGTCATAAAGTTGAATTAAAAAAAAACTCTCCTTAGCTACTGTCAGTAGCCAAGAATGTGTATAAACTGCACCACTTAACTGTTGGAATTTCAATCCAAGCTACCCACTGACAAGCTTAAAACAAGAGCCAGTCAAGTCTCCTCACTTTTCACAACGTAAAATACAGATGAGATAATAGTAACAAAATATATGCATAAAAATCCTTTTAAAAATACAGATGATAAAAGTACTCACTTCCTAGCATTGTTGGTGGTGTGGGGAGGGGGAGAGAGGAGAGGCAGAGATTGAAGGGAAGTTACACACAAACCATGATCAGAATGGTCCCTGACATATTATTGTATAGACACCTTGTTTGATAATGGGGATGATATCTATGGCTTTCCTGCAAATGTTGCTTTAAAAATGGTCAAATTAGGCCCATTTCAAATATATGTTTCACTTATAGTACTAATCAAATGATAGCTTTCTATTAATTTCTGTGGTTTGGGTTCATATCAGTCCTCACAGTACAAAGTGACAAAGAAAGGGAGTCACCACTTGTAGCCACAGATTTTACAACAGTACTTGCTGGGGAATAGACTTTGAGTAAGTATTTTCAAATTAATACATTTTTACTTCACATACTTACCTGCAAACTATAAAAACTCTGTATGATTCCATGTGTATGTATGTATGTATGTATGCAAGTGTGTATGTATATATGTATGTATTCAGCATTAGGAATGGATTTAAGTTCTTTCTCTATTGTGTAAGCCATGCTTACACTCCTTATTTGTTTTTAGTTTGTTTTTGCTGCAGCACCTGTGAGTCTGTTCTGGCTAGCCTTCGACATCAAGTCTTCTATCTCTGTCTTCAGAGTTCTGGGATTACAGGTGCACATAATTGTACCTGGCCTCAATCCCCATAGTTTTGAGAGATTTCCTGAGTGAAGTCTGAAATGTTTTGGAGCTTACACTCATCTTGTTAGAAGCTTCCACACAAACAAAGGAAACCCATTTTACTATTATACTTTAAAGCCTTCCTGCCACAAAAAGTATCCATTGCTGTTATTGTCAAGATGCCTCCACACTCCAAATAATTTTCTAGCAAAGTTTAACACAGGGGTTGCTCTTTGCAGACCAACTGAAATTTGTTATCCAAAACTGCCTATAGATTCTAAACTCAAAAGATTACAACAGAGATGAATCCAACATAGGGTATAGAATATTTATCATACAATCTTATATAATCATATATAGAATTGTCTACTCTTGTTTAATGTTGATAAATATGTTTTCCCCTCTCTCAGACATTGACTTTCAACTCCAAAACAATTCCTAGGTCTTTTACAGGGGTCAGACATGGTTTCCAATGGGTTTCCAACTTGCCTTGCTCAGCGAAGCTCTGAAGTCTTTTCTCTCAGCTCCCTTCAGCGATCGTACATTGCAAAGATGCACTAAAATTCTAAAAGACTTCATGAAAGAAAATAACTGAGTAAAGAGTCATCTGTGTGTTATCTGCCTTAAATTATTATTTTTTAAATAGTTAGACTGGATAGGAAGATATGACTCTAGATTTTCATGTTTTCTTCATTTTTTTCCCCCAGTGGTTATATATGGCTCTTATTTTTTTAGGTCAAAACAGTTCATGGTCTTAAAAATAGTCTGGGCTTTGGGACGATTTTGGCACAGTTTTAGAACTCCTAGGTTCACCATGATACAAATGATCAACCCCTCCTGACTTTCCTAACAGCCTAACACAATCACAGTGGCAATCATTTTAATTACACAGTGAGTGGGGCCTCACACAGGGTTGATGCTGTGTGCTGTCCAGTGGCCCAGAACAGGAAGGATTAGCAGGGAACTGGTGAAGGGATTGGGAGGAAGTATCCGCTAGAAGAGATTAAAAGCCAAACTATTACAGGAGAGTCAAAGTAGTTGAAAGAAGCAGCAGATAAGCAGCTCTCTTCAAAATGTTCGCTTTCCACCACATATGAAAGCAGCTCATACTACCTTTAGTCTCTAAATACAGAGAAATAACAGAACGAACCTATCTCTAGTTTGCACATTTTTTTTTTTGCCATCAAGTTTCAAAATACCTCTGAGTGAAAAATCTGAGCAGTAAAAACTTTACCTGCAAACTAGGCTCTCAAGAAAGTACATATTTTCTTATCGTGGATTTCAAATGCATGGTTTTGAATACCTTTTGAAGCAATCTTCAGATTCTTTGTGCTACTCAGAATGAAAAACCCACCATCCCAAAGCACTTTGGGATATTCACAAGTATAAGCCTATACTGGTTTAGAACACTTCTCTTTATCACCATCCAAAAATCACAGGCTGAGCTTCAAAAAAAAAAATCAGTGATCAACATTATTATGAAACCAAGAAGTTACTAGGAGAGAAAAGAAATTTAATATAGAAATTTTAACTTTCTGCATAACTCTGTTCTATGCATGTTTTGTTTGTTTGTTTTGTTACTCTTATGTGGTATGTTTTCATTTCGGTGATGATGATAAAGATGATAAAATGATGAGGTCACATGACTGCTTTTGTGGAAATCTTTCTGGACCATGGCTAACTTGTAACCAAAGGGTTCTAAGAGCCTGAATTCAAATGAATTTGTGCCCCTTAAAGAAAGTGGGTTTACAGCATTACATCTGGAAAGCATCCATCAGCATTTTCTCTCTTTTTCCAATACAAGTCAGTTTCACCACTTCATTTTTGAATGCTATTGATCTAATTTATGTGTTTTCTATTTTGTTCCATTCTAGGAAATGAACCATTATTTGCAATTTTTTATAGTGTTTTTTTAATATTATTTTATTTTATTTGAGAACATACTGTACAGAGGGGCTACAATTACATGGGCAGGATAATGCATACTTTTTTATAGTGTTTAACCTTAGAGGAAGATGATAAGGTGTAAGGGAGATGGAACATTATTTTTTTGGTACCAAACTGGTATATTTATACTTATTCATGACCTTTGAAAATAAAACTATGTACACATTCTAAAATTATTTCAGGATTCAAAATAAAGTAGGTTTCAAAAGCAGTAGTCCCCAAATGCCAAGGGAAATAACAAATCCTTCCTGTTGTGTTTACAATCCTTCCTCAACTGTTCTATAGATAGAAATTTAAGATAGATTTTTTTTTTTTTGTCCACAAAAGGTAGTAGTCATTTAAATTGGACTAGCGGGAGATTATGCCACAAGATGTTGTCTTCTATTTAAAGTAGCTCCTTTGTCTCCCCGGATGTTTGAAATAGTTACAGTAAATGAGATTGAAACTCCAGATTTTTTTTTTTAACATAGACATTCTACAAAGCAAAGAAAACTTCACACAGTGTGGGGAATTTCAGAGACAGTCTCTCCTTGGATACTGAGATCCCACTTGCTGCTCCAATTCCAGTACCAGCTGTAGAGTTGTGATAGCGTTTGTTTTCACAACTCCAGAGGATTTAATGAAGGCCAGATGTAAACTATTTTCTCACTTAATTCTAGATTTCTCTCACTCTAGAAATTAAGAAATAGAGTAAAAAATTAATTATATGCCAATACACTGGTGTTCAGTTGAAATTGAGACTGGACAATCAGCTAACTATGGCCCAATTAACACTACTTTGCTTTCCCTAGGAAAAACCTTCTCAGATTTAATGCCTCAAAAAAAAAAATCTCAAAACACAAACCAAAGAACAAAGCATGATGAGAAAACTATCCTAGGTGATCTTCTATTTGCAATCATAAAGGAGATCTCTCATATTTAACAAGACTATGGAACACAATACATAAAGTAACTCTGTGTCTGTGGGGGGGGGCATGCGCGTGCCATGCCTGTACTAGGGCTTGAACTCAGTGCCTTATGCTCCCCCTTGACGCCTCCCTCCCTCAATGCTGATGCTCTACCACTTGAGCCACACCTTCACTTCCAGTGCTTTGCTGTTTAACTGGAGATAAGAATCTTAAAGACTTCCTCACCCTGGCTGGTTTTGAACCTGGATGCTCAGTATCAGCCGCTTGTGTAGCTAGGATTATAGGAAAGAGCTCTTTCAGCTAAAATAACACCTTTTTTAAAAAAATGGGAAAAGCCTTTATTACTGAAAGGAATGAAGTGAAATCAGTTTTATGATGGCTCCAGTTTTCTCCAAGGAGACATTTTGTAGAGCAATGTACAGGACAGAGAGAGAGAAAAAAAGAGAGGAGAGAGAGAGAGAGAGATAGAGAGAGAGAGAGAGAGGAGGGAGAGATGGAGACAGAGACAGAGACAGAGAATCAGAGACAGAGAGAGACAGAAAGAGACAGAGAGAGATAGAGAACAGAGGGGGGGAGAGATAAAGATTTGACTGCAATAGTCTTACCAAAAAGTTCTGCTTTCCAGAGGACCAGAAATGTTGAGATAGAATACAAGAAAGGAGGAGGAAGCACACAGATTGCTGCCGAGGGTTCAGTGAAGTCTCTTTCAGTTTTTCTAGATAAAAAGAAACAAACAAATTTAAGAATAACAACAAAAGCCTGAGAAGAATCTCAGTGTCCATGAGGTATTAGCAGGCAATCTAACATACGTAAAATAAAGTCTTTCAAGTAAAAGAAAGGTAGTGTGAGAACAGAAAAAAAAGATACTTAAAGATATAGGAAATATGTTTTTTATATTTAATTTATATATATTTATATTAACTAAATTTACAGATCTAACAATCCTGTCCTACTTTAAGGATTATGAACACCCACCAAAACTACATGTAATCAGAGTCCTGGTAACCATGAGCAAGGAAAAAAAAATGCTCAAAGGTACATGTTTTTACAGAGGAGCATAGGTAAAAACAATAGATTTCTTACCTGATTCTCAGCAACCCAGAACATAAAAGGTTGGCTTCACTAAAGTGCTGAAGGAACATACTACTCTGTTCGTCTAATATTCAATATTCATTTAAGCATTTCAAAAATAAGCAATAACTTTTTTTACTTCCCAAGAAAGCAAAAGCAGAGACAATTTATTGCCAGAAAAGTGTCACTTCAAGAACCGTTACAGGTTGTTTTCAAATAGAAAGAAAAGAATAAGAGGGAGAATCTTGAACCTCCACCGTGGAGTGAAGTATGACAGAAACAGCAGACAAGTGGACACGCAGAGCAAATGCTTTCCATTTTGAAAAACTTTTCAAAGGATAATTGGTTGTTTAAAGCAAAAACAGTGTTTTCTCTGGGATTTATAACATGTAGAAAAAAATTTGTGAAAACAATTTAAAATATATGCTGTGTTAAACCTGTAAGATGACTACATGTCTCATGTAGTCTAGTATAATATTATTTGAAAGTGGGTTTTAAGAAAGTAAACATAGATTTGTTAGTTCCAGAGCAAGCAGTGAAAATAAAGCAAAGGCAGATAGCTGATAAACCAATAGCAGAACTGGGAGACCTTTTATAATATAAATACAACAAAACAAAAAACAAGGAAGGATAAAAACAAAAAAATAGCTAAAGCAAGAAGAAATAGGATAGAAAGATTAAAGATTTAAAGACAACTCTACTGATCATATTTTCACTAAATGTAAAAGGACAAAAGAATTTAATTAAAGGAAAAAGATTGTCAAATATGCGTCACCTGTAAGAAACTCACTTTGTTTTTCAATATAAATACAGATATATAAGACATCGATGCAAAAAGTTATTGTATGCAAGCCCTCATCACAAAAAAGCTAAGGTGACAGTATCAGACCATGATGCTCCTGATAACAGAAAAGATAGGTAGCAACAAAGAAAGCCTCAAGTGCCTGAAAAATAACTTCACAAAACTAAAGAAAGAAAGAATGAAGTTCACAAATATAAGTGGACATTTCAACAAATATCTCTTTAGTAATTAACTGATACAATAAATAGACAAAAAATTAATTGAAATATAAATGAGTTAAAACATTATTCACCATCTTAACTGTCAGAAAACATTGTCAATAAATGGAAAACACAGATTCTTTTCAGATGCCCATGGAATACTCCCCAGGGTTGGACATTGCTGCACCATAAAACAAGACTCAAGGGATAGAGGAATAAGGAAAATAGAACATTTTCTCTTCTGATAATTTAGAATTCATTAATATACACTACAATTGGACAGTGTTTGGAAATCTTGGTTTGTGCAACAAAAAAGAGAAATAGAGTATATGTGTGTAGTAGAGAAGAAATAAAATTGTCATTACTTGTAAATAATATGATAGTGTACGTGTAATTTTAGATAAGGTAATTATTGACTAATGTGGAAGCTTCTTGAGATCCCTGAATATGTTCCATGTATAAATTTAAAATATTCCTTGGCAGTCATGAACAATAAAAAGAATTATGGACAATAAAAGGCTTCATTTTCATCAGAATAAAAATTATGAGGTGAAAGTAATTACAACAAATAATATAAATATTATTATAGTTAAGATGTAATAGACTGGAAAAAACAGAAACATGTAAAGTTTTCACTAGGTGATCTAAGATAGTAAAGATGTTAATTTACTAAGAATGTTTGTAAAAAGAAGAAAAGAGAGGAGATAGGAAAAAAAGAGAAGAGAAAGAACTGAGAATGTAATAGAACTTGAGAAACTGATAGCAATAGCAACACACCATGAATTGCTTTGAGGGGTATAACTCTGAGGGAGAATGAATTATGAGTTCTGTAAATAAAACAAACCCTGTAAATAAAAGGTCTTCTACCTCTACAATAATTAAGAAATGAAAATACTGATGCAGAGAAAGACAAATATATAAAATAACAATGACAGGCTACTCAGAAAAAACAACCTATGCCCTTGAAAAAAAATTAATGCCTATCTGCAGTGATATTACGAGAATAAAAGAACAACTTATTAAATGGTATAGGCAAAATTGGGCAAGAGTCCCAAAAGAAATGTGTCTCTGAGTGACTTTTGAATAGAAATAATTTTCAATTTATCCGAATAGACAGAATATTAATATCTAAAGAAAAGATAAAACTGGGTAGAATTCCCTTAAAATGATGACAACTGGGTCTTCATGGCTCATGCCTGTAATTCTAGCTACCCAGGAAGTTGAGACTTGGAGGACGGAAGCTTAAAGCAAATGCAGGTATATAAGCTCTTCAACGTAACCCAAGAGCTGGACTTGCAGTGTGGTTCAATGACAGGTCTCCAGCTGTAAGTAGAAAAAGCTAAGACCTTGAGTTCAAGCCCTAGTACTGGCAAAACAAAAACAAAAAACAAAAACATTTTATTTTTAAATACTTGTTAAGAAAAGAGGTGATTAAAAAAGAATTTGACCAACGAAATAAAGCAGTGTCAAATTGAAGGACAATACAAATGACTGTGAATCCTTACTGATAGGATCCAATGACTGAATAAATAATGTGGGAAAACTTACAAATCTCTCCTGCAAAAGAATTCCAAAGGAGCTTGATCATAATTGAAGTTTGGACTGCCTATAATGAAATCTTTCCAAAGAGAAGCATATTGAAGGGGAAGAAAAATTAGTTGCTTTACTGTGGAGAAATCTGACAAACACCACCTCAATCGTGATAAGTCATGTTGACAGTCTGTTACCTCTCACATGATGTGAGCAGAATGATACTTTTCATTTGTGGTGTTCTTCGCCCAGTTTCACCATGTGAAAATACCATATGAAATTTCCATAGAAAGGCTTTGCTACAAGGTACTCAACCAATTCACCTCACAGTTTTTAAAGATACCAAAAATAAACACATAAACAGATAAGTATGAGAGCTGTCACAGTTAAGAGGAACTGAAGGGACATGAAGACTCAGTGTAATAGTAGCTTAGGTGAGATCTGCTAACTGAAAAGGAGCATTAGGCTTTAAAAACCACACACACACACATACACACACACACACACACACCACAGAGTTAACTTAATAAAAGTGTGTACCATGGGGGCATGGACTGCAAAATAATAATAATAATAATAATAATAATAATAATAATAATAATAATAATAATCAGTACTATTGATGCAATATGTAGGAATGTTCTTTACTATCACTTCAGTCTGTTCATGCTATTACAAAAAAATACTATTGATTGGGTAGTGTATAAGCAACGGAAATTTTGCCAGGTACCAGTGGCTCTTGCCTATAATGCTAGCTAGTCAGGAGGCTGAGATCTGAGGATCATGGTTCAAAGCCACCCTGGGTAGAAAAGTCTGCAAGATTCTTTTTTATCTCCAATTAAACATCAAAATAGCCTTAAATAAGGATACAGGTTTACCCATTGTAACAATGAGATGTACAAGACACTATGTTGGAAAAGAACTTTACAACTTCAGTGGGGTGGAGTGGGGTGGGGGAGTAGTTGGGGAGGTGGAAAGGAAGGGATGGTAGGGGGCAAAACAAAGGAGGAGGACAATGCTTGATAGGAAATGTACTCATTCCCTTACTCATGTAACTGTAACTCCTCTGCACAGTATTTTTACAATAAAAAACTTTAAAAACAAAAACAGCCAGAAGGAGAGCTGTGGCTCAAGTGGTAGAGTGCTAGCCTTGAGGACAAAAGCTCAGTGATAGTTCTCGGGGTCTGATTTCAAGACCTAGGACCAAAATCCCTCACACACACACACACACACACACACACACACACACACACACACACACACACACACACACACGAACAAAGAAACAGCTCTCACAGTTGTAGAGGATAGAAATGCCAAGATACAGGCACTGATAGCTTCTGTGCCAGGTGTGGGCACTTCCTGATTCCCAGATGAATCCCTTCCCCAGTGGTAAAACAAGAACAAGATAGCTTTCTGGAGCCACACAATTTTGTATTTCACCAGTTCCACTCGTTGGGACAGTCTTTATGACTGTCTCAATACCCAAAGTCTCCAGTTCCCAACACCATGATGTTGGTGGTAGATGTCAACATGTGAATGAAGGGGGCCTTAAACTTTCAGACCACACTAAGTCACTTTTTGTAATATCAAAGTTTTCCCTTAGAAGAGAAGACTATTATAAACTGGGAGAAATATGTTGCAATATACGTAATAAATGATAGTATCCGTAATAAAATAAAACCTTGCAGCCAACCAATGAGTTAAGAGCATATAATCAAAGAAAAAGTGGCAAGGAATATGAGCTGGCAATTGACCATAGATCACTCTAGTGTCCAGACATATTTTACAAGAGGCTTCCAACTCAGGCTTCATGAAGAGAATATATGCATTTACTTTAATGTAAAATAGCCCATGTACCATAAATGTTCAAAATATGCAACAACAGTAATTCTCATTCTATAATTGTAGAGTGAAAAGTGGGTCAGCCATGCTATAAAGCTACTTAATACTGAGTTGAGATGCGCCATAATGCACACCCAAGAATTTCACCTGAGAGTAATTTTAAGAAAGTAGCACAATTTCTTCTTGCTGGTGTATATTCCTCTAAGTGAGGTGATACAGTGGTATTCTGGGGATAAACAGGCAGGGTTTTAAGAAAATCATCCTTTAGATATCTAATTTCCATGATAATCTTTTCTTTATTATTATTAGAATCATTGAGTCACAGATTGGCTAGTTCTTATTTCTTACCTATTCTCAACTTCACAGGAAGACTTTTCAAAAGGAAAGGATATTCCCTCCCTCCTTTGAACCTTACTGTGATGGATTGCCCTACATCTAATAAAACAAAAATTCTCTGAGTACCAAAGAGACCTTTCAAGAATGCAGAGCTCAGGAAAGAGTTCCTGGACGTTGTGTGTGCTAAGGTTGGTTAAGAAATGCTGTGGGAGGGGCTGGGAAGGTGGCTGGGAAGGTAGAGCACTTGCCTTGCATGCATGAGGTGCTGGGTTTGATTCCTCAGCAGCACATAAGCAGAAAAAGCCAGAAGTGGCACTATGGTTCAAGTGGTAGAGCAGTAGCCTTGAGCTGAAGAGCTGAGGGACAGCGTCCAGGCCCAGAGTTCAGGTCCCTTGACTGACAAAATAATAATGATAAAAGAAAAAGAAATGCTATGGGCGGCAGTGCCCTACTTTATCCTGGAGACCAAAAAACCAGATAAAGACCCATGTCTTTATCTTTGTATGTATCCCTCTTTCTATCTATCTCAGAAATAGCATTTGAAAGTGAGATGGTTGTCATGGAGATGAGTATGAAAATGCATTTATTTGAATTCAAAAATGAAGTCATATATTTCTGACAGGAAATAAGTCTGATGGCTGTTTGTTTTGACAATGAAGACTGGCAATGACATTTAAGTTAAATGATAGACATTTTTCACAAATCAGATAAGCCAAATCTACTCTAAGGTTGTGACCAAAATATATTTGAAACATGAATACAGTGTATGATATGCCGAGACATGTGTTCATAATTTTAAGTTTGAATTTTAGAAAATAGATGTTAAGTTAAAATGCCCAGGGTGAGACATAGCTTTCAAATAAACTAAATGTCTCTCAAAAGAAAATTAGATTGAGGAATTTTTGTATATTCATACAATGTAATAATATATGTAATCAGTTAAAATGGATGAATAGATTTACATATATATTCAAGAGCCTCAAAAATGTTGGGTTGAGACACAAAGCCAACTGTGGGATATATTTTTTAAATACTGTCTTAGCTAGTAAGCTAATAACAGTCTAAGTTATTGACCATGTATTATATAGCATTAACTTTTATGTAAATGCTTGGGAAATTCTAATCAACATCAGAAAACCCTCTGCTCCTAGGAGGTTTGCAACAACAAACAAATAAACAAAATAAATAAATAAATAAATAAATGATTCTCGGTATGTTTGTCAAATGGTAGGGAGGGAAAAAGGATAACTGGCCTTCAGGGCGGAACAAGGCATACTGGGAGTTACAAAGGGGAAAATTAAGGAAAGATCTAAGAATACATGAACCTATGAGCCATTGAGTTACTGGCAAAATGAAAGTTCTACAAGACCATTACAGGGACTGCATGGCTCAAAGAGTGAGCAGGGATGTGATTAAAGAATTCCATAGGCATAACAGCTTATAGATAATGAGTGAACTAAGAATCAAGAAAGGGTCAAGAAATTATCTATTTCCACTTAGATGGGATCACTAAATGCAAACATTTTGAAAATGTATAGAAGTAGGGGGTAAAAGAGTGCAATAGTATGATTTAAATATCCCTATGATATAATGCTCAAATTCACTTGTGTTCACAGGTTTCCATTTATCTAGAGAGAAGAACTTGGATGAAAGTGTGAAGATGTGTCAACTCTATCAGCACTGAAGTTTGCTGTCACACCAGCTCACCTAGGTATGCGTATGCTGGGGTGAAACAACAGCAGACAGATTAAAAAAATTTTATAAAAGCAATGTATAGAGGGGTTACAGTTACATAAGTCAGGTCACGAGCACATTTCTTTTTCGATAGTGTCACCCCTTAGAAAACAGATTTTTAAAGACTAGTAAATAATCCAGCCTTTCACAAACTCTATCAGAAACCTGAAATCATTCCCAGGTCATTTTACAAAATCAGATCACCTTGATAATAGACTCTGACAATATTAGGAGAACAGAAAATACAGGCCAATCTCTCTAACAACATACTTGGAAAATCTTCTTAAGCAAATTGAATCCAGAGAGATATATAAAAGGATCCTATATCACAGCCAAAGATGTGAGTGGAGAGTTAATAGTAAAAAAAAATCTATAAATATAATTTGCCTTATTAAAGTGAAAGAAAGATAGAAAATTATGAATGTCTAATAATAGATGTAGAAGAAATAGTTGATAAAATTTATGTCTATTTTTGGCTAAATGCAGTGGCTTTATATTCACAGAGTGGTCTCCTCTTAACTTAATAAGTCATACATCTTAAAAATGTTACAAGAAACATGCTTAAATTTTGAAACCCTTACCTTGGGAATAATTATAAGACTAAATTAATTGAGGTTTAATAATTAATATAAAGAATCATATATATGCATAAAAATCATACTCCTAAGGGGACAAAAAAATTACAAAAAACCTGAGTTTTATCTCTGGCCATAAAAGAAATGCAAATCAAAACCACACTGAGATTCTATCTCACCCCAGTTAGAATGGCCATTATCAAGAAAACTAACAATAACAGATGCTGGCAGGGATGTGGCCAAAAGGGAATGTTACTACACTATTGGTGGGAATGTAAGGTGGTTCAATCACTCTGGAAAGCAGTATGGAGGTTCCTCAAAAGACTAAACATAGAACTCCCCTGTGATCCAGCAATCCCACTCCTGGGTATTTATCCAAATGATCATAAGCAAGGCCACACTGAAGCTACCAGCACAACTGTGTTCATTGCAGCATTATTTACCATAGCTAAGATATAGAAACATCCCAGATGCCCCTCAATAGAGGAATGAATCAAGAAAATGTAGTATATATACACAATAAAATTCTATACTTCTCTCAGAAAAAAATGGCATTGCCTCTTTTGTTAGGAAATGGAAAGACTTGGAAAAAAATCAGATTAAGTAAAGTAAACCAGACCTAAAGAAACATAGGCTCCATGGTTTCCCTCATTTGTAATAATTAGAATATGTCTAGGATAGTCCTAGCAGAGGATCATGATAGTATAATAGTATGTACATTTAACCATATAAAATGATGGTGATTGAAATGAACTCTAAGACATGGAAACAGCAGGTCTTTTTTGGTTGTTGATCTTGTTGTCATCAATGTACTTATCTAGGTCTTTCGTTTTATTTTATGTCATTTTGCTTTTTCTATTGGTTTATCCCTGGCAATCACTGTCTTTGATTCTTGTACCCTACATCTTGAATATACATTTATATGATTTGAAGAAGGGAAAGGGAGGAACAAAATGCTGAAACAGGGACAAAGGATGACCCAATGCAACAATGATTCCTATAAGACATTATGATGGAAATCAACTTTACAACTTTGTGGGGCAGCGGGGGAGAGTTGAGGAGGGAAGGGTTAGTGGGGGAAAATCAAACGAGTGGGTAACAATATTTGACAAGAAACATACACATTACCTTACTTATGTAACTGTAACTCCTCTGTACAGCATCTTTACAATAAAATAAAATTTAAAAAAATCTAAATTTTATATTTTAATGTGATGTTAAATCATTAAATTTTAACAAAATTTTAATGAAACAAATTTTAGTGAGACAATTTTTAATAGCAGATTTCCAAAAAACTCACTGGGAAGAAAGTAGCAGATAACAAAAGCCAGAGCATATCCAAGTCCTGATTATTATTAATGAGTAAAGCCCAGAATATTGAATTCAAACCAACCTGCTCTAAACTAACTTCCTGGCTGTGAATTATCAGCCATTGGTTTGTTTTAGTAAGCTTGACAAAGGCACCATGTGTTTGGTGCCTTAAAACACAGAAATTTCTCATTTTTTTCTAGTTCTGGAGGCTAGTCACCCAACACTAAATTGTCAGTAGAGTTCATCTCTTTTGAAGCTTTTTCTTCTTGGTTTGCTCTTGGCTGTCTTCCATGTCTTGATGAACTTTGCTAGATGAGTGACAATCCTGGATGTCTCTCTGTGCTAAATTGTTCCCTTCTTGTGAGGACATCAGTCAGATTGGATGAGTGAGCATTAGGAAGGCTTCATATTAGCTTTACTTTCTTAATTATTTTTTAATTGTCTTTAAGTACAAAGGAGTTGTCATTCAACAGGTCAGTTTATGAGTACAGTATATATATATATATATATATATATATATATATATATATTTCAGTGCATACATATATCTATATATATGCTTAATCATTCCTATAGAGACCCCATTTCCAAAGTCAATCACATTCTGACTACTGAGAGTTTCTGTATATGAATTTTGGAATGGGATCCCAGTAATATTCCATCATAGGTATAAAATAGCCAGTAAGGGGAGTAGAAGGAACTGTGGTAGTATGTTTTTATATTCTATTAAGTTGGGTACACAGGTAGCTGACACTGTGGCACTTCCCTCTGAGCATAAAAATACAGACAAGCATGCTTAATGATTATATTGCCATTTTTTGCAAAATGGCTTTATTAATGTAGCACATTTTGTGGAATATTTGTTAAATGAACGGGTTGAGGACTGACCATGCAAGTAATTTTTGTGGCCAAAATATCTGTAGTAGTTCTCAGAAAGTTTGTGTTAATTCAAGAAAATAGTGATTTTTCTATCCCTATAGCAAAGCTGTAGGCTAGTGATTGACCAGCTTTTTGACATTTAAGAGAGATTAATAGTTCCATCTACTTCTAGAAACTATAATGCAAGGAACACAGGAGCTCTGACCAAATCAGTATAGATAAGACTGTAAGTTTTCCCCAGGAGCTTTTATGCCTTTTTCCTTCTTTACCATCTCTCTCTCCCTTCCCTTTATTTCTGTTCCTTTGCCATTTGTATCTGTCAATTTCCCTTGTCTTCTTTTTGTGTTACTTGATAGGTGTCTACCTTCCTGTGGGTGTATTTCTTTCCTCCCTCTTTCCTTCTTCTTTCCTCATTTTTCTTACTTATTTTGCTCTTTTTTAAGAGTTTCTCTTTGACTTCATCTTTCTCTATAACCTGCACCTGTTCTCACTGAAATCAGCACGTAGGGATTTGACCAAAAAAAAAAAAACCCAGTGATTTGTTCAATGAAATTGATTACTTATTAAGACTAGTCCAAATATCATTCTAAGTTTCCCTGGAAATGTAAAGACCAGACAGATGTGGACTAGCAAATATGGTCACAAAGCCATTCTCATCAAGGCAGTGGGATCTGAGGTAAATGCTATTGATTTTAAAAGTTTCTGGCTGTGATCTCATCATTAAACTATGACGTACTTCTCCATTTTTCATTTTCCTGTAACTTTTTGATGCCCTGAAAATCTCTTTCTCCCACAATGCCTTAAAACACCATAGGTAGGTAGCATGGACTGTTAATACTATGCTCTTCTTTACTTACAGTTCAGTGCCAAATAATGTTTGCTATTCCCGTGCTGCAATGTGTATTATTTTTTTTTCCTAAAAGGGTAAAACACCGGTAAATGAAGATAAATTGTTGGCTTTGTTCCAAAACAAGCTTGTTGTTCTAGGACCCTGAACTGCCTGGAACATCATTAAGAAGCAGCAGGCCACCCAAGGTTGTGCATCAATTAGCAATTAGGTCACACATTGGGTGGTTGAAGGCACTCAGCCTTTGGCCTTGCTCCTCACAGCACACCCAAGCGGGGCATGGGTATCCAAACAATGCCCACCCTGATGTATGTTGTTCCTTAATTGGGATAACTTAGCGATGATAATGTGTACAGGCAGACTCTTTCACTCCAATTAGGCCTCATTAGCGGCTCTGCCAGTGGTGACCACGGCAAAGTGGTATTTGCTCTTGGGAAGGCTTTGTGAGGTGCTGAGAATTATATGCAGGAATAAATTCACAGTGTCTCCCACAGCAAATGCCTTCCTCAGTTAGTCCAGCACTGTCAACGGGGCTAGCATTCCTTCCCATGATTACACCGTGATTACGGCTACCTGGCATGGTTAAGTAGCATTTCTACAAATACCATGTATAGAGGATTGACTTGTCACCAATCCTTCTTGGCCTTCATCCCCCCATTTCACTTGGAGTAAAGACAATGTGCTCAGAGACAAGCCGAATGGGAAACTGGTTATTGGCCTAGCCAGATGGTAGAGAGAGGTACATACCCCCAGTAACCATATTTCTATGCCTTGAGAGCCCTGGTATACTGTGTTTAAAAGGAGACACAGTAGGAAGAACCATTAAGATTCACACAATTCCATCCCATGATCCAGACTTCCCATGGGTTTTCCCCATATTCCTTGAAGAAAATGATCCGTTCATTAGGCCAGGCTGTCTGGACACTATATTCTCCCATTGGGTTGGGACAGGGCTGTGGAAGAATGTGATTAGGACTTCCTGTTGCTAGTCTATCAGTTTAGTCAAAAATCATTATGAGCTGGGCCTTCCTGGCTCCCTGCTATAATCCTAATGACTTAGGAGGCAGAGTCCTGAGGACTAAGGCTAGAAGCCAGTCAGGACAGGAAAGTTTGTGATACTTTCCAATTAACCACTAAAGAGGCAGAAGTAGGGGTGTGATTCAAGTGGTAAAGCACCAGCCTTGAGCAAAAATGCTAAGGGACAGCACCAATATCCTGAGTTCAAGCTCCACTATCACACACACACACACACACACACACACACACACACACACACACACACACACACACACACACACACACACACACACCATGCACATTATTATTACTCTTGCCTTAATGTTTTCCATTTTTTTTAACCTTAGGATGGGAGAGAGTTAAATAAACACTTTCCTGAACAATACTAGAGACAAATGGAGGGATCAATAATAGGAGACATTAGAAAATTATATAACAGAGTGTCATTTGTTTGTAATTAGTTGGTTTTAGAAGCAGTCTCTCTCTTTTCGTTCTCAAACTCTCCATATTCCACCAGCTGTCTAAACTTCCTGCGCTGTGGTATGCATCAAGACAGTTGCTGAGGAAAGGATCATCAGGGGAATAATCAGGTGGGTCTTCCTCATGGTCATTTCCATCATACAGCTCCTCCCCAGCTCCTCGCATCCTTCTTTGCGCCCCTCTGACTTGTATGAGCGGTTTGCTGCAGCGGTGGCAGGATGTCAATGCCCCCCAAATTGAACCTGTGATTTGTTTTTCTTTGATTTATGTGCTTGTAGTCGATAAACTTTATAAAGGAAAGTATCAGACTGAACAATCAATCAAAGATAAACAGATTCCTGTCCTTTAAAAGCATTTCAGCCACGAGGTGAGTATCTCATTCATCTTTTGCAGGCATGCTTTTGGCCTTTCCACTGAGACACGACTGACTGCTCACCACAGGCAGCTTCTCTACAAAAGGGCTGCCACAGCCCAACTGAGATTTATCAGTTTTGTGGCACCAGTGGTCCTGACACAGGACCATTTGCAGTATCAATGGTTAAGCATGCTCTTTGCATGCTATGACCTGGATTTTCCATCTACCTATAAACAGGAGAGGAGGGCCACTTTTAGATTTTTCTAGGTTCTACACAAATTCATATTGTGCACTTCTTTCTTTCTTTCTTTTTGTATTCGGAAAAGCTGAATCCCTTTCCTGCAAAAAGAGAATTCCCTCTTCGTTCTATTAGTGGTTTCCGAATCTTCCTTCGAACAAGGCAAATGTCATCCAGCCTGTTTTGCCTCTCTGCTGCACAGATGGTGTGCATATGCAGATTGGTGATTTTCTAATCAATACAGGGGCACTTGGGAATATCTCTAAGTATTGTAATAATGCATTAGTCAGGAGTGATGTTGTAACACACTGAGATCATACACATAAATCTAAGACACCATGTCTAGACACTCCAGGGAAGATGGGACAGCATGGGTTAGAGCAGGCATTAAGGGAGGGCAATATTTCAAATATGATGGGGAAATAATGCAATTTACAGACTTTAATAAAACCACTGGGGAATTAATTTCAGTAGGGGTACATTCTCTCCCCCAAACATCCGTGTTCTTATGTTTGCTTCATGGACACGTGTAATGAGATACTTTTTACCTGTTATCTCAGGCATAAACACAGAATGGGATCTGTGAATTGAGCTAGATTTTTAATGTGCTGAATATGAAAATAATCCCTTTATAGGGAGTGCTTTAGCTGTACAAAAGTGCATTATGCAAACAACACACAGACAGAATAAACCTTGGAGATTCAGCGTTAGAAGAGCTTATAAATTAATCTCCTAAGCACACCTTGAGCATGCTTAGAGAATGCATTCAATCATAAAACTTGACCAACTGAACCTGCAAAGTTTTAATAGGGACCAGTTCGATGATGAAAAATGAAAATGATGTTAAATAGATGCCCATTTTAACACTACCCCAAAGCTGCAGGCTTGCTTTCACCTTTAGCTACCTTCCAATGCTCTTTTCCTGCAAGCCTTTCATTTTAATGAACCTGACTCTTTAAATTCTGCAGGCTGGTAACTGTCCCAAAGTCAGATACTCATTCTGTCGCAAATGGTTTGATAAAAGTGGCAAATTAAATGTAGTCAGAACCGTGTTTTCTTAGCAGAAAACAATGTATGGACACTTCCACTATCCAGTTTTCCCTGAGGACTAAGCAGTAACCCAGCAGGCTGCTTAGTATGTTTTCCAGCCATCATTTTGAGCCATCGCTGTCTAAGTGAAGTCTCCTCCAGTCAGGCCAGCACGCTGGTTCCCAACACTCTGGAGGCTTTTCAATTAAAATGCAAGAGAAGCCAGGGCTCATGGAATCAACCCAATTATCTCTGTAGTCATAGAAATGCACATGATAAATGAACTCCAACCTTTTCCTTTCTGATGACAACTTGGGCTCTGAATAGAGGTGTGATTTCTGTCCCCCCACCCCCACCCCCCTTCCTGGTAAGTGTGAGGATGAATGTGGTTTTCTTGAGGAGAGAGTGAAATGCCGCCACAGACTTGGCAGAATATCTCAAGGCATAATGATTCCAGCACCTGTACAATTCAGTTCTATGAGTCTTAGGTTTTTTTCCCCCTCTCAGAATATTGTCCAGAGCAAAAATATCTGGCAGCATCTTATTTGTACAAGTATTTCTTTGCAACTTCACTCATTCATCTGCTGATGATTCTGATATTTCCATTTTTACTTGTTTTTTATTATTCTATAATATTTATGTTTGCCTTGTGATGAGTTGACTCAAGATCTTGAGTTGGATGGGCAGTACTCTTCCACTTGAACCATGCCCTACTAGTAGCTCTTTTCATGTTAAAAAAAAAAAGCTTATGTTTTGCTCATGTCAGGCTTGACTTTAATCCTCCTATTTCCTACTTAGACTCTGCATAGCTGGGATGACGGGCATTTGTCATGGCCTCCAGCTTTTTATGAGTTGAGATGGGGTCTTTTGAACTTTTTGTTTTGCCCTGGCTGACCTCAAACAGTGACTGTCCCTACTGCATCACCTCCAGAACTGCTGCTATTACCAGCATGAGCTCCACACACCCCTGTTTTCTGGAGCAGATCAATTTAATCTCAGAGGGCAGTTACTGATTAAACCAATCTCAGACTGAGAGTTATCTTCACAGATTCCTCTGGAGACAGGGTGAGCCTACCAGGCCAAAAATCTATGGTTGGTCCCTTCTCTCCCCTCTATCTCCTCTCTCCCCTCCTTCCCTCTCATCTCCTTTCTTTCCTTTAAGCAGTTTCGAACATAAAAAAATTATTTAAAACAGTGCTGAGGTTAATTCAAAAGATTCATTAAATAATATTTCTCTATATTGATTTTATGTTTCACTATTGATATATGATAAAGGAGTATTTTCTAATATTATTGAGAATAGTGATTATGTGATACTCTATACAGGTACTGCCATACAAAAATAGTGTCATTTTAAAGTATTTGCTTTCATTGTGGAAGCAATGAGTGGCCAAAACAGAGCCAACACAAACTCTGCACTATTTAAGCAAGTCTCACCATCTTTGTATGACCTGAGTGAGCTCCCCTGTAAGTATGTGGATTCTACTCTCCACAGCAACAAAGTGACTCCAACTCAGACCAATTTCTAATGGTTTCTTAAGCTGCTAAGGATTGTGATTTCCAGTTCTGACTGCAGAAAACTTTATTGTGTGGAGCATCTGCCATAGTTAAAAAAGAGAAAAAAGCAAAATCTGGGTCAGAGTCAGCTGCCAAGAATCAGATGACCCCAAAGTACTCCTCCTGGATCTGAGATCTCTTGTTACATACACATCAAAGTGGAAAATTATCAACCATTTTAAATTTTAAAGAAATGTGAAGAATATCAAAACTCCATATAATTAAAGGAAAAACAAATTCTTGGTAATGAATCAGGTAAGTGCACGAAGATGGCCTGTAGTGCTTCCTTAATTTTCTTAATGTATTTTTGATATCTTTAAGTTGATTCCATTATTTAAAAACAATCTATCAACCTTCAGTGCTTAGTAATAGTAATAAAAAACCCACATGATTCATTTCTCTTTGGGAATGCTAATGCTGTTTTGATAAAGTAATTCCACATTGAAAAAAATTGATTTCAGATGTTTCGCAGGTTTTCAGATAAGCCATAATCCCTTCCCCTAACCATCACCACCCCCCAATCCAAACTGATTCAGGACTTGTGAGTCACTGTGTGACTTTCACTTTATACCAACACATTCAATATGAAAGAACCATTGTGTGGTTGGTATTAAATTAGACAATCCCACACATCACAGCATATCCCAATTTCAGAATAACTTTGTGTTTGTGGAATTTAATTATTGTCTCTTGTAAATGAAGAAAAAAAGAACCCAAAGGCCTTTTTTTCTTAATCGACAATATACCCTGTAAATAATGTTGTTCACCGTATACACTGAGAAACATTTAATTCCCCATTATCTCACTTCATTAGCCAAATGTCCTGTTTAAGTAAACTCTGAATAGAAAGCACATTATAATGTACAAAAATAATATTAAGAAACAGCCTTGAGCTGAAAAGAAAAATCCAGCAAAGTGGAACTCAGTGCAGATGATACATACGCATGAATGTATGTATATATGTATGTAGGTACACATGTATGTATGTATGTGTATATGCATGTGTGTAAGTATATGTATGCGTGCATGTATGTATGCAGCCATCCTGTTCCAAAGGCTTCCAGAACTCAGTTCTATTGTGATTGACCTGAGTCCAATTTTCACAAGTACTAAACAATGAGTCCTAGGGCTGACAAAAGAGCAGAAAAAGTTAGCAACTCACTTTTCAGGGAGGAGTTTGAACATAGATGAGACTTCCAATGAAGTAAGAACGGCTTTGTTTGAAGACCAGGAATATTCTATATACACCACCCCACACCGCTATATTCACATTTGCCTTCCTCTATGCAGGAGGGAAAAAAAGTCCTCTTGAATAAAGAGGAAATAAAGACAAGTGATTCTTTTACTGGAAAAACAAAAACAGTTACAGAGAAGGATCTGTGGCTGTGTGTGAAGGAGAAAAACCAGTCCCAAAGAAGTGTGAGAGAGGGCCTAGACAGGCCTCTGCCTGAAAAATACCTTCTGCTCAGATTTCCTTGGTGACTGCTCATTCTCCAGTAGGTTGGGCCTTGCCCTAAAATAATGAGACCTCCCTCAAGCTATTGCCCCAACAGAAATAACCCTTCATTTTTAACTGTAACAGAGATACAGGAACTGCTGTTCCCTGATGTTGGTACAATGATACTGCCCTTGTTGGAAGGCTGTCTGCTCCAGCTTCAATTTTGGAGTTGTTTCTCCTTTTCTACCACCTCTATCCCTTCCAATTTGCTCAGGTGCCATTATCCATAAAGATCTATAAGCTGTCTTTCGTTTCCAAATACCCTTGTATCTATAGCAGTTGCCAAGTGAAACATTTTTATCTTTAGCCACAGTGAGCATTTTCATTCAATTTATTTAATGACCTTTAATACAAATTTCTGCCTGGTGCTGATGACTCACATCCATAATTTTAGCTATTTGGGAGGCTTAGATCTGAGGATCAAGGTTCTAAATCAGCCTGGGCAGGAAGTCCATGAGATTTGTTATCTCCAATTAACCTCCCTGTGCTGCAAGAAGTAAAGCACCAGCTTGAGAGAAAAAGGCTAAGGGACAGCACCCAGTTCTTGAGTTCAAGCCAATACAGGCACAAAGAGACAAACAACCATAAAAAAATACACACAATGATGATTAGCTTCTTATGGAATATACCATATTTTGCTCCTGGATGTATTATTTGAAATAAAATACACTCTCCTAAGTGTTTACTTCCAGTGGATGTATATAGAGAAAAGGTTGAAAGGAAGAGAGAAAAAGAGATAAAAGAAAGCAGTAAAAAGGGAGGGAGGAAGGAAGGAAGGAAGGAAGGAAGGAAGGAAGGAAGGAAGGAAGGAAGGAAGGAAGGAAGGAAGGAAGGCAGGCAGGCAGGCAAGAAGGGAAGAAGGCAGACAGGCAGGCAGACCAGGCCTCAGGCACAGAAATGATGATCCCAACCATCTTTTTTTGGCAGGGGGAGGGGGGTAGGTCGTGGGGATTGAACTCTGGGTTTGGGCGCTGTCCCTGTGCTCTTCAGCTAGCTTAAGGTGAGCACTCTACCGCTTGAGCCACAGCACCACTTCCGGTTTTCTAGTGGTTTATATTGGAGATAAGAGTCTCACAGACTTTCCTGCCCCGGCTGACTTTGAACTATGATCCTTAGATCTCAGCCTCCTGAGTAGCTAGGATTACAGGTGTGAGCCAATGGTGCCTGGTGATCCCAACCATCTTTTAAGTAGAGGGATTATATAACTTTAACTAAAAGGATAGTTATTATGTCACAATGCTAAATCACCATTCAAACTTAAACCAAGCTGCGACAGTTTTGATAGGCCACCAAAATCTATAGTCTCACATCTTTTTGTTTGGCCACCCCGCATTTAAGGGATTAGATTAAATTCTAATATGTCAATAAAAAGAAGGAAAGAGAAAGAAAGAAAGGCAGAAAGAAAGAAAGAAAGAAAGGCAGAAAGAATGGCAGAAAAAAAGGCAGAAAGAAAGGCAGAAAGAAAGACAGACAGAAAGACAGACAGAAAGACAGAGAGAAAGACAGAGAGAAAGACAGAAAGACAGACAGAAAGACAGACAGAAAGACAGAAAGAAAGACAGAAAGAAAGACAGAAAGAAAGACAGAAAGAAAGAAAGAAAGAAAGAAAGAAAGAAAGAAAGAAAGAAAGAAAGAAAGAAAGAAAGAAAGAAAAGAAAGAAAGGAAGGAAGGAAGGAAGAAAGGAAGGAAGGAAGGAAGGAAGAAAGAAAGAAAGAAAGAAAGAAAGAAAGAAAGAAAGAAAGAAAGAAAGAAAGAAAGAAAGAAAGGAAAGAAGGAAGGAAGGAAGGAAGGAAGGAAGGAAGAAAGGAAGAAAAAATGAAAGAGAAAAATAGAGAAAGAGAGAAAGAAAAAGGGAGGAAGGAAGGAAGAAAAAGAGAACAAGTGTCTATGGATAAATAATCTTGAATAAATACTGGTCTGGAATCATTTCTGGAGAAATGGAAAGTTCCTACACAGTCATAACTTGCTCTTTGGTCAGCCTGAGCATGTGCTACAATTGTTCTCTTCTTGACAGTAAGCAGAAAGCATATGGTGGCATAATCTGTTACTGCACATTGGTGGTTATCATTTGCAAAGTGGGTTGCTGTAACAAGCATACATGAAAAGGAACAAGGTATTAAGATTATCACAAATAAGGGGATTATAAAGGTTAATACATGTGCACAGTTATTTCTTTATAAGCTATCACTAGGATTCATCTTTGAACTAGAAATCAAAGAGGATAAATCATCCCAGGAATTTGAGATGGCAAATGTCAAGTTTCTATATTTACCTATTTGCATGGATGTGTGCTTGTGCATTTGACTTTCTGGTCTATGGCACTTTGCATTTTAACTGAAAAAGAAACTCAGAGGCAGCAACACTGCCATTATTATTTTGCTGGTAGCAGGGCTCTGACTCAAGAACTCATGCTTACTTGGCTTTGTTGTTTGTCTGGTACTCTACCACTCAAGCCAAGCCTCCAGTTCAGCTGCTTTTGATCCATTCTTTTGTAGATGGAATTTCATAGACATTTCTTCCTCAGCTGGCCTTGAACTGTGATCCTCCACATCTCGGTCTACTGAGTAGCTAGGATTACAGACATGAACTACCACTGCCTAAGTGAATTTTTTACCTAAGTGAAGAGGGCTGAGAAATATGGTATGCTTGATTTACTATGGAGTATATGAACAGATCTTCAGTTCAGAACAAAGAATTTGCATTTGAAATGCCAAGATGTATACTCTTACCTCCATCTCTGCTATACCATGTTGGGTGTGTTACCTATCCTGGCTAGATTCAGTGTCAAGCTGGAAGAGGTGCATGCTTGTCTAAATACTCTCCAAGTTTCTCTCCTGTGCGGAAATTGTCATCTCTGTTTAGACTGTAGATTTGGCTTGTAAAGATTGCTGTTCTATGTTTTCACTTAATAGAAGGCTGATAATTCTGCTTGCTACATAAAGATCTTCTGGCAGAAGATTCATAAATAGAACAAATAACTTCAGAGAGAGGGTTTAGTCATTGTTTTTCTGAAAGGCTGACAGTAATCCAAAATATCTAGCACAGTCACAGATGATTTTGCAACAGCTCTTGCTTGTGTTCTTACATATTGGGCAATAGTTTATGGTGGCATGACAATTCTATACCCACTGGAAGACTTGGCAATGCCTGGAGACAGTTTTGGTAGTCACAATGGGGTGGGGGATACTGGTGACATCTCCTGGGGCAGAGATTGGTGATCCCGTTCAACATCCTACAGTATATGGCCTTCCTCTTACTAACAAAAAATCACCCCAAATACCAGTGGCCTGAGCTTTTGGAATCATTTCTCCTTCTCACCTCCCCTAAGTCTGTTGCAATCTGGCCCATAAGAATCCTAACTTATAGCCATTTGACAGGTGCTCTGTACACATCTCCCAAGGCCTTCCTTGCCAAATGGGATGACAAGGCATACAATGACATAATTAGGAGTCTAGAATGTTTCCCAGAAGCATGTGGAATGACCCTAAAGGACTACGAATAAAGGCTTAGTCCCCTTCTTGATGCTAATAGGAGACATCGTGTTCTTTGAAGGGGAGAATGGCTTTCCAGTTTCCTCCTCTCCCAGGGAGAGTAGCTTTGCTCTACCACAAATGTCTCTGTCATGAGGTATCACCCCAGTCCCAAAGCAATGGGAGCAAACAACCAAGCAGTAATGCTGTGAGCCCAAACAACCCTTTTCTGGTTTATCAGTTGGCTATCTCAGTTATAGTAAAGGAAAGCTGACAAACACACACATCATAATTATATATATATATATATATAAAATATAATATAATATATTTTTTTCTTCTGATTTCTGGAGATACTAAGAAAGAAAGAATTAAGCTCCTTACCTGCAAGATGACCTTAGATTTCTGTCCAGACTTACAACATAATGAATTCAAGTGGTCAAATGGAGTTTGGGATCAGCAAAAAGGACTGCTGTTGCCCTCTACCTCCTACTCATGTGTGTGTGTGTGTGTGTGTGTGTGTGTGTGTGTGTGTGTGTGTGTGTGTGTGAGTATGTGTGTGTGTGTGTAGGTTATCTTGCCCCATACAGCTAAAGACTAAAGTAGAATCTCATACATTTACTTGGAAATCACAATGTGAAGTTAGTGGCATAGTTTTTGTCAAAATTAACTCTTTGAGACAAAGTTTGTAAGAATTGAGTATCGAAGCCAGATGCTGGAGGCTCATTGTCTGCAATCCTAGCTACTGGGGAGGCTGAGATCTGAGAGGATTGCTGTTCAAAGCCAGCCTGAGGAAGAAAGTCCTTGAGGCTTTTATCTCCAATTAACAACCAGAAAATCTGAAGTAGAGTTGTAGCTCAGAGTGGTAGAGCAGTAGCTTTGAGCAGAAAAGCTCAGTGAGTGATAGCATCTAGGCCCTGAGTTTGAGCCCCACAACGGACCTCCCCCAAAATTAATTAATTAATTAATGAGCTCATAGTGTCTACACACTTTCATATATTTTAGGAAAATCACTTTAAATTATTCTTAAAGCTGACAACACGTTTGGAATGTTTCTGTACTTCTCTTGGTCCCTGTTCCTAATCTTCAGCTTTTTCAAATTAGACTTACAATAATACTAACTGTTAGACTCCCAGGGCAATGAGCTTGGTAATAAGGCAATCTGCCACACCCAGCTCCAGCTCGTTTCTTCCTTCTTCCTTTTTTTTTTTTTATTATTATTTGTTAGTATTTTCCCCTCTGCGAGGTATGTTGTCCATGTAGACTTGATGATGTTGGCAAGTCAATCCCAAGAAAGCAAAGCATTTCAATAACAGCATGAGAGTTAAGTATGCCTGCATTTTAATTTTAAGCATTTCAACAATTGGTACAGAATGCAGGTTTATTTATTGAATTTGAAAAATTAATTCCTTTCAGCCTCCAGTGCTTTGTCTGCTCCTGGGTTTGTATATATTGGTGTTTTCTTCCCCCTCCCCACTTTTTAATATTTTACCAGGTGAGGCTGGCCAGAAGGCTGATGAGACTGTCTTACACCTAGAGGTCTTAAAGAACGAGGGCTGCATTCGTAAGCAGAGAAAACAACTTTGACAGTTACTTTAATAACTGCCTTTGGTAGTTGTCTCTCATTCTTTAAAAACTCCAGGTCAGGCTGTATCCTTGATGCTTATTTCTCCTCAGTTACCAACCCCCCACCACACACACACACACACACACACACACACACACACACACACACACACACACACACACACACACACACACACACACATCTTTCCCTCAGAGCTATTTAGTTTTCCAACCTAGGATATCTTTGGTTAGAGTGGAAGTTCTACACCTAAGCTATGTCAACGTTTCGATGTTGGGAATTGGCAGACATTTGAATAATTCTAGAAAGTGTTGCTAGTCTGCTTCATTTGCTTTTTAAAAGCATTTCAAATACTCTAGAATTTTATTTCCTGAATTTAATTTTTTTACTGGCATATATGAGATTTCACATAGTAAAGGCTTTCAACATGGTATTTTCATTCATATATATATAATACTTTGATTATATCTACCCTCTCTAGTATTCATGTTTCACTGTTAAAATATTTCTTGTTCTTTTTTTGGTAATAAAAAAGAGATAGAATCATTGCCTAATTATCTTTGATATGGAAAATGGTCAAAGAATAATTTGTATGAGAGATTTATCATTTTATTTTATTTTTAGGATATGATAAGGAAATCTTAAACTTCCCTAGAGTGTCTAATTTCAGATTTGGAACCAAACTATCATTTCTTTCCTCATTTCATTTTATGACTAAATCTGAATTTGGGCTTGCAAAAGTGTCATTGTAGATGAAGCCCAGAGAAATGCATCTTACACAGGAAGCAGACAGCCAGCGTTCAGTTTTCCTTGTCAAGAGAATGCCCATAAGAATTGTGGGTAGGCGTCTAAATGTGGAGGTAAGTAATAAGCAGGTATTGACTTCTGTTGAGATCAATATCAAGATTTGTTGACCCAAAGAGGTTAAAATTGACTGAAGAGTGAGACAATAAATCTTGTTATTGACTAGAAAGCAGAAGTCAATATATGTATTATTATAAACATTTTTCTTTTGATGATAGGGGTGGAGTCGTTTTTAAGAGCTTAAGTGCAGATAGCGGCATGCATCTATTATGGTAGTGGCGATATAGGTTCCTTGGCTTATTAAAAATATGGCTACTCACATGATATCAATAATGTACCTGATTCATCACTAGAAGTGTCACCCATTACTTTCTCGATACTGTTGGCTCTTCTATCCTAATTTCTTTTTTTTTTTTTATTGTGAAAATACTGTACAGAGGGGTTACAATTACATGGGCAATATAATGAGTACATTTCTTTTTTTTTTTTTTTTTTTTTTTTTGTTGGTCGTGGGGCTTGAACTCTGGGCCTGGGCGTTGTCCCTCAGCTCTTCAGCTCAAGGCGAGCGCTCTACCACTTGAGCTACAGCGCCACTTCCGGTTTTCTGGTGGTTTATTGGAGATAGGAGTCTCACGGTCTTTCTTGCCCGGGCTGGCTTTGAACCGCGATCCTCAGATCTCAGCCTCCTGAGTAGCTAGGATTACAGGCGTGAGCCACCAGCGCCCGGCCATTTCTTTTTTTTTAATTTAAAATTTTATTTTATTTTATTTGAGAACATACTGTACAGAGGGGTTACAATTACATGGGCAGGATAATGCATACATTTCTTACCAAGCGTTGCAGCCTCCTCCTTTGTTTACCCTTATGAGTACATTTCTTATCAAGCATTGTAGCCTCCTCCTTTGTTTCCCCTTCCCATCCCTTCCCATCCTCCCCTCCCACCCAATCCTCCCCGCACCCCCCCCCACCAAAGTTGTAAAGTTCGTTTTCCATATAACGACTTATACATCTCATTGTTGTTCTAATTTCTTTGACATTGAAATCCTAAATCCTGAATGCATATACTTGAAGAGTAAAATTTTGTTTGGAAGAAGAAAAAAAAAAGCAGAAAAGACAGAATTATTTTTTTCTGTGCAATATTGTTCACATGCAAACTCATACCACCACTGCACCCTATTTATCTTCTCCACAGTGCTAAGTTTTTATGTGAAAGAGACTTTGTTCTAGGCTACCCAACCTTAATGACTCAGATAAGCCAATATAGCCCCTAGATAATCTGAACAGAATATTAAACATAAGATATTTTTGCAGCGTATTAAATAGTGTATTTTAAATGAAGGCTTAAGAAAGAAAGGAAGAAAGAAAGAAAAAGAAGAAAGAAAGAGAGAAAGAGAAAGAAAGAAAAGAAAGAGAGAGAGAGAGAAAGAGAGAGAGAGAAAGAGAGAGAGATCCTTGGAATATATGCAAACTGGGCACAACTAGATTATTTCTGAGTTTTTTTCTATTTACCACCTACCACCTATTCACACAAAGCCAAATAGAGATTTTATTTTTCCATAGTGGAGAAAAATAGAAATGGAAAACGATTTTCCATTATTTCAAATGGCTGTCGTGTGGATAAGAAATCAAACTCTGTACATCCAAACTGAACAAAGCATGCTGGGCTAGCCTAAGTCTCTGTTTGTCCTGCAGTTTTGTCTGAACTGGGGTCTGTGCACAGCCATCCTGAATACAGGAAGTCCTAGAGGAATATTCTGTCATGCCAGTGATGTTTCAGATTGCTAGCCCCCAATTCTCCACACAATATGAATCCACTTTCCCATCTCTAGCCTCTACCTCATGGTAATAATGAGGAAAGTCCCCAGAAGTTTCTAACCATCTCCCTAAAGATGATACTTTATGAAGAAAATTCAGTTGCTGTAAAGGCAAGTTAGGGATGAAACATGAGAGATGCCTTGAATGATTCACACTATGGGGTGTCTCCAATTCCTTAATACACCCCATTGTGCCTCACGGCTGGAGAAGGCACCGCACAACCCATTTCCTCCTTTAACTGTGAATTTCCTCGCCTCTATGGGTTTAGATTTTTAATGGTTGAATTACATTTACATCTACTTGTACATTTGCCAGTAGCAGCCAAGTTCCAGCCTAGAGCCTTTACTAACTTGAACAACAACTTTCTCATAAACAACCTCATTTAGTTTATCTCTATAAATCCACAGAACAACTTTTAACTCTAAAAAAGAAAAAGACAAGGAAAAAAATCTCCAGAGACATCTCTGTGTGCTAAATGGCAGGTCTTTCTGGCTGTCTACTGAGTTTATATACTTTACGATGCATCAAAGCTCAAGACAAATTGGTAATTAGGCTGCTATGATTCTAAAGCTCCTGGAAATGTGGCAACATGTTGGTTAGCTAGAGGCAATGCTCAGTTGAATTAAGTTTTAGAATATATAGTCTTTAGTGAAAAAAAAAGAGTTCTATAAATGAGAGACACCCACATGGTACTGAAGAGCCATCTGATCATGGTACTATATGTTCATTATATAGAAATACATCTAGATTCATACATAAACTTCTGAGTTTTTCACCACCAACACAAGGAAGTACTACAAGAAGTAAGGGATTGACATTGATCAAAATGCAGTGTGTTCATAAACAAATTTGTTGAATTATAACACATTTGTATAACTATGTAGAGTTAATAAAAGTGCAAATTCTATTGCAAAAAAATACTTGGAAATTCTAATGTAATTTTAAAAAAGCATCAAAGATGTACTTAGATGGTATCTCTGGGCTACCATCCTCCCAAAAAATGTTTCTCATTTTATAATCCTGTCATCTATCTATCTATCTATCTATCTATCTATCTATCTATCTATCTATCTATCTATCTATCTATCTATCTATCTATCTATCTATCTACCTACCTGTCTGTCTGTCTGTCTATCTATCTGTATCTATCATCCATTATATTATCCTACCTATCATCTATCTAGTATCTATTAATCTTCTACCTATTAGCTCTCTGTCATCTAGTCTATTTCCATATACGGATGGGAAGCTGCAAATTCAAGAAATTTTAGTTCGATTCCTTCTTATTTTAATTACTGCTACCATCTATAACCCTGACTTTGGTCTTCTCTTATTCTATATATAAAGGCAAATAAAGGACATAATGTAAGTCCATTGTGTTCGTATAGTAATAAATCTATTTTTTTATTTTACATGCTCATGAGCACCTCCTGATGGAGTTCCATCATTGCATAAATCACAGAAGGTAGACTGGGACCATGGCTGCCTGTGTGAAATTGTCTTAATCCTTGACAGTTCATACAGTTTTTATCCTTTCCCTCGATAGCTATACTGGTCATAAGAAAAGTCATTTTTCAAGGCAAATACTCAACATAAACTCTAGAGAACAGACAAGAGCAACCTTTAGGAAGTGAGTAAACAAATGTACATCTGTAAAGGAGTTTGCAAGCCTGAAAAAAATCATAAAGCAGTGGTTAATAAAGATAAAACGGATCAGTTTATGTTGTATGGGTTCCCCAAAGGCCCATTCCCTATGGACATTAGAAAGGAGAGGGCCATGTCTCGGACAAGGAGGACTGCTTAGAGATCCAGTAGTCAGATGCCCTTCCCAGCCTCACAAAGTTGGTCTTCTGCTCCTTTCTCAGAGATATGAAAGACTTAAGTTTTATTCCTGGGGATGACAGAGGATCAACACACAGAGTGTGCTGAGAAATGGAGACCACATGTGAATATCTGCATATGGCTATTGAAATCTCAGGCCCAATTTCATAACTAGGACTTCATCTGAGAATAAGATGAAGTCCAAAGAAAACTAATGCCTGTGACATTTGTCCCGCTCCACTGGATTCCCAGTCGTAAATGCCTGGGTTGACTGCTCTACACCCTGAACTTTGGGTATGTCTTTTTTTAATCCTTTTAAAATGTGAATCATCAATGATCATATGAGAGAAAACATTGGAAAAGATGGTGTTTGAGACAACTGAAATTGAAAACAACTTGAAGAAAATAGAGTCAATGCAAGCAGAGAAGAACTGGAGAAAAAAAATCGTTATGATAAGTCACTACTAGCACTATGAGGAAATTACTTCCATGAGACAAAAGAGACAACTCCCCCCCCCCAACACCTTCCCACAGGGCACCAGGAATCAAACTCAGATCTTTTCACATGCTAGACAAGTGACCTATTGCTGAGATATACCCCAACCCTTGTGGGGTTAGTTTACTTTTTTAAAAAAATAGTGTCTTGTTTGTAGACCAGGCTAGCCATCCTGACACTGCCTCCCTAGTGTCGGAATTATGGGTATGTCACATCATGCACAGCCAGAGACCTTTGTAAAAGGCATATTCATAAAGGGGAATGTATAAGAACAAATTATAAAGTTAATTGTAAAGTAAAATTATAAGCACAAATTAAAAATCCAGTAGAAAGAGTCAAAGCTCAAGATTAGAAAATCTCCAGAAGGTATCTCAAATACCAGCCCAGAATGTTCAATGCTTTACACAGGAGGTGGTACAGAAAATACCTTTGTACACAACAGAGACCGGAGGAAGGAGGACAGAGTGGGAGGGAAGGAAGATGAAAGGAAGGAAAGAAAAGAGAGGGAGGGAAAGAGGAAAAGAGGAAAGGAGGGAAGGGAGAAAGAAGTATGGGAGGGAGAGAAGAAAGGAAGGAAAGGAGGAAGGAAGGAAAGGAGGAAAGAAGGAAGGAAGGAAGGAAGGAAGGAAGGATCTAATTTTTCTTGTCTACGCTATTCACTGGTCAATTTCTATGACAGTGCAAATACTTACTCCTTAGAGTTCTGGCTGGCCTGGAGCTAGCAATGAATTGGCTCTTCATAGGCTGAGAATCCTTCAGCAGGAAAACTGAATTTATCTACTGAGATGCCAGCGTGGATTGAAATTTATGACTATCATGAAATAGTACCCTAGCTTACATAATTCTTGGTTTTTAAAAGTTCTAATGTTTTCTTTGTAGATTTGTCATTATTTGATTGTTTTACTTTTTTAAAAAAAACAACTGTCTTAAAATATAATTGAAACCTAAATCAGTTGCATATATTAATTTTAATATAGATAACTTGATCCATTTGAGATATATATGTATTTATGAGTGTGTGTATGTACACCTGGGAATTATCATATGATTAACACATCTATCACCTCCCAAGCTTCTTTGTGCCCTACTATAGTCTCAGTCATCCCTTCCTTGCTTCTGGGAAAAAATTCTGTGTGTGTGTGTGTATGTGTGTGTGTGTGTGTGTGTGTGTGTGTGTGTGTGTGTGTGTGATATCTTCTGGATTCTCTCTTTTTACTTTAAAGCCACTAATATTCATTCCCAGGCTCCATTCTGACATTACACCCCATCCTAATTACACCCCAAAAGCTTACCTATAAACACCGTAGTGAGATTCAGTTCCACCCCCTTAGCACCTCACAATGGAGACAAACCACAGAGGGAATGCCATGAAGAACAGACTATGTCTGTATGGTTTCCCCCAGAGCTCATCTGTGTGCCTGGAATGCCTATTGACTCAGCCCTCATGACCCAGTGAGATTCAATCTGAACAGAAAGCCCAACAATGAACACAGAAAAAAAAAGCTGAGCTACTGATCTTGTTGACTTAACCCATCTTGGAACTGCTTATGCACAAGCTATGTACTATTTAGGAAATGATAACAAATAAAGTGTGCTCTCCCAGTAATCACCATCTGATAGTGGAAGCGTGTGCCTGTGGTCCTGTAAATTTTAATTGCAATATTAAATTCCTTTTCTAATTTTATCACTCTTGTGGGGACCTAGTCACCTAACTCTTCTCATTCTAGTCTGCCAATCTGCAGCATTTTGTGCTTGATTTTCTTACCTCTCTTTGGACTGAACTCCTCCAACTAGAGTGCTGGACCCTAGCCACTGGATTGTTGCTATCAGCGCCATCACAATCTACCCTACAGCAGGGGAACCCTTGGACACCATGGGAAGCCAAACTTCCTGGAGAGCCTCCAATTTCTCATTTATAGTTATTCTTAGCTAGGTTTTTGTTGTTGTTGTTTGTTGTTACTGTTGCCAGAACTGAGGATTGAACTCAGGCCTCATGCTCTAACTTGGCTTTTTCCACTCAATACTGGCATTTTACCACTGAAGCCACAGTTCCACAGCCAGCCTTTTGCTGGCTAATTAGAAATAACAGCCTCTTGTCTGCAGGCTTTGAACAATAATACTTACTTAGTCCTCAGTTCTTCTGACTAGCAAGGATTACAGGCAAGAGCCACCAGTGTCCTTCTTAGCTGTTATTTCTTGATGTCTATCAATTGTCAACCATGGCCTATGAATACTTCTTCAAGCAATGTAGGTGCGTTAGGTACTCACTATAAATGAGACATTTATTGAGATATTTAATGATACATATACTATTTTATTACCATGAATAAAATATGGATATACTTTAGGAGGAAACTTGCTTAAAGTTATTTGGCCAAACTTAAATCATCTTAGCATGTTTTCATTGTGTAGTAGGTCTTGGTAACATCAGAACGCACTGTGCTACTATTAGATGTAATACTATGTTCTGAGCATACACTGGGTACCGGGGGCTAGGATGTGAGTTTTTACTTATTTAATTTTCAGATATGGGAATTGAACTAGAGGCTTCCTGCATATATCTAGATGTGCATCCTGAGGTTACAGTTGAGGTACATCTTCAACTCTGGGATATGAATTTTGTATAAGTTATTTTACCAAATATCCACTGCCCAAAATGGCACTTGTAGCTTCATTGGTATGAATGGCTGTGGTCCATCATCAGAAAAAAAGACCCGAAAGACTTTGAACAGGCAGGAAAATTATTAAGTAGTTCAGGATTCTGTCAAGTGGCCAAGTCTATAGACCAAGATGAAAAGATATCTCAATTACTTAAGGTTAAAAAGCTGCTCAAATGAAGGAACAACTTAGGTAGTGTGAAGAGATTCCTTAAGTAGATCAAGATTAAGGAAGTTTGATTATGAGACTAAACTCAAATTTGGGGGGCCCTGTAATAGAGTGCCTATGAATAGGGGCCTATACTCTGAGGAGCAGCCATATCTCTTCAAATTCACTCATCTTTGTGCTTTTTGTAAAAATTTTTTCTTTATGTTTTATTTTGTTTGGTTTCTGGGAGAGGGACTCATCATATAGCCCCAGCTCCCCTGGAGTTCACGATTTTCCTACCTTAGTCTCCAGAGTGCCGGGATTATAGATAGTACCACTATATCTAGCTGATACTCGTGACTATCTGAAAAAATATCCTTCAACTGTAATTGAGATGATAGAACTGCTTCCTTTGTAGATTTTTTAACATTAAATAAAACATTTTCTTAGCATTTAAAGCATTTTTTTAGTGTGTATTAGTTGTACCAAGGGGTTTTGCCATAGTATCTCAAGTGTGCATACCTTGTATTTTTCTCAGAATAACCCTCTCAGAATACCTTCCTCTTTCCTGATTCAAGTCCAAGTAAGTAATTAACTTGAACTTGTGGATTTAAGTGAAAATTTTATTTAGTTTATATAATAATCATAGTAGATTTATGGAGTATTAAAACATTTAAGAGAACTTGAGCTGCACAATATTTGTAGGTTTAATTTATTAGAGGCAAGAGCGATATTTTAAATATTTTGAAAAGATTTGCTTTTGAATCATGCATTTGAAGTATCTAAATAAGAAATCAAATATACTTAAAATATAAATTTAGTAGAAAATGTTTAAAGGCGTTTAATTAACTTAGTTTGTAAATGGAACTAAACATTAATCAAAGGCCTCATAAAATTGATTGCTAAATTTGCCAGACTTATAAATGCAAGATTATGAAAGAGCTAAGCTTTCAAAATTTTAAGACTAATAATTCAAAAATATTTTTAGCTACATCAAACCTTTGCATAATCTCATATGCACACAAAATTGATCTTTAAAGACATGGATATTGACAAACTACTCTAACAGGAAAGTAGAAAATAAGGGAGCATTAAGTCATTGTGAAAATAAAAACTTCCTATGTTTATTACATACAACATATGTATTCAGATGCTGTCAACTTCAGGCAAGTTTCATGTTATTAGCCCTAAGGAGCAGACAGCACAGTTATCACAGATTTAGGCATCAAGTAACTTGGTTGCTCCAAGGACCAGATGTGAAAATCTGGGTTTCAAACTTTCTAGGTATTATTGTTCTTATTAAAAAATCAGAGATACTAAGAAGGTACTTCTGGGATTTGTTTATTTCTGAGACTTGAATAAAACAGTGCTCACAAAATGCTCAGCAGATTAACTGGCACCAAAGTAAGATCTAAATAAATGTTAATTAGGGTGATTAGGAAGAGGATCTTCTACTGGAACAACTCTCAGCCACTTTTCACATAAATGTCTTTAGAAGCAAAGCATGATCATTACAAACTCGCGCCATTCTTTCTAGAAACTTGGCCCCTGCTGCTGGATAGGGAGAGGGTAAAATAGGTTTGTGTTCCGTTAACAAGAAATCTCAAAAGTCAGGCATGAGAAAGAGCACAGTTTTCAAAGATTCTCATATTTGTCTTCTAATAAAAACTCTCTCTCTCCTTACTTTTTTTGTTGTTCATGAAGTTTGAACTCTGGGCCTAGGCACTGTCCCTCAGCTCTTCAGCTCAAGGCTAATGCTCTACCACTTGAGCCACAGCACCACTTCCAGTTTTTCTGGTGGTTCATTGGAGATAAGAGTCTCACAGACTTTCCTGCCTGAGCTGGCTTTGAACTGCAATTCTCAAATCTCAACCTCCTGAGTAGCTAGGATTACAGGTGTGAGCCATCCGGGGCCTGGCCTAATAAAAAATCGTAAGTATTCATGCCAAAGGATTTATAGCTTTTGTATAAGTGCACTCTCCAAAACAAACAAAAAAAAGTGGGCAAAGTGGGCAGTACTGGGGTTTGAACTCAGGGCCTTGAATTTACAAAGCTTGCTCCCAGCCTCGTAAATTTCATGGGGATTATTTAGTTTAAACAATGCCCAAATATATGATTATTAATTGGGAATAAAACAAAGAATTATTATATCAGAACCTAAGATCAAATACTTTATTTAATATTTCCCTGTTTGTATTTATAGAACAGTGAAAGCCAATTTATATTTACAGGAATTGATTTTTAAATGAATGACCGTAAATCCATAGAAGAGTGAATTATTCAGTTATTAGAATTAAATCTGATCATTTTTATATTATCAGGGAAATCATTTCTAATATACTGAGGACTGAATGTTCAAATCAAGTTTCAAGAATATATATATGTATATATGTATATATATACTATATATACTATTGATTGATTTTTTTCTGTTAAATAAAAGGATGACATGTGTTTCTGTTTTACTTAAATGTACCATATTCACCCAGAGTATATTAGTACCTAGAAATGCTCTATATTATTATATCTGGTCATATATAGTATTAACAAAAATCTTGATATGTACACCAGCAAGTTGTGATGAGATTTCTCATTCATATATATATGTGTGTGTGTGTATATATATATATATATATATATATATATATATATACACATATACAGAGAGAACAATCAGTTGTTTACATAATTTGGTTTAAATGCAAGAATATACCAAATGGTTCCAATCAAGCAGCTGGTACTTCTCGCCTCCCTTGTGTGTCAAATGGAAGATGTTAAACTTTTTGCAACAAGCAAATCTCTGATTCTGGCACTAGACAAACTGACACCTTACTACTCTCAGCAGCATACAAAGAGGATGTGCTACTTTTATAACTTTTATATACTTTGTATAACTTAAAATACAGCAAAGAAAAATCGGGTGTGGGGAGGAGGCATTATCTTGGAATTTGTTGATTATTTTAATTTCTTTTTCTTTCTTTTTCTTTCTTTAAGCCCCAAACTAAATTTTATAATTCAGTTTAAACAATGTTTTAAACACATTTTAAACATGGAAAGTGATCTAGAGAAGAAGATGGGGCTCGAATGCACCACTACTCCAAGTCGTGATGTTGTGATAGGGGCCTGTACTAATTAAGGCCCAAGGCCTTGGTGGAACTCTTTGGCAGGAGGGACTTAGGTCTGATTGCCTGCCAGGCTCATTTTTCCTGCTCTCATAACAAGTCACATGATGACGTTTAGTGGTTCATTGTTTCTATTTCATTTCTACCCTGGCAAAATTAGATTCCTCAAGTCACTAATGCACCAAAGAGAATGTGGAGAGGTAAGAATGTTTCTAGGATGATGGGAGAGAATTGTCCAGCCAGGCCATCTCTTCGGAGTCAATCTGTCTGCTCTCAGCTACAACCATCAAAATGAGGGAAAAGGCAGAAACAAAAGGAAACTGATATCATTGTAAAATGTTCCTCTAAGTGTGAGGTCTCTTATAGATAAACACATCTTTTCCTCCTTATTTTATGGAATTTTTAAATTAATTTTTAAAATTATCCCTATGTAGTTGTACAAAGGGTTTTAATTCACACCAGTTTGTGATTAGAATGCATCTTTAGTGAATGTTTGTAATTTATTAATTTTCTAAAGAGATAGAAGAAAATAAATAGCTCAATTTGCTCCTGGAATTGATTCAAACTCAGATTCTCCTTAAGTTTCCATTGATGATGTCATACAAGATTTAGATGACAGATCACTTCCATCACTTCCATCGTGATCTGTTTGATTCTCACGACAACCTTTGAAGGTCAGTATCTGCCCTCTTTCACAGAGACAAATTTAAAAAAAAGGATTAATTCATGGTCATTCAGTGGTGCAGACAGGACTCCAAGTGAAACCCAGTCTCTGAAGGCTGTCCCCTTTCTTATTCCTACATCCACTTCTCTGCTTCCTTTAAATGTTTTCTTAAGACTAAATTAGTTCCCACTTCACCTCGAAACACTACCCACAAAGCCTCAAGTGGAAAAGCAAACACATCAGAATTAGTGATTCAAATAAATGTTGAGCGATGGTACCAATTATCGGCAATCTGCCCACACCTTTGAGATGTGAGCGATTATTCACTCTATACCCATGACCTACGAGGGAGACTCTAGGGAGGCTGGTGACTCATTTCATGACAAGTCCGGGCAAATAGAAAGACCCAGGAGGCACCTGCATATAATAATCAGGAGGTATTGACTTCTTACTGAGGTCAGGAGCAAGATTTATTAACCTAAGAGATAAATATTGACTGAAAATTTGGACAGTTCCTCTTTTTCTTCTCAGAGACCTGCTAAATTACTCCATCTGCCACTCAGACATTTGGAAACTTAGAATTTGTCTCTAATTTTGTGTCCATTTTTAGTTATAGACCTCCTGAGTCGGGGGTGGGGGGGGGAGAATCTTTGTACTATATTTTAGAAGGATATTTTAAATCCTGCTAATTATTGCTTCATTTTTTTTCACCAAGAAAATCTATTCTAATGCTCACTGGCCAGAGCCTTTTAGTAACCAGTAATAGGTTTTCACATCCTTGGGCTTCCCCCCTCCCTCTGGTCTTCAGTGTCTGGCTGTGAGTCCTGATTTTGATTCATCTCATGCAATAGCTTCTATTCGTCCTCCCCACCACCCCCTCTAGTCATCTCTCCTTCTTAAGAAGTGGTTTACCTCCTGTGGAAACCCCTTCCGGGCCTGCAAATTGTGCAAGTGGAACCTTGGGAAAATTGTAATCCAAAACTCCTTGTTGTGACATGCTCACCACTAAATCCTAGAAAACCCTTTCCCTTCAGAGAAGTCATTCACAGGTGTCCCAATCTAGAGAGCCACGAGATGCTCAGACATCCAGGTCCTTGCTCCACTGACCCTATGGCTAGAAGTGGTTTGAATTTTTCTTCTGATGTGGGGCTGGATACCTTTCTCTTTCTGGATGTCCTGGGATAATCACCTCAGATAACCTGCTTTCCTCAAAAATCAGCCTCATCATGGCTTAGGATTTCTATTCTTGGAGCTCATCTCCTTTCTATCAAGTTGCAGATATATCCCCACATCATATTAAAAGCTCTGCAATGGTAAGCCCGTATGGCTTCAAAAAATATGTACTCTCTTCATTTCATTTAAATACTCCTTTTTGATCAGACAAATCAACAACTTCCATAACCTTTTCTTGGTAAGAATGAGTATGTGGCTCTTATCTCTGATTCCAATAAATCACTAAAAGTGTTCATTCTGGTTACTTTGGAATATCTTAGAAATATTCCTGGCATTAACATGGTATAATGCAGCTTTTGAAGTTTTATTACTGTATTCACAGTTCTCTTTTACTGTGCTCTCCTTTCAAATTTTCTTTCTTTACTTGAGATGATTGTACCTGTGTGGAAATGTGCCTCTCTCTGTAAGCATATTGCTTCCCCAGATTCATACCTTTGAAGGCTGTTAAGAATTTATTATTGCACATGTTACAACTGTACTTTCTAATTCTTCCTGAAGGGGGTCATCATACTTTGACATGGCTGGAGCAACTATAAGTCTTTGAGATCAGTCTGGCACCTAAGTAACAAGTAGGAAACCTTGATAGAAAATGTTTAACTGTGGTTTTCATTAGACTCACTTCCTAGTTTGGCACATGTTCTTAAGTAGTATTTGAGCATGTGACAGATATCCATTTTTGACTAACTATGTTATGGGTTTCTCTTAGTCTGTGCAGCATTCCTTCTTTCTACAATACATTGCACTGTGCCTTTGGCCAACAAGGTTGGGAATCAAAGCTGATGGATATGGGATGGTAGAGGTCACTGGCTATTATGTTATTCCTATGTCAGGAAAACTTTGAGTGGGGGAAATTGTTACGAAGGGAAAGAGACTGGTTTGCAGGGCTGAGTACCACGTAGGAAATCTTGCCTTAGAAAAGAGCTGGATATATAATCAACAGCCAGAAAGCCCTGAAAATTCAACATTCAGATAGCTGAAAAATCAATCAGCTGCCACAAGGTGGCGAAATCACATTGATGTCCTTCTTATTGCTCTACTCCATAAACTCCTTTTAATGTCAACTATCTGAAGACAAAGGTATCATTTCTACATTTAAATAAAAACCACTTACCACCAAGTTTTACAAAGCATTTCAGTGCATCCAAACAGATACTTGGGCATAGTGCATAAATAAGTCAAGCTGATACACTGAGTAATATTTTAAAAAAAAGCCTAAAGGTGGTGTTTTTGTTTTCTTTTAGTTACCTAAGAAAAATTGCACTGATTATGGGATATCCATTCTCTATTTGGATGCAGTTGGCTACATATCATAGTGTATTCCTTAAAATGTAGTTTAGAGATGAAGGACATAAAGCTGTTATGATTTACTTTTTTGTCATGAGGTATTTGTGAAATATACTTTACCTGGGTTGCAAAGTGGTCAAAAATAAGGATGCTTGGGATGCTGGCAGCATTTTAATACTCCACATAAAAGAGGAATAGATCCTGGTGCTGAAGCTGACCCAGGCCTGTGCTATATAATCTATTCAGTGTTTTCAAACATAAACACATTGTACTTTAGTATAGGCATTTTCTTCAACACTGTGTGCATGGTTGCATCTTATCTAAGAGCAAAAACTCTCTGAAGCTTTGTTACAGAGATGAACTCAATTAATGTGTCTAAACATAGCTGTTCCTAGTCCAAAGTACACTGTGGAAAGTAGGTCAAGATAACCCTTGGGTATATACACATCCATTTTGGGGAAACAGCTGGGAAAGTAAAACTCCTGCTAGAAGTCAGCCCATTCACTCCATTAATCTGGTCATCGGTTACCATATAAGACTCAGCACAATTGTATGTCTCAGTTATGTGTATACAGCTTTAAAAATGAAGCTTGACATTCAAGATAAGGTAAACTCTCAAAAATCATCCTCAGCATCTCCATAGTCATTGTAAAATTCTCATCATAGCCTTCCTATTAGTTTACACAGCAATGGACCTACAGATGTGGGAAGGTAGAAAAGTAATGATTATTAAACAAAATTGTAAACAGATATGTCAACATGATGGTGCAAACCTTGAGGGGAGTTGAAAAGTCATGCGAACCAAACTATGAAGAGTTGTAAAAAATGGGACATTTAAAACTTTTCCTTCCTCAACAACCTCATCACATTGCTCCTCTCCAAGCCTCTGTAACTATCATTATTTGTTTTTGTTTTTTTTGGGGGGAGGTGTCCGGTCGTGGGGCCTGAACTCTGGGCTTGGGTGCTATCCCTCAACTCTTCAGCTCAAGGGTAGCGCTCTACCACTCGAGCCACAGCGCCACTTCTGGCTTTTTTCTTTTTGCTTATGTGGTGCTGAGGAATCGAACCCAGGGCCTCATGCATGCAAGGCAAGCACTCTACCACTGAGACACCTTCCCAGCCCTACTATCATTATTTGTGTGGATGCATGTGTGCATGTAGCGTGTGTGCTGCTACTGGGGCTTAAACTCATGGCCTCAAGCTCTCACTTGAGTCTCACTCAAAGCCGCCACTCTACCACAAAAGCCACATACAATATTTTAGTAATTAAAATAGAGATAAGAGTCTCATGGACTTTTCTGCCTGGGCTGGCTTGGAGCCTTGATCCTCAGATCCCAGCCTCCTGAGTAGCTGGGATTACCAGTGTGAGTCACTAGCACCTGGCTTAAGGCATCTTTTATTGAAAGAGTATTTTGATTTGTTCTTTAGCTGTAGAAGTTGGATTAGTGCACCTAAATTGTGTTAGAGGGAATGCATAATATCTAATGGGAATATTTTTGTTCTAAAGAGAATAAAGACTGGTATAGAAAAAGGGATAAGGAATGTTTAAGAAATAGACCATCCATTCCAGGCCATAAAGTGCTCAACAGGAAGTCTCTGTTTTACTGATATATTCTACAATGCACTTGGTGACAATATGCATGCTAACTTTAAAACTAAATATTTCTTAAAAAGAAATACTTCTAAAATGCTGATAGTATTTTCAATGGGAGAGAGAGAGAGAAAGAGAGAGAGAGAGACAGAGAGACAGAGAGACAGAGAGACAGAGAGACAGACAGAGAGAGAGAGACTTAGAACTTGCAGCATTTAATGACCCAGCAATATTATATTTCAAAGCAACAATACCAACTTATACCTAAATATAATACCAACTTATTGCTATTGTTGCTTTGACATGGTTAATTTCCTATTCCTTCAAGGGAGATATGAGCCTTTGTTTCCTCAAGTGAAAATTCCAAATTTACACTGTAGGCCACAAGCCTTTTTGACATTATCTTTCTGTAGGGCACTTTGAAGTAGATGTGTTCTTAGTACAAAAAAAAAAAAGAACATGACAACTGTAAACAAACAATAACTACTAGTTTTTTTCTTGTGGATTTTTTTTGACATAGGGTTATGGGAGCTATTGTGGTACTAAACCACTTCAAAAGCCATTGATCCAAAGCATAGTATTTTCAGGGCAGCTCTTGTAAATTCTTCCATAACAGAGTCATATTGGCTAGTTTATGACAGTCTCTCAAGGAGTGGTAATAACCTGGAAACCTTCACAGAACAAAGTAAGGAATGATCACAGTGGGGTCCCAGCAGACACAAGCCCCTTTCCCAGGGACAGTTCGGGATTGGCATGATTCTGAGCATTCTGGGCTGTCATGCCAACCTGGGCAAGGGTTCATCAGTAAGCGTCATGGTGTGCACTCTACCTCCACTTTGGTAGAATGGCAGCTTGAGGAGCCAACCAGGTTCTAAAGTGGGGTGGGAGTCCCAAGATTACTATTGCATTTCTAACAGAACAGAGCTGAGCATTCATTTCACACAGTGAGTTTCTAAGCAAGAAAACGCCCTACTACTTCTTTTATTTTATTTTTAAACTTTTTTGGGGGGGTCCGGTCGTGGGGCCTGAACTCTGGGCCTGAGCGCTGTCCCTCAGCAATTCAGCTCAAGGCTAGCGCTCTACCACTTGAGCCACAGCACCACTTCCGGCTTTTTTTCTTCTTGCTTCTGTGGTGCTGGGGAATCGAACCCAGGGCCTCAGGCATGCAAGGCAAGTTCTCTACCACTGACCCACCTTCCCAGCCCTTTTAAACTTTCTAGTTTGGAAATAATTTTGAATTCATAGATGTTGCAAAACTGGTAACTTTTTTGAATAACCTGACGGAATACAAAGGATTAGATTTTGGAAAGCAGAGGAGGGACGATGAAGAAAGAATAAAATTAAAGTCAAAACAAGAGGGCTGATTAATTTCACATCTTTTGGGCATTGAGCCTGTAGAAGTTCAGAAGCCATGAATTAATTTGGATGAAGCAACAAGAAATAAACAAAAAGCAATGAAAGTTCTCTCTTAAATGAAAATTTTAATCCTAGATACATCAAATTAAAAATGAGCGTTGTCCATCTATTTTATTTTTTGGTAAAAGCATATAATTTATTTCAGTTTTCATGTTCATTTTGTGTGGTGAATTGGTTAGGCTATCATACCTGTTTGGTCCATACAAAGCATTACTCTGAAGGTATTTTTGTACATAAGATTAACATCTATATTACTTGACAGTAAGTGAAACAAATTACCCTCCACAATGTATCTGGCTTCATCCAATTAGTTGAATTTGTAAGAGCAAAAGGCTGAAGTCTCTGAAATTATGTAGGCTCTACCTGAGCTTCTAGCCAGCTTCCCTATTTTCAGATTCCATACAGCAACATTGATTCTGTCAGAATTTCTACCTGTAGACCCATTGGACAAATTTTAGATTTGTCATCTCCCATAATTTGATTAGCAAATTCCCTATACACATAGATAGATGTGTGTGTGTGTGTGTGTGTGTGTGTGTGTGTGTGTGTGTGTGTGTGAGAGAGAGAGAGAGAGAGAGAGAGAGAGAGAGAGAGAGAGAGAGAGAGAGAGAGAGAGAGAGAGAGTGCCTTATTGGTTCTCTTTCTCTGCAACCATGACTGATTGGTTGACTGACACTTCAGTCATACTAAGAAGTCCTGATCCAAGGCTTAGAGTTCTTGTCTTCTACTTAAAGGAAAAATGTGGCTTCAGTGACCACAGGACCTAGATTCAACCCCCCAATATTGCTACTTACCAATGTGTCTCTGTGTAAATTACTCAAACTAATTGAGTCTTAATTTCCTCTACTATGAAATGAGAGTAGTGTATTTATCTTCTTGGAATTGTTCTTTATGAGGATTCCAGAGTTCATGCATGAGAAGATATACATGGGAACGTAGGAAGTATCTGGTGAGATGTGAAAGTACACAGGACAATAATTTTCATATTGCAGGTGGTCAACAAATAACAGAATATTAATTATCTCCTTTATTAATTAGATGGAGGAATCTTCAGATTATTTTACCCACTACTCAAGTCTGTAAGTCTAACCCTATCTTAATTCTTAGACAATTAAAAAAAATATTTATAGTGTATAAGAAGAGATTACCTTTGAATAATGTAATCATGGTAGTTATTTGACCTATCTACAAATATCTGAGCTTTCTTCTTCTTCTCTATACACATTATAAGTTTGCCTTCTCAGCCTTTGAAATTCTCTATATAGGTCTCCTGGTTTTCTTTGCACAGAATGAATGGAATGCTGCGACACTTCCAGGAGAAGCTAGTAAGTGTCCTTTCCCTTTTCTTACCATGGATGTTGAAGCAAGAGTGAGATTCTTCCATCACTGCCCATCACTGAGTGACAACGGTGTGTAGAATGGCTGGGCATGGGACACATATTTATTTTTAGAAGACAACATTTTATTAGTATATATTAGTTGTATAGAGGAGTGTCACTATGTTACCTTCATACATGCATAGAATATACTTGGATCAAATTCATCTCCTCTATTTCCATTTCTTCATCCACTGCTGTGCATCTGGGTTGTTTCTATTGCTTGGCTGTGATGAATAGTGCTGTGATGGTCATGGTTCTGAAGGTGTCTCTATTGGGTGTTGTTTACATTCACTCATACATATGCCCAGGAGTGGAATAGTAGGATCATTTTATATTTCTGAGAAATTTTCATGTCCTTAGTTTACATTTCCATTGACAGTGTATAAAGATTACCACATTGTCACCTTCTCTAACTTTTGTTTGTTTTGTATTATTGTTGATGGCCATTCTGATTGGTATAAGATAGTATCTCAGTCTCATTTTGACTTGTATTTCTCTTATGGCTAAGGATGTTGATCATTTCTCCTCGTGTTTGTTTGCCACTTTGACTTCCTCTTTGAAGAACTACATTTATCAACTTATTAATTGGAATCTATGTAATATATTATAATATTTCATATATTATATTTAGACTATAATTATATATTATGTGATATATTATTATATATTATATATTACATATAGATATACTATTTATAACATATCATAGAAAATATATTATAATTAACATATAATATATAAATATTAAATAATGCATAACATATATATATATACATATATATATATGTATATATATACTGGTAATCAAACTCAAGGCCTGAACTTGGTGGTTAACTTTTGAGCTATTTATATATTTCTGCAAAGATATATAACTTGCAAAGGTTTTCTTCTATTCTGTGGGCAATCTCAATGCTGTGGTAATTGTTTCCTTTGATGGTTACACATAGTTGAGAAGCCAATTTTTTTCTTATTCTGAGCCAAAATTTGAGACTGCTTGTTGCTGTAGCTTGTCTTCTATTATACAAGATTTGGGAGGAAAAAAATGAAGCCTTGTTTTATGTTCAGTAGTTAGGTTGCAGATGTCAGGCCATGGTTACCAGAAAAGTTGTCTCTTCTTCCCTGGATCCTCTATCAGTCAAAATAGGTAGCAAGTACTCATGGACACTGTCTTCCACAGTGCTTGCCTCCTTGTTTGTGTGAGAATTACTACCAATATAAATAAATAAAGAATACAGCAAGAAAAATGCATAAGACAGGAAATTACTATCTAATAGCTCCTCCATAGACTGTGCATTAGGCTTCTTGCTATTTCCTTGAAGTGTAACGCAGTGATTTCCTTTGCTGCCAGTCTTCATCCCACTTGATTCTTCAAAATGAGGTGAACAGGAGGCCTGCTTATCCAGTCAACTTCTCACCCCCACGAAGGTGGCAGTGCCCCCCAGTCCAGCTTTTATCAGTCTCTGACTAATAATACCAGCTTGTAAATATATTCCAGCTCCATCAGATTTTCTAATCTCATTCTATTTGAAACCATGGCTTCTGTATTTTCAGCCTTTAGCACCAGATTTTAAATTTTTAAATCAAACTCAATGCATACTTACTGAATGGAGTTAGGTGAAAGATTAGTTAACGACAATATAGTAATTGCTAATAATAGCAATAGTAACTAAATTTGGGGAGACCGACTGGATACTAATGCTAAAATATCATATCTTATATATCAAATATGTTTATATGATTGCTTTTCATATTATAGTGTTATCCTCATGTAAGAGACAAGGGATCTGATGCCAAGAGATCAAGTGGCTTATGTTCACACAGTTGATAAGCAACTATCATATTGAACAAATAAAAGCCTAAATATGAGTCACAGATGCAGAAAGGTAGATGCTTACAACTATGCCTACGGTGCTCACATTTCTCTCTTCCAACTTAAGGGCATAAACCCCAAAGTTGGGCAGATTTGTCTTGGAAGACACAGGAAGTGAGGTTTAGGCTGGCAAGGAAACAACAACCACAAAGAATAAAAGGAACTCTAAGAGGCATGAAGAGATGTTCTTGGTAGAAATGTAGAGTAAAGCTATAATGGCTGCTATCACCCTTTCTCTCAGGAGAAGTGGTGAAGAGCAACAGAAAGACAGGCCGAACGGTCAGGAAAAAAGGAAGGGAGTAAGTCTGCAGTGCACACTGCACATCTGCTAGGCCATTAATGAGAATGAACTCCATGATGTCCTGCCTTCAGAATGCTAGACATACTTGTAGGGAAAATATTCAAATAGCATCATTGGATATTAGATGCTAGAAAAGCTAAGATAAGCTGAAGATTACTTTTTAATAAAAGTAGCTTTGGAAGTTGTCTTTGTCTCTTATCCCTCTTATTTGCTGTATTTGTTGGAAACCCTGCCATTAGCATTAATTGAAAGAAAGCACTCAATATGCTTAAATCTTTGTCAAGGGAAAAAGACTCCTTGAGATCAAAGAGCCAACATTATGGCTTGATAGGAAGATAATCCTACTTCTGTGACTCACCACAATTGATTTATCTCCGGAAAATCCAGGCATACATCACTGTTGTTCATTGGAATTGTGGCTCAGCAAGCAATTAATGAATACCTACTATGTACTAACCCTGGTCATGCCACAGGTTAAAATAAATAAATAAACACAAGACCAGACATGCCTTTCCTCCAAGAGCACAGACGAATGAAATTCAGATACGTGACACATTTGAACTGGTCAAGTAACATAAGATTAACATGGAACCTGATAAGATGCATGGCCTATGGTAATACTAGAATAGCTAATATAGAAAGAGAGGCAGATGATTCTTTTTAAAATTTCAACTATAAACCATTTGTATTAGAGTATGGAATATCGTGTGTCCATCCATGTCAGGGTTTCCTCTCATTTCCCACTTGAGACATGAAAGAATGAACAGGGAAAGGGGTGAATACTGAAAGGAATGTCTAGCAGGTGAATAAAATGAGCCTGGGTATATCTTATCCAGAGGGATTCATAAATATCATTGCATAGGTATGACTCAAGGACTTGTACTAATTTGGTTCTTGCTGCATGAGCAAGCTGATACTCCATCACAAGCCCTCAGAATCCTGAAGCATTTTGTTTTGTTTTGTTTTTCCCATAGTAATTGTTCTCCTTGTCTATTTCCCAAGAAATAGCTGACATTATATTATAGGAAAGAAGAGGTAGCAGATATTTACCAAGTTGTCTTATCTGACTCTTTCCATATTGTCCAGTAGCCAGAAGAACTCCAATTTCATAAAGCAATCTGAGTTTGCCTCTCACCAGTATTCTGTGACTTTTTCCTTTTGGCTTAGGTTGATTGGGTCAGAAGTGGTACATGACACAGTTGGGATAACCAGTGACATTTATTCCTGTATTATTCTTTGATATTAACTGATTAATTCAGGGATGGTTGGACCCTCTATTAATGGAGTAAGAAAGTGGAAGTATCTATAAAGGAACTTGGGAAGTTTCAGATCTATATGTTCTGCAATAGGCACCTTTTTAAAAAAAATTCAAAGCTTAGCCGGGCGCTGGTGGCTCACGCCTGTAATCCTAGCTACTCAGGAGGCTGAGATCTGAGGATCGTGGTTCAAAGCCAGCTCGGGCAGGAGAGACCGTGAGACTCCTATCTCCAATAAACCACCAGAAAACCGGAAGTGGTGCTGTGGCTCAAGTGGTAGAGTGCTCGCCTTGAGCTGAAGAGCTGAGGGACAGCACCCAAGCCCAGAGTTCAAGCCCCACGACCGACAAAAAAAAAAAAAAAAAAAAATTCAAAGCTTTCATGTAGAGAATTAGTGTGGCCAGGACATTAGCAGACAGAGAAAGGAGTAGAAAACTACAAGGCCAGTGGCCTAGATTCAGCCTTCTTCAAATCCATAAGGTAGGAAAACACAGTTCACAGTTTGATGGACAGTCCTATTGCAAGGGGTATAATTTTAGGGAAAAGCTACTCAAGTGGAAGAGTATTTTGCAGTCATTACATCACAGTGTGTTTAGTAGCAGAACCTTCCTTATAGCTTGAGGGTTAAATGAGTTAATATAATATGCTTAGCACAGAGTCCGGTAGATGGTCATTGTCACAGGAGTGCTAGTATTAATAATTATCCTGATATCTTTCAGGAGGCACAAAAGGCAACACATTCACCTCCTTCTTGACGTGGGCTTTTACATTCAGGTTTTCATATCCTTTATGAAGAAATTTTTCCACTAGTTAAAATTATAGGAGGCAAAAGGTCCCATCTTGGTTGCATATTTGTTTGAGTCTCACTGTGGCATTGGGGACACCACATGTCCCTAGGCATTCGTGTCCTCTGTTGTAAAGAGAGGAGCTGGGATTACATAATCTTAATGTCTTCTAAGGGGGCGACTGTTGATAAACCCTGATGAAAATGTTTGCTTCAATTTTATTCAGACAACTAATGGGGAAAGGTGGGTCCTGCTATTACATTGATGGTTTTTTTAACAACAGCAACAAAATGTCCAAGGGGAATGGAGCTCTGAGTAACTGGTTCTGAGTAGCCAAGAACTCCAAGAGAACTGTGAAAGAGCAAATTGACCTTAAACAATTTTCTCCAAGTCAGATAGTTAGTTGGAAGGAATAAATTGGTCAAAACTGTTATCTGACAAAGATTTTTCATTGGATGCACTTGAGGGTTTTGTGAACTTTTATGAGTCATTAAGCGTTTCAGCTTTTTTTTCTCACACTTGTGGAACAAAAGTTCCATTTCTTCCTTATTTCTAACTCAAATAGTCAATTATTGTTTGTGTTCTACTCATTTGTCTGAAAGCTAATTGTTCTAAAGTCAATGTTTCCAACCACAAGTTAACATTATTTTATAACTTTTGAGCCTTCATTTAATTTTCACCGTGTTTAGAATGAGTTTTTATCATATTTTTTATTGTAAAGATACTATACAGAGTGGTTACAGTTACATGAGCAAGGTAATGACTACATTTCCTATCAAGCATTGCTACCTCCTCCTTTGTTTTTCCCCTACCATCCCTTCCCTCCCCACCTCCCCAACTCCTTCCTCCCCACCCCCCACTCCTCACCCCGAAGTTGTAAAGCTCATTTTCAACATAATGTCTTGCACATCTCATATGAGTCAACCTGTATCCTTATTTCAGAATTTTGTTATTTCCCTTCCCCTCCCCAGATTAGAAAAATGTATATAAGAATCATTATTAGCCAGTGATGTTCACTTCTTGTCTATACACTTATTTTTGTTCCATTTGGTTACACATTTGTTAATGATTCAACAAGTTTTGTAGTACAAAACTTTCACTACTCAAGGTTATTGCTAGATTGAAGTTACAATAGAAAAAACTTGAAGTTTCAGTGTAGGTCCCTAGCTGTAAGCTTAGACTGAAATATGCCACCAAATAATACATAAAATGCTTCAGGAGTAAAACTCTTGATAGCAGATGAATTTGGACCTCTGGTTTTTGTTTATTGGGTTTTGGATTGTGGGTTTTGGTTTTGGTTTTTGTACTGGGCCTTGAACTCAGGGTCTCACATTCTTGTTTGAGTTTGGTCTATTCAAGGTTGGCACTCTACCACTACAGGAACACCTCCACTTCTGAGTTTTTGCTGGTTAGAGATAAGACTCTCATGGATTTTCCTGCCTGGGCTCATTTAGAACCTTGATCCTCATATCTCAGCCTCCTGAGCAGTTAAGATTATAGATGTGAACCACTCATACCTGGCTCATGCTTTGGGCTTAAGAAAATTCAAAAGAGAAATATGTTTATCTAATTTGATTAATTTATTATGTTAGTTAGCTATTTGATTGATTTCAAGATAGAAATGTAAAAGGCAGACTATTATAGGTGAATGTTTATGTTTAGCAGAACTTTAGAAACATCCAGTGACATCATTCTTCACACTATGTTTTAAAAATTGCATTTATCTTAAAGTACAGAATACTTGCAAAAGAGCAAGTGACTAGCTAAAGCAGATTTTACACTAATGTGTTTTGAGCAATTTGGCACAAAAAGTATGGCTAAATAAGTAAAGTAAACACAATTAAATGAAAATGCATTATAAATCAAAAGTTTAAAAACTGGGAAAAATTCACAGCACTCCAGAAAAAAGAAAACAAAGCATTAAAATTCTAAACACATTGTATCATCTTTCAACATTAATATCTGAATAACCAATTACCAAAGAATAGTCACATTTGATGGTTTTATTTATTGTTGTTGTTTTACCAGTTTGGTTTAAAGTGAATTTTTCAACCACTTTGGATGCTAACAAATAAAATCAGTAATGTGAGTCAAGACCTTTTAAATGTGGCTAGGGTGACTTCATAATGCTGCTAGAATCAAGGTAGAATTTGACCTAAGTTAACTTAGATCAAGCTCTTCAACCTCTTGCTTCTTGTCTTCAGTTCTGATTTCCTATTATGTAATTGATACTGATCCAAAAAGTCTGCCTTAGTTATAGCTAATTTAGTGAGAACTACTCAAGGTATTTTCTGCTATTTTATTATTATTGTTGTTGTGGGGGCAGGGGAAGGATTGCCAGTACTGGGGCTTTGAACTCATGACTCAGATCCTATCCCTTAGATTTTTTACTCGACCACTGGAGCTACAACTCCACTATCAAGTGTTTGTTGATTAATTAGAGATAAAAGTTTCCTGGGCTGGCTTAGAAGTCTTACCCTCCTATTTCAGCTACCTGAGTAGCTAGGATTGCAGGCATGAGCCACCAGCATCTGGCTCTTATTTTTTGATTCTGTTCATCAATTTCTTTTCTTTTGTTTGGGAGCCCTATGATATAGAGGTGCTTATCAAAGCTTCCCAGGTTATTTCAAAGCTTTCTTGGTGATTTCTACTTCTCAGCTTCTATAAGAAGCTGTTCCCACAGTCCCTCTGGCCCCTGAAATCAATCAAGGGCCAGTGGTAGTAGCCTGCGAGATCTGGGTCCCAGCTTCCTAAGTGCGAAGCCTTCCCATCCCTTCCTTCAGACCCGCAGGCTGAGCTAAATGGCATTCACGCTTGTATTAAATGAAACTCACTTCCTGGCTATAGTGTATTGAACCAGGAGTAGGCAAGTGAGAAAGCTTGTTGAAATTTCCTTTTCTGGGATTGGCAAGACTGCTATGGTCTTGGCAAAGTGACTAGAATATAGGATATAAATCAGATGCTGAGAAAGGAAAAATTATGGCATTTTGCCTCATGCCAACAAGTAAGTCAGAGAAAACCAGTTGTCTTTCATGTCAAAATGGCATTTCATTTCTTAAAGGAAGCGTATTCCTTCACACACAGTCAATGCGAAAGTTTGGTATTTATTGCCATCCATCACAGGTTCATTGTCCTTGACCTGTGTCCAGCAGCTGTCCAGAACTTTGTGACATTTTCCTCTTAGTTTTTTTGCACATTATTAAATATCTAATAAAAAACCATATGGTAAGATGCACAGAAAAATGTCCATCTTAACCATGTACAGTGGTACTGATTACATAATATTGCTATGCCATCAATGACAAAAAAAACTCTTCTGTTTCCAAAACTAAAACTATACCCAAGGCATGGAAGCTCTCCTCTTTGTCATCATGCCCCAGAAACTACTGTTCTGCTGTCAGTCTACAGACATTTGATGATTATATCTATATCGATATCTATATGTGTATCTGTCTATCTGTCTGTCTATCTATCTATCATCTTCTTATCTATCTTTTATGATGGCTTATGTCACTGAACATAGCCTCTTCCAGTCCATTCATGTTATACCAGATATCAAAATATTCTTCCTTTTTGCATCTGAGTAATGCTCCACTCTTTGTATGTACTTTTTTTGTATGTTTATTATCCATCAGTGGACAGCTTAGGTGAAATCCATTTGTTTGGTTAATGTGAATAATGCTGAGAATTTGGGCCTACAATCAGAAAATAAGATTTTCCATGGATAGAAGATTAAGAAGATACTCAAGGGTAAACTCAACACAGTAAACAAAGAGACATTCTTGATGCCTTTCCTAATCCTCTATTTCATTATCCACTCTGAGCTCCACCTACATTTCTTCCCTGAGTTATGTGAATCACCCCTGCATGTTTACACAATAAATCTCCCTTTCTGTTTAGCATGGCTCAGGCTGGTGTCTGTTATTTACAACCAAAAAGTTGGGGCTATTAAAAGGTGAGAGGAAAAAAACTCTGCAAATAAAGACAAGTTCAAATCATAACAAATATTCCTTTTATTCTGTAAATAAGAAATATGATGAAATTTCTGTATCAACAAAGAAATCCACAACTCCCAATACAGACACAGGCTGAAACAGCAATGACCTTTCTGACCTTCAGTAAGCAGCCAGGAAACGGAGAAAAAGTTTCTACATGAAACCCAAGAGAGAAGATGAAAAGTATTTTGTGTTTGGTTTTTTTCTTCTTGCCCTTAATTTTTCTCTGTTCCTGTGCAAAGCTGGAACTATCCAACAGGGATCGAGTTTTCTTAGGGCTGTTTGTGGTTTATGGGATTCACTGACAAAATTACCTACCAAGGGAAGAATAAGATGTTGTTATCATTGCTGTAAGTTCAAACTAGTTTTCCCCAGTATCCATTTGTTCTATTTGTATGAGAGAAAGATAGGGAGTGTGTGTGCTGATACTGGGACTTGAACTCTAGACCTAAAGCCCTTGCTTGTTTTTTGTTTTTTGTTTTTTTGGCTCAAAATTGTCACTCTACCACTTGAGCCACACCTCTACTTCAGCCTTTTTTTGGTAATTAGTTGGAAATAAGAAACTCATAGGGTTCTTTAAAGACAAGATCATGTCATCTGCAAAGAGGGAGAGTTTTTTGTTTTTTAATTTAATTTTAGTTTATTTGAGAACATACTGTACAGAGGGGCTACAATTACATGGGCAGGATAATGCATACATTTCTTACCAAGCATTGCAGCCTCCTCCTTTGTTTACCCTTCACCTCCCTTCCCAGCCTCCCCCCTCCCCCCACCCAATTATACCCCCCTCCCCCCCCCCACACCGACATTGTAAAGTTGGTTTTGACATGACATTTTGTACTTCTCATTGTTGCAACAGGTCTACCTGAATCCTTAAACGACTTGTTTGTCCCCATCTCCTCCACATGTTATACTGACATCAAATATAGTGAAAGCGGGGGTTACACTGTGGGGGAGGGATAATACAAAGCAACAAAGAAATAATCTTATAAATGCGTTAGAAACACATGCATGAAAGAAACGAAAACATTAAAATACATATTTAAGGGTTCATTTTCCTAACATCACATTATCTGACCTTTTCCGCTTGACTCATACCTATACTAGATATTGCAAATAAGGGAAACCATGGGACCTATGCTTCTTTGGGCCTGGCTTACTTCACTTAATATAATTTTTTCCAAACCTTTCCATTTCCTAACAAATGGGGAAATGTCATTCTTTCTGATGGAGGCATAGAATTCCATTGTGTATATATACCACATTTTCTTGATCCATTCATCTACTGAGGGGCATCTGGGTTGGTTCCATATCTTAGCTATGGTAAATAATGCTGCAATAAACATAGTTGTGCTGGTAGCTTTAGTGTGGTCTTGTTTGTAAACATTTGGGTAAATGCCCAAAAGTGGGATTGCTGGATCATAGGGGAGGATCTATGGGAAGTCTTTTGAGGAACCTCCATACTGCTTTCCAAAGTGGTTGAACAAGTTTACATTCCCACCAACAATGAAGTAAAGGAGGGAGAGTTTTACTTCATCTTTCCCTATGTGGATCTCCTTTATGTTTGCATCTAGTCTTACTTCTCTAGCTAGAGAGAGCAGATATCTTTGGCTCATTCCTGAACTTAGAGGAAATGTTTTTAACTTCTTGCCATTAAGTATAATGCTAGCTGTAGGTTTGTCATACACAGTCTTGATTATATTGAGGAATGTTCCATGGATTCCTAGTTTCTCCAGAGCTTTCATCATAAAGGGGTTTTGGATCTTGTCAAATGCTTTTTCTACATCCATTGAAATAATCATGTGGTTCTTATGATTGCTCTTGTTGATGTGATGAATTATATTAATTGATTTGTGTATATTGAACCAGCTTTGCATCCCTGAAATGAATCCTGTTTGATCATACTGTATGATTTTTTTTGATAAATTGTTGAAGTCAATTGGCCAGAATTTTGTTGAGAAGTTTTGCATAGATGTTCATAAAAAAAAAAAAAAGGTGTATAGTTTTCTCTGGAAAGCAGTATGGAGATTCCTCAAAATACTACACATAGAGCTCCCCTATGACCCAGCAATCCCACTTCTGGGCATTTACCCAAATGATCACAAACAAGGCCACACTAAAGCTACCAGCACAACTATGTTTATCACAGCAATATTTACTATAGCTAAGATATGGAACCAACCCAGATGCCCCTCAGTAGATGAATGGATCAAGAAAATGTGATATATAAATATATATATATATATATATATATATATATATAAATTCTGTGCCTCCATCAGAAAGAATGGCACCTCCCCATTTGTTAGGAAATGGAAAGACTTGGAAAAATCATATTAATTGAAGTAAGCCAGACCCCAAGAAACATGGATCTCATAGTTTCCCTTATTTGCAATAATTAATATATGTCTAGGATAATTTTATCAGATGACAGAAAAGCTCAAAAGCTATGTACTTATAACCATATAAGATGATGCTAAGTGAAATGAACCCCAAGATATTGGCACAAGAAGTTTTTCTTTGTTGTTGTTGCTTTTAATGTACTATAGGATTTTTTTGTTTCCTTTGTATGTTCTTCCCTCTATGGTATATCCCCGGTTGTCACTGTATTTGATTTTGGTACCCTGCATCTTGTATATACATTTATCTAATTTGGGGAAAGGAAGGGGAATAACAAAATGCTGAAACAAAGACACAGGATGACCCATTGCAACAATGATATTCACAAGATACTATGTTGGAAATGCACTTTACAACTTTGGGGGGGGGAGGGATAGTAGGAAAAAACAAAGGAGGGTAACAATGTTCTACAAGTAATGTACTCATTACCTTACTCAGGTACCTGTAACCTCTCTGTACAGCATCTTTACAATAAAATAAAATTATAAAAAAGAAACTCATAGACTTTTGTCAAGAACTGACTTGGGACAGGATCTTCAGATCTCAGCCTAGGATTGCAGGTGTGAGCCATCAGTATTCAGCCAACTTTTTTTGTTTGTATTCCCTTAGCTTCATCTCCTTTGATGTTACTGCTATGGAAGTTAAGCTAATACTATGCTAATCACTAATGTCTATGATAGACAAACAGAAAATCTTTTGATCCATAGCTCATGGAAATGTTTGAAACAAAAACTAGTGAATTCTCAACTTTGCTTTTCTTGTCTTGTAGTTAGCTTGGAAACTTCACTGAGTCAGAAAAATACTGAGTGATCTCTCCCACAAAATGATAGTGAACTTTTCTCTCCAAAAAAATTAATTTTTTATATTTTTCTGGCCCAGCCTTCTATCCTCCAAAGTAATTTCAGTATTCTGACTTTGACCCTCAACTCCCACAAAATTTTGTGTCTTTCCTTCCTCGGCTATCATTACTTCTCCTATTCATTTTTCCGATTCTTTTTCTCATCATAGCATGGCCTTGTATTTCTTTCCTTTTTTACACTGCCTGGATAGTTTCCTTTGAAAACCTTGATTTTTAAGGGGTACTTCTAAAAGAAATAGAGATGTCAGACATGGGGAAAAGAGCCATATTTTGAATGTTAGTAATGGCTCATGCTGGTATTCTCCCTGTGATCTGAGACCCAACAACCCAACAATTTGCAGCCAACTTGAGTTCTGTATTATAAAAGTATAATTGCCTGTGGATAATTTCCCCTCCAACATCTGAAGCAGCCTGTATATATTGACCTAAGTAAAAGATGTGAGCAGCCATAGAAATAATCTACTTATCCAAGAAGGCTGTACTTATGCAAACTTCCTTCAAGGTGAAAACCTTACCTACACAAATCTCTTACATTAAATGGTACAACAAGGGGCCAGATAACTTTTATAATTGATTTTCTCCAAAAACATTTGCTCAGGAATTAAGATTTACAAGGTTGTATTTACTCTGTGTGTGTGTGTGTGTGTGTGTGTGTGTGTATGTGTGTGTGTTCCTTATCTTTTCTGCTCAATAATGGTACTCTACCACTTGAGCCATAGCTCCACTTACAGCTTTTTAGTAGTTAAAAGTCTTCATAGACTTTCTTCCCCCAGCTGGCTTTGAACTACAATTCTCAGATCTTAGCCTCCTAAGTGGCTAGAATTACAAGCCTGAACCACCAGCATTTGGCTTGTATTTACTTTTGGATAACTTTAAATCAGTAATAAAATGTCCTAGTTATATTTTCATATATGTTTGTATTCTCTGAAGACCAATAGGAAAAATAAACATTTTCTAAAAGCTGGATTAATCATATAAATTTCTACTGTTAATTTAAAAAAATTTTACCTATCTAAGTAGTAACACTAGTCAATATTGCATATTTAGTATTGCATAAAAGTACATATTAAATTTCACCCATCGTAATTCCCATCAAAGGTAAAATATATAGTACATCTATGAAACTCATTACTCAATACAATTTTTATCAATGTTTTTGTGGGTACTATAACAAGTAATGGATAGTGCAGGAATCCTCTCAGACATAGACACCTTCTCTCAAGAAACAAAGTCTCATTGGAAAAACATGCATGCATACACATAAAAAAATCTAACATGTAACCAGGAAAACATAAATATGTCCATTGAAAAATGCAAACAAACAATCCCTGTGGAGACTCACACAAGGGAAAATGTCATCTAAGTGAATAGATAGGAAAGACTCCAAATGAGGTCTAGGATGAACATGAAGTTTGTATGGAATCTGAGAAGTAGAAAGTTTGAACAGAGCTTTTCAGGTTTTTAACTACAAAATGAAGAACGTGATCCAAGACAAAACCCACATCATCCACAGCCTGTTTAAGAAGAGGGAAAATAAAATTGTGTGTCCAGACAAAAGCTATCAAGGGAAAGGAAGAAACTTCTCATTTCACCAATATGAGCAAAACCCATTGTATTTTGTTACTAACATGCCAGTCCCAGGGCTTGAATTCAGGGCCTGGGCATTTTTGCTCAAGGCTAGCCCTGTACCACTTGAGATACAGGTCTGTTTTGAGCTTTTTGATGGTTAATTGGAGATGAGTCTCACAAACAGCAATCCTCAGGGAAGGAATCCTCAAACCACAATCCTCAGAGCTTAGCCTCCTGAGTAGCGAGGATTACAGGCATGAGCGACTGCTGCCTTTTCCCCCTCTCCCCTCCCCCGTTCCCCCCTCCCCCTACATAAAAAGTTTTTTTATGCATTAACCAGGGGAGAGAAACTAAGATTCTACCTTAGTTTAGATTTGTATAAAATGAATCATTATTCACGATCAGTTCATAACGAAGAAGACATTAAACAAAAATAGAATGTCATTTTTCAGTAGATTACTTTATTCAAGAATATGTTGTTTTGACTACACACATGCGTACAAACTCACTGTAGCACATATCTGTCAAACAAGTGCAAGCGAAGCTCATCTTGATATTCATTTGTTCTCTGAAGGCACAGTCAGGAGATCTGTGAGTAGAACTTTGGAAATTTCAAAGTCCAGAAACATAATTTGATCAGTAAAAAAGTTGAAAAATACTCCTTGTGTGTATACTTCGTTAAAGCTGAGGCCTAAGACTGCCATTACAGAATGTACGAGAGCATCCTTCCTGCGCCTTGTGTGCTTTATTCTCATTGAGATCTTCTAGATTGGATTACGTGAATACCTAAGGGTATGTGGTCCTATGCTGGCCCACAACACTGGGAGATAAATGTAGCGCATCTTCCCAGGGTAACAATTTTATCTGATGATTAGGAAGCAGGGCAAGTTAAGTAATTTAATAGTAAGTAATTGAAGACATAGTTTTATATTAAGGCACACACAGAAAAAAAAAGAGTGCACAATGCTTCGGAAATTTCATGAGAAAATATGAGGCCTGAAATAAATTTCCCACTCAGTTGGTTATGTAAGCTATCTCCCCACATCTCAGAGAGAACAAAGAGAGGCCTCTGGCAGAAGTTTAGAGGCAAGTTTACTCTCCTGAGAGCTATTCGAGGAGGAAATTTTTTTATAGTATCATTATTCTAGTAGAATTATTTCTTCCATACATGCATCTTGTTCTTTTTTTGCTTAATCTTATTATTGGAAGACTGGAAAGGTGAGTGATCCTGGATGGCTGTTTGCTGGGTTTGAAGGACACATTGAGGAGACCATTTTGTCTTTCAGTAGCAGCTTTTAGTTCTTTTTTTTAAATTTGGCTTCTGAGGCTTGGGGGTGCATGACATACTCTCAGTCCGGTCCCCATCCAGTCGAGTTGGGTCTTGAGTCCCAAACCATGTTCCCCAGTCTGTGGTAATGCCAGACAATCAGTGCAGTCTGTACCATTAACCTCTGGGGATTCGTAGTTTTCTGTGCAATTCAATATTTCTAGATTATTCCCCGTGGTGAACCACCTGCCAGGGCTGAGCACATCACAGACAAGCTAAGAAGCTAGTAAGAGATTTAAAGCTCAAACTTGGAGCTGAGCAATCAAGATACGTTTTTTTTTTCCTCCCCCAATTTACAGCTACTGTCGCGTGACCTAATTTCTCATTTCTAGTTTTGTTTTCCTCCTTACATTTTCTGCATCCCAGTTTACCCGATAGAATGTGTTTGTTTTTGTCAAAAATTATCGGACGGTGTTTCACCCTCCCCAAGATAAAGTTGGAAGACCTATTTAGATCCAACACACGCGTATTTTCATTGAAGTGCTTTGTTAACTCTTGGTGTTTATTAAAATAGGAGTTCTTGGACTCATAAAAGAAACTGCTGCCTTACCTTTGTGTGATGGACACACATGTTGGTCAGTGTCTGACAGGAGGAACTTAGGGGCTCCAGACTCTGCCTGGAGGCTACACAAAGTGCAGAAATCATAAAATCTCTGCATCACCTACCTGCTGCTTAAGGCTACTACACTGGTGCATAAAATGTCAGATTATCCATTTACATGTTTGTTGGGGGAAAAAAGGAGACAAAAATATATGAAAAGAATATTTCTGGATGGGGCACTAGGAGAGAATGAGAGGACAGAAGACACTGTACACCGGAAGTGTACTCATTACCTGACTCCTGTAATTGTAATTGTAATCCCTCTGTACATCACCTTTATAATAACAATAAAGTAAACCACTTTTTTTAAAGCACAGACTATTTCTGGGATATGGATATCAGACAAGAAAAGGCAACAAAGCCTGAGAGACAAAAACAAGAGAGGCCTGCCCCAACTCCCCAGCTTCCTGCCTGATGTGGTAGAGAGATCACAGTGTGTGGAGAGGGAATCTCAGCACCTAGGAAAGAAGGGTTCAGAAGGTTCCACTGTCCATAGGAAATCACTGTCTTGGGAGTAAATGCTGGTTGGTTTCTAGACTTAGTAGAATCTAAACCTTAAAGAACTTTAAACGAATGAATTAAATAGATCAAACTATTTCTTAGTAAGGAAGCAGTGATCCAGAATAAAGCTCACAATTACTTGTAGAAAACCAAAGGTATGCAGAAATGAACAAAATCGTGAATATTTATCACATCTTTATATTTATCACACAGGAAGATTGTGAAGCAGAGTCAGAAGAACATGATTCATTATCAGAAGCAAAATGTGACAATCAAACCAGACTTAACAGAGATATTAGACTCATCTAACAATGACACTAAGCAGTGATTCTGACAGTATTGTGAGTGGTTAAAAAAGATACAAATGGAACATCTAAGGTGAGAACCACAAAGTTGGTAAGTTAGGCATTTTGGAAATAATGTCAATTTAGGCATCAGTGAAGAAAAGATTAATGAAATTGAAGACCAAATAACAGAAATAATCCAAAATGAACCAGAAACCTATAAAAAATGGAACACCATATTGCAGCACTGTTTACTATATTTAAGATATGGAACCAACCCGGATGCCCCTCAGTAGATGAATGGATCAAGAAAATGTGGTATATACACACAATGGAATTCTATGCCTCCATCAGAAAGAATGACATTGCCCCATTTGTTAGGAAATGGAAAGGCTTGGAAAAAAATTATATTAAGGGAAGTAAGCCAGGCCCAAAGAAACATAGGTCCCATGGTTTCCCTTATTTGCAATAACTAGTATATGTCTGAGTCAAACAAAAAAGGTCAGATAAAGTGATGTTAGGGAAATGAACCCTACGATATGTATTCAAATTTTTTTCATTCATGCTATTGTTTCTAACACATTTATAAGATTATTTCTTTGTTGCTTTGTATATCCCTTCCCCACAGTATAACCCCTGCTTTCACTGTATTTGATGTCGGTATAATTTGTGGAGGGGAAGGGGGAAAAACAAATCGTTTAAATAGGGATACAGATTAACCCATTGCAACAATGAGAAGTACAAGTCGTTATGACAAAAACGAACTTTACAACTTTGGTGGGGGTGGGGGGAGGTGGGGAGGATTGGGTGGGGGGCACGGGGGGGGGAGGATGGGAAGGGATGGGAAGGGGAAACAAAGGAGGAGGCTACAATGCTTGATAAGAAATGAACTCATTATCATTCCCATGTAATTGTAACCCCTCTGTACAGTATTTTCACAATAAAAACAAAAAAATGGAACACCAGGGGCTGGGAAGGTGGCTCAGTGGTAGAGCGCTTGCCTTGCATGCATGAGGCCCTGGGTTCGATTCCTCAGCACCAAATAAGCAAAAAGAAAAAAGCCAGAAGTGGCGCTGTGGCTCAAGTGGTAGAGCGCTAGCCTTGAGCTGAAGAGCTGAGGGACAGCGCCCAGGCCCAGAGTTCAGGCCCCACAACTGGACCCCCCCCCAAAAAAAAATGGAACACCAATGCATTTAGTGGAAAAGCAGGCTGAAATTAATTAGTTAAAATCATAGCAATGGTGAAACCTCTTATAATATAAATAAATAAAACTCCAAAAAGTAAATAGCAAAATGATGACCTTAGATCTAACAATATTGTCAATAATTACATTAAATGTAAGTGTTTTTAAGAATCACAGTAAAGGGCAGAGACTACTTCCTAATTCACAGCATTATCAGAACAGCATTATCCTAACATCACAACTAGACAAAGATGAGCAAAAGACCCTACAAATCTATATTTCTTCTGAATAAATTATTACTATTAAATAAAATTCTAGAATATGTTAAAAAGAATAATAAGTTGTATGTCACGAAGTCAGGCTGCTTTATCATTAAACAATCAGTTAAGTTCTCCTTATCAATAAGTTCAAAATATAAACCTACAGCATCATTGAACAAATGAAGAAACACATTGTACAAAATCCGGCATCAGAACATTGAGCCTTGGCTCAAGTGGTAAAGTATTAGCCATGAACCAAAAGGTTCAATGACAGCATCCAGGCTCTGAGTTCATGCCCTAGGACTGTCAAAAACAAAAATGTTGACAAAATCCAGCATCCATCCACATACTTTTGGCAAACTCAGAACTTGAGGAACACTTTGCTAATTTTATGAAGATCTAGAATTAATGTCACACTTAATGATCAAAGATGAAATGTTTTCTTTCTTGTTAAAATCAGAGATAATTGTTCCCTTTTCAATGCAACCTTCTATTGGAGGACTTTCACCAGTGCAGTAATGCCAAGAAAAAGAGATTAAAACTTTGGAAAATAAGATTAGATAACAGGTTTTTAAACTGTGACATCCTTTTTGGAAAATATGCCATAATCTACCTAAAGATACTAGAACTAACAAGTTAAGTTTGGCAAGATTTTAGGATACAAGGTCAAAATAAAATACTTATTATATTTATTCCCTTCAAATTAGAGGATTTTCTTCCATTACAAATTGATATACTGATTCCATATTCATATAGAAATGAGCTATAATATCAAAAAAACTGATAAGAGAACATATCTAAATAATTGACATTGACTTCAAGACTCATTATAAAGATTCAGTAATCAAGTGTAGTATTAATTTCAAAAGGGATAATTGGATAAATGAAAAAGAATTGAGTTCAGAGGTAGACCCTCATGTACATAGATCACTTATTTTTGACAAAGACTTGAAGAAAATTAATTGGAGAAAAGGCAGATAATTTGTGTGCCAATCTTCAATGGCTCACACCTGTAATCCTAGCTACTCAAGAGATTGAGATCTGAAGATTACCTGCCAGTCCAGGCAGGTAAATCTGTGATATTCTTATCTCCAATTAATCACTACACAAAAGTCAGAATTGGAGCTATGGCTCAAATGATAGAGCACTAGCTTTGAGCAAAAAAAAAAAAAAAGCTCAGGGACAGCACCCAGGTCCTGAGTTCAAGCCCCAGGACTGACACCAAAAAAATCAACCACAACAAAAAAAACCAATACAGTTCTATGAGTACTTGATATTTGCATGCCAAACAAATTAATTAATTAATACCAAACTTCATATAAAACTTTATTCAAATTGGATCACATATATAAATATGAAACTTAAACCTAGAATTTTCTAATAAAATACAAGAGAAAAATCTTTATGATTTTGGGTTAGGCAATTTTTTCTCTGGTAGACATTGCAATTCCATTACATAAAAATTTGGGGGTAGATTTTTCTTCTTATAGACAAGAAAAAAAATCTTGTACTTTTCTTCACTGGTAACCAAAAGAGACAAAAAGGTCCAGTGTGAAAGAAAAACCATTGAATCTATTCATCGTGGTTGGTAGATTCTATAAGAAGAGGTAGATGGGCTGGGAAGGTGGCTCAGTGTTAGAGCGCTTGCCTTGCATGCCTGAGGCCCTGGGTTTGATTGCTCAGCACCACATAAGCAAAAAGAAAAAAGCCAGAAGTGGCGCTGTGGCTCAAGTGGTAGAGCGCTTGCCTTGAGCTGAAGAGCTGAGAGACAGTGCCCAGGCCCAGAGTTCAGGCCCCATGACCAGACCCCTCCCCGGTAGAGGTGGGATGACCTTTCTCCACAGAGATATTACACAATTCTCAGTGGGATTTTCTAATTGGAGCAAAGTGGAATTTCTAAGCAGAAAGCATACTTTAGGCACATTAAAAACAGTTAAATTCCACAGGTTTTTATTCTCCACGAGGAAACAAGTAGCTTTTACCTTTACTTGGGTGAATTATTCATAAAGAATCCATGATTAGTACCTTTTGGTCACACCTCCCAGTGAAGCAAAGCCCAATAGCTTAATTTGAGTAATCAAAGGAACATGAACAGTTGCAATACCTTCCATAATCCAGAAGCCATTAACTACCCTTTGGTGATATATTTCTTTGTGTTCCCTTTAAAGGATGTTCAACTTAAAATGCAAAAACACAGTTTACAGCAGCATGATTCTTACACAGTGGAGTCAGTTAGAAGAAGTTTATACTACAGTTTCTCATCTAGCAGATAAGAGAGCAGACACTGGATCCAAGGGCCATCTTGAGCTCAAATTCATGGTGGCCAGTCTGGTGCTGACATCCATAGATATTCCTACATGGTCCTAGCTCTCCTTCCACTCTGGAAGGCATCTCTCCCCCATGCTGCACTGATTGGATTAGGGAAGGAATGGTATGAACAATATGAAATTGCTTATCTATCTGTTCCACAGGTGTTATTCTCTTGTGGATTCCTTGGGCCCTGTGAAGCTTACTGTTATGCAAGCATTTGTGCATAATGTTTCTGCAAAGAGAAGAAAGCTGGAAGTTCTGATATTTTACCCAACTGTCTCTGTCTCTGCAATATACATTGTTAATTAGTTGAGATCTACTTAAATAATACTATACCACTTCATTATGGTTTAGAGTCTAATCATGTCTTGTTTTTATCATGTTGTTATATATCATTCATTGTATTTACCAATATGCTGTCATCATCCAATATATAGTCAGTCACTGTTATCATTTAAACAGTTACTTTTTAGATGAATGATAAGAAAGGCCAGGGCTATAGCTTAGTGGGAGAGGAGTAGAGTGTTTACCTAGCAGGTACAAGGCCCTGGGTTTGGCCCCAAATACTATAAAAATAAAAATAAATAAAATAGTATATTTTTATCTTCATTTATTTTTTTTTTACATTTTTCTTTATGAGAAACAGTTTTTGGCCTAAAATATTTCTTTCTCCAAGAAGAATTTTAATTATGAGAAGATGGCAGAGGAGAAGCTGGAATCTGAACAAGCTATTGCATAGAAAGCAGTTTTAGAGTTCCAGTGAACAGTCCTAAGCCAGAGAATCACACCAAGTGTGCCATCACAGGACAGAGGGTTAGGCAAGAGAGGGGAAGCCAAGGCAAGGAGACACATCTGAGCGCTTGCCAGCAGCTGCTGCGGCGGCGGCAGCAGTCGCGGCAGCGACTACAGGGCACCATAACTGAGCCACAGAGAGTCCGGGACGAAGGAGCCAGACGCAGCAGGTGAGCAGATTCTACTCAACACCAGCAAGAACCAACAAGGAGCGGACATCTTCATCCTGCAGTTCGCAGACCAGAGACGACCCAGGATCCAAGACTCGACATGAGTAGAAGCCTGACGTCCTCACTCCTTCTCAGGGAGCAGAGGAGGGAAGGCCACCCTCCCCCGCCAGTACCAGAGAACTCCATCTTGGATACTGACAAAGCTAGGAGGAGCAGCTAGCTCCAACTCAGGCCTTGGAATAAAACGAGTCATTTAGCAGGTCACAAGAACTTAACGGCGAAGTGACCTGCCAGACTCAGCTCCATCCAGGGAAAAGTCACCCAGCTCGAACACCAGCCATAGGAGAGGCTTTCCTCACTGGGTAATCAGAGCCAGAGGCTGCCCCTCCCTCTAGCAGCCTCCACAATCAATTGAAAAACAGAAACCCTCAGAATGGCTCCAGGCTGGGCTCTGTGAGTTTTTCACAAAATAGCCCCAGGGAAAAGCTACTGTTTGTTGAAAGGCCTCAACTCTACCCAGAACTAGCTGCATCACTGCATCCCCCTCTTTTGTGATTCTCAAAGCAGATCATGCTCCCATTAAACTAACCTGGGAGGGGGATCTCAAAATCTTGGGTGAAGCAGAGCATTTTTCTGCCTGTTCAAACAAACTGACTTAAGAACCCAATAAAGCCACAGGACCTCAAGCAGACCAGAGACTCCAACAAGAGGCTGGTTACAGACACAAGGGAGATACAGGATTTTTCCCACCCCTCCCCAAAAAAATCAAAAAAAAAAATCAAAGAACTTTTTTTTTCTTCTTCTTCTTTTTCTTTTCTTTTTGATACCTTATATATATATAAAAAAAATTTTCTTTTCTAAAACTTTTATTAATCTTTAATTTTTGCCTTTTTTGAAAAAAAATTGTTTTCCAGTAACTGTTTTTTCCTCTTATAATTTTTATTTTAGGGATATGTGAATGTGCGTTTTTCTTTCTTTTCTTGTCTTCTTTCTCTTTTTGTTCTTTTTTAATTATCTTTTTGTTTTTTGTTTAGCTCTACTGAATTTCTGATCTTTTTTCTCCCTTTCTTATCCTTTTCACCTTTTCCTCTCTTTTGTTCTTCTTTATGTGACTTAACTCTTGACGTGCACATCAAGAGATAAACCCATAGTTAACTAGTAGACCCTATCCCCCATTGAGTACACACTTAATCCACAAATTTATTACTCAATTCAAAACCTCTGAAACTTAAATTCCTTAATAGCAGTACTACTTCTTTATACCTATATAATATTTTAAGCATTTTTTAAGCTTTTCACATCTCCTCTATGTCCCTCCCCTTCTCTCAATATTTTCACGTTCCTCTCTAAATAGATTGTTTTTGTCTCCATAATATTATTAATTTTTACTTTTCTTTTTTTTCTGGTCTCTTTTCATTTCCCTTTCCCTTTCTTCTTTTTCTTTCTCTCTCTACTTGCATCCTACCGAACCTATTTCCTGCATTGAGATTAGGACAGAGTTAACTCTCCCTGTGCCTCCCCACACCAATCTATTCCTATTTTTTTACCCACATCTCTCCCTAACCCTAATAATTTCTGGTTTTCCAAATTCTTCTCTGTGGTTCGAAGCCCATTAACATATGGTTGTTTGATGTTGAATAGATGTATCTGTTGAACTAGATTGTATCTGTAGACTATTGACTGTACAAATTCAGACTTTGGTTGATGGTTGCCTTAAGATAGTGTTCTAGCACAAAACTGGTGCTATTTTCATCTCAAATGGGCAGAGTAAGCCGGAAAAACACAAGAAAAATGGCAAATCCAGATATCTCAATTCCCAATCTTGATAATCAGGGGACAGAACAGATAATGAATAATCCAGAGGAGAGTTCCCAAATAGCTATACAAACACTGCTGGCAAACATGATAAATGAAAAGTTTGAAAACATCCAAAGGACTCTGTATGAGCGTGATCGGGAGAGAGAGGAGGCAATACAAAAGTTTATACAGGAATATCATAAGCATGAGGAAGCTACTCAAAAACTGATACAGGATTTGTGTGAGCAGGTTGAGAATACTTAAAGAGAAAGGCAGGAATGGCATGAGCAGGCTGAGAACACTCAAAGAGAACTGCAGGAATCCCACGAATGGGAGGAAGCTAATCAAAGAGTATTACAGGGATTGAGAGAGCAAGAAGAGAATACACAAAGATCACTAAAGGCATTCATGGAATCCATTAAAAAAGAGCTGAAGGAAGTCAGGGAGACCACAAAGGGAATGCTGAATGGAACCCAACAGAAGGAATGGGAGTCCAAAGAAACCATAACCAATCAACTAAGTGATTTGAGAATAAACACTGAACACCAAATTAAGGAAATAAAGAAATTCATACAAGACCTAAATAAAGAGCTTCAATAAAGAATTTGAAGCCATCAAAGCTGACCAATTAGAAGGAAAAGAGATAAAAAACAAAGTAGAGAGTCTTGACAGCAGGTTAGACCATGCAGAAGATCGAATCTCAGGGATTGAAGACATACAACCATCCAAGACAAGTCCAAGAAATATGATAGATCTATCCAACACTTGGAAGACACCATCAGAAGGACTAATCTAAGGATAATGGGTGTAGAAGAGCACCTAGAAACAGAAGTTAATGGTCTAGGAAATTTGTATAATAGGATCCTAGCAGAGAACTTCCCAAACATACAAAAAGATAGGCCTATTCAGATACAAGAAGCTTTTAGAACCCCAAATAGACCAGACCAGAATAGGACATCCCACAGTCACATTATAATCCACACAGGATCAACTCAGACCAAGGAAAAGATCCTTAAAGCTGTCAAGGAGAAAAGGGTAATCACCTATAAAGGGAAACCAATTAGAATCACCTCAGATTTCTCAGCAGAGACAATCAAAGCAAGAAGAACCTGGAATGATGTATGCCATGCCCTAAAAACAAACAACTATCAACCAAGAATACTGTACCCAGCTAAACTCTCCTTCATAACTGAAGGCCAAATAAAAACCTTCCATAGCAAAGAAAAATTGAAACAATACATCTCCACCAAACCAGCCCTACAAAAGATTCTTAAAGATGTCCTACACATAGAAAACCAACAAGACAACAATAAAGGTCAAGAAACTGCACCCAAACTGAGAATCCAAGAACCATAGGAAGAACCCAGTTCTCGCAGCCCCCAAGAAGGTGGATAACATGGCAGGAACTCCCAAATACCTCTCAGTCCTATCTCTTAACGTTAATGGACTGAACTCTCCAATTAAGCGACATAGACTGTCTAGTGGGATTAAAAAACAAGACCCTTCTATCTGCTGCCTGCAGGAGTCACATCTTGCCCGTAAAAACAAACACATTTTCAAGGTTAAAGGCTGGAACAAAATCTACCAAGCAAACGGCCCTCATAAACAGGCGGGAGTTGCAATCCTAATATCAGATAAAATAGACTTCAAATTAAAATTTGTGAGAAGAGATAAAGAAGATAAAGAATACTAATTAAGGGATCTCTCCTTCAGGAGGACATTACAATTCTAAATATCTATTCGGCAAACAATGGAGCACCCAAATTTATCAAAGAAACACTACTTTCCCTCAAATCCCATATAGATCCAAAGACATTAATTGTTGGGGATTTTAACACACCACTCTCCCCACTAGATAGATCAACTCGGCAAAAACTCAACAGAGAAACCGCAGATCTAAACAGTTGCATAGATCAACTAGACTTAACAGACATCTACTGAACATTTCACCCAGAAGCATCAGAATACACGTTTTTCTCAGCAGCACATGGAACATTTTCTAAAATAGACCACATTTTAGGCCACAAAGCAAACTTGTCTAAATTCAGAAACATTGAAGTTATACCTTGCATTCTCTCTGACCACAAGGGAATAAAATTAGAACTCAACACCAAAAGCCACCAAAGAAAGTCCAGTATCACATGGAGGCTGAACAACACACTGCTGAATCATGAGTGAGTCATAGAAGAGATTAGAAAGGAAATTCAAATGTTCATGCTATTCAACAAAAATGAACACACAAATTACAAGCTCTTCTGGGACACAGCAAAGGCAGTACTCAGAGACAAGTTTATAGCTCTGAGCTCCTACATCAACAAATTGGAGAGATCTGAAACTAACAATTTAATGACACATCTAAACCTCATTGAAAAAGAGCAGCAAGATAAACCCCAATCCAGTAGACGGAAAGAAATAATTAAAATTAAATCAGAATTAAATGAATTAGAATCCAAAAAAACTATAGAAAGAATCAACAAAACAAAGAATTGGTTCTTCGAAAAAGTTAACAAAATTGACAGACCCTTAGCAAATCTTATCAGAAAAAGAAGAGAACACACCCAAATTAATAAACTCAGAGATGAGAATGGAAACATCACCACGGAAACAACCAAGATTCAGAACATTATAAGGGAATACTTCTCAAAACTTTATGCTAATAAGTTTGAGAACTTGACAGAAATGGACCTTTTCCTAGCAAATATTGACATGCCAAAACTAAACCAAGATGAGTTAAACCAGCTCAACAGGCCCATATCAAGCATTGAAATAGAAACAGCAATAAGAGACCTCCCAGCTAAGAAAAGTCCAGGACCAGATGGTTTTACAGCAGAATTTTACAAGGCCTTCAAAGCAGAGCTCACAACAATACTCCTCCAACTCTTCAATGAAATTGAAACAGAAAGCTCACTGCCGAACACATTCTATGAAGCCATCATAACCCTCATCCCAAAACCAGGCAGGGACTCATCAAAGAAAGAGAACTATAGACCCATTTCTTTGATGAGCATTGATGCAAAACTTCTCAACAAAATTTTGGCCAATCGACTTCAACAATTCATCCAAAAAAATCATACACCACTATCAAACAGGATTCATTTCAGGGATGCAAAGCTGGTTCAATATACACAAATCAATTAATATTATTCATCACATCAACAGGAGCAAGAATAAAAACCACATGGTTATCTCAATAGATGCAGAAAAAGCATTCGACAAGATCCAACACCCCTTCATGATGAAGGTTTTGGAAAAATTAGGAATCCATGGAACATTCCTCAATACAATAAAGGCTGTATATGACAAACCTACAGCCAGCATTATACTCAATGGTGAAAAAATAAAGCCATTTCCTCTTAACTCAGGAACAAGACAACGATGCCCACTCTCTCCACTCCTCTTCAATCTAGTATTAGAATGCCTAGCTACAGCAATAAGACAAGATGCAGACATAAAGGGGATCCAAATAGGGAAAGAAGAAATAAAACTCTCCCTCTTTGCAGATGACATGATCTTGTATTTAAAGAATCCCATAGACTCCATTCCCAAATTACTCAAGCTGATTCAAAACTTTGGCAAAGTAGCAGGTTACAAAATTAACCCCCCAAAATCAATGGCTTTTCTGTATGCCAACAACGAGAAAAGTGTGGCTGAAATTAGGAAAGCAACTCCATTTGTAATAGCCCCATAAAAAATAAAATACCTAGGAATTAACTTAACCAAAGAAGTGAAGGACCTCTACAATGAAAACTTTAAAATCTTGAAAAAGGAAATCAACACAGAACTTAAAAAATGGCAAAACCTCCCATGCTCCTGGATTGGCAAGATTAACATCGTGAAAATGGCAATACTTCCCAAGGCTATCTACAAATTCAACCCAATACCTATCAAAATTCCAACCTCATTCTTCAAGGAAATAGAAGAGGCAATCCAAAAATTCATATGGAACAATAAAAGACCCCGAATTGCAAAAATGATCCTCACAGAAAGAACACTGATGGAGGAATATCAATACCAAATTTCAAACTCTACCACAAAGCCATAGTAATCAGCTTGTTATTGGCATAAGAACAGACCTCAGGACCAATGGAATAGAATTGAAAACCCAGAAATGAACCTACAGACCTATAGCCATCTAATCTTCGATAAGGGAGCTAAAACAATAGAATGGAAGAAAGACACCCCCTTCAGTAAATGCTGCTGGCAAAATTGGTTAACTACTTGTAGAAAACTAAAGCTAGATCCTTATATATCACCCTGCACCAGAATCAACTCCAAATGGATCAAAGACCTCGAAGTCAAAGCAGACACTCTGAAAACATTACAGGATGGAATAGGAGAAACCTTAGGTCTCCTTGGCTCAGGCCAAAATTTTCTGAATAGAGACTTGGAAACACAACAAATCAAAGAAAGTTTGGACAAATGGGATTGCATAAAGTTGCAGAGCTTCTGCATGACAAAGGACATAGCTAGCAAGATCAATAGAAAGCCCACAGATTGGGAGAAGATCTTCACTAGCCATACAACGGACAAGGGTCTCATATCTAAAATATACTTGGAACTCAAAAAATTAAACCCCCCAACAACAAATCCTCAAAGAAACAACTGCCCAATAAATAAGTGGGCGAAAGACTTAAAGAGAAGTTCTCTGAAGAAGAAAGAAGGATGGCCAATAGACACATGAAGAAATGTTCAACATCCCTAGCCATAAAAGAAATGCAAATCAAAACAACATTGAGATATCACCTCACTCCAGTTAGAATGGCAAAAATCAAGAACTCTAACAGCAACAGATGCTGGAGGGGATGTGGACAGAAAGGAACCTTACTTCATTGTTGGTGGGAATGTAAACTTGTTCAACCACTTTGGAAAGCAGTATGGAGGTTCCTCAAAAGACTTCACATAGAGCTCCCCTATGACCCAGCAATCCCACTTTTGTGCATTTACCCAAATGATCACAAACAAAACCACACTAAAGCTACCAGCATAACTATGTTTATTGCAGTATTATTTACCATAGCTAAGACATGGAACCAACCCAGGTGCCCTTCAGTAGATGAATGGATCAAGAAAATGTGGTATATATACACAATGGAATTCTATGCCTCCATCAGAAAGAATGACATTGCCCCATTTGTTAGGAAATGGAAAAACTTGGAAAAAATTATATTAAGTGAAGTAAGCCAGGCCCAAAAAACACAGGTCCCATGGTTTCCCTTATTTGCAATATCTAGTATATGTTTGAGTCAAGCGGAATAGGTCAGATAATGTGATGTTAGGAAAATGAACCCTTAGATATGTATTTTAATATTTTTTTCTTCTTTCATGCATGTGTTTCTAACGCATTTATAAGATTATTTCTTTGTTGCTTTGTATGTCCCTCCCCCACAGTATAACCCCTGCTTTCACTATATTTGATGTCAGTATAACTTGTGGAGGAGATGGGGAAAAACAAGTCGTTTAAGGATTCAGGTGGACCTGTTGCAACAATGAGAAGTACAAGTTGTCATGTCAAAAACGAGCTTTACAATGTCGGTGGTGGGGCGATGGGGGAAGGATTCAGTAGGGGGGGGAGGGGGGGTGGGGGAGGCTGGGAAGGGATATGAAGGGTAAACAAAGGAGGAGGCTGCAATGCTTGGTAAGAAATGTATGCATTATCCTGCCCATGTAATTGTAACCCCTCTGTACAGTATGTTCACAAATAAAATAAAATAATAAAATAAAAAATTTTAATTATGATTTCTTACCACTCTACTGGTGATAAATGCCTTCAGGTTTGTTTATCTGGGAGAGCATTTTTTTCTCCATCAGTTTCAAAGATAATTTTACTGAAGATAAAATGGTAGGGTGATATTTTTCTTTTAACACCTTTTCGTCATTCTCCTCAATTAGTGCATACACTGTTTCAGAATAAAAGTCTGCTGTAATTATTCCTTGTTGCTTGGTTTATAGGTACTTTTTTTAATTGTGTTTCCTGCCAAGGAGGAGGCAACAATGCTGGATAAGAAATGTACTCATTACCTTGCTCATGTAACTGTAACACTTTGTACAGTATTTTCACAATAAAAAAACAATTTAAAATGATTATAAATGTACATATATGTGTATATATATGCATACATACTTACATAATATATAATAGTCCCTTTTTTCTGTTTATGTTCATGTCATTACATCAAACTCCTTGGTTTGATCATTCTAAATCTATGTCATATTTGAGGCTGATTTGGATGTTTTGTCAAAAGGTATAAATCAGATATAGTAGAAATGGCAGTAAATAGATCTTTAGTGCAAAGTTTCACCTTATTCTGACTGTAGCTATTAGTTCTAAAGAATTTAAATGCTTCTGTTGTCCTTAAATGCCCTTGTGGTGTTCTTGAAAAGTTGTGTTACAAAAGAAAGCTGGAAGGGACTGGAATTAGGGAGACTCACTTCCTTCCCATGGGATAAGTTTCTGGTAAATGAAGTAACTTCCTCTGGAGAGTAAGTCTTTGTGGTGAGGATTCTGTGGATTTCTGTGGACCTATTCTGTAATGGCTACTCTAGCCATTCTCTGAGATGCTTGGAGGGTCCTGCTGGGTAAACCAATGCAAACAGATTGCCTTATGAGATGGTGGCCAGAGGATTCTTTCTTCTCATGTTTATCTACACTCACCAACAGTTGGACAAACTATGACGCTGTTTGCTGTCAGGAAGCAAAGCTCACCTGTGACTCTGATTTTACTTGTCTTGCCACATTCCAAGAGGGTGATTTTTGCCGTGAGCTTAGATCTCTTTTTGTCCAAAGAAAAGAGTTAGTTTTTCATTTGGTCATTTTTTTAACTTAAAGGATGGAGTGATGATACATAAGTTTCTTTCAAGTTGGACTTGATTCCAGAGGCCTACACAGGGTAATATTTTAAAAAGCAATGCTCTAGAAGAAATAATACAATAAATGCTTATACTTTATGTGTACTGGACATTGTATTATTAAAGACATATTAAAACAATACAACAAATCTGTAAGGCAGTCAGTTTTCAGGAGGCCTCATTTCTAACACTGTAAGCATCTCACTAATTCATGCTGTCTTGCTTTTCAGAAAACTTGATCTTTCCAATGTAAAGGTACATAATTGCAGGAACATTTTCTTCAGTTGGGTTAAATTGTGTTAATAGCTGAAACACTGTTTGACAAGCAGATTCCTTGTTCAATAAGGGACTTGAGCCTTCCAACAAATCTTCTGTTTCCTTGTTTGGTCTATAAATGAATCACCTTCTCCTCACCCACCTCTGGAATAGACTGAGGCATTTGAAAAAACAATAATAAAATGACAGTTTTTAAAAGTTCAAATCCAATCAATTGGGAAAATTTTGCTTCTTTAGACTACTTTCAAAATAAAGAAAATTTTGTAGGACAATGGCCAGGATGGAGAAATCTTCACTAGGCAAGTGAATGCTGCACCAAAATAAATAAATAAATAAATAAAGTTGCAACATATGGCACTGTATGTTTTTTTTTTTCAGGAAAACAAGTCCCTTGAGACCCAATACTCTGCTCAGAATCACAGTGGTAATTAGAGATGATGCTGGTTAGTGCTCTCGAATGCTCTCCGTGTTAAGTGCACATAGACAACCAAGGTGTCTTCCTTCCTCCACCCAGGTGGTGGCCTGACAAGTTTATCTTCCTGATCGTCCTCACACTGAATGATTCTGAGGACTTGTTATTCACGTTGCCAGGCCTGAGATGAGAAAAGCATTTCTTTCAAGTCAAGGGGAAGTTCTTTTCTTTAATTATACCTGTTCAGGATCTAGCTCATCACTTTGGAGTTTGAGGGAAAGTAAAGCAATACGAGGTGATCTCGAAACAGCTTTGAGCTTATACAATTAGGCTTATCTAAAAAGCATCTAAATAAAACCACTAGCATAGAACCCCACAGAAATCCTCACCGCTACAGCCGTCCAAGTTGCACCATGAATTTTAAAGGAAGATGGACATCAATGAGACAATCGCCAGGACATAGAACAGCATTTAGAGTCAGAAACACAGATATTAAACTATTGTTGAAATAAACCTACATTGTGACCAGTTTGTTTGCAAGTGATCTGGAGAAACGTTTCGCTCAGGAAAGTGTGGGCTGTATTGATGGCAGAATTTTGTGCTGTAAATTGAGGGCCAGTCCTCAACAGGCTGGCAGCATAAATATGGAAATCAATTAGGAATACAGAAAGAGAAGTCAATTTCTCTAATACTTCTCATGGTGGGATGGGAGCGGAGGAAGAATGGAATTGGATGGCAGAGGGTATTGGTGAAAATTATGAGGCTTACTGTTAATAATTATAGTTGAGAAGCCTAAAAGTATATTGTGCTTTTTAAAAAAAAATCCATGTCATTATTGGTCAATAAGAATAATGTCACTTAAAATGTTTCATGTCAAGGACTAGCCTGGAAAACTCTGCCTCCCAGAATAGCATGGGAAACTCACCAGCAAGGTTACAGCGCCATGTCATTGGCCTCAATCTGACTGGTTAGTTGAGCAGTCTTCTAGGAGCAGGGCTAAGAACAGAGAAAGAAGCAAGAGTCCTTCCTGGTGGGTTGCCTGGCAGGCAAGCTGAGTGTAGGCAGAGTGAGTGCCACCCACAAGAACAACGGACCCTTACCCCAGAAGGGAAGTGCAAGAACATTTCTAAAGGTCACCTGGGCTCTTCCCTTCCTTAGCTATCATGAGACCTTTCTAGCTGGCATACAGGTGGTTAGCAGGAATTTACCCTTTCCTGCTTAGGCACATACCTTGCCTGCATTTGCCTATGTTAAGCATCCCTTCATAGCAAGGTCCAACGGGCATGCACTACTGTGCCATCTCTCCCATGAGAAGAGGGATTTCTGGGCTATTTTTTTTTATTTTTTGGCTGTACTGGACTCAAATCACAATCCTCCTTATCTCTGCATTCCAAAGAGCTAGCATTACAGCCATGAGGCACATATCTGTGTCGAGGAAGAATCTCCTAGACCTCCATGCCTTGGTGACTACCTAGGGAGGCACTGGACGGGAAGCGGCATTGCACTCACAAGTGCAGAGGACCAGGCAGGACACAAACTGGCTTTTACTGTATTTGTAGTTCTAATTTCACTAACTACTGCCAGAGCAGCCTTCCATATCACCACTCTTCATGTGTAGTGTCTCTTACATCACCCAAGGCTCTGAGGAGCACCCGGTGTGTGGTCATGACATGACTACAGCAGAAATACCATGTTCACAGACAACTGAAAACACCCTTTCTAAATACTTCAGCGATCTGATCACCAAGTCAGAATTTCTGCAAACTACAAACAGTACCCCTGGTAATGCTTTTTCCCCCTTTTCTTCTCACACTTAATCATTTTGTTTTAGATCATATTCTAATATGAGGAAAATAATCTGAAACTAATAATTTGGTTCACTTTTCAAATTATCCCTGCCCTTTGCTTACCTTTATGCTTCATTATGACAGTGTAGTTCTGCAAGAAATTTTGTTTTCTTTCCTGAAACTAGGTATACTGCAGCAAAGATTGTGTTTTTATATAAGAAATACTTTACATTCTAGCTATTAAAATGATAACCTCTACTTTTGACAGCATCCTTTGAAATATTGCTACTTTAGAAAATTGTGGTTCCCACTGAGAGCACTAATTTTTATGTCTGTATTAGGACAATCTATCTGAGCTTTACGATAATAAACATGAATATTAGTTTTCCAAAGATCTGTTTTTTTTTTTTTACAAAGAATTGATGTCTAATAAGATGATCTGTATTCAAAGACCTCATTTATATGGTTTGAGTCCAAATGCTTCACAACAGTAGTTTGTGAATTGGAGTTGTGCAGAGATGGTTTGCAGAAGTATCACTTATGATATACATCTATTTCCTTACAATATATACTTCTATTTATCTGGATACATTTTTCTTTTCATAATTGCTATAGTTGTCTTCTGTCTTATAATCTTGGTCACAAAGAGGATACATTATGATACTTTGTGCTTTCATGTAGGACTTTACCAAAACACAAATTCATTTACATCCATTCGTGATATGGTAAATACTAGTGGATACTCACTGGAAATAGTGTGTTCAGTTTCTGTTGACTAAAGAGTGTATTTTGTTGGCCATTATTCTCCCTTAGTTGCACAGATGGACAGATGATCATTTGGATCTAATAGATTAAAAGTGTAGCTTTACATTATCTACAGCATTCATCTTCAGTGTCATGGGATCCATCTGCACTTGCTGCCACTGTTCTTGCTTGTTCTCCATGTGCACGGCTCACGCTTGTAATCCTAGCTACTTAGGAGGCTGAGGTCTGAAGATGGTAGTTGGAATTCAGTCCAGACAGGAAAGTCTGTGAGACTCTTACCTCCAATGAACTTAAAAAAAAAAAAATAAGAAAGAAGTGCAGCTGGGGCTCAAGTGGTAGAGCACTAGCCTTGAGCCAAACAAGCTCAGAGACAGTGTCCGGGCCCTGAGGTCAAGCTTCAGTCCTACACACACACATACACACACACACACACACACACACACACACACACACACACACACACATCTACACACACATCTACACACAAAGAAGGTCGCGATGATGATATCATTGAGAAGGTTTGTTAGATGTGCCTTGTCAGAGAACAGATTCAGCAACTAGAACTGACACCCCAAATTTAGCAACTAAACCATGACATCACTTTGCTTCTTCCTCATGTAACAGGTTAAATTAAAATACACTAGTTTTGCAGGAAGATTCCATAGCAGAGACCAATTTTTTTTTCTATCATTCTGTGCCATGGCTAAGATTTTTCTTTCAGCTATGGAATCCTGGAGGAGTCCACCACATCACATGCTAGAGACAGAAGGTAAAGCAAAAAGATCTTAGTCTCCTGAGTAGCTAGGATTACAGGCTACAGCCATTGGCATCCGAAAGCATTCTGGAATTTTATGTTCAAAAAAATCTTTCCCTATGTTCATGGATTCATTTATGCATTAATTCTTTCTGTTTTTAACTCTATAAGCTTTTTTTTTTAATTGTATTTTATTTTATTTGAGAACATACTGTACAGGGGGGCTACAATTACATGGGCAGGATAATGCATACATTTCTTACCAAGCATTGCAGCCTCCTCCTTTGTTTACCCTTCACTTCCCTTCCCCGCGAACTATTTTTTTTTTTTTTTTTGGTCGGCCGTGGGGCTTGAACTCTGGGCCTGGGCGCTGTCCCTCAGCTCTTCAGCTCAAGGCGAGCGCTCTACCACTTGAGCTACAGCGCCACTTCCTACTCTATAAGCTTTGTGATCAGTTGCACAGACATTTCAAAATGCTATATATTCATCATTGATTGACCTCTTTGCAATTTTCAAATGTGCCTGTTACTATCAGTATACTTCTTGGCCTTAAATTATATTAGCTATGTGATATAAGTACACATGGTTTATTTCGGTTACTATTTAAATATTACAGATTTTTTTAGTTTGACATCACAATTCTCTTTTTTATTATTTTAATTTTTAGATTATATTTTTATTGTCTTTAAGTAGTTGTACAATATGTCAGTTTGCATACAATGCATCTTGGTCAATATCACCACTTTTTATGACTTCACAAGTGTGTGATTTGATAATTTTTTACAGCCTTATTTTAAAGAGGTTTTTTTTTTCAATCTCTCGTAGTAGCATGTAATGGGCAACTATTGCTCATTCTGATTCTCTTCTTGATTAAGTAGATGAGGTAATAATTGTTATGAATTTAATCATTTGTATGTTTGGGTTTAAATCTACTAAGTTGATGTTTTAGTCTGTTTCTTCTCATCATTCTAGATTTTATTTTTCTCTCAATTTGTTATCTTCTTTTGCATTATTGGCTACTTTTATTTTTTGGACATAAACCTTTGCTTATTTTCTTCTTTATTAATTTTTGGGGCACACTCTCATTTCTCAAAATTTAGTTAAGTGTAGGGATCCTTTTGATGGTTCTTCCGTAGCTCCTTCTCATTCTAAATCTTGTATAAATGAGCACACTTAACACAAATATGTTAAAACAACTTAATCACTCCCATTCTCCTTTTGTGTTATTATTGTCATGCACTTGATTACATAGAATACTCCATTAAAATTAGTATGTTAATTTTATTATTAGTTATATATTTTTCTTTGGCTTTATTTAAATATTCATTCATTTTTCTGCACACTTCCCTTTTCCCTCTAAGATGATAGTTCTACTTAAGCAAGTTTTTTAATATTCCTTTCAGTGAAATTCTTCTGAAATAAGATCTCCTATCATATATCTTTGTAAGATACCACCTTGTCCTCAGATGTCTACCACAGTAATGATATTGTGACACGTTAATGTTGTGAGGTCAGTTTCTTCTGGTCTCCACAATTTTGATTAAAGAAGGATTGTAAAGCTGTTCCCTTGAAAGTATTTTGATTTCTTTTCTCTTTCTCACACATTTTTTCTCCTGACTGTTTTCTTTGTTCTCATCCTGTTTAGGCTCCCAGTGTCTCACACATTTGCATCTGTGGCTTTGTGTCTTTCAATAATCTGGGTAATTTCTGTTTTTACTCATGTCTTCCAGTTAGACAGTCTGTGTGTCATGTATCATGTCTCCTTCTTCTTTCTTTAATATTTTGAATTCTTTTTTGGGTATTTTAACCTCCATCATGCTTTCTGAATTTGTAATAGCATCTTCTACCCCTTTTGAGTAATCGCTATGATGTAACTGGTCACTGAGGTATTTATAACTGGGTATATGCCTGTGCTTTTACTGTGCTATCATTCATGGTGCTGAGTTTTTCAGGAGTCTTAATCAAATGCCTAGGAAAGTTTATTATGGTTTTTCCACTTGTGAGGTCTTGAACTCCACTTAAAAAAAAATCTCTGATAGCACTACCATTCTGTAGTAAGTCTTCTCTGAGCTTTAGAAGCCTTCTGCCCACATTATATACGCATTAGCTAATGACTCAAAGGAAATGCCTGCCAAGAATAACTCACTTAGCAAGTTTTCTACTTCTCCAGAATCCTAGGTCTCCAAGTATTATGGCTTTCATAGCTTTCTGGTGTGTTCAAACAGTTTTAAAATTTTGTCCATTAATATTTGCTCTCAGGTGGAGGATGGTCAGTCGCAGTCTATTTCTTCCTAGTTGAATGTATGACGTTCTAGACAATTTTATAAAAGTTAATGGCATTTCTTCCACAGGGTTTTGTCTTTATCTATCAGAAAGAATCATTTTCTCAACTAAATTCCTTCAATATAGTGATAATAGCACAAAATTTGATACTATTAAAATCAACCTGTTCAAGCCCTTTGGTTAACTTACCTACTTTTACCTTACTTTTCTCCTTCACAGGATGGTAGTATTTGTGCTTACATCACATTTATACCACATTAAGTAGAATATATATTAAATAAGGTATTTTATCAAGATGAAATGGGACAATATATTTTAAAACATGATAGGCATTATAGAAGTATTAGATATTAATTATGGCCTTAGTGAGATATCTTTTATTAAATGTATTTGTTGTTTTAACACCTATGTACCTGACTAGATTTTTCATTTTCTGATAGAAAGAAATACTTTGTTTATCTTGCTTATTTCCCAGTCTTGAGATGTTCCCACACAGAGTATCTATTGATTACATGAATGAATGAATGAATGAATGAATGAATGAAAATGAGCTGCAAATATAGATTGGTTAAGTCAATGAAATGAGATGGTAAATTGTTTCCAAAGATTCATGGTGTGGGGGGGGGGGGTTGCCTCATCAGAATAGATTGCATCTGAGATTTTTTTTCCTTTTATTAAGAATGCATTTTTAACACCTTGAATGCAGAAATTGTTTTTAATTTTTATTTCTTTATGTCAGTATTTCATTAAGTTCTACTTAGCCAGAAACACTCAGTGTTTGGTAAGTGGCCAATGAAGTGTGTTTGTTAACAAAAATGTACTTTTATTTATACTACTATGAGTACTTGTTCATTTAGATTTCAATTTATAAAACTTTTTTATCCAAAATTAAAGATAAAAGTGCCCCTTTTCCTGTAAAAAGCCGGTTGTTGTTTTTTTTTAATTTTTTTTCTGGTTTCCAGTGAGCTAACTTTCCCAATGATTCTGTTTTGAAAACCTCTTGCAAGTACTATCAGCTTTGTTTCTGTTATGCTGAACTTAACGTGTGGTCCAAGTGTCCATTGACCAGTAGAATACACAATTTATATACCTTCTCAGAAGCTACAGGAATTAATGAGAGATTTTATTTTTCTTTTAAGATTGTCCTTTTAAGTCAGGCACCGGTGGCTCACGCCTGTAATCCTAGCTACTCAGGAAGCTGAGATCTGAGGATTGCGGCTCAAAGCCAGCCTGAGCAGGAAAGTCCATGTGACTCCAATCTACAATAAACTACCAGAAAACTGCAAGTAGCACTAAGGTTCAAGTGGTAAAGTGCTAGCCTTTAGCTGAAGAGCACAGGGATAGCACCCAGGCCCAGAGTTCAAGCCCCAAAACCTACCTAAAACAAAACAAAACAAAAACAAGATTGTCCTTTTAAATTGAGTGTTGGTGGCTCATGCCTGTAATCCTATCTACTTGGGAGGCAGAGATCTGAAGATTGAAGTTCAAACCCAGCTGGGGCAGGGAAGTTCTTAAGACTCTTGTCTCTAATCACCAAAAAGCTGGAAGTTGAGCTGTGGCTCATCATTGAAGGAGGAAGAGAGAAGTTGAGAGCCATAATTGAGAAGGTGGAAGGAAGGGGAGTGGCAGGAAAAAATTTTATCATGAGTCATTTCTGTGGTTCTGTCATGAGTTATGGATCTTGTAAACTTCCCCAGTTCCTGTTTAGTGTGGCTCTTCCATCTATAGGTGTACCTATATTTCTGTGTCACCAAGCCAACCCCAAATTATAGCAATGAATTCCCTTTCTGTGTTAGATGGCATTATATCCTCCTACTTACCAACAGCAAAAATAGTTTATCCCAATAACCAATTCTGTGTTGTGATTGACTCTAGGGTATTATATAGTACGGTATTATATAGTACACATGCACACGTGTGCACATATACACACATCACAGGTAGAAGTTATGATGGAGAGAATGGAATTCACTGCTTTTGCTCTTTCCTGTCCCCTTGGTTATTTTGGTTTTGTGGATGTTTATACCAAAAGTAAGATACCTTACTTAAATCATATGATAAACAATGGTAGGTCCTTTAGATATGTTGGAGAGACTGCACATGCATTGCTACATACAGAAAAGTATAAAGAAACATTTTTAGTTCAGATAAAATATCAACAATCTTAAGAAGATGATTTTTTCCCAGGCTATATACAGGACTGATAGTTTTAGAACTCTTGTTGCTGCTGATAAACTCATGCAATATAAATGAAAGCACAATGTATGCATTAAATACTTCTGGTTATATTAATACTGAAGACTCGTATGGGTCTGCATCCTGATTATTATATTTTTATTGTTATTTCAGAAAAGAATTTCTAACAGAGCCCTTCTAAAAGGTACTTTAATGGTTACAGCATTTGTAAAAGCATTCACAGGGTCAAATTGATTCAATTATTTTCATTTAGATAAAAGGACCTAAGGTTTCTTTTTAGGGACTACTGTGCTTGTTCTTAAAACACATTAAATATGAGATGTACCAGGGAGCTTTTTGAAATGTATATTTCCAGTGCATTTGAAGTCCTCCTCTATCCTTGTGATTCAAACACTCCTTTTCCCAGCCATATTCTTTATATACAGTGTGGCAATGCCCTGATACCAGTCTATGCACATTTAAGAGCATATGCTCTGGAATCAGCCTTTATTCAACTCCTACTTGATCACAAATTTGCTAGGCAACTCTGAGCCATTCACTTAGCCTCATAGAGTCTCTACTGCCTGAGCCATGAAATAAAGACAAAGTTAAGGTGTCTTCTGTGTAGTTAACATTCATAACCATGGATTACATAACAGTGGAATTAAAATGGTAATAAAAGCTTAGTGAAGTTGACTACCATTTGCTATTAGAGACTTAGAGATCAAAATTAACTTTGCCAGCCTGTACCAGAGGGTTATTCCTGTCATCACTTTTTTTTATTGTGAAAATACTGTACAGAGGGGTTACAATTACATGGGCATGATAATGAGTTCATTTCTTATCAAGCATTATAACCTGTTCCTTTGTTTCCCTTTCCCATCCCTTCCCATCCTCCCCTGCCCCGCCCCCCCCAATCCTCCTCCTCCTGCAAAGTTGTAAAGTTTGTTTTCGACAGAACGACTTGTACATCTCATTGTTGCAATGGATCCACCTGTATCCCTATTTAAACTATTTGTTTTTTCTTTTCCCCTCCACAAATTATACCAACATCAAATACAGTGAAAGCAGGGGTTATACTGTGGGGGAGGGACAGACAAAGCAACAAAGAAATAATCTTATAAATGTGTTAGAAACAATCGCATGAAAGAAAAAAAAAACATTTGAATACGTATCTTAGGGTTCATTTCCCTAACATCAACTTATCTGACCTTTTCTGCTTGACTCAGACATATACTAGTTATTGCAAATAAGGGAAACCATAGGACCTATGTTTCTTTGGGCCTAGCTTACTTCACTTAATATAATTTTTTCCAAGTTTTTCCATTTCCTAACAAATGGGGCAATGTCATTCTTTCTGATGGAAGCATAGATTTCCATTGTGTATATATACCACATTTTCTTGATCCATTCATCTACTGAGGGGCATCTGGGTTGGTTCCATATCTTAGCTATGGTAAATAATGCTGCAATAAACATAGTCGTGCTGGTAGCTTTAGTGTGGTTTTGTTTGTGATCATTTGGGTAAATGCCCAAAAGTGGGATTGCTTGGTCATAGGGGAGCTCTATGTGGAGTCTTTTGAGGAACCTCCATACTGCTTTCCAAAGTGGTTGAACAAGTTAACACTCCCACCAACAATGCAGTAAGGTTCCCTTTTGTCCACATCCCCTCCAGAATCTGTTGTTATTAGAGTTCTTGATTATAGCCATTCTAACTGGGGTGAGGTGGTATCTCAATGTTGTTTTGATTTGCATTTCTTTTATGGTTAGAGAGGTTGAACATTTCTTCATGTGTCTATTGGCCATCCTTCTTTCCTCTTCAGAGAAGTTTCTCTTAAAGTCTTCAACCCACTTATTTATTGGGCAGTTGTTTCTTTGAAGATTTGTTGTTGGGGGATTTAATTTTTTAATTTCCAGGTATATTTTAGATATGAGACCCTTGTCTGTTGTATGGCTAGTGAAGATCTTCTTGCGAGCTATGTCCTTTGCCATGCAGAAGCTCTGCAATTTCATGCAATCTCATTTGTCCAACCTTTCTTTGATTTCTTGTGTTTCTGGGTTTCTATTAAGAAAATTTCAGCCTGCGCCAAGGAGACCTAGGGTTTCTCCTATTCCATCCTGTAATGTTTTCAGAGTGTCTACTTTGACTCTGAGGTCTTTGATCCATTTGGAGTTGATTCTGGTACAGTGTGATATATAAGGATCTAGCTTTAGTTTTCTACAAGTTATTAACCAATTTTGCCAGCACCATTTACTGAAGAGGCTGTCTTTCTTCCATTCTATTGTTTTAGCTCCCTTATCGAAGATTAGATGGCTATAGGTCTGTAGGTTCATTTCTGGGTTTTCAATTCTATTCCATTGGTCCTGAGGTCTGTTCTTATGCCAATAACAAGCTGATTACTATGGCTTTGTGGTAGAGTTTGAAATTTGGTATTGATATTGCTCCAGCAGTGTTCTTTCTGTTGAGGATCATTTTTGCTATTTGAGGTCTTTTATTGTTCCATATGAATTTTTGGAATGCCTCTTCTATTTCCTTGAAGAATGAGGTTGAAATATTGATAGGTATCGCATTGATTTGTAGATAGCCTTGGGAAGTATTGCCATTTTTATGATTATACCTGTAATCTTATTCAGGAAGATGAGACCTAACAATGGTGGTTCAAAGCTAGCCTGGGCAGGAAAGTCTGTGAGACTCTAATTGCCCCCCGATTAACCACCAAAGAGCTGAAAGTGGAGCTGTAGCTCAAATTGTAGTAGAGCTCTACCCTTGAGCAAAAACATCTGGAGGACAGTTCTTAGGCCTTGAGTTCTGGCATAAAAAAAATAGCAACTTTCCCAATGTCCTCTAGCTGCCACAAAGTTAAGACTTGAAAGAGCAGCAATGCTAAAGAACATGAAATCCGAAGTAGCAGTTTCAGTCATGATGGATTTGAAATCATTATACAACAAGAAGATTCCCATTTTCAATTGTGTAATTGAACTAGAGGTCTCAGAAAGTGACCAGCCTCAGAAATACTCATTAGAGGTCTTTGGGACATAAATTATAAGTGAATCCATGAGTGTTTGCTTTTGCAGTAATCATATATGGAAATCAGCGCAGTTTTAACAGTTGGGCACTTGAAAGCTACAACATTCTACAGGACAAAATGAAAAGAAAGCACTTAGCCCTCAAAGTACACAGGGCTATTCATCCAAAAATAGGAAGGAGCATTTTATCTTCCTCTAAGAGGAGCAAAGGAGAAGGAGAAGATGGAGGAGCCACCATGGATGGAAGAAGAGGAGCAGAAAAGATTTTTGTCTAAATGACTTCATTTCAATTGCCCATTTCAGAAGGACTGTATATAGTACATGTGTATGAGTGTGTATGTGTTTGAAACAGCAGTCAGAGTTGTAAATATAGTAAGGGCTAAGCTTATAAAATTTACTCTTTTTGTAAGTGAGAAAATGAGGCTTCTAGTCACTGCTGAGATGGGAGATTTCATGATTTTGGAATAGTTAGATGGGAAAGGTTACCAAGTGAGAAATAAGTGTGTAATTTCACTCAGGAGATAATTGTTACAAAATGTTAATGGAAGCTTTCATCTAATTTCCAAAAAGCTAAGGATCCAACAAATTTGGATTAAAATATTGCAATCATTTTCTAATGTCTTTAAATACATTCAGTATTATTGTTGGAGACTTTTTTTATATGGCATGAGTTTATATTGATTGTCCCATTCAAATTTCCAAATAGATTATTAGTGACTCATTTTGTGAAATGAAAATAGGGAGAAAGCAGCAAGTGGAGTTTGAATAATGGAATATTTGATAGAGTGTGCACCAAGCCACAAAGACACATGAAGGTTAATATTCTTTACTTTTTCTTGTTTTTTTAAATTTTAAGTGAAGTTTTGAGCTTGCTCAGGTGGCTTGTTGTGGATGGCACTTATCATTTGAGTACTGCCTCCAGCCTAGACTTTTGCTGTTCTTTGCTAGTTAGTTAAAAGTGGAGTCTTATGGAATTTTCTGTCCAAGTTAGCTTTGAACCATTGTTCTGCAAATGTCAGCCCTCTGGCCGTAACTTCTGACAGCCATCTTCTATAACTAAGATTACAGGCATGAGCCACCATCAGCCACCCTTGTGTTTAATATTGATATTAAAGAATCACATGTAAGAAATTCTTTTTACTTCCATGCTTTTCTATTTTAAAGATTTTTCTGTCTTTATGAGACATAAAGTTCTACTATGGAAGTAGAACCCAACAGTTGAGTTTATGAGTTTTTTTTTTTACTTTTATAGAAATAGAACAATTCTTTTTCACTTCCCTCCTGAAGATTACCTGATTTAGAATCAAGGAACAAATTACTCTCAAGTTACCACCTGGAGGATCCTTCATTTTCTTAAAGCCTCATATGTTTCATTTTCACTCAGATGTGCTGCATCAGACTGAAGAAGTACCATCATCCACAGAGAATCTACTCAAATTTAGAAGCCTGGGGAATGTGGCATTGAATCCTGAGCTGGCAAACCAGTGTATCATTGAAGTTGGTAGTGGGAGTGTTCTTTCTTACCTAGTGCATTTCACTTCCCCTAAGGTCTTCTTGACTACATTTTGTCACAAATAATGAAAATCCCTTTATTTTGAAAGCTCTGTAGTAACCCATTGTGTACAGCTACTACCATCTGTTTTATCACTGGTCCATTGATAATACTTGGGGTAGATGCAATATCATTGCTGTATTGCATAATGCTTCAATGGACATGGGAGTGCAGATATATTTTCTATGTAACTCACATTCATTTCATCTGAGTTTATATTCAGAAGTGGGCCTAGAGGATCCTACGGTTTTACATTTAAGTTTGTGAGGAACCTGTATGCTGTTTTTTCGGTTTTTTTTTTTTTACCATTATTGTATTCATTTACATTCCCATCAATCTAGTACAAGGGTTCTCTTTTCTACACATCATTGATCTTCCTGATTATAATCATCCTCACAGGTTTGTTTAACTTTCATTTCCTTAATGATTAGTAATAATCAACAAATTATTGGTAAACTACTCTATGTTAGATCCTACACTTGAATTACAGTCTTAACAGGAAACAAAAGGCATTGTCATAGCTTATGGCCCTTGAGGCCATATAGGTAAAGATTTACTGATAAATACAACATTTAAATTGTCATAAGGGTTACAAAGTAGAGGTGTGAGGTGTATGATTAACAGTAATAGGATTGACTTTGGGAGAGGTGGAACAGTCTTCTGAAGAGATGATGATAGAACAAGATGGGAAGGAAGAGCAAAAGTTCAGTAGGGTATGGGTGGAACATTCTTAGAAAGAGTAGAGCAAGAACAGGCAGAGACCCAGTGGAAAGAAAGAGATGAACAAGTCTCAAGTGCAGACGGTAAGCTAGTAAACGTGCCTGCGGAGGAACATGGAAACCAGACTTGCCAAACAAAGTTTGAGATGTTAATCTAGAAAGGTATTAAACAGATGTATAGATGATTTAGGAAAAGGTGACCAGTGACATGACCAGAACTCTTTTTGTTTATTCTAGCTTAAATTTGGAGTCCTTCTAGAGGGAATTTCTACTATGACCTCCATTTATAAGTGGAAAAGACTTGTTAGAAGTAAAATAATCAAGTTAATTGGAGATGGCGATATGTCCAAATGTTTGTCCTGCCTCTTCCATTCTTTCAGAACACTACCAACTATAATAAAGCATAGAAAAATAAGCAACAGTCATTTCTAAAACATATACTGTATTGATTGTGATTCCTACTGCTGTATTCGCTTTTTTAGTGCTGGTGGCTATAACAAGTGAACCCCACTATTTCGTGGTCTTAAACCAAATAAGTTTAATTCTTCTATCTAATGTTAGTTCAGTGGTACTCTCTCTGTGTTTCTGTCTCTGTCTCTCTGTCTCTCTGTGTGTCCTTCTGTCTCTGTCTCTGTCTCTCTACATCTCTCTGTGTCTCTGTCTCTGTCTCTCTTTGTCTCTGTCTCTGTCTCTCTCTACTGTAGAGTGATTCAAGGTTTCAGGGTTTTCCATTCTGTCTTTCTGTGACTACATCTTTCTTTGTGGTCAGAAGTCCTTTTATTGCTGCAGAAGAAGACCTGAGGATAGAAGAGATACCATTGCCAATTAAACGCCATGGCTTGGAGGTGACAAACACTACTACTTGTTACCTTTAGATGAGAATCAGTTGGGAGAGAGAGATTTTGGCTGGACAGCTGTTACCCAGGCTAACTATAATAAAAGAAGACAGCACAAAATTATCAGTGGATATTTATCTACTTTGACAGAACTATAGATAATTGTAAAACCTGTCTCAATTTGATTATTTAAATGAAGAATTCAGAGAACAATCTAAAGGACCAACAATGTGAAGTCTGTTGTTTAGTTTTATACAGGAGCTAAGAATGATTTGATAGTTGTAAATGGTTCCAAAAAGAGAGAGTAAAGAAAGAAGGTTTTGTTTCCCATGGAAAGAAGGTGAGAATAAAATTTCACTGTCTATAAATGAAGTGTTGTTAAGATCCAATCACCATGGATTTATATGTTGTATAAGACTGTCCTCACAACCACAGGCAGGATTTTTTGCGACAGAGAACAGATGCTTCGAAAAGCCTTTGCTGACATTTGCTTTAGAGGACAGCCTTGCTGCTAAAGAACCTCTCTGCTTTTAGCTAACATTTATCTTGACAGTATTTTGAACCATTAAGGGGAGGGGGTAACAAGTTTGACAAGAAATGTACTCACTACCTTACTTATGTAACTGTAACCCCTCTGTACATCATCTTGACAAGAAAATTTTGAAAAAAAAATAATATTTAATGGTGGTACTTTATACAAAACTTGTATTGTCCCATCTTACTCTCTTTATTGAAATATATTACAACTGGACATTGTCTGCAGGAAAAAAATCACAGCTATCTTTTTTGGCCCCCATTAAATTATCCATGTAAAATGCTTCTGTGTCACCAGGAGCTGATTGGTAGAGCTACTGGCTCCATCTCATGGATAATGGCACATGGTTAATGTTTCTGATTTCTTCATGAACTTGGCATGGCAAATGATATTATGCCCTGCATCAGAAAATTCCCATACTCAACAGTAGTGACACCAGAGGATTGCAATCACAACCTCTGGTTATCTCCAGAAGGTTGTAATAGATTATATACACATTTCCCAAATCATTTCACTGCCAGTCTGATCCTATAAACCCAATTTGTGTGAATCGTCTTTAACTGTTACTGTCTGATACAGAAAAGAAGAAACTCACTTGAGAGAGGTACATATTTAGTAAAGAAAATATATGTGATCTTGGCATACAAATCTAGACTTCATTAAGTGCATGCCTAAACCAAAATGACGACAACAAAAACTGAATTCCTAAAGAAAATCATTGTCTCAGCACTGAAAAACTTCTCAGTGAACTCCTCTCAACCTCCATTATTTACTGCTTTGTAAAACCAGAGTCTAATTATTAGCTATTTTATTGTCATGCCGTGCTAAATTTTACCAAGTACATTGTCCAAGATCCTGTCTGGCACATACTATAGTGCTTTTCATTTCCCTCTGCGTTGATGTTGCTTTCTGGCCTAATAAACTGTCTTATAAACTTCCAGAAACAAGTATCAGTTCTTTGGGAAGGGCTCACTAGTTTTCCCAAAGTGAGATCATTATAACAATGCTTGTCTCGATTCAAAAAAGGGACGGTACAATTCTGACAAGAACTTAGAAGCAAATGAAGACATGGGAACTGCTGTAAAATAGTTTCGCTCACATTTAAGACAGGATATGAATGGTTGAGCACAAAGTCATGACGAAGAAACATTCAAACCTCACAAATGCCATAGCAATGGCAAAGACTGAGATTTGAGAATTCATTTTCTGAAAGCAGAAATATTGTTTTTGGAGGCTAACGTCACAGTCCAATCAACACAGATGCAATTATTTTATTCATTGTTTTCAACAAACATTTAATAATTACTGCATGTGAGATACTGAGGAGGAGCTACAATACCATTCTGAGAACATTGCGAAAAAAACAACCATGAAACACAAAAATGATCAAATTAACTTATAGAGCCAACTAATTCGTATCTAGTTACCTAAGGTAATAAGATCTATGATCCGATTACAACTGTGTGTTAATAGTGATACAGTTGATGTGTAGTTTTTTGTATTTAAAGCTTCAGGAAAACTACAATAGAGAGGTAATCAGTGAGGTGGACTTAACCAATTGAAAAAATTACCACATATGATAGATGTCTTTGTATTGCCAAGTTCTCCCTTCTCTACTTCATTTTCTAGAAGGCTAACCTACATGAACTGCATTCCCAGATTCCTCTTACCTTTATCCTTTGCTTAGATAGCATTTATGGGAGTATGAGTTATTACAAGATAGGAGATGAATGAGTTTAGGTAGTTATTTTCCCACTTACTAAACTAATGTCAAAATGTAATACCAATATGTTATTTTTACTATTCATTTACTTTTAATTTTTAAAAAATGCTGGCTGAGTCCTTCTACTAATAGAATAACTCCTGTCAGCTACCATTCTCTACACCATTATTTTTTCTAGTCCTAGTACCATTCCCTCCCATGACTCTTTTAGGCCTAAGAGTATTAACATCCTGCAATGCTTAATAGCCCTGGGGTACTTCAATGACAGCATGGGAGAAAGTACCACAGGAGAAGGAAATAAATGACTATGTCAACTGATTACTATGACAACAATAATGATTATAATGATGATGAGATCAGCTGGGTGCTTTGGATGATCCCCTCAGAGATTACTCAGGGAAGAAAGTAAACCTAGACACCCACAATAGAAATAGTCCCTTTCTGAGACTTGGAAAAAAATCATATTAATTTAAGTAAGCTACACCCAAAGAAAGATAAGGTCCTATGGTTTGCAATAATTAGTTTACATCTAGGATAATTTTATCAGATGAACAGAAAAGCTCAAAAGCTATGTACATATGACCATATAAGATGATGCTAAGTGAAATGAACCCCAAGATATGGGCACAAGAGGTCTTTCTTTGTTGTTGTTGTTTTTAATGTTCTATTGATTTTTTTGTTTCCTTTGTATGTTCTTCCCCCATGGTATATCCCCTGTTGTCACTGTATTTGATTTTGGTACCCTGCATCTTGTATACACATTTGTCTAATCTGGGGAGGGGAAGAGGAATAACAAAATATTGAGACAAGGACACAGGATGACCCATTGCAACAATGATACCGACAGAACAGTATATTGGAAATGAATTTTACAATTTCAGGGCAGGGTGGGAGGGGGAGGGGGGGCTGGGGAGGGAGGAGTGAGGAGGTAGAGGAGGGAAGAGATAGTAGGAGAACAAGGGAGGGGGTAATGATGGTCAACAAGAAATGTACTCATTGCCTTACTCATGTAACTGTAACCCCTCTCTACAGCATCTTTACAATAAAATAATTTTTTTTACTGTGGAAACAATAGCAAGAAAGAAGAAAAACACTTGTGTCCTTATCTTGGGGTTCATTTCACCTAACATCATCTTAGACCTTTTCTGTTTGTCTCAGACACAGATTGTTTAAATAGGAATACAGGTGGACCCATTGCAACAATGAGATGTACAAGATAAAATGTCGAAAAATGAACTTCACAACTTTGGCTGGGAGGGAGATGGGAAGGCAGGTATGGTAGGGGAAAAACAAAGGAGGAGGCAACAAGCATAATACTGTCTCTGAGAAGGATATGGGAAAGGAGAAAGGAAATGGGCTAGAAGGAAAGGAAAAAAGGGCTGGATGCATGGCTGAAGTGGTAGAGCACTTGTCTTGAGCAAGCAAGAAGGCCTAGTTCAAACTCTATTACCAAGAAAAAGATTTTTTAAAAAAATTTTTTAAAGAAAGTAAACCCAAAGCTTGTAAATTTCTATTTCAGAATCTGAGCTGAAAATTCATAAATCCCAAATGGCAGCTTTTACAGACTTCCTATCTAGGGGATATGGCTGCAAATCAAGCCTGCAACCGGAATTGGGGATATAGAATGGCAGGGCAGAGTGTAACATTTCATATGTTGTGCTAAATGTTTATTACCTTTAAATAGCTGTACAAAGCATTATCATTCAACATATCACTTTATAAATACAATGCATCTTGATCGATATTGCTCCTCAGACTATGATTTGTAAATACAAAGACGTTACTGCTCAAAGTTCTGGAGGCTGAAGAGTCTGAGGCCAAGGTACCAAGAGATCTGGTGTCTGGGAAGAACTTTCTCTGTGTTTCTAAGAGTGTACCTTCTATTATTTTCCTCGTGGTGAAAAGACAAAAGGGCTTTGCCAACTTTCTTCTCAAGGATTTCCCTCCTTTCTGTGTAAACTCCACCCTCATGACCCTGACTTCCCTTTTTAATATCACCAAGCCAAAAGTTAATGTTCAACATAGAAATTTTTAGAAGCCACACACACTCAGCTCATAGCAGGAAGAAAACATCAAGTGGCAACCCATGCAACACCATACCTTCCTCTACATCTGTCAAGAAAAGCAAACCAGAAGCAATTTTGTATTTGCAGGGTCATTACAGGGGTTAGCAAAATCATCAAGGAGTTTAAATGTTCCTATAATATTTATAATAGATTCCAGTTTCTTGTAGTAGTCTGTCTGGTTCGCAAACCAAATGGGTCATGGAAAATGAAGGTAGATGATTACAGACTTAATTATGCAGCCATGTGGAGACTCCAGTTGTAAGCGAGTTTCTGGATGTGTTATCTTTAATGGAGCAAATCAGTTCGACCTCTGGCAGTGAGCATGCAGCCATTGGCCTAATTGATCTGAAAATTTTTAATGTATTTCCATAAAAGAAATGATTAGAAGGAATTTGCCTTCACAGGTACAGCAATACAGTGGTCCGCCTTCTCTGTGGGGGATACATTCTAAGATTCCAGCATGTGTATGAAATTACAGATAATATTGAACCTATATAATCCGTGGTTTTTTATCCGACACATATCGACATACATACTTACAATGAAGTTTTAATTTATATATTAAGCATAGTAAAAGATTAAGAGTCATAAGTTATAGTGAAACAGAATAGTTGTAAAATTAGGCAACAACAAAATTCCTCACTGAAAATATCTTATTGTTGTACAGTTGCTACTTTTTCCTATGATGATATGATATGAGGTATAGAAGGTAGTGAACTGAGACCACTGCAGGCCAAAATACTGTACACCATTATGGTCTACTTTCAGACCAATGTCAACATTCTTGTATTTCCTCTGGAATTCCCTTGATCATCTTGATATCATCTGGTCCATAACATAGAACATTTGGCTAACTCAATCCAGTAAACAGGAAGATACAAGAAATTCAGGCTGCCCAATAAGGCATAAGGATATGTAGGGTAGAAAAAAATCTATGGAAATTCAGGAGGACAGCTTATTTGGAAGATCCAATAGTTCAAAGACTGCCAAGATATCCTTTTCCAATGAAAGACAAATTGTGTTATATTGTGCTGCCCACAATGAAGAAGAGACCCAGACTCTGCTGAGTTTCTTCATGTTGATGAAACACAATATAAACTATACTATGCAGAATCCCAGTTGTTTCTGTGTGTGAGTCTCCCTTTCCCTAACTACTTATGACATTTTATACCCAGTGGTATTGAGGTGTTTATGGCAGCTAAAGACATCATATAAAGCCTTGGTCAAACCCACATAGTTCAGACTGATAAAATTTCAGAGAAAGGCAATACTCTTTATCCCATTCACAATTTATTATTATTATTATTTTTGACTGACTTATGTGCCCCAATGATTAGTAAAGTCTTGCCTGTGAGACCTTCATAATATAGAATCTATATTACCTGATTCTTCAAACCTCCAACTTAGCTGCACTCTATAGCTTAATAACATAAACTCAACTATTTAACGTGGTGCCCAAATATTTTTATCCCAAAGGGTGTAAGATATTCTTCTGGCTGCTGGCTCAGATTACAAATATACTTTGCCAGCCATCTCCTAACCCACACATGGACCTCCTGGGAGAGTCCCCTATGGTCAATTGTTGGGAGAAGAAAAGCAAGATTATGGGTTTGCACATGACTGTTCACTATGCTGATCAAGATAGAAAAGTCTACTTACATGTTCAACACCACGATTGTCACCTCATAAATGCCAATTAGCTAATGCCATATGGAATGGCCCACCTCCCACAAATAGGTTCAATGAGACACTTCCTAGCAGAAACTGGCTCCAGGTAGAGAACCAGTTTATTGATTGCAATGAGCTTTTTCTATTGTGGAAGAGAAAATGGTTTGTCCTTGCAGAGATCGTTATTCATTTTTGACACAGAAATGCCTTATCATCCACAGTTTTTATTTCTCCTGAGCAGCCACTTAATGCCACAGTGTTGCACACAACAGGGGCACATTACAGTGAAGGGTGTGTACGATGGACTTACTTTACTATGAGGAAGAAGCATAGTCTTAAACCAGTAACCCGCATTCAGGGTCTGTAGTCAGTATTCACAGGGTTAGGAATCCAGACACAGAGGTTAGGATGCTGTATCTCATTATTACACTCAGTAAACTAACCAAATAAGTATTTCCTCCCTTTGTTCAAATTTGGACAACAATAATAGCCTTTGTGTCCAATAGAGGAATGCATTCACTAAGACTGTAGTTAAAGCCATACTGAATGAAGATCTAAGCCTGTCCCCTGAGTGCTTTGGACCCATCCTGCTGCATATCAGATACAAAGTGTGTCACTGCACCTGACTCACCTATCAAGGAACTCTTAAATATTGGGCAAAAATATTTCATGGAATAAGCAGGGACTGCAACGGCTGCAGTGACCATCTAGGAGTTGGTGGATTTCAGAAAAGAGAGAGCTTGTTATAGTAGCTGCTGTCCACGGACCAGCCCTCACTTCCTCTCAGTGTCCCGATTGGACCAGGTACCTCTCTTCCAGCCAATCACCGCAGCAAAAGTTACAATATTCGTATTAGTTCTTTGTAAACCAATGTCCCTCCCTAAGCCAGAGCACACAATCCATTTAATCATATTCAAACTGTATGGATAAGAAAGTAGATGGAATAATTCTTTCCCAAAGTATTAAAAGAGACTTTTGATTTTTTTTAAAGATCGATAGAGAGGGATTGCATGCTAGGAAAGATAATCTTGAAAAATGGTTTCCAGGCATTATTCTATAACATGATATCAAAACCATAGACTACATTCTTACACATCATTACTTTAGCTTACTTTTTACCTTTAAGTCAACAGAAAAAAATCTACAAGCAGAATGTCATTTTTAGTGCCTTCTTCTACTCAATAAAGACTTCAGATTGACTTCCACTTTTCATTCAAATTCCTTGCATATCTTAGCAAATATCACTCAGAACACTCATGCTAATTTTTTAAAAAGAAAAGAAAACCTATGATGTTGTATGTTACAGATGGGTTCCTTCCCTGGATGATGAAGCAACATGGAAGTTACTTCACTTGATTATAGCAAGTTTCCTGCAGGGGTCTTGAGGAACATGTGATCCTAACATAGATATAAAAAGTTAATTCATATCAACAATGAAAAATAGACTTTTTGCATTTTTAAATTAATAGAGCAAAATGACTGACAAATAAGTGTATTGATGGAATTGTTGTATCACTCAAAATAAAAAGGGGAAAGGAAAAATTATGACTGTCTCTTTTGTGTGGCAAAATGTAAGGAAAATCCTAAACTTATGAAACTGCCATGTATAAGTACGTTTGACTTTTAAATCATGTTATAGTCAACTATGTCATTAGCAACTATATTAAAGCATATACTAAGCATGCTTCCCTTGTGGAAAGAACAATATAGAAAACATTGTAATTTCAATTTTTTATTTATGTGATATACCATATAAAAGAGAATTAACAGAAATACATACATATCATGCTATAATATTATATACCTAACATTTTGCTTCATATATAATTGTCCTAATATAATGCAGACCCTGTTGGTATGCTTGGGTTGATCATTTATATGATTTACTCAAAACATTTATTTTAAATACTGATTCATTAAAGTCATAAAATGTATTGTTCTTCTAAATGGCAAATGAATGGCTTCAACTCTTATCCCTCTTTTAGTTAAATGTGTTCGACTAATTTCTGTGATTTATAAGAAAATATAGTTTGAAAGTTTGACATTTTTCTACCTTTTTACATCCTGCTTTAATATTACTCGACTTAAATTATAAAATATTATTTATTCTTTGGGACAAAATTATCCAACTCAAGAGAAAAAAAATGGAATTTATTCTGTCTAATAATGTGTAATATAAAAACAACTAGTTCAGGAATAGTAAGAATAACACAAAATTATCATAGTAGTAAAGTCAGTACGAAATGCTAATATCCAGGCTCCTATTACAAAGCAAGCACATGATTGACACAAATATGCTCATTTCCCTGTCCTGAAGTCATAAAGATGATGTCCTATTAATTCCTCCAAAATATCTCAAACTATTGCTAGCACACTGAGCTTTGTAATTGGCAAGGAATTAATTGTGTTTCCTCTTTAGAGTCAGGGGTTCACTGTCCATTTCTGTGTATTGATTAGTGATGGCCTGAATACGATCTGCCCACTGCTGTCTTCCACTGAGGGCAGGCGGCCTTGGCCTCCGCCTCTTCCGTCCATCAGCTTTCCATGGATGCACGGATCTACTAATCATCTTCAATTCCACCAGTCCGTTTGTCTTTTCTAGCATGATACTCATTCACTTTATTATTTGTGGCTATTGTGTGATATAAGTATAGTGTTTTCGTACAGTAGGGCGATTTCCTTTCATTGAATTTCTTCTTCAAGATTATCTCAGTATTCTAATCCTTTGCACTTTCACATATTTACAGTCACTCTTGCCAAAATTCCAAAGTGCCAAACAGAAAAGCATGTTGGGATTTTTGACTGAAATTTTGACTTATTTCACTGGCTCAGATACTCACTTTAGAGCAAAGGATGATGGTTAAACTTTTAACCTTCAATGCATTTTCTTAAATCATTAAGAACAAGCCAAGTTTTAACATTTCTTCTTTTGAGCCACCATGGCCTCGTTACATTTCTCTAGAAAATTGGATACTTTGTCTTTAGTTTTCAAGTTTAATGGCTCAAAATTGTTTATAATATCTTCTTTTAAAACTTGTCTGCCTTTTCTGTTTCTGGGGTTATGACACGGGGGGGTCATTCACTGCTAACCTTCTTTAATGCAGCCTCTTTCTTTTTTTTTTAACTCAGTCTTATCAACAGTGTCTATTTTATTAGACTTTTCAAAAACTCAGGCTTTATGAATCCTATTCCATGTTGGGTACTTTTTCTATTTAATTAATTTGCCCTCTTATTGCTGTCATTTCATTCTTTCTACTTAGTTTGAGTTTTCTGATGATCATCTTTTAACTTCTATAAGTTACTAAGATACTTAGAACATCAGTTTTCAAACTTTATAATAACACTTATCATATTAAAGTATCAAAGTGGTTTTAAGTAGTGTTTACTAATGTCCTTTACATCTGCTTCAATGTAACGATTTTATTAATTTCCAGTCCTAACTACATTCTATCTTTCATTTTGATTTGTTCTTAAAACCAAGAATCACTTGGAAGTATCTTTTACTGTGATTTCCAAGTAGATTTTTAAAGAGTACTTAAAATAATTTCTAAACCAAATATATTTTTCAGATAAAAAATAATCTGTTAAATACTTTTTCATTTTCCAGTATCTCAGCCTACTTTATGATCCATCAGGTAATCAGTTTTTACAAATGTTTTGAGTATATGTGTGAAGATTGAATAATCTCTAATTAGATGTATGTCATGTTGTATTTGAGTCAATTAGGTCAGACTTGTTAATTGTGTTGTTCAAATACTTCATATCCTTATTAATCTTTAAGTAAACGATTTTCTATTATGAATGCAACATTACTAATTGCTCTTTATAATTCTGTCATTTTTGTACATACTTCAAAAATATATACTGTACATTTTAGATGCCTATAATTTTTGTATCATCTGAGAACTGAACTTTTTATCATTAAACATCAACCCTCTTTACATTCCAAAGATGTATTTGGTCACATAATAGATAACTAGAGATATGTACGTATGTTTTCATTGTCGTACCAGATAATTGTTTAATATTTACTTAACATATATATTTTTTTTTTTGGTCAGTTGTGGGGCTTGAACTTTGGGCCTGGGCACTGTCCCTCAACTCTTCAACTAAAGGCAAGTGCTCTACCACTTGAGCCACAGCACCACTTCTTCTTTTTGAGTAGTTTATTGGAGATAAGTCTCACAGACTTTCCTGCTCAGGCTGGCTTTGGACCGTGATCCTCAGATCTCAACTTCCTGAGTAGCTAGGATTACAGGCATGAGGCACTGGCGCCCAGCTTTAATCTATGCTTTATAGTTAACCTGCCTTCCTCTTTATTCGCTTTTAAATTCATTAGGCATTTTACATTTCTTCCACCAAAAAATGAGGATAGTTCCCATGTTTTAGTGGCTTCATACAAGTAAGTGCATCAAGAACTCCACCAGCCCAATACAAGTAGTCAATGGCTGTTCTACCTGTGATAAATCAGAAATCCAGATTCTTCCCTTCTGTTCATCGCCAGGACTCAGGAAACCTCTTTACCCAGCTGGGCAAAAGGGTCCCCACGCCTCTCTGAAGAGCCAAGTCTGAGCACATATGCCTGGTGAATCTCAGTGTTTGCCACAATGCTGTGGCTGAGAGAGCCAGGTCTCCTCCAGAGCCTGTGGATGGGGCCTGGTCTCTTGAGCTTCCTCCTTCCCCATGCAAAGTGAAAAATGCTATGAGTTGCTAGCAAGCAAGGCAAGAGCAGCTCGGACAGCTAGAGCAGAGACCCCGCCAGGGATCCACACCAAGGAACAGCCAGAGCTTCAGACAAATCACTTCTGATGGAGTGCATAAATTGTGTCCAGTAAATCACGTCTTACACACAGCTCCTAGGGAACAGTTTTCTTTCCTCCACTTCCCTTTTCACTGAGGGAGCATGCCTTCAAGTGTCTGGCCTTCTGGGGGATGGAGAGGGCGGGGCTGTAAGCCTTCATCTTGCAGAGCCTGCGTTAAGTGGCTGCACAATTAGACCGCAGCCTATCATTGGGTGTCAGCTCCCCTTCCACTGTTGATTTCCGGCAATTCCTGCTCATTTCTCCCCCATTCCTCCATGCATTTAAAAGGGCTTTTTTTCTGACACTTTCAGCTGCTGTTCTGAGAGTTGCAGGTTTCCATCACATTGTCAGAGAAGGAGGAATATCTCCACTTTTCAAGAAGCATGGATTTGAGGGGTTGAAAGTCTGTTATCTGAATATGTTGGTAAAATGGATATCTGCCATCCACTGGTTCTTCTAAATTTCTCTTTATGTTCTTGTGTCTTGCAAATATCTGATCACAAGTGTTTCTTCATTTCATAATCTGATAAGTAAATATACAAATAAGTA